>NW_027094089.1:66465461-67142296 GCF_029207755.1 Chamaea fasciata
ATTCTTTCTGAGGGTATATTTGTTTAATGTTGTATGTCTCCTTTCCTTCTATTTCTGTGGGTAAATCTGCAGATTTTAAGTTTTTACTTCGATTTTCTGCAAGGGAAATCTGCAGCAAATAAATCTGATTTCTTTCCTGTTCTAATTGTTTTTAAAAAGCTTCTACCAAATTTTGCAGGGATTCTATTCCTGCTTTTTCTTCACTTACCTGTTTAAAATGGGTTTCTATGGCTGCCGAAAGGCAGGCCCCCAAAACTGAGCAAAGAATGGTTTTATTTCTGCCCAATTTATATCTAGCATCATGTTGCAAAGAATATATTCTATCTACAATGTTTTCAAAGTTAAACCAAATATTCTGTGCCCACGTTTCTCCGTCTGGAGAAGGTCTAGCACCATGTTTCGCTAGCAAAGCATAAAATCATTCTTATCTTTTTCATCCATTTTGTGAAGGGACCAAAACCACTCTCAGGGAGGTATGCTTAAAGTTACACCAAAGGCACAGCTAAAACTGTGTTTCTTTTTGCTTCCCTGGAATGGGCAAGGAGACCAAAACTGCCTGGGAGGTTCACCTTAGTTACAAATAGTTGTCTTCTCAACTACACCAAGCAGCCCAAAACACACACACACACACAAAAAACTAACTACAGTCACATCTTTTGCATAATGAGATCCTTTTGTGAAATCCTGATGACAGGGAGTGCTATATGCCTGGGTGTATACAGTTTGCGGGAATTTTCCCTCACCCCCCTTGCTTTCTAACAGCGCTCACCGAAGTGGCGAGCTAGGTGCGACTGAGACGAGGGTCCTTCCCCTATTACAAACTATATAAAACCCGCAACCCCTCTGTCCATCAAGATCATGTTCGTGATGCCAATTTAATGTCACGATCCGCTCACACAAGCGGGGTTCGTGATGGTTCGTTTTAGGGATCTCAGAGCACAAAAGACGCAGCGGGGGACAAACTCAGTTTATTCAATCACAAATGCACCTTTATTTAGTGCCAACAAATGCGATAGTGGGGAGAAAAAAGAGAATAGTAAGAAAGACAGAGAAAGAGGGGAAGGGGATTATAGCTACCAGCATGGAGGGTCGTGTCCTCGAGGCTTTTGAAGATGTCTGTAGATGTGAGTTTCTCCAGTGGGGTGTACACAAAGTGAGCAGGGGGTCTCTAGAGTTTTTATAGGTCAGTCAAGGTGGGGACTTAGGCGAGGGACACAGAGCCAAGGCGGGAGCCTCCTGTGTTGAGGTTGGGTGCCCAGAAACATGTTGCAACGTACACCTGGTACAAGCAGGCCAGTTCGAACAAGCGGGCTTGACCAGTTCCATTGTTCTGGCACTCTGTTCCCGTGGAGATGCATACCAGTTTTCCAAGACTTGGCAGGTGTTCAACCTCAACCAGGCCAGGGGCTCCTTTCAAAGACTGGGGTCTCAGTCCTCAATCATTGGAGACAGTTGTGAAGCATATCACATCCTTGGACTGACTCTGACAGGGGCGTGCAGTACACCTGAAACCGACTGCCCCATGGGTGAAAACACAACCCCACCATCTGCCATGGGCTGATCCAGGCTGCTCTGGAGAAGAGTGAGGCTCCAGAATATCTGCAGTACATCAATGACATCATCGTATAGGAGAACACTCCAGAAGAATTCTTTGAAAAAGAAGAAGATTATCCAAATTCTGCTGAAATCAGGTTTTGCCATTAAACAAAGTAAGGTTAAGGAACTGGCTCAAGAAATCCAGTTCCTAGGAGTCAAGTAGCAAGATGGACGTCACCAAATCCCCACAGAGATAATCAACAAGATCACTGCCATGTCCCCACCTACCAACAAGAAGAAAACACAAGCTTTCCTAAGTGCCATAGGCTTTTGGAGGATGGACATTCCTGAGTACAGTCAGATTGTGAGCCCTCTCTACCTGGTTACCCGCAAAAAAACCGATTTCCACTGGGGCCCCGAACAGCAGCAAGCCTTTGTTCAGATCAAGCAAAAAATTGCTCACGCAGTAGCCCTTGGCCCCATCAGGACAGGACCAGATGTGAAGAATGTGCTTTACTCTGCAGCCAAGAACAATGGCTTGTCCTGGAGCCTTTAGCAAAAAGTGCCTGAGAAGACCCGAGGCCGATCACTAGGATTCGAGAATAGAAGTTACAGAGGGTCTGAAGTCAACTACACTCCCACAAAGAAAGAGATCTTGACTGCCTATGAAGAAGTTCAAGACGCCTCAGAAGTAATTAGCACTGAAGCACAGCTGCTTTTGGCACCCCGACTACCAGTGCTGGGGTGGATGTTCAAGGGCAAGGTTCCTTCCACGCATCACGCCATTGACACCACAAGGAGCAAATAGATTGCCCTCATTACACAGCGTGCCCGTATTAAAAACCCAAATCGCTCTGGAATTCTGAAAATTATAACAAATTGACCAGAAGGTGAAACTTTTGGATTATCGTCTGAAGAAGAAGAAGAGCAAGTAACACGTGCCGAGGAAGCCCCACCATATAATAAGCTACCGGAGACTGAAAGACGATATACTCTGTTCACTGATGGCTCCTGCCAAATTGTAAGCGCTAACCAAAAATGAAAAGCTGCAGTGTGGAGCCCCACACGACGAGTTGCACAAGCTACCGAGGGACAAAGTAGATCGAGTCAAGTTGCAGAGCTTAAAGCTGTCCAGCTGGCTTTTGCTGAACGAGAGAAGTGGCTGAGGGTCTATCTCTACACTGACTCATAGATGGTAGCTAATGCTCTGTGGGGATGGCTGAATCAATAAAAAAATAGCCAACTGGCAGCGAAGAAAAAACCCATCTGGGCTGCTGAGATTTGGCAAGACATCGCTGCCCAAGTTGAAAGGCTGACTGTAAAAGTTTGACATGTAGATGCACACGTACCTAAGAGCCGGGCTAATAAAGAGCATCGCAACAATGAGCAAGTAGACAAAGCTGCCAAAATAAAGGTATCACAGGTAGATCTAAACTGGCAGCACAAAGAAAAATTGTTCCTAGCTCATTGGGCCCATGATGCCTCTGGTCATCAGGAAAGAGATGCAACATACCGATAAGCCCATGACCGAGAGGTGGACCTTACTATGGACAGCATCTCACAGGTCATCCACAACTGTGAGACCTACGCTGCAATCGAACAGGCCAAGCAAGTGAAGCCTCTGTAGTATAGTGAACGATAGTTAAAGTACAGGTATGGGAAAGCCTGGCAAATTGACTACATCACCCTTCCCCAAACCCGCCAAAAAAAGTGCTACATGCTGACCATGGTGGAAGCCACCACTGGATAGTTAGAGATCTACCCTGTGCCTCATGCCAGTGCCCAGAGCACCATTTTGGGTCTTGAAAAGCAAGTCTTGAAAAGCAAGTCCTGTGGAGACATGGCACCCCTGAGTGAATTGAGTCAGACAATGAGACCCATTTCAAGAATGGCCTTATAAACACCTGGGCTAAAGAACGTGGTATTGAATGGATATATCACATTCCTTATCATGCACCAGCTGCCGGGAAAGTTGAACAGTGCAATGAACTACTAAAGACTGCCCTGAAGGCACTTGGCAGGAGGACCTTCAAGAATTGAGAAATAAACTTAGTCAAAGCCACCTGGATGGTCAACACTCGAGGATCCATCAATTGAGCTGGTCCTGCCCAGTCTGAACCCTTACACACAGTGGATGAAGACAAAGTCCCTGTGGTATGCATGAAGGGCATTTTAAGAAAAACTATTTAGATTAATCCCACCCCAGGCAGAAGCAGACCCATCCGTGAGATTGTCTTTGCTCAAAGACCTGGTTACACATGGTGAGTAATGCAGAAAGATAGAAAAACCTGTTGTGTACCACAGGGAGACCTAATTTTAAGTGGAAACAGTGTGTAAGGTTTCATTCTGTATGTATATATGTATATCTATGTCTGTATATGTAAATCTCTGTAAGAATGTATTAATTTGAGTATGATGTAAATGGTAATAGAATAAGGGGTGGATTATGTCCTGGGTTGGAGTATAAGATGTGCACAAAGTATTCTATCACCAACTTCATGAACTGTTGAAACCAGGTGGGGCAGTGTTTTCTGAGACCCCCTCCCTCTGGGCCATTATCTTCTGTTAAGGTCCCATCAGATACCTTGCCCATGACTCATAGATAACTCCCTCCAGGAGTTATCTCTGTTTAACGGGCCATCAAGGACCCCCTGCATGACTCATTGTCCCATAGTGAGATGCTCCGCCCAGAGGGAGGAACCAAACATTCTCACCTGGATATAATCTGGCATTTGGGACAGTATAGGGGGCCCTTACTCACTGGATTCCCAGAGGACCTGAACTACCAGACCTTTCTACGGGATCACTCCTTCAAGAAGACTACCTCATCTGGACTGCTTCCATCACTCTGCTCAGGATGTATTGTGACTCTATCAGTGGTCTTTTGTATTATTGCAGCTATTTTATTTTACTTTCTTTCCTTTCTTCCTATTAAATTGTATCTCTGACTTGGAGCCTCTCATTTGTTTTGCTTTCAAACCACTACAATTTTACATGAATATATGGAAATTCGAGGTGAATTCCTGACAAACCAAAATCACTAACAGAATTGCCAGGATTGCTGTGATGGGAGAAGTCATTCATTCATAGCCCCTACGTAAAGGAAATGCTCAAATTTTCCAAGCCAATAAATGCTATTAGATCAAGTTTCAAAACATCTGAAATAGGTATGAATGCAAATTAAATTTCAAACAACCACTAACCATTCCAATTCTTATTATAGTGGAATGTAAAAGTGGATTGCAAAAGAGCCCAAGGAAAAATCAGTCCTTCTTCAAATAATGTAGTCCAAATACAGGCTTTTTTAAAAACTTGAACACAGAAATCTGGATATTGTGAAAGGAAAGGAAATGAAACAAAAATCTACGCAAAATGCTTCTGCTGTGAAATCCTGAAAGATCTCTTGGATACTGTCTGCTTTGTAATCTCATTCTCTTCAATTGATTCTATGTAACATAATGTAATTAAATCCATAAGAATAAATAGCCTCATTGTCAACCTCTACTTTAGATTTTCATCCCAAGTTTAATGTATGAACCAGCAGTCTATATGAATATTTGCAGTCTGCCAATCCAGTTTAGTGAGTCTAAATGTAGCTGTAATTTGGATACAGAGTATATAATCAGAGGAAAGCATAATTCTGTAGATTATATACCTAAATACCATATAATTTCATATTTGTAACTAAGGGACTATCTAGCCTACAACTTTTCTGCTTGAAAATATTATTTTAGTTTTTTGACTATAGTCCAGAGTTCTGTTTTTCTATTAGCAAAGAAAGCCTTAGAGATAATCCCTGTCAACCTCAGTAATCCTGTATGTATTAAAAAAAAAAAATCCCCTTTAACCTTCAAATCCAGCCACGAATCAACATCACAAATCCTACATAATGATCCAAGGAACATCCTGAAACCTCTACTGAACTATGAGCAGGGATAAATAGAGACCATAAATTTAGATAGACTTCAGTTGACTATGAAACCACAAGCTTGGATAATGAGTTTACCATTTATTTATCTTCTGCCAGAGAATTTTATGCTGGAATGTATTCTTTAGTTGTTTTTTTCTTGGTTGTTGTTGTGGGGTTTTTTTTTGTTTTTTGTTTGTTTGTTTTTTTTGGTGGGTTTTTGTGGTTTTGTTTGTTTGTTTGTTTGTTTGAATACATTCTTGCCCTTATTTTGGGGGGTGGAAGGAAAGAATATAAATAATTCAAAATAGAACTATTATGTCATGTTTGTACAAATCAGCATGTGTGCTTGGAACAAGGATTTAACAAGGATACACCTTGGTGGGAGGTCAAAACAGGCATCTAATAATCATAATCTAAACACCAATATAGTTAATAATCTCACTGCAGACTTTATTTGAGTACCTAATTTACTTAATTTACTTAAACAATAATCCCAATTATTGAGATAGAATGGGATATTTAATTGCTGAATTACACTTGTATTTAAGATACATTTTCACAGTAGTAGAAGGGGAAGGACACTTTCCTGTAGCAGCTGGCTTAATAATGGCAATATTTTTCACAACATGATCTTGTTGTTCTTATTGGTTTTGATTTTTTCTGTTACAGTGCTTACAACTACAAAGCTCTTCCTGTACTCTGCTCTCCTGAAGTGCTGCGTGTATCCCAGGTACTTGTGAAGGAGCTGTTGCTTCTGTAGCATTTCTGGTCTGCTGCAGGCAGTCATGAGATTTAATCGACAGACTGAATTTCTGCTTGAATATGGCTTTTAGATCCTTTCCGGATAAACTCAGGAACAATACTGAAAACTGCCAGCTCAGAATGAAAGTACTGGGAGGGAAGCTATTCAAAGTCAACAAGCATGTCACCTTGTTTTTTCAGGAAATCGAGATGGGAAAAAAACTATCACCCTCTCCTCTCTCTGTTGTTGTGGTTGTTGTTTTGCTTTGCTTTCAGAATTAAGAGGAGATAATAGTACTATGTACATGGCACAAAGACAACTGCTGGGCAGATTATCACCTCAGTATTGTGAGAATCACACGAAGTTTTAGTCGGCTTTAACCTCTCCACGGGTACCTGTGTGAACTTATAATTTGTGAAGATCTCTTTAGATTCTAAACAGAAGACCTAAATAGTTTTACATTGGTAGTAGTTACCCACACACCCTGGGTAAGTTCACAATGTTTATCACAAAGTTTCATGACTATGGGAGGGTAAATCTTGCATTTCTGGTTTAAAGAAGACTTTTAATTGACTCATATTTTCAATCCTGACATTCTCACGTTCTTTGCTTTTTATTTGAAAATGTAATGCCTCACATTTTATAGTACCTGGCATGGATCTATGTCATGGAAGTGCTAGAAGCAAGTTACTTTGAGGTCTCTGCCTGCCTACTCCTTTTTGGAAAGACAGGATTCAGTTAGGGTCAGTTTCCAGGCTGAACACCTCATCAATCAATAATGGCTCCCATTATTACAGCAGCCAGCTTGATGTTGGAATTTGATTAATAACAATATGCCCCTCAGTTACATTATTCCATTAAGTGGTACTAATTACACTGTAACTGCCGTTCAAAACAGAACAAACTGTATCTACAGTGTCATTTAATGAAACTAGATTTAACTAAAATATAACTTTAATGCTAGCTGTAAAAATAGAAAGGTCTTGAGTGTGAAATAGTTTCTGGGTCTCTTTTGATTGTCTTTGAGAAGCCTGTCTTATCATATTCTAGGAAAATCAATTAAATAACAGCAACAAAAAAGGGATTCTTAGATTGGTGGAGAAAAAGGAATAACTGTTAGAAGTTCTGTTTTGTCAAAATCTCTGAATTTCAGAAGCTAATTTGGAGTGTTAAGAGTTTACTCTGAATCAAATTTTTAAAATAGAAGTCAGAATTCTGACTTCTGACTATTGAATTGATTACTTGATTACAGGACTATGTAGCCATATAGGAAATATCTGGTTTTAAGGATTTTCCCAGGACCTTAGATTATAGAAAATAATCAATCTGAAACAATTCTTTGTAAGCAGCCTACCACAGCATATAATCATTTTTGTTGGGCTTTTAGAGAGAGAACAGTTATTTGCTGAAATACAGTAAAACACTTGAAAATGTTTTTCAATTAACTTGATCCCAGTCCTGAGTAATGATGTGTCCACAAATCTTCTCTGATTAGTTGTACTTAAAAGTTTTCAAGGCTTGGATCTTTGACTAGTGATTGCAGTCTTAAAACGGTAAGGTTTTGCTTCATTTGTATTCCTACATTGAGTTACTGGGGTTATTGAAAATATTTGGGTATTTTGAGGGTTACTTGTCTGTTCATGCTTCACCTTTTGTTGTGATACATCACACCTCTGTAGTCTGTTATACCTTGGAACAGATTCAATACAACACTGATGTAACTGACATAGCCTATCCTGCTGTTTCTTACAATGAATAATTTACTGCAAAAACTGGCTTTTAAAGCAAAATAGCTGTTTTGGCACTGTTTATTTCACTGATATTCATTGGGTAAAATTACTTAGTCTTTATGGGTAGTTACCTCTCTGGAGGAATGCAAATGGAATTAAGACTGTTCTATTGCCATGGGTAGCAAAATGTGAGAGTGAACACCCATGTTAAACAAATGTGATACTAAATATATTTTTTGTTTTAATGTGAATAATGAATGTTCCTCTTTCTTTTCAAAGATGCTATCATGTAGAATATTTTCCTCATCTTTATTTAAATGTCTAAGAATTGTTTTTGATTGTAATCTTTGTGCATTTCTTTGGCATATTAGTGTCAATTGTAATACATTAGAGAACCTTACTTGCATTTAAAATTCCTAAATCATTTAAAAATTAAGACACATAGCATATTATGCACCCTATATTAATACTTTATGTAAAACACTGCTAAAATGAATCAATGAATCTAGGATGACTAATTCCTTGCTAATTATGCTCTGTTCCTCCTGACTGAACAGAGTAGAATTACTTTGAGTGTATATGCATGCCAAATTAGAGACTTCAGATCAAATTCTCCTTCTGTTAAATATACATACTTATATACCACATTGAATTCTACAATCAGGGCATTTTTATGCTTCTGTCAAACTCCTTTGTATTGGATATACCTTTGTTTGAAATTGAGAAAAAAAAATCTTTACTTTTTAAAAAAATGCAAGGACCATATCCTACAACCCTTAAGTATCTCAAAGAGCAGATTTAATGCTATCACACTCATTCAGAATGAACTTTTTTACTGTCTAGATGGGAGACAGATTTTACCCCAACTTTTGCACAGATAGGGCTTGACCTTGCAAGGTGGTGTATCACTCAAACCTGGCTTTTTCATAGGGTGATGATGCTTCATACACTTGATATTAAACTGGATGTCCAATCTTACAGTGTTCTCTCTGCCCGTGTGTAACCATAGCAGCAAAACAATGTGACTCATCTGTGACATCTGATAGTCTAACTTGCCCAAATCTGTAATGGCTGTACGATTCCTACATTAGTGCTACTTCAATTGCTCTCTATTCTGCCAAAAAAATTATATAGCCTGGCTACCTAGCTACATTTTTTTTTTTCTTAACCTATCTTTTTCTTTCATTACACTGGTGCTGAATTCATTGTGTTTTGCTTTCCAGGAGGTGCTGTTTTTATGATCTGTTAAAAATTACTTTTTAAAGATCCCTCTAATCTTGTGAATGTTGGATTTCTATAAAGAGCTAAGAGATTCCACTACTGTTCCCTTTACATATATGCTTTCTCAAAATATCTTGCAATTTTATAGTTCCTGAAGTATATGCCAAAATATCGTTTATGGACCTGTATAGGTACAAACTTGAGAAAACATTTACTAGCAGAGTGCTATTAAGATGAGCTTCTGGCAGTGTTTTGCTCTGTTTCAGCAAGCTCACTAAATGCAGAACTCGCATGTAAATAAAGTGTTATTGTAATCATTTTGGAAGATGAGGAAATTATTACCTAGGAATGAGACTATTTTGCTGATATTTCTAGCTCTTGGAGGGAAATGTTGGAGTCTGGAGTTTTGAATGACTACTTTTTGTCATATGACGATTTCTTAAGAAGTGTCTTAAATCCTACATTTGTCATACTGTATTTTGCTTTTATGTTCAGAAGGGGTGGGAAAAAAGAGTGTCTTCATGGTTCTTTTATGATATCCCCAATTTTCTGCAACAACTAGACGTTCAAGACTTAAAAGTTTTTCAGCATTTTCATTTTCTTCCCACCATGTATATTTTGTTCTTCTCGTCTTTAGTATGGCAGTTGCAGAATAATTTTAAAGCAGTATATTTGTTACAAAAGCATGAATCCATGCATTTCTCCTACTTTCTCTGTGCTGTTATTTGGCTGGTAAAATAACAGTGTTACAGGACAGCCCTTCATTCTCTGGCCTATTGTATTCAAGAATGAATGAGTGAGAGTCTTGATTACCTTACAGATAAATCTGGCTAACTGTTATATTAATTAAAACATGTGGGTTTGAGGCTATTCTGAACTATTTATATGCGATTTAAGTCATATCAGCAGCTAATTTGTATTTAATGCAAACTAATGGGTTTTATCTAAATGGAACATGTGGCAATCTATTTAAAAAACAAATTATCTGTAGTTCCATTTCAGTTATTTTAATTAAATTTGGAGCGTGTGTGCAGCAAAAAGGGATAAAGGATGTGTTATATATGAAGTGTTGATGATTAAAACCAATTTAAGTATATAGAATAAGAAACAAGTGATTCTCTTAGCAGAAACACCTATTTATTTTCTGACATTTGCATTTGCTAAAAGAGTAGATACAAGATCAGGCAAGGACATATGCCTAGTGGTTTTCGTACTGAAGAGCACAAATAATTCTTTGAGTTATTAATAACAATACTGTGAAGATTAGCTTCATATTTATAATATGCTTTGAGAATTATTGGTAAATTACATTCTGAACAAATGTCAATATTGTACAAAAGAAATTGGCAATTATTTACTGATTTTATTCCTAAACTACTGTGCGAATCCCAGGTACTACCTAAGAGTCAGTGGAGCCAGCTATGCAATATGATGGCTGCACTGGTGGTTTTAACACCAAAGAATAAAATATTTCAAAATTTTTAGCACAAACACAAATATAAATTACTGGTTTTGAAACCAGAAGTATCATATCACTATCTCATGACTTATTTGCTTGAATCTCCTGAACCTGGCTGAATAAATAGATTCCTATTTTTTTTTACTGTTCCGAGTAAATTTTGCTCACAGTATCAGCTCAGCTTCTTTGTGATTTTGTGTCACCCAACACCGACTGGTCTTACAGTTTTTGAGAAATTCTGTAACAGATGAAAATATTTCCGAACACTTCTCATCTTCATTGTTGCCAGGCTTTGTCAGGACATTTTTGTTATTGTAACTCACCACAGAGAACAGTTATGATTGTTCATATTAACTGTTGCCTGTGGAAAAAAGCTGTAAAGGTTATAACATATTTTCAGAAGCTTAAACTGGGTTCTTCATCAACAATTCTGGTATATCCCCAACATCTTGTATACAACATGTCAGTCAGCTGCTAAACTGAATTAATGTTTTAGTGTCATCAGTGATGGAAAGGTCAACTAAAAACAGCTGTGTGCTAATGTTAATCCTACTTCCTCTGACTGTCTGACAGTTTCTCCAATTTCAAAAGCTGTAGTGGGAGCTTTTTCTTTTTCCCTTGGTCCCATTGCAAATACTGTGACTTTTGTTAATTCCTCAACATTACAGGGTTTGTTCTGTTGAAATGAAAACTCATGCTTGCAAGTATAAATACCCTGATTTTGCTAAAACTAGAAAATCAAGTAAAACCTCCTAAGGTATGTTTTATTCCCCAAAGAATTCACTCTTGAAACAGGTTATTCTAATAAAAAGGTACTTAATCCAGAGAAAAAAAAGTAGATCAGCACATTTTTTGCCTATGTTTGCATCTGAAGATATGTACCTAGATTTGCACACATAGACCTGATCAACATGCAGTGTTGGTCATGTTCAACAGATAGCAAGACTCTTTCTTAATTCTGTTCCCTTAATGAAGCAAAACATAAACATATTATTTGAAAATAATGAAGGTTTACACTAATTTTTAAAATTCAGCAATTGCCTCTATGATGTACTGAATAAAGACCAAAATATTTTAAACACTGGCTACAGATGTTATGAAGCAAAAATAACTTGCATATTAAAAGAGGTGTTTACAAAAAGCAGTGTTCATTTTCTGTCTCTCATGTGTCAGCAGGAGCATAGCTTTGTCCATAAAGGTTGAGCTCACTTAAACATGATGCCGAAGTATTTGCCCAGCAGACCTGGCTGAGAAACAGAACAAGACTATTTGGTTGCTATCAACATATAGGACAAAATGTTGAGGGGGGGGGAGCAAAAAAAAAAGTATCAAAGAAAACATAATATATTGACCAGTGAAAGTTCCTTAAAGCACTGACCATTGAGATCTCCTTTTTTACCCTCTCTGCACCTTCAACTATAAAATACAGTTTGCCAGACTGCTTTTCATGCAGGACTCTCAGGTTCTACTTTTATGTTAAAAAAAAGCCATAAAGCAATGTATGTGACCAAATCTCCAAATGCAGGAAATAGATAAAATTATCTTATCTCTTAGAAATTGAGAAAATTCTCTTATCTAATAATGTATCTGTAACTTATGGGGCATCTGCTGGTCAGAGATATTTTCCTTGATTGATTATTTTCTTATCTCACTGATCATTTTTCACTAACTTTTGCTGGTCTTGTGAGTGGTTTTATTTTTTTGATGGGTTGGAAGATTGGATTGGCTGTATTGCAAAAACCCTGATCTGTTGGTCACAAATTGATGCCATATTCAAATGTTTATTTGGATGATGGGATTTGCTGAAATCATGCATTATTCCATGGATTTGCCAGTCATACTGAGTTGGAGTCTGCAGTTATATTTTGGGATTATTTTGTGCTGTCTCTGCTGTCTTGGTTCCAGACTGATATTTAGTCATGGATGAGAAATAATTTACTTTTTTTGGATTATGTTTGCTAGGATATTATCACTTTATGAGCATGCAAGCAAATCCTCACCTACTGTGATGCCAATGAGATAACAGGTTTTACAGCGAGTATCCCCCTGTATACCACTGTAGAAAATACCCCTGTATACCTGCAATGCCCCTTAACCGTTAGGTATTTCTTATCTATATTACAATATTGTCCTCAGAAAGACATTAAAGAATTAGATTTTTACTTGTGTATTTTGGCCCCAGTGAAACCATATGGTCAACCCATCTGTAATTTTTATTCTTATATTTAAAGCATCTAATATGTACTGCAAATATATCAAACATATGCTTATAGTTTTTCCACATTTTTTATTATTTTGTATGCTTCAAGATGTTCACATATGCTTTTATATCTCTAGTAGTCCACATATGGAGTAAGAGGTGGCAGTCTTACACAAATATTTGGAGGCTTCATACCTAATATATATTTCAAATGTCCACATTTGTGACGTAAGGGAAAACTACTTTTACCGAGAGAGTTATTTAAGAAACTCTGGAGCTTTCCTTTCCTTATCTTACATTAGACGATATGAAAGAATTTTTGTCATAAGTAACTGTCCTTCTGTCACACTGGAATCATGTCAATTGTAGACCTTAAAATTACCTGAATTGTAACCCAGATGATGTATATTTAACAACAATATTTTTGGTAACAAATGTATGTCAGAATCATGAATCACAGAAGTTCATTTAGGTTACAAAAATCCTTAAGATCATTGAGTACAAACATTAACCCAGCCCTGCCAAATCTACCACTAAACTGTGTCCATAAACATCACATGTACGTGTCTTTAAATTCTTCCTGGGATGGTGACCCAACAACTTCCCTGGGCAGCCTGTTCCAGCACTTGATTACCCTTACAGTGAAGAAATTTTTCCTTTATATCTAATCTAAACCTCCTGGGGAACAACTTGATACTCTGTCCTCTTGCCCTGTCATTTGCTACCAGGGAGAAGAGATCAATCTCCACCTGGATACAACTTCCAGTCAAGTGGTTTTGGACAGCAATAAAGTATATCCGGGGGGGACTCCAGGCTCAGTTCAGAACACCCCCAGCTCTCTCAGTTGCTCCATATCAGGCTCCAGACCCTTCCCCAGTTCTGTTCCCCTTCTCTGCACACACCCCTGCCTCTCAATGCCCTTCCTGTAGAGAGAGGTCCAGAACTGGACACAGGGTTTGAGGTACAGCCTCACCAGTTCTGAGAATAGGGGAAGCCCACTGCCCTGGTCTGGTTGGCCACACTGTTCCCCACACAGGACAGGGGCCACTTGTCTTTGGCCACCATGGCATGGTTGGCTCATGTTCAGCTGCTCTCAAGCTGTGGCAGCTTCCTAGTCACAAGTCTGTAGCACTCTGTGAGGTTGTTGTGATTCAAGGCCAGGACCCGACATTTGGTCTTGCTGAATCTCATTCCACCGGCCTTGGAATGTTGATCCATCCTGTTGAGATCCCTCTGCAGAGCCCTCGTAACCTCAGACAGACCAACACTTCTGCCCAACTTGGCGTCATCTGCAAACTGTTTGAGGGTGCACTTGATCCAGTCATCCAGAAGGGGACAAGAAGGACTAACTGCAGCTCTGACCCTGGGGAACCCCACTGGTGACTGGCTGCCAGCTGGATGTGTTTCCATTCACCACCTCTCTCAGGGCCTGACCATACAGCCAGATTTTTACCCAACAAAGAGTGCACGAATGCAGAGTGCATGAATGTTTGCTCCAAGCTGTGAGCAAACATTAATGTAGTTAATAAAGAAATAAAGAATAACATAAAGAGGGATACAAAGAGATGCTACTTTTAATTTTCAGTGACCATAAACTAACAATAAAAAAGTAGTGGGAAAATTTATGTAATTATGGAAAACAGATTAATTCTGAAATTTTTATTGGAGAAAAGAATAAATTAATTTTTCTGCAAGATAATAGTTTTGAAGATCGTGGTGACATTTCCTTTCTTCAAGTCCTCAGGAATCTCTCCTGACTGCCATGCCCTCTCTAAGATGATTGAGAGTAGAATAGCAATAATGTCCATCAGAATTCATGGGTGCATGCCTTCAGTGCTCACAGACTTGCGGATATTAAGCTTGACTAAATGGTTTCTAACCCAACCTTCCTCAATCAAGGGAAAGTATTCCTTTCTTCAGACCTTCTTCCTGGCCTCCTGGGTCAGGAATTCCTGAGGCCAGCCTTTGTAGTGAAGACTGAAGCAAGGAAGGCATTCAGTACCTTTAGTCTTTTCTGCAACCTCTGTTGCAAGGGTGCCTGTTCCATTCAGTGGTGGGCCTACATTTTCCCCAATATATTCCTTTTGTTACAGATACATTTGAAAAGGCGTTTCTTTTTATTCTTGATGACCTCAGCCAGATCGAATTCCAAATGGGCTAGTCACAAATGTGATTGCTTTTCACTGAAACGGTGAAATCATTCACACTTGAGACTCTTCCATTTTCAAGAGGGCTACTCAAGCAAGGATAAGAGAATGTTTAACTGTGGTAGCGCTGATCAGGGTGTGGTAAGTTTAAGATTCAAACACATTATTTATTTTCATGGTTATTACTGTCTTAGTTACCAGCAGAGGCAACACTCATTGGGGAAAAGATAAGGTTGCTGGCAACATTTTTACCACTTGCAGGAATACTTCACAAATCCTGTTAGAAATTTCATCATTTTTTAATGAGAAGAAAATGTATTAAGCTGTACGTCTAGTATGAAGATTTCTCATTTTGGTAACTTGAGAATGAGATTCTGGTTAAGGTGGGTCAAGGGGTACATCACTAGGGAGTCAAGAAAACATGAAATTTTTTTGTAATATTGGAATGCATGAGGGCTAGTTACGAGTCTGGTCAGTTTAAGGGACCAGGTACAGAGGAAATGGATCCACAAAGTGGTAGTTATTTCCAACTTGAAGGCATTGCCAAGACAATTCCAAGGCTTGCATTCCCATTCTGTCACTACAGACTTAGATTTTCAGCCCAAAATGTAAGCAGAGAGCAGCAGAAAAGGTGAAAAAAATTGTGTCTGCAGATTATGTTTGCTTGTTTTTTTTAAATAAAAAAACTGGATTGAATTTTTGAAAAAATTACCACTTGAGATTTACTGAAAAGCAGTAAAAGCCCATTTTGTGTCTTCTCTCTTATGACTTTAACTGTCACAGTAATTGAATTCCTTCTCCTACACAATTTTCTTTCATATAGTTTTGATTTTATTATGTAATTAATGATTTTCACTAAATCAATATGCAATCTAAACTACTAATAATTCATCAAATTTTCATTGTGTATAAGAGCAAGAGTACAATAGTCACTTAGCTCTGAAATGAGAGGGGAAAATATACAGAGATTGGTTTCTATAAATTTTGTCGACACCATTTATAATGAATATGTATTTCTTCCACTATACAAATAGTTTATATTGAGAACTGGGTTGAAAACACAGTATAATAATAACAACACTTCGTTAAAAAAAATCTCACTTTGTCTAATGGGTCTACATACTCTATTTCTTTTATGATTCTATGCTAATGCAAGATGCATGGCAGTTTTTGTTTTTAGTTAAGATATATTAGATCACAAATAAGCTTACTTTGTACCACAAATTATGAGCCATACTCTAATCACAGTCTTCATTGTGATTCAATGTGGAATTTTGTTAATATCTGCTACACAAATTTGTCAGTCATTAAGTGGGGGTGGGGGAGAGTAATGATTTCTGTTGCTGCATTCTTTTAGTTTGCATGCTTATTCCCTAGAGAAAACATCCAAAGTCTCTGTGTTCTCTCACTCCCATTCCAAAGAAATTTGTGTTTCCATACTTCCCATATTTTTTGAAGATAGACATTAAAGCTCTGTTAAAGTGGATAAAGCTCTCTCTGTTCTGCTGCAGTGTATTTCTCAAGGACTTTCAGCACTAAAAACAGTTATCATTTACAGAAAGAGGGACAGGATGTGATTGCTTTCCTTGATGTATAATGAGCATTTGTACACAAAGTAAAACCATTGTCTTTTCTCACAAATTGAGTACTACATCTGTGAATACCTTTGCATTGCCTTTGAAGCAATGCTTGCCTGAAGACCTTGCCTGTTGGTATCAAAGAAGTAACAAGAGACTGGATCTAACTTTTCTTTCACAGATATAGGCATTGACAATAGTGTATTCCAGTCTGCTATAAAAGAACTATCTCTTTATTTCAATCTGATTACCTTTCTTCATTTACTCACTAGCTTCTATTGACAAAGAACCAAATATGTTCCTTAGGTGTGGTGAGACAGAGTACAATCAATTTATACATTAAATTAAGGGCTAGAGCCTCTAAATATTTAGACTAGAGATAACCTAGAACCATATTAAATGCAAAATCTTATTGGTAAAGAGTGGCAATTCGTTCTAGCAGGCATATTCTTTTAACAGATTTTAATTTAGTGTGGTGTCATTGCTTCATGAGCAGTGTTTAGTTTAGCTAGAATATTGGCTTCTCTCAGAGCTGACAAAGAATATTTATGAATAATATATTGACTTTAACAGAAACTATATTTCTTAGTCAAGCCTTGGTCAAATCTGCTCTGTATATGCATAAGGCTTAAGACACAATTGTAAGTATGCTGGTAGTTAGTTATAATGGAATTTGAATCAGAATGTGTTTTGGGAGGTGGATAAAAAAGGTTTGAAGTGGATGGAAAATATGAACCTAAGAGCCAAATTGTGATGTAAGGATGTGTTTTACATTTGCTTGTGAGGCCAAAACATTCTGGTGGTTTGAAAACTGTGTAAAAGCACCAAGTACTTTGAAATTATAAAAAAAGCAATTTAAAAATGTGTGTTACAGTCCTTGAAATATTTAGGCCTTGTTTATATTTGGGATATCTAATTGAGGCTGAGCTGAATTCTGCTTGATGATATGCTGCTACAATGTCACTGTGTCTATGCAGCCAGTGTATAAGGAATATCTTTTTTTTTTTTCACTTTATTGTCTCTTTTTATACCTTCAGTGATGCTTGTGTACTACTTTCAAACCCCCAAAACTGGGTAGAAGCAGATGTAAATCTAAAAGCCCTAGGGGGCATAAATCTCTGTGATCTAACTCCTATCAGTTAGCCTTCATAATTTTCAAGGGCAATGCTGTGATGGTGGTCATTTTTAAGCAACTGCAGCTTGTGGAGTCACATTTGAGATTTTTCTGACAACCAGGAAAATCTTTCAAGCCAACAACCAAACACTAAGCAACTTTTGCAAAGGTTTTGGCAAGACCACCAGTAGATAAATGCCTACAGTTGTAATGTGAGGACAATGAGAAGAATGAGGAGGATGCTGACCAACTGACACCTTAAATCAGTTTCTTGGATTGGTTTTTCTTGGTGCAGCAATGTTTATGGGCTCACAAAACAAACATTGAACAGGGGAAAGGCTGTGTAATGAAGCAGAAATATATACAATATTTTGAAATGATTAATGGAATATTTTTTGAGGATTTTGCATTGATTCTTTCACATTGTTCTCACGCACAAGAACACAGTAGCCTGAAAGCCCTAACCAGTTGTCTTGTGAAATCTTATGAAACCACCTTCCATTGCAGTGGATTGTAGGTAACTGTTGTGGACAGATAAAGATGGAACTATTATTATTATTATTTTTAATTTCACAGCCAAATTTCAGTGGACATATAATTTTCCTTGTTCTGTATGTGATATTTTTACATAATGCCTGGAAATAGAAAAAAATATTCCATGATCTAGTGTAAAAACTAGTAGTGTGATTTCTCTCTATGCAATAAAATTTAATTATCCTTTCCACAACCTTTTTTTGTTGTTGAAAATGCCATTTCTAGGGACTGTGATACTTATATCACACGGAATATGCATATGTTATTGCTGGATTAATCATGAAAATTGTAAACTCTGAGTGATGTTCATTACGATTGATTAGAATAATTCTTTTCATTAAAACCCAAATATAATAACCCAAAAAGTCATAATAATTGAAGTAAAAGTAACTCTGAATATGACTGGTGGTAATGAGACACTTTTTAAAGCAGTAAAAACAGCAGTTTGAAAAGCAACATTCCAAATTATCAGCTTCAACTACCTTATTTTAATTATTTTAATATCAATAGAATAATAGAATCAATAGAATAAGAGAACAATAGAATCTTTGAGAAAACAATATTAGCCCATTAAAAAAGGTATTTCAAAAGGGTTTTTTTCAAAATGTTTTTCAAAACCTTTTTTTCTTTTGGGAAAGGGGTGTTTTTAGACTTTTCATAGAAGGTACACCTGGGAGGTTCTGGGAGGTAGATCTTGCCATGACAAAGCAATTCACAGTCCAATGATAAATATTAGGTAGTTGGTATGTGCTACACTGATGAGAGTTCCACTTTCTGGAATATTTTTTTCTTCTAAAATATTTCCTTCTGGAATATCTTTTCCCTTCTTTATTAAAACATTTATCCTTGGTAGACAAGATCTTCAAGGTCATTGAAGTCTATAGTAAGAGGTGTTTGACTATGTTGTCCTTCCTGAATGGGGAAGGAGCGTGTCTTGGAGGAGATTTTCTTGGTAATTTTAGGAAATCTGCTAACTGCTCTTTGGATTTTTCTATGATCTTGAACCTCACAGATATGTGAACTCCATGGCTGTATTGGAAACTTTCTTACCTTTAAGACTTACATTCCTCTCTCTATGTCTTCTCTGAGAAATTTTATTCATTACTGAGTTTGGCCTTGACTACTCATGTGTCTAAATACAGGTGTGCAATACTGTGTGTGACTTATACATATAACTCCTGGAATGTCTGAAATAGGCTCAAGACATTTACCCAGTTTGCATTTTGTGCCTATGAGACAGGGCTAGCTTTGGTATCTGATCTAGTGTCTCTTCAGCTGGCTGCAATTAAGGAGGGATGTAGCTAAACACATTGTGCATTGAAAGGTATAGACACCTGTGGAGGCCCAGGGGCCTGCCACCAAAGAACTTATGCCTAAACCCTGGAAGGGCCAAAGCAAGAGGACCGAAACACTCCTCTAGCACAGGGCGAGAAAAGTCTCCCTCCCACGGACCTTTGCAACTGTATGTTAATACTTTGTAGGCTTTGTTATTCTATTGGGTAATTAAGTTGATGCCACTCCAGTTCAGCCCCTGTTTACCATATATGAACCTTCTCCAGAATGTTCTTCCCTCCCTTAATCCCCATTTGCCCAGTACAACTGCATTGCTCCACCCCTGTTACCCTATTAGTTCTCCCAACTTTTAGCCACTCCCCTGCACCATTTTCCCTTATCCCTCTTGGACCTTGACCCTCAGATCCACCCCTTTTGCCTCATATTTAACCCAGTGACCTCAGTCTGAACCCATTCTTGTCCCTGGACCCCTTCAAGACTGTATCCTGTTCCTGTTCTACAATACAGCAATTTTTGGAGACCATAGGAGGCCCCATCCCTTTGCCTATATCATCAGTTATCTACTGTAGTGTGCTCCAGGCCCCGAAAATGCGGGTCTCTCTCAAGGCCTCGTTGTGGCATGTTGCAACTGACGCCGTCATCTAACATTTAATAATTCATCATGAAAAAGCTTCCCCTTCCCCTCCCTCTTCCCCCCTTTCCTCTCCCCTTCCTTCTTTTCCCCTGCAAGTTGCCTGACACCAATACAAGCAGATAGCATGTATATTTAGAAAGGCTAAAGGGAATCATGCAAGATGCTCATTGATATTACTCAGCTGAATGGTCCCAGCTGGCATTCTACATGCCTCATGAGGCATCAACACTGATCTTGGAATGAAGAGCAACCACTTCCTTCCAATGTCTGAGCCATAAAAATGAGATATACTCAGAAACTGTGTCAAAGTAGATGGAATTTTCTGAGCACTCTTTGGGCCATCTGGGATAAAAAAAATATTGCATCTCTTTGGTCTTGATGATTGACAAGGATTTCTGGATTTCTGCATTTCTGATCTAATTTGAAAAGTTTCCTATAATTAAGTGCAGTTGAAATGACTCTGTCCTTTTAAGATATCTGGAATATATGGAGTGTTACATATTTGAAATGTACTTCATAAAAAGGTAAGAGAACTAAACTATCAGCAAAGATGGAAAAAGATCCCCAGGCATGTGTGAAAATACTGTGATGGCTATACAAACTGATACAGTATCTTCTGTTCTGTTCTGTTCTGTTCTATCTTCTTCCTCTCAGTTATTAAATATAAAGGATCTGATTTTTCTTTGTCAATTTTAATTACTGTACAAGAGAGAGTTCCTCTGATGTGCTTGCTAAGGAATTAAGGCTATTGGTGTGTCAGGACAGGAGAGGAAATGTGAAAAGGGAAATGGGGATGATGACTGGGAGAGCTACCACAGGGCTAAAACTTCTAAATGCAAGTAACTGTGACTTCTGACACATTCCCACCCACCTACAATTGAAAACAACTCCACTGTGAAGCACTCCCTACAACCCTGTCTCACAACAATTCCTATTCAGCTGTTGCTGAATAAGTAGGAATGGGCCAGTTCAGGATGCCTCCCATTACAAAGAGCAGGAAAAAGAGAGATCTAAAGGAGGTTCTGAAGACTGGCATCTTCTGCTTTTTTGTGCAGTATGGCAGGAGTCACAAGCGATGAGAAAAAGGGCTTTGACAGCTCTCTTTTTCCCATCAATTTCTCTCTAAAAGAGCAAGGAAAAGTAAGATGTATGAAAACAAATATCAAAAAGCAGAGCTGAACTGTTTGGCAGGGTTGGGTTGTTGTTGTTGTTGGGGTTTTTTTTTTTTTTTTTTTTTTTTTTTTTTGTTTTGTTTTGTTTTGTTTTGTTTTGGTTCCCCTTCCCCCCTTTTTTATAATCCTCAACTGTGTGAAAAAGAGTTTATAAAACACAGTATATGACACATCACACTGCATTAGTATTCAGAAATATCCGTCCTAACAAAATCTAGTCCTGGCCAACTCATCACTGTGTAACAGGATTACAATGTGGCTCAACACTGGAAACAGCATTGGAGGTAGAAGAGTCTATCCTGGTAGGGTGCTAAGCAGCAGGGGATACTAAGTTAAGGACTGTCCATAAATATGCACAGTACAGGTACTTGCTTTTCTTGCAAACAGAAGCTAAAAATCTTTCAAACAAGAGCACTCATTATTCCACTTATTTGCTTTACCTAGAGCAATTTGGCATGAACACAGTGAAGATTTGAGATTCTTCTCAGAGGGATGTTGGAAAACCATTTTTGCAGATTGTGAGAACTTGACTGAACATGAATGAACAATCTGCTCTGACTGTACCTTTTGAACTAGAACCAAACTAGGTAACTTTTGGAAGTCACTTCTAACTTATGTGGTTATGCAATTCTACTAAGGAATGTATCACATGAATGCTATTTTGCAGGAAGGCATAGCATTTGAATTAACCAAATCCTAAGAGGCAGAGAAACTCTACACTACACTAGTCGTGTGATTTTTTTCCTCCCCTGGGGCTTCATAGAACTATGTACAGGTATTAAAGGAAGTTAAGTCATGGATTGAATTTGGCATGTCAGTGCACAGTACCCACAAGATTTTGAGTCCCCACCCTGTAAAAGAATTATGAAAATAAGGAAAGTTTGGCCTCTGAACACAGGATTTGTAGAGTCATGAAGAAAAAAGAGAGAGGGAGTTGCTAACCACAGATAAGAGTTTTGGGGGGTTAATCTGGGCTCACTGGACACTGCGGTTGAGACAAGTAGGAGGTTCAGTGCTTGGTCTGAGAACCACATGCACATTTTAGCTTAGATCTTTGTGTTCAGTCTGACAGCAGCAGGACCTGGTTATTTTGGCAGACTGATATTCCTGGAATCTGCACAGTCAAGAACTGTTTAATGTGGGATGTAACTGAAGGAACAGCTTATTTCATTTGCAGATGTATCCTTAACTGAACATCTGTAGTTACACACGAGCAATATTTGAGGTCCACTTTCGTTACTAAGTTTGTAGAAGGCACAGATTGCTCACTTTAGTAGTTGATATGTTAAAGATGGAAAGTTTTTTTCTGGTTGTATTTTAAGGCTATTATTGATTAGATAGGAAATTTTAGTCAATTAATTACTAAAAATTATATAACTAATGTTACAAAGATACAACTCAGAGAACAGTGAAAGATACTATGTTTACTTGACAGGGATTAGAGGGGAAGGGGGAGAACAGATTTCCTCACTTTTTACTTAACTGTTAAACTAAGAAAATTAGTTTTCCTCCTCTGTGATGTGATGTCCTTCCCTGTCTTGCTTACCACTTTCTCCACCCCGATCCACTGCTCCTAACACAAAATGTCTTCACCGTGCTACCATACAATATATTGAAATGTGAGTGGTTTCTTTTTATTTCCTTTTTTTCTCCTTCTATCTGCCTCCCACTCCTTCCACTGTAATCTTTCTGCCTTATCCCATGCATCTCTTTGTTTTTGAAATAAAACATTCTTTGACTTCATGAAAATTCTGTGATACTCAAGAAAGAATGACAAAACTTGATTATAACTACAGGAATTGCTTCGACTGCTGCATGTAAGGAAATGAAATATTAAGGCTGACAATGTTAACGCAAAGACAGCAATAGAACATTATTTTAGGCATTAAATTACATTTCAATTTACTCGTGCCACTTCACGACTGAATGCATTTTGAATTTGCAAGACCAAAATAAAAAGACAGGCAGAAACAGGCAGGAGGCTTCACTTCCATCCTTTCAGTCTTGCTGTGGACACTCATCAGCATTTCATCTGGAGCCTCACAAGTCATACAGCATTCACAAAATTGAATTACCTCTCAGTATACCATTTTGCCTATTTTCATGCTTTCCTCTCCTTTCAGAAGCTGTCCTCTAAAGCTATACCACTTGCCTAATCAGGTTTTCTACTGTCATACATGTCTTCAAAGTAAAATGCATTAGAGGTGTGTCCCTTCATATTGTTACACAAATTAACATAATGAGTACTTCAAGTATATTCTGAATGACAGACTTTTTGACATGGCCAAGTGACGGACTGTTCCCTGATCTCTGATTCCCAAATCAGAGACTACTTTGCTGTCCAGTGCTATTGGTCAGTATGATGCAATTTGGCTTTCTTTAACAAGAAGGAATCCTCTTCCCATTCCCTCTGAGAATCTTAATCTAGACCAGCAGAACAGCTGTCACTTAGTGCAATTTCCCTTTTTCTTATTCAACCAGACAGCAATATAATTTTGTTACTCTTTATGAAAAACAAGGTTGTCCTCCAGAATAATTATAGAGGTAAGAGTATATCTGGGGCATGCTATCTTTAGCAAATTGTATTTAATGGCAGTGGTAGCCAAACAGAGGTACTTTGAAACACCATGCGTGTTTTCTCTATATTTTATTTCCAGTTAAAACACTTATTTTTTTTTAATTCCTTCTCTGCAAGATATATTCCTTATGAGTACAATATATGGATATCTGTCATAGCTCAAAGTTTTAGGTTTTTTTCCTCTCCTGTCTTCATAGATTATGCTTCACTGCTCAGGATATGTGGTTGAAAATAAAGGCATACGGGTGTTTTAAGTAGTAGAAAGTAATCTTATAAATTAAAAAAAAAATATAAAGCAGTTCTCCACGCACAATTTTATTTTTTAATTGCTGGTTGTTTCACAGGCTTCAAAGTATGCTAAGTCATGCTAGCTAAGGCACAATATTATACAGCTGACAGCTCTGTGCAAACCTTTGCTACTTGGCACATTTATGAAGTTTTTTTTCACTTGTGTGTGTATGGAAAGTGAGATTACTGGGGGAATCTGATTTCACAAAACCGTTGAAATGCTCAGAGCTGGTCTCAGACATTCACTGAACATGACTATGGCTTTCACCACATATGAAAACTTCCTGAAAATGCAGATAAAATGGAAAAAGACCCTGAGACCTTGACAGTCTGGAATATTGGAAAAAAGTATTTATAATTCCATAAACAAAGAACCCAATAGGATGAAAAACCAAGTCTGCTATTGTAGCTATGGGAAGAAAGTGGAAAGCAGTGTATAGTAGTTAATGTCATTTAAAACTCAAGGAAATTAAGAAGACAAGAAAAGCAAAAAATCAGTATATTCAGACAATAAACTCCACTGAGCTTTGAGGTGATAGGGAAGAAGTTGAAAACAAGTGTTTAATACCGTTTTGTTCTCCCATCACTCCCATATGTTCAAACTCCAGGTCACTCACCATCTCACTAATTTAGGACTTCTGTGCTTGTGCTTTCTCATTTGATGCCTCAGGCCCTAAACCAGAAAACATCAAATGTTCTGTGTTTCTTTTACAAGCATTTAACAAGCATTATTTTTCTGCTTGCGTGGACAGCGTTTCTCTTTTGAATGCAATTCAGAAGCTGTACCTGTACATAGTCTTTACTCTTTTTGCTACAACCATAGCAGAGGTAGGAATACAACATCCAATGTGCTTTGAACTGACTGATGCGGGACGAAGGGTCATGTCACCTTCCCTGGGAGTGAGCATCAGACCAAAATGTCTCTTACAGCTGAGATTCATTTCATTCTGATTCTTTCAAGAAAGATATCATTTGTCAGTCCTTTAGACTCTTTGCACATGGACAAATGACTAGAATTGTCTGACAAAACCCCAACATTCTCCACCTTATTTGCTCGTGGTACTTCAGACATTTGCATGTTGCCCTGACACTAATGGAGCTGAGGTGAGAATACTCATGTTTGTATTCATCTAAGGCCTAAGGTAATAAATATTGGAAAAATGACTCTACTTTTGTAGGACTGAGGAAGGAAAAATCAGCTTTGCATTACTAACATTAAATGTAAGATTTATACATCATTTCAATTTTGACTTCCATTACTACAGAATTTGCACACTGGTATGTGAAACACGACAGGGTATTACTGTGATTTACTCATGAAAAGGCATAAGAAACATGCAAGATATGCTGTAGGTCATGGATCACTTTGATGTCATAAATAATGGACTGAGCTGAATAAAGATGCTTAGATTTATCCTAAGAACAGAGATTCTAATAGTTTTCCTCCCCTCCCCTCCCCTCCCCTCCCCTCCCCTCCCCTCCCCTCCCCTCCCCTCCCCTCCCCTCCCCTCCCCTCCCCTCCCCTCCCCTCCCCTCCCCTCCCCTCCCCTCCCCTCCCCTCCCCTCCCCTCCTTTTTCCTTCCATTATTTTCTGTCCTTTTCTTTTTCAACTATTTTCCTCTCCTTTTTTTCCTCTAACTACATTTACCAGTGTGTTAAAATAGAGAGTAGACATCTTAAATGTTACTAGTATACTAGAAACGGATTTGAAGTTATTAGTTCATAAAGCAAGATATATAGGAAAATACCAGTATGAGATGTGTGACAAGTAGAATGAAAAGCAGAGAATATAAATAGTACCCAATATCCCAACCAAACAATTTCATTGTATGAAAATTCACCATAAAGCCAGCACTCTGTCCTGAAGTGTATTAGGCTTAAAATTAGAAGTGTAAGAAGTTTGGGAACCAAGAATATGATATGGCTTCTCTTTCAAAATGTATTAATGTTACCTTTTATTGAAAGCAGAAATAATAACTTAAGAATCTTGCTGTCTTAAAAAACAGAGCTGTGGTCACACATAAAACAGTACTTCAGCCTAATTTTCCATATGCAATAATATTCTGTAGGTAAGCAAGGTTTGTTGTTCAACAGTATTTGGAATAATGATTTGACATTTTCAGATGAGAACTGTTGTTTTAGTGAGAAATATTTTATGCTTGTATTTACACAGCTTCAAAGAAATGGTATAAGATGACAAAAACCTCAGCTCCATAAATCAGCTGATCTTGCAGAAATCAATGGGACTTAAAATTAATAATGAATTTATCTCTTTGCAGAATCAAGACCTTCAGGTGAAAGTAGCCCTAACAGATTTTCTGGATGTACTTCTTCTTCTCCATGTAAGTCTAACTGTGAAAATTTAAATAAACTCTATAAATTTTATATAGAGTTTGAGCCTGCTGGCCCAAAACACAAGGTCGAAGTTAGCATGTGGTAATTATACAAATCCAGCATTCACAACAGTTACTGGGACATTCCTAGCTATGAACAAATCTACACTTATACCATAATTTCTCTGCTGGGCTGAGTGACTGGTTACACAAGGTTCTTAGGTAACTACTAAAACTGTAGCCTGTTTTTGTGGTTACCCATTTTTATGCAAATTCATAAATATAACAGCTTTTAGGGTGAGAGTCCTTTTAAAAACATAAATCCATTTTAAATCCATTAAAAATATAATGACTATAGAAAGACGTGGAAAAACACTTGATGGTCAGCCTTTTGCTGGTGCTGTGATCTACTTATGATTATGATTTCTATAATTTTCATGTTTATAAATATGATTATTTATGAATAATAATGGTGAGAGTAATGGACGATAATTATGTCATTGCAGGTGGTGTTCATTTGAAGTGCTGCCTATGAGCATGCAAGCCATGCAGTACTGCTTGTTTTTAGAGAACCAGACACTACTATACTAATAGTGAAGAATGAGCTATTGGCTTAGTATCTTTTTTCCATTTAAATGTAATTTATTAACCCCTGTTAAACAGAGAAGTAAGTAAAAATAACAGTGCTACTGCTGACCTGTAGGAACTCCAATTTCTGCAAAGCACTTCTGTCACCAGCAATATGTGGAGGCAAACTTTTTGTCACAGCTGGTGAGTGAGCCCACCAGGGGAGGGACTGTGTTGGAGCTGCTGTAGCAAATAGAGATGGGCTGGTGGGAGATGTGGTGACTGGAGGCCGCTTGGGGCACAGTGATCATTAAAATGTAAAGTTCTTGATAT
This sequence comes from Chamaea fasciata, assembly GCF_029207755.1. Classification (NCBI taxonomy): domain Eukaryota; kingdom Metazoa; phylum Chordata; class Aves; order Passeriformes; family Sylviidae; genus Chamaea; species Chamaea fasciata. The sequence goes on from NW_027094089.1 coordinate 66,492,830, forward strand.
TTGGTGAAATCAGGAGGAACATCAATAAGACTTTTACACTGGACTTCCAGAGGGCAGACTTTGGCCTATTTAGGAGATTTATTCAGAGAGCTCCTTGGGACGCAGCCCTTAAAAACAAAGGAGTCCAGGAAAGATGGGAGTCTCAAAACCAAGATCTTGAGAGCACAGGAACAGACTGTCCCTGTGTGCTGGAAGATGAGTTGACGAGGCAAGCATCCAACCTGCCTGGGCAATGAGGTTTTGAAGGAACTTAAGAATGATAAGAGGATGTATCATCTTTGGAAGGAGGGTCAGATTTCTCAGGAGGTATTTAAGGGGGTTGCTAGGGCATGTAGGAAAAAATTAGGGAGGCCAAAGATCAGTTTGAACTTAATTTGGCAACTTTCGTAAAGAATAATAATTTTTTTTTACAAATATATTCATGGCAAAAGGAAGGGTAAGACCAACCTTTGTTCTCTATTGGATGGGAGGGAACTTAGTAACTGCAGATGAGAAGGCAGAAGTGCTTAACTCCTTCTTTGCCTCAGTCTTTAGAGGAAAGATGGCTTGTCCTCAGGACAGCTGTCCTCCTGGGTTGATAGATGGTGTCAGGGAGCAGAATGTCCCCCTGTTATGCAGGAGAACTGCTAAACTGCTTAGGTGTTCAATAATCTATGGGCCCAGATGGGATCCATCTCAGGGTGATGAGGGAGCTGGCAGATCAGCTTGTGAAGCTGCTCTCCATCATTTACCAACAGTCCTGGCTCACCGGTGAGGTTCCAGGTGACTGGAGGCTGGCCAGTGTGATGCCCATTCACAAAAAAATGGTAGGAAGGAGGATTCTGGTAATTATAGGCCAGTTAGCCTGACCTCACTAACTGGTAAAGTTAAACAGTGTCATCATGCAGCACCTACAGGATGGCTAGGGTCTCAGCCTCAGCCAGCACGGGTTTAAGGAGGGTTAGGTCATGTTGGACCAACCTGATCTCCCCTTATGACCAGGTGACCCACCTGGTGGATGCAGGAAAGGCTGTGGATGTTGTCTACTCTGTGTCCTACAGTGCTTGCCTGGAAAAGCTGGCAGACCACGGCTTGGACAGGAGCACTCTTTGCTGGGTTAAGAACTGGCTGGATGACCAGGCCCAGAGAGTTGTGTTCAGACTCATATTTTTTGAGTAGGGCCCAAAGATTTAAATCCCAAAGATTCAAAAAATAATAATGCTACTGGCAGAGAAAAGCCGTCCTAACATGTGCAGAAAAATCCACATGCCTCTTGGGAATGTCAAGTATTGTTTAGAAGATAGAGCTACAAAATATATACAATCATCTTTGAAATTACAGTGTTTTAGATAAGAATCATATAAACATTTTTAATCCTTTAAAGCTAATTGGAGTAATTATAACTTCTTTAGAAGCTACCCCAATACATTATTGAAGGAAATTAGATGATGTTTATGATCCTCCAATACTTGGGAAAGTTTTGTTTTCAATAGGGAGCAAAAAACAGGTCTACATTCCAAAGCAAACTAGTATTTGTTGCTAATTTCTCCTTAATGCCTTAAGTGGCAATGAAAAATTCACAAAAAAAGTAGCTTCCTGTCATCTTCAATTAGACTTGGAAGTTTCATCTCATCCAGTTGTCATTACTTGTTCATTTATCTGATAGCCCTATGAATTTGTATTCTTTTTCTTAAAGTATCAACTGCAGGGAAAACTGGGAACCATTTAAGATTTGAGAATCAATGCTAAGTATTGACAGCTTGTAAGGTGCAAGAATGCACAAATAACAGTTACTAACTGAGAGGGAACTGTTCTAGTAAAGTGACTTTACCAGTGCACCATACCATTTTTGTTAGTAACTCTAGCCTACTCATTTTTCTATTTATAACTATACAATCAGAGAAAACAGTGATACACTTTTGGAATTTTAACAGCCCAGAACACTTGATTTCTGGTCTCAAGAGAGTGACCTGATGCTCCTAAGCCATGTTTCAGCCCCTGGCCTGTCTGCCTGGGTACTGCTGTCACTGGCATATGACTCTTGCTTCCTGAGGTACTTCCACTTGCCATTGAGATCAGCATTTACAAAGACAGAGGGGTGCAACATTGTGAAGACTTGAGATTTATTCTTGAAATTTGCTTTATAAAAACTTTTATTGGATTCTTGTTCTCCACTGCTTCAGAATGTGGGTGCATTACTAATAGTCTCAGGAAACTTGCACTTCATAACACTGATATAACCAGTAGTTTTGTCCCTGGGATGACTGTTAAAGTACTACTTGTAATGAGTTAAAAATAAATATAGCAAAGATACAGTTTGCAAGAGATCCAAATTACAACTTTGATGAGCAAGAAGAGTGCATTGCAATTCATGAACTCTTTAGAGAACCGAGTTGCTCCATCTGTGCAAAACTGGGAATGAAACCTGTGTAAAGCTGCTTTTACTGCTTTTAGCTCCTTTGGTGGTTTTCACAACACTCATTTTTCATTCATATCAAGTTATATCAGATGACATTCACCTAAGAATATTTCTGATCTAGAAAACTCTTTCTGTGTTAAGTGTTTTTATTTTTAATACATTTCAGTTTGTCACAGTATTCTTCCTATTGTGCATAGGCATCAATGCAACTTAGTTTCCAGTTCATTGGGTCAAAACCCGATCTTGCTAATATACATTTCTTGCAGTTTGTGTGTAAACAGTACTCAGAAATTTTCTTTTCTCTTCACCTTTATATCAGTCAAAATTTTATGACTAGAGAGACTACACTTTCCTGCAGCTTTTCTTGGTCACAGTAATTTTGCTTACAGATTTTCTAATTTAAATTAATAGCTTCAAATTATAAACAGATAAATTCCACATAAAAATAGTATTAATGCTTTGAGATACCTGTTGGTATCTTAAATGTACAAGACCAGTCACATTTTAAATAACAAAAGGTTTAAATAAGACAAACGTTTTGGGAATTAAACTAATGAAAAAGGTAATTTAAAGAAAAAAGTTTGCACAGACTAATAACATGCACAGTAGGGTGTAAGTTTAGACCTGTGAATCCGGCATATTTATACATGCATTCTGAGTTGGAAAAGCTTTTTTTTTTTAAAGAATGAGTATAACAGCTTTAAAATTTCAGCTTTGCTTCAGAGCTCCAGCCTTAGTAATGCTGCAAGAATTCAAAGATCAAAAGAACCAATGTTGTGTGAATTGGACATTCAGCTGACATAAATCAGTTATCTATTTAAAACAAAGAGACTACTGAGCTACACCATCTGTGGATGTGGCCTAATGTTTTTAATGCCATGGAACAAGTTACTCTGTTACTCTGTGCAACTAAACTGCATACAGTGTATTTATTGATGACATGCTTGTCTGCAGGGCCAAGGTTTTCCTGCTGGACAGGCTACTTTCTAAGCAGAGAAAGCAGGCTCCAAGCTGGGAGCAGGCAGAGTACTGTCCTGTCCCTGTCATGATCTGGGCTCAACCTGCTTTCCAGCTGACATGGGGAACAGCAGATCTATTGCTGTGGTTTTTACTCATCCTGTTCCATCTGTGCCTGTGTGGTTTCTGGAAAAAGGGGCAGGAGAAACAGCACTGACAACCTAATAGAAATTCACAATGGCCATCACAATCTCCTCAGATCCACAAAGGAAAAATGTTGATGTCTTTATGGATCAGCTGGTTATCTTCCCTTGACCATTCCCCCTTCCTACAACTGCATATACAGACATTATAAAATGGAAAGTGAGTCATGACAATTTTTTGAAAATAATATAAATGAAAGTAGACTTTTTTCTGAGGTGATTTTGGAAATATCTAGGGGCACAAAGATAGTAAACTGTTTTGGAATTCTCAGTATAACTCTCTGGCCATCTACTACTCACACTACCAGATATGATGAAGATGCATAAAAATAGGATGTCAGGGTTCTCAAGAGCTGCCTAATCTGTCCTTTTTTGAAGCAAGATGGATGTCCTCAGCTGGAGAGAGGAGACATATTATCTTTAACTTTTTAAATATAGAAATACAAATGTGAAGGCTGCTGTCTTTTAGGCAATATGAGAAAATAATTTCAGATCTTGCTGACAGAAGGCTGACAGCCTAAATTTCATTATGAAAATATCTTCATCACTACAGAGAACAAGATTTTACCTTTCCTCTTAGTCTTCTCTTTTTCCACTATCAATATTTTCTTCCTGACGATGAATAAATCTTAATTATCAGATTTTAATCACAAGGCAAGGAAAACTGGTAAATTTCCTTGTTGTCCATTACATTGGTGTCTTTTGCTAAAGATATCTTTTCAGACAGGGCAGAGAAATATGTATGGGAGGTTACTTTGCAAATTCAGCAAGATTGTACATAGACATTACCCATTTCCCTTTTTGCAAGGAAGTAAATTTACTGAGGTATTTTGCTTGTGATTCACTGCCTAACATCCTTTATTTAAAACAGCTGCCTACAAGTTTGTTTTACTCATTGCAATTATCCCCACTGATAATTTTTTTTTATTTATCAGTTTTCCAGTTAGATATGACAGAATTGAATTCTGATCTAGTCAAAACTTACTTTATATGTTGCTACTGCAAATGTAGTAGAAGTAGTGAGAGATTTTGGGTGCAGAAGAAAATTTCAAGATTTGAAGCTGTAGGAAAGCAATACTACATTTTTTAGAAACAAATTGTTTCAGAAGGGAATTACTTGAGACTCTTTTGCATTTTTTTGTGTTTTAGATGAACACAGCTGTCATCATCCAAAACCCTTTTCTTAGAAGGGGATCTAGAGCCTATTTCAAGATGAAAAACGTTTAGTTTCTCAAATCTTGCACAAATAAATATGTATTCTGAGAAGTTACTGCTCTCTATGTTACACTAACATTTTGACTCAATTATCAATTTCATATGTTGACTCTATATGGATATAGGGGCATATAGCTCTATATTCACAGTCCATTTTGTTAATTTTGTGTTTGTTGATTAGTTTGATTTTATGTTTGCAAATTTGCAACAATGATATACGTATCTTGGTATACTTCTTGGAAAGGTAATAGTTAAAGTATAACTGTTTCAATTTTTTAAAAAATAAAGCTTGAAAATACAAATGGAAAAGAGCTTTCTTCCAAGTAAGGTGATAGAGAGAAAATGAATCGTTCTGCAAGGGAAATTTTAGAATTCTGAATTTAGGGTTTTTTTTAAACTATTACCATATTTCTGTTAAGTAACTTAATTTATAACAATAACTGGGACTTTTTACAGGTTTTGCACCTATATGGATCATAGTTATCAGGATAACATAGCCTTAAAACGGGAACAGTTTTACTGAATAGGCTTCATGTCTAAGCAAAAGCTCTTTAATCTTGTAGAATTGCATTATATATGAAAACCTAATAAATCCATTTCATTACGAGCTTAAAGGAAGAGCAAAAATTATGAAGTTTCTTTAGGTATGTAAATATTTATCTTCCTCCTTATTTGTTATATGAATCATAGCTAAACACAAATATCTGCCTTTTCTTCAATAAGCTCAAAGCTAAATTTGAAATAGAATGCTTTCAGTACAGAAGGTCTATTTCCTTTATTCTGTTGTTTACTAAAATGAAAGGGTGAGGGAACCAGGTGCTATTAGTACTACTAAAATGTTCTAAAAGCTTCCAGGGAAGCAGATAGCAGTTTACAAATATGACATTTTTCAAACTGCTGAAATAATGGAAGAGGAAATTGAGAAGATTTAATTTATGAGTCCTTGTGGCAGTGCACAAAGAATAATTCCTATAAATAAGACATATAATGTTTCTCAACATGCATCCTGATCTGCAACTATTATGTTAATAAACATAGCTAATCAGTTTAATGTGTTCAGGGTGAGACAAGCACTGAATACCAATACAGAGATAACAACAAAGGAATCCTTTTTACCATTTTTCATATGTAAGGGGAAACTTAAGGTCCATCTGTGGTTAATGAATACAGATTTAGGAAAAAGTAGAGACATTTCTCACATAAAAAAAAAAATTAATACATCATATAATTTTTGAGAGAAATTTTATATTTTTAAAAAAGAATGTGATGTGTTCATTATGTAAGTGTAAGATGCTAATTTCTCTCTTTGCACTAAGCCATTTTTACTGAAACTTGGCAATGTTTAATAAACAACAACTAGAGTTTGACTTTGTCAGAGGAAATTTAGATGAATTCTAAGCTGGGGTAATTTGACCTTACACTGAGCTCTTACTTCCTTGTACTGGCATGAAAATATGTCCTCACCCTTCTCTCCTACCTCTTCATTTTCTATTTTTAGTTTATCTTTTTTTGAGAATTGTTATATCACTGGAATTTTGAAATCACCTTCTGTGGGCTGATGGCTGGAGAAACTGACCACAAACGAGTAGGGATATTATTACTGAAAAAGCTTGTACTGCTTTTTAAATTTTTTTTTTCTTCCTTTCTTCTTTCTTTTTTTTTTTTTTTTTCTTTCTTTTCCTTTTTTTTTTTTTAATTTAAATTTTCAACTTTCTTTTTTCTCTCATTACCTGGATTACTCCACATTCAGCTTATTGGATAAAGCATGCAGAAACATCATAATCAGATTCTGACAAACACTGCTGTGTTTTCTCTCTTATACACTGAAATGAGGAGAGCTGCAGTATATGGAATTTCTGTACTGTTTGAACAGAGACTCTTAATTTTTACACCTTGATAAGTAAAAACAACATACTTTCAAGCATATTAAAGACAGAAATATGCCTTTAGTAATGAGATGTGAGCTATTGAAAGGCTACAGGACCAATTTTAATCTGTTTTTTCAATTTCATTAGGTTCTGTAATCTTGCAGAGTTATGTTAAAACAGAGAAAAGAGAAATGCAAAAGACCAATTAGGTCACCTAGTCTGTCCCTCGAGGGACCAGTAAAGGATTGTTCCTTACAGGGTTAAATAATCATTTTATCTAATTATTCAACCCCAAAGAACAACCAATCAATTCAGTCTCTCAATTAACAAAGAATTCTCTGAGTCTTTTTGAACAAATAGGGAGGTTTTCTTTCTGAAGTAAGTGTGCTATTACAATTCAATGAAGAAACCAAAGAAACTTAAGTGCATTAAAAGAAAATCTTAAATGAAGTTCTGACAAAAATCAGGTCTTTCTCATTCTTTGAAGATCCCAGGACAGGGCTGCATGAACATGGCAGTACAGACAAATCAAGTGTATTACAGTAAAGGGTTTTGAATCAATTAGGCAATTGAGAACTGGCATTTTCTTTCCACCTATCTGATGGACTTTGTGAACTGTATCTCTGTTGACAAGAATCTTCAGTTCTGGGTAGTTTGATTGTTAGACCCGCCGAGCTGTCAGTTCACACAACAAATTTTGTATTTCTCAGTTTGTACTTTTAATAAACACTTCCCAGCAGATTGAAGGACAGTGTGATTTAAGTAAGTACACATTGTGCCAATCACAAAATCATTTTGTGTCCTAACAGAATTTTGTTCACTGTTCTGTTGGGTTACAGTGATCTAAGAGTATGAGCACCTGCTCATATTTCATCTAAGCAACTTTGTTTTCCTGTAGTTTTTTCTCCATCTTGAATATTCAATTCTCAGTTAAATCATGAAACAGAAGAAGTTAATGTGGGAGAAACTATGTTGTCTTCATTATCTGAAGTTGAAGCGTATATGACAGCATAGATGTATTCCTGCAATTCTGTTTGGCTTATTCTTTCTGTTTTAAATGTCATTTTAACAAAATCTCTTGATTTACTAACTTTTTGTAGTGACTTGATGAAGGTTTCTTTTCTAATCAGGTGTATTCTTCCTGATTGCCCTCCCTTTTAATGTGAGCTATGTTGAAAGTAAGTTTCCCAGACATGTGGGCTGATAATCTTTATCCTCAGTATTTAAATACACCTGGTACATTCTTTCCCACTAATGTAATTGGGAATTTTGTCTAAGTAAAGATGAAAAAAATATTGTTTCAAAATTTACATTATTTCCCCAATGAATCCTCTCTGTATATATGTAGTCTACTAATATTTACAATGTAACTTTACAAGTACTACCACAAGTCCAGGTAATACTTAACATATAGAATCTCAGAAGATCCTTCACTCTTGGCAACTGATAATGTATCTGCTTCTGAGAGCTTTAGAGAAACTGTGTTTTACCCCTTATCTCTTTGCTTACCTATGCAAATATTAGCTTCTATAATGTTTTGAATTTACTACATCTTGTATGTAGATGGCTGAAGAATTCCTGTCAGTAAACAAGGACTCCGCATGTCAAATGGTGGTGAATTACACAGACTTCAGACTTGTCTGTCATTTTGAAGGTCATGATAGCATGGAAATTTAGAAACTGAAGAATCTAGGTGCATTTTGCTCCTTAGTAGATGAGGGGTCTTTTTTGGGGTGTGTTTTTTTTATTCATATATATATGTGTGTGTGTGTGTGTGTGTGTGTGTGTGTATGTGTGTGTATATATATATGTATATATATATATATTAACGTACAGGAATAATGCTTCAAAAATTTCCTGGGCTTGTAAATTGGTAAGCTGTTGCAACTATTTGCCACTGATGTAAATATCCTTCACCACTAGTTTTAACAATTAAAAAATGTGTATTTATTGATAGATTCCTAGTGGATTATAAAACTATCTTCTTTTTTTTTTTTTTTTTTTTTTTTTTTTTTTTTTTTTCTTTTTTTTTTCTTCACTGCAAAGAACGTTCTGATTGGTTAAATAAGAGTAAGAATCTAACTAGAAGTACTCAATTAGAAATGAATATTTGAGATACTACTCTGGCCAATGCAATTTGGAATAGCCTTCAGGCTTATTTATGTTGCATATCTCAAAGAGACAGACATGTTGGAATGCTGGAGATGACTAAAACTCCACTAGTCTTTGCAGAGTTACACCATGTGGAGACTAGGAGGCTTTCACCTCTGGCTTACAATATTCATGGTATTTTCTTCTTTGTCTATTCAATAAAGCCAAGAAAGTTCCAGAGCACTTTTCTTCTAAACAAATCAAGCTTACAGATTTTACTGTCAACAATTGCTTTTGACTGAAAATATTTGAACCTTGTATTCTGTTTATTTTCTTCTGGTTGCTTTAATTTGGAGAAAATTATAAGAAATTTCTCTATTGCTGTAATGACTTTGGCTACACCTGTACTGTCAAATTAAACAGTTGTCATAACATTCTTCTGGGTATGTGGTCACTTTTAGCAGTTATTGATATTGTTTATAAAAAACCATCTTTTTCAAACAACTTTCAGGCATGATTCAGGAAAGACCATAAGGCAGGGACATTTCCAACAGAAAAACTGAAGTCACATGATTTGGAAAGCCACTACAATAAGGTAGTATGTCAAATGTGCAGAAATATAGTGGAATTAGGGTGGTTTTTACCTACTAAAGAAAATCTGTTGAGAATGTTCTTTGTGAAGATGAGAGCATTTATTTTAAATTATAACTATTTTCGTCTATGACCATCACTTCTTCCTTTGATTTCCTATTGGTTAAAATCCTGATGTCTCCCAACAAATCCATTATATTCTCTTTTCTAAGTAAGTTATGTTTCTTAACTACTGTAGTTTCAATTTTTAATATATTTTTAAGTGGGTCTATGATCTGGAGGATTAAGATGTCAAGCACATTCACAAATGTCCTTTTTTTTCCTGGCTGACACTTTCATTTTAAGCAAAATTATTGTTTGCTTAGGTCTTCCAGAATGGATGATAAGGGTCAATTTGAAGAGTGGGATTTGAACTGCATGAGTTATAAAACAATTACATCATTAAAGACTCATTATACTTTCATCGTAAGATTAAGTTTTCATAAATTATGCAAATTTTATATTGGGCATGTGTGTTACATGTCAGTCACTTTTCTATGATTTTACTACACAGAGTTACACTATTATGTACTATAATACACATTTAGTTTACAGCTGTATTTCTAATGCAGTATTCTTTTATCTATGGCACTTTTAAATGATATGGAAGTTCTTGAAATGAATAGGAAAATGCAGTAATCATGCTAAACAGAACTCTTTCCAAACCAGAGAAGATGTCCCCAGTACACAAAGAATAAGCTTTGCCTACTATTTGTAGTACAAACACTATAACAAGGAGTCTTTTGTTCACTTGGAGTGTGAACTGTTATGATAAGTGATCATTATTTGCACAGATCATTTAAGATCTCTGCTAAAACTTAAATTTCTTGCTCCCAAAGCACATACAAATCCAATTTGAAAGAAAAGTGCAGGAATGAAGAATATGTACAGAAATCCATGTGCAAAGAAAGACTATTTGGATTCTGTGGTTGTTCTCCAGTTTAAACATCTCAGCTTGATTAGCTGGTAAAATATTAGTTATGCTAGATTATAGGAACTGAATACTGTTTTGCAAGTTAAGAGATTCAGTTAAGAAGATCTGATCAGCAGTAGCTTGCAGATATGTGTTATTTTTAGGGAGACACTTGTTAAATGTCAAACCATTCTGAATTAAATTTTGTTGAATCTCCAGTATACATATTCAACATCTTTGTTAAGTTATAGAATTTCCTACAGGTGTTTTGACTGAAATACATAACCATAAGAAAGAAGAAAATTATCTTTCTTCTTTTAACGACAAGTTGATGCTTTGTTAGATTTCGTTATATACATAAAGTAACTGTTTAAGAATTAAAGCCAATCAGCCCATCAAAAACAGTCCCCTCTGCCCTTACAAAACAGTCTGAATGGACAAAATACATGGTTTTTGGGGGCAGGATTTCAGTTTTCTTACCTTAGATGAATTTTGTTTTAAGAAATGAGAGTCAAGTGGATAAGTGTTGGCAAAACTCTGAACTCTCTGAAGGCCAGAAGTGAGTTTTTGACAAATCAAAATGAAACATTAGAGGGAAGAACACAAAGTATGATGTCAAATACATCTCAGAATATGCAGGTATTTGTGTCTTGGTAAATGCCACACCTTCCTTCCTTTGAAGTCCTCTCTTTCTCATGCTCTTTTTCTTACAAGGATTAGGTAAATAACTGAATTTTGAGGTTTTGAAGTAAAAAGTTGGTGGAAAAGTAGAAAAAAATAATAGATTAGAATTCTGGATGGGAAACTCCTACTCATGATGTTGACTACTACAGATGTAATTCCTTCAAGTCTCTGAGGCAAATTTACATCTTAGTCAACTAATTAAGTTTATTTGATTTTAGTGTTGTTTATAATTTATGAAATCTCTAGAGCACCTGAAACAGAACTGTTTTGTTGAATGAATAGAAATATTTTAGGGTTATTTACAGACAAAAAATCCCTTAAATAAATAGATATATAAAATATGTTCTCATATAGCTGGAACCAGTAATCACTTTCTCTTAAATTCTGTCTGAAATTTAAAAGGTCCCAATTTTTTTTTCCATTTTTGTCTTTTCTTTAAACTATTTGCACACTATCTCAGTTCAGCAGCTGGTGCAGGTATGCAGAGGTGTAGTCTTTTACAACTCCAAGTCCAATCATAAACAGGAATTAGATCAATGTCTTGATTTGAAAGACAGGTGCCTACCACGGAAGGCAGGAACCTCCCTTGGAATGGAGAATATGACCCCCCTCCCTCTGAATTATTATAACTTTGAAAGTAACAGTTCTCTACTAGCATGTATGCATATAACAAGGCAAACAAACAACAACAATGGCAATAACACCAAATAAAAGAAAGAATAAACCAGAAAACTCAATGAAGTCTCTTCCCGCTCTCAAAGCACTTTCCCCTCGGTGCAGTTCCGGTCCCATCCAGCGGGGGCGCTGGTGGCTCCAAGCAGGCCGGATGGGTGCGGTGACTCCCCTGTGGCTGCAGGTGGCGCTGTGGCCGGGCTCAGGGAGCACGTAGTAATAGCGGACAGGCTGAGATGGGAAGGGATGGAAAAAAGGACTTGCTATACAAACCTCCAGGGCCGGTCCATCTTCTTGCCCCAACAGGACCCTCGGAAGCAGGAAGATGGAACGGCAGGGAGGAGCAAAGTCCCGGAGTGGTACCTGGTGTAACAAATACATAGTATTAAATTCGTGGATTAAAATTGTGTGTATTAAAACTTTGCAGTGGAATGTAAAAACCCCTGAATTCCTGGAAACAGTTCCAGGGCATCTCTTTGCATACCACAGTCTTTTCTTAGTCCAAAGGTGTTACCTCGACATCTGCCAGAGAGATAACCGGGAAATGGCCCATTAATCATGGGCTGACCACATCTTCACAGTTCATCAGGAGATCCGATACCAATCTGGGCGGAGGGCGGCAGAAACCTTCCGACAGAAGATTCGAAGACTTTTTCATTCAGACGTCTTTTCAATTTCTCAGAAAACACTTTCAGATATCCCTTGCGGACACCAGACATTTCAATGATTATGTTATGTACATGATGTCATGTTCTTCGGGTTCTTTGTTACCGTCTTGTTTTCACCTCAGGGTAGAAAAATGGTATAAAACACCTACCCTGAGACCCCGAATGTGTGGGCAGTACTCCGGAGAAGCACCCTTTGCTGCTCCCGGATTGTCCACCCAACATTTGATCGATGTTGTCCTGATTTATCGTGGCGTTTCCCGAAATTGCTTTTCAAATTTGTTAAATAAATCTTTGATTTTGGAAATTGGCTCTGATCATTTTATAACACTGGGATGTATCAGAAACTCTGCAGCTGTAGCAGGAGCTGGGAGTGGCAGGCAGGCGTTGCAAGGCTACAGTGTAGCAGAAAGCCCCAGAGCAGTGGCAGAGGCACGGGGAGGGCTGGCGGCAGCAGCCCGGCTCCTAAACAGGGCAGGGACAGGCTCCCTCGAAGGGGGAAAGGGCTGGAGGATCCCGGGGTTTCCCCTGAGGCACCCCAGCAGAATGTGGAGTCCTTTGTTTGGCGAGGTAGGTGCTAACAAGGTCCCAGTGCAAAGGCCGGTCTTAGGAGCAGAGCTCCACTCACGGTAGAAAAAAGGCAGCGGGAGACAGAACCCCACAGTGGTGGCGAATTCTTCCCACAGCAACTGCAGCCTCCTTGCCCCGCGAATGCCGAGACTGCAAGAGAGCAAGGAGCTGCTCCGGTACCCTTTTTCCCAGCTCAATTCTTGCAGTATCTCTGCCTCTCTGAGAGAAACCCTCAGATTAAGAGGAGCCCAGCGAAGTGCCCTACTCCCCTCAGTGTGGCAACTTCCTTTGTCTCTCTTAAGCACACGGTCTTTATTTTCTCCTAGCAACACGTGGGAGAAAATTCCCTAAGAGAATGAAACAAAAGGAAGAATCCTAAACCCCAACTATTAATATTAATGATACTCTGGAAAAATTATTTCTACTTTGGAAGTTCAAGAAGAATTATCAGAAAAGCATTTCTTGATACTAATATTTATCTACTCTCAGAATATTAGAGTGAAATTATATTATCTTGACTAGACAACTGGCTCCTACAAGATCCATGATTTGGAGTCAGTTGTAGAAGGGAAAAAGGAAAGCGGAAAAATGGAAAAAAAATCAGGCTTTTATAAGCCAAACCAGGGCATAAATCAGGAGTTTACAATGGAAAAATAATTTCAAAAACTGTTTAGTTCCAGCTCACTTAAGAAAGGCTTGTTGATAGTTAAAAATGTTTCTGGGGAATGTTTTTAAAGTACAGAGATTTATTATTTTAATGGTAATGAGTTTTCAATCAATCAGGAAATTTTTCTACAATACAGTATCAATACAGATTATACAGTGCAAAGGAAGCTGATTGAGATGTGGTCTCACTATTCCATAAGTGTGACTGTTTAGACTTTCCACATTTGAAATGAATGCTAACTCTCATTAGGTTGCCACCTTTTGAACCAGGTTTTACAGGTTGGAGAAAGGCCACTTTGGCCTTACAAAAAATGTTCTGTTAATTAGACTTGATAGTTAGGTCGAGTATTTCCACAGTCCAATGAATTGTATTCCTATACTATACCAAAATGTGTAGAAATGCTGAAAAAATACCCCCCAAATAAAATAAACTCAATTTTTATATAGTGCTAATATTAGCCTAGCCTATTATTTTCCCATACTTTCTTGTTCTTATGTCATTTGTTTATGACTTATTTAGCCTATGTCATCCTTCTCCAGAGAACACTCTTTTGATCAGTATATCTTGATTTGATATAGTCTGTGGCCTTAAAATTACAGAAAAATCCCCCAGGACAATTGGCACATTAAGGATTCATGTCAGAGAAGTCACAAATATCCCTCAGTGCAGTGATTTCAGTACTAAATAAACTTCTTTTACAGTAGAGATTCCACCAAGTGTAACTTGGAACACAGGAAAAAAAGGAGAAAAGATAGAAGATTTGCAAATAAAAGTATTGCCTTGGAACAAAATTTAATCTATTTACACATATCAAGTGAAGAAGTCTGTGAATTAATTTTCTAATATTATTCTCAGTGTTGTTAAAGTTAGAAAGAAGAAAATACATAAAGAAATATATACTGGAAATAAATAAACCCTGGAGTAGTCCATGCAGGTAAACAGTGCTTGACAATGGATAGATAATACCAAATTTGTAAAATTCTCTATGAAAGTTGCACAACAAACTTATTTGACTGGTGAGTAACAGAATTCTCATATCCTGATGGCTACAAAGCTTTTTTAAGCAAGAAATATAAATTATACTGATGGAAAACTAATCAGTTGTTCTAATAGGGAAAAGCATAATTTGGATTTTGTTATGGTGAACTCATATTTATAGATGTACTGGAAATTTAAGAAAATCATCTAAATGTTAAATTTTCCAAAGATAGTAGGATTAAGCTTCTGTAGCCCAATGCTTAATTAAGCAAAGAACAGATTGATTGGCACAGAAAAAAACCCCCAAACTGGTAAACAGTCTTTGCTTTTTGCATAGACTTTCATATATTTGATAAATTTATTTTTATGGTTTTAGATGGCAGAGACTCATTTTCATTAAATTTGTTTACCATAATTATGGAAGGACTGTCACAATAACCATTAAGTTTGATACATTTGTGTGTGTCCTACTTCTCTCTGCCTCCCAGAATTTTCATTCCAGCCATGAGTGCTGGTGTTCCTTAGTTGTACATCTGGTACAGTGTTTCTGACAGCAACATCACTCCACAGGGACTGAATGTGCCATCTGTATGACACACTCAGATCTAATGGTTTAAGAGCTAGAGACACATAAACGCCTGAAAAAGTACATTTTCCTGGTTGCTATGTTTCTGGTCTCTAATGTGCATTTTAGCAACAAAGTATTTATTGCACAATGTTGCAGCTCTGTGCTCCTGTATTTGTAAGTATGGGAAAGGGGGAGTGGACTTTAGCATCCAGTATGTCCTTGTTATATTTAGCTGAAGGCAAAAGTAAAGAAGAGAAAGGTTAAAAACCCCTCACAAAACAGGACCACAAGAGGTAATAATCTCCTCAGCAGAAGAGCTGATTCTAATAGAAATGTAATGTGAAATCATTTTGTGAAAGGAAGAGTGTACAAACAGATGTTTAGCACTGTCTATAAAACATGTAAGTGTTGCCCTAAGCTAAAGTAGTTAAAGGGATGAACCAACACTTCCCAAATAAAAAACATTAGATTCCTAATGAAAGTCAGAATGAAATATGTTTTTTAAGACATTTCTTATCCCTAAAATCAAGACTTCTGCAAGATTTTTGCAGTTGCTTGAACTTCAGTGTGATTATGAAGTACTGAAGATGCAGAGAAACATAAGTCAAACTGAGCCTGGTGAAACTGTATGGGAAAGGTTTTCTGCATAAATCTAACTCCTTTTTTTTTTTTTCATAAGACAGGGAGAAAACATCTTTTATGAAGTTCTAGCCTTATATTCTAGGCAAAATTGAATTCTAAGCAAAAATGAGAAGTGTTGCTGGAAGGTAGAAAGCTTTCGGATGGCCTTTCTGGGTTTTTTCTTATTTTTCCTCTCTTAAATTCCCACTGTTCATGAAAAACCAGTTTTTATTAATTGTTTGCATTAAGGTTTATAGATACATACTTGCTCTGGAAAAAGACATATGCTTAGAGTGCCTGTAATTTTTCTTAATATTCAAGATGAAGACTTCTAGTTAGAAATGCAGTTTGCATAGCAGTAGCAGCAGCAGTCCTGGGCTATTTTATTTTTCTAATGACCCTGCCTGTGGCTTTTTTTTCTCCTTCAGCCTTTATAGGCAATAAACCAAGGAACCCTTCTTTTAAAAATGGATGGCTCATGTGCTCTTGACTTTGTTCCATGAAGAGGAAAAAAATAAGAACAGAACTGAGAAATTTCTCTAAAAACAACTAGTGGAAAAGTGGCTTATGTGATAATTTGATAGCCAATATTGTTATTATTGCCCAGGTATTCATAATGTATGAAAAACAGTAAAAGAAATCTATAATTGAGACATTCAATGCCAAAATAGTCAGTCCAGGTTTTAATTATTGTAACTCACTTTAGACTTTTAGAGCTTAGCTTAGATTTTGCTCATGCAGAGATAAATCTATTTAGGGAATTACATGCTGCAACACTTGTATAGGGAAACTAATTTGAATATTATCACTGATATAATATCTGTATTAAAATTTGGCATTAACAGAACAACTGTAGTTAGTCTTTGTCTAGTTCATTTGTTTTGTTTTTCAGCTTTTATGTCAGATTGCTTTTGCTCCTTGGTAGATTCACTCAGTGGTGTAGTGATGAAATGCATTTTGGAAATCAATGAGTGATTCTGAGTACCATGCTCTTTTTGGCAACACAATTTAACATGGCATGAAGGCAGAAGTAATTTGGTGTTCAATGTTCAGTCTGCAATAAAAGTCTTGTTTAAAGCTTCTTAAACACCTGGAAATAAAAGCAAACAAATCAAATTTGAGAACCTTTCTTTTTCTTGGTTTTGCATGTACTTAGAAAACATTGAGTTCACCACAACACCTACTAGAAACAAAACCATAACTAATAATTAGAACAGTTTATTTTTCTTCAGCAGAGATTTTATAAAGGTGAGCGCTCGACAGGGACATGTACATGTGACAAACTAGATTAGTTTCTTCAGTGTCAAACGTTCATGTTGATGCTGTGGTCCAAACTTCTTTCTTCCCACCCCTTTTCTCCAGAATGAAGGACAAACATATATTGCACTGGTGTGAGGAGTAAATAATTCCTATTTGGAATGAGCTAATGTCCTCATTAGAAGTTTATTGTTGCTCTCCTATGTCATTTTCACTTGTGCTGTCATCCAAAGGAATTGGAGACATAGAAGTGTAACTGTTACCTGAGAAATGAAATTACTGTGTTGGCTGAGCAAAGACAGAACTGTTCATTCACCCTTTTAATGTGAAGGACAAACTAGAAGTCATGGTCTAGTTGTCTTTCTGTTGCATATATAAAGTGTCAGTATGTCATAGAGCTTTTTGCAAATGCAGAAAGGCTGGCTTTTGTAATGTCAGGAGTAGAAGGAAAATTGCTTACCTTGTATTTTGATGAGGTTATTATTAGCATGAATGCACTTTGATTGGTCTAGAATAGAATAAAACATGAGGTTATCCAACTAGATTATTTTTTTGTGTGTTCCAATCCAGGACAGCCAATAGCAAAAAAATTACAGAAACATGTCAAAGTCACAGAGTAAATTGCTTTTGATCCTCAACATCACTTCAGAATCTAAAAAGAGCCTTGTCTTCAAAAACAACCAGCATGAATTTTTATGCAGAAGTATTGCTCATTCTTTATCACAGCTAATGATCACTGTATAGCATTCTCCAGTGTAACAGGTGGCTTGGTACTGACTTAGTTGGTTACACACCAGAAGCCACACAGAGCTGACACTGCATGCCAGACCTGGGAGAGATACCTTTATGCGCAGTACTGTCACGTTGAAGGTAAACTGCCCCAGGGCTTGATCTATACACTGGCAGTGTATTTTTCTAGATATGACGCTCTTGTATTTAGCTGTGTCAGCTCTGACTTGGTACTGTGCCACTGTGACATAGGCACACCTAAGGAAATACTAAAGCTGAAAAATGTCAGAAAAAAAAATCAAGGTCTTTGGAAGTTGATACCAGACATACTGACCACCTGGTAAGTGTGGCTTGACTTCCCCCAGAAAAACAAGCTTAGAATATTTTTTGTCAGTGACCTGTGTGCAACAGAAGCAAGTCAGTAAATTGTTTTTTGTTGTGTTTCTATGCCCTTAGTTTATGTTATTAAGAAGATAATAACAAATTCTAAATTCTGTTTCTATAATAATATTTTTGGTGTGGCTTCTAGAGGTGGGATATTGAAGAGAGAGGAAAATTCCACTACAAGATAACAGTCTCTGTAGGCAACCCATAGAGTGGATTACTGACCTACAAGGAAGAGTAATGGATCTCAGGTATCTGTTACCTAAAATGTAACTTCTCATTGCTTAGGGGACATGTGGGACATGACAAAGAAGAGGACTCCACATGACTATCTAAGACAAACAACAAAAAACCTTTTATTTTGTTGCTACTAAACAGATCCCAATCCAGACTGATCCTGCTCTTTCAGTGATGCAACTTTTTATGTCTCTTTACCAATCTGTCACAAAACTGGAAAGCTTCTTTATGAAATCATTCCACCACTTCTTCATATCCCCTGTTTTCTGGGACCTGTTGAAATAATTAGCAGACTTGCAAAAAGCTTTTCCTTCATGTTGCTTGAAAATGGCACTACAGGTCTTTGTGTTTCGTTAATGAAAAGCTCTTCTAAAGGTATTTGATGTTTAGAACTTTAGTATCACAACAAATCTTTCTGAAAATAGTATTCCTGTTAGAAGCTTCATCATTGTGTTCAAAAACCACTAACTCACTAGTCACTATTCAACATCAACTTACATATTTTATGTATCATATGCGTAAAGCAATGCTAAAGAGAGAAACAAAAAAAAAATAGTCAAGGTGGAAGGGTGAAAGGGTGGGTAAGAAAAATATCTGTACATTTGTTATTTGATTTCAGTATTTAATTAGGCTTATCTTGCTGTATCTGAATGATGGTATTTTAATTTGTCTTTTTGGAGTTAAAAACATATCAGAATATTTAATTTTTGGGTTTTAGCAAGTTGCTTATGAATGTCTCCAAATTTGACTTCCACGTGCAATGAAATTAGTCCTAAAACTCTTGTGTGGAATTGTTGTCATATACATGAGTGAACAGCAGAAAGTTTTCAAAATGAAGCCTTTGTGTGAGTGTACTCTTTGGCCTGCTGTCTACCTCAAAATGGCAGATCTTGAGGGACAAAATGTTGACTATCAGTGGTTTGAGATTCAATCAATTAAAATTGAAAATAAAGAAGAGACTTAATGTGAGTTGCAAAATAGTTTGATCTTTAAGTTCAGCCTAAAACCATATGTTGTTATATTTGCAAATTCTTATTTAGGGATGGCATGTTCTCTGATTTTTTCTTTCTCTGTGATCACAATGAGACTATGGAAAAACACTGACTGTGCAAATTGCTGGTAGTATATTAAGAATGAATTTGATTCTCCTCAATCTGTGCTTATGAAATTTTCTTCTTGTCTTCTCAATATGTAAGGGAAACAGATAAAATTTCAATCAAGCAGTATTTCTCATATAAACTGGTGTCTACATTTGAGTGTAATGTTTACCCTAAAATACTCAACCAATAGTGACAGCAAGAATTGAATGAAACTGATTTTTTTTTAGAATTAATGCTAATCAGCGTGCCTCTGTAAATATATACACCAGCAGTTGATAGTGATTCTGCATATATATCTGTGAAAATGAGTGCATCATTATTTATGTTAGCTTGTTTTGAAAATTGCCTTCATTTGTTTTACCAGGAGAAAATGGCTCACAACCAGCATGTTCTATATCAGTTGCTGAAGGCCTTGTGATATGCCTGCTTAACCTTACAACCTATTAAACTGGTAGGAGAAAATATAACTCCAGACTGAACCACTATGAGTGGTTCCTCCTATAGAAAGGGAGTAAAAGTTTGGAGCAAGAGTGGCCAATATGTATTTTAGAAGGAAATAAATCAACTCCAAGGAATCTGTATGACTGTTATAGAGACAAAATATCTGTCCCTTGCTGGTAACTTTACCTGCTTCATATTCTAGGATTGTAGATGTTTAATATCCAACGTCCCAGACAGGCCGCAACAGAGTACAGTGTGCTCCTGAGAACAATTCAGTTAGTTATTCCTGAGAAAACACTTCTTCCAAACTCCAGGAGTGGTGACTTTAAAAAGGCCTTCTAGTACTTTGATAAAAGAAAGTGAATTAGATAGTGTACCTGTCAGTGTATTTCAACTAATTTTCCCTTTAGTGGGGATAATGGGGATAACTGAAGCACTGCAATTCACTTTTCATGAGGAAAAGTCTAGGGCACATGAAAAGCTGCAGTCATGTTCTAATAAAAACAATTATAACATAATTTCATAATTTTATTGTATTATATAATTTAATGTGGAATAAACAATTGCCTATATTTGACAATTATTTAGATTAAAAAATCTGCTACTTGCATATTACACTTGGAAAAGTCATTTCCTTTCTTCTGTTTGGTTCAATATTTTGGTGCAGAATACCGTCAAAATGTTACCTATTTGCAAATGTTCACTGAATTGCTGAGCTCTTACGTACACCTGCTTCTTTCATGTTTTTATTAATAGAAATACTAAAGAATTAAAGGGAGTTTTATCCAGGTTACTGTTAACCCTCTGGTGCTACGTCCAATTTCGAGTCATCTCTTAGTTGAGACATTACTCTGTTCTTTGAAGGTAATCAGAGGTAAAGATTATAGTAGTAACAAGAGAAGGCGGACTAACATCCTTCTCAGTAAAAATTCCCTATCAAAATAAAATATTCAAACTTCCCTGTTGGGGAAGATGAATCAGGGAAACCTTATAAAAATGATTGTTTAGCAAAAGATTCTAAAAATATGAAACCTATAATCGAAATAGAAATAGAAGCTTACTTTGAGTTGTAGGCTACCGAGTCTTAGTTGCTCTTATAACCTGAAAACAATAGCCTGGCCAGCTGAAGGAGAATCCTTTTTGATAGAATGATACCCTTCTGCTAGCTAAGGAACCAAAGGTCAATGTAGCAAAACAAAAAATTTTAAAGAGTAGTTTTTAGAATTTAAAATATAACATACTATGGTAATGTAGTAGTTCTTATAGGCTATATGTAGATTCTATAGGATTTTGTGTCTTGTATTGGTTGATCACTGTAAATTAGAATATTCATCACAAAAGGAGATATAATGCATTGTAAGAAGGACCTCGCTCTCTATCCTGGCTCTTACTTCTACCTCGCTATTCCTGGCTCTTACTTCTTCCTCTCAATTCCTTGCTCTTTCTCTAGCTCTCTCTGAGACTTCCCTCCAGCCGAGGCTGGTGGCTGAAGGCAAGGCCCTTTTTACCCTCGACCCATGCAATAAAACCACGTATTCTAGAATATCTCAGGTCAGCAGAATTCCTTCTCCTTGCTGTCTGCGGATGCTCCTTCACTTCCCAGACATTAATGTTTAAAAAAAAAAAAAAAAAAAAAAAAAAAAAAAAAAAAAAAAAAAAAAGACTGCTAGGTGTCCTTTCCATTTTCTCCCTTCTGAACTAATTATTTTTCTCATACTGACCTTGCATGAGACAAACTGGATAGAAAAGGTGGAACTGTTTGGAAAAACTGGGCTACAAATAAAGTAAAGTAACATTTTACCTTCCTGTTATTAAAACTGTAAGTATTAGTATATACCATTCAATGAAATATCAGACACTGTCACTGAACTAACTTATCAGGACAAGATTTAAAACACTTTTATTTTTACTGTCATGTGTTTATATGTGAATTCTGTGTGCCACTACAAATTGCAGCTGATTTTTTTGGGAGAGTAGAATCTGAAGTTTTCACAAATTTAATGTTGGAAAGTCACAACAAGACCACTGAAGGTATTTCTCTCCCCAAATATGCCCCTTAAATAATAGTTAATTTTTTAATTAAAGAAGGAAGGTATCAAGATGATCTATCGAATTGTCATCTTGTGTGCCTGTCCTGATACATGCAGCAACATAGCCCAAAGTGATATTACAATCACAAGGTCAGCATGTCAGAAACGTAGCCTGAAGAACACTGCTTCCCTTGCGATTGAAACGCTAGATAACTAATTAATTTGCTGCGTATTATGCATTAAATTTTGGACAGTTAGCTATGGTGTGTTCTCTAACACTCTCTGATAGAGTAATTACAATGGCAAACAGTCAGGAAATACCCTTTATCTTTACACTTCAATGTACAGAGAACTGCTCTATGAAATGAAGTCCCTACCAACACAGTATGTTATATATCTGGCTTTAATTCCTAAGGCATTTTTTACTCAAGTTTTCCATGGGAATGTTGATTACCTGTAAATGTACACCACCAGAGCCTAAAAAGAAACTGTTCAACTGTATTATACCTGTGTATAATGCTAATAATTTAGGTTAATTCATTAGGAATCTCGTTTTCTCAGTATTTTGTTTGTTTCGGACAGCTTTATAAAATTTTGAAGATAGTGGTAAAAAAGGAAACAATTAAAATTTCTTTCTTATGTCCAGCATGTTTTCATACAACATATTTCAGTATTTGGAAAAAAAAAAGCATAGAAAACACTATTAATTTTTCCATCTGTAGATCAATAAATTAATCTTCCCTGTTGTTTTGTGGCTCTTAAAGATATCTGGAATGACAAATACTGTACAGTACAAAGAGATCTGTCAGACCAGTACTTAAATACAAATTTTTACAATGGCATATGGAAAAAGAAGACAATGAACAAAGAATCCTTTCATTAAACAAGAACTCTTAACACTGGGATAACAACTCTTTGCTTGGAAGGATTTTTATTTCTTTTATTTTAGCAGAATGGAAAAAAAATCCTCCTTATTGCATTTCATTGACAAAAGCAATTAAGAGTTTACTCTTCCTATGCGTGAGTTCACTTTGCAAGATCTATTTGCAAAGAGTTTCTGAATGAAAGTACATCTGCAGTACTAGTTAAACAAAGAACAAGAGGCAAGCCAATACATCTAGGTTCAGCACATGAAAATCATGGCATAATTAATTTCCCTGAGAATACCATGTTACAAAAAACAGTACATAACCACAGAATACTGCACATAACAGAAAATGAAAATGATTGACACAATTGCATACCAGCTCCTTTGCTGGTTTATATCATAGTTTATATTATAGTTTATATCAGAGTTTTCATGCAATTTTGTTGAAAAAACTGATGCTGATCCTCATGTATTTTCATCGTCTTTCACGCTATGAAAGACCTGTCAGTTCAATGCTGTTTGATGTGGACTCAGGTTTGCAGCAAGGAGTGAGGTACTTTGAAGGAGTATTGTACAGCTGGGATAAACCAGAACAGAACAAGTGATCCAGTAAAGAGTGTCTTAGACTGAATTTTATAATTTATGGCTTAAATATATTCATGAAGAATTTTTGCCTATTACATCAAAACTGTACTGCAAAAGCTGCAGAGAAACCACCACACCCTGAGAATAGGCCTGACTGAGACCCTGAACTGCTCCCTAATGGAGATAAGATGAAGTGACTCAGGTCTGGGCTGGGGGAGAAGAATACTTTCACAGAGGGATCAAGCTTAGCATCTTTGCGGTGGAGGCTGTCAGCTGCCAGATTGGCACAGACCCTCACACCACAGGTGGTGGGGGGAAGGAGAGGTTTTTGGGTGTGTGGTGAAAAAGCTTCTGGTCTGAGGCAGTTAACGCCCATCCTCTGCTCTGCAGACCAGCTCAGCTCTGAGGCCCCTTCACCCTAGGAAAAGCCACACCCATGTGAAGGACAACGAAGGGAGTGTCGTGGCCCATCAAAGGCCAGCCCCCACAAAGAGGTCCCCAGACCCTGCACCAGAACACTGTAAATGATGCAGCAGGTCCACAGTGTTGCAAGGGACAGTGGCAAACTTGTCCTTCCTGAGGGAGGCACCTGGGCATTACCATCTGGCCCAAACGTATTTTGAAACACAGGATTTTTGGTGTGGCAGGCTGCAGAGAGCCCTTACCACCAAGAAGACCAGTTGGAGGGGAGCAACGAGATGTCTTCGAGGACTCCCAGCAGGGTTATATGCTTCCACCTAACCTGTGTCACTCTCTCCCTGTTCCCCACCCCCATGCACACCTCGTTTTTTTTTTTCTTTTTTTTTCTCCTTTTTTATTTTTTCTCTTCCTTTTCCCCCTCCCCTTTCCTTTTTTCATTTTCTTTTTCCTCTCTTCATTTTCTATTTTTCTTTTTTCCCATGTTTTTCTATTTTTTTCTTTTCCTTTTATATTTTTTCTCTTTCTTTTTCTTTTTTCTTTCCCTTGTGCTCTGTCTATTGCACTCCTCTTGCCTTTTCTCTTGTGCTCTTTCTCTTGCTGTCTTTCTCTTGCTTTCATTCTTTCACTGCTCTCTCTTCTCTTTCTCTTTCTCTCTCTCTCTCTCTTTCTCTCTCTTTATTTCTCTTTGCCTCTTTTACTATTAAATAAAATATATAGATTATTTTTTGCATCAACATTTTAATCATGTTTGTTGGATACATTTTAAACTTTTCTTTGTCCAATCCATTTTTTCATGGAGGCTAAGTTCCTTTTGGTCTTCTCTGTTAAACCATTTCATAACGAAGAGGAAGAGAAGGATGCATTGTCTATCATCCCATGTCTGTGTCAATGAAAATTCTTTATTTGCCAGTACTAGACAGAGGTGCTTAGAATAGTTTGGATTTTTTTGGTGTCCAGTCAGGTCTTCTCAAAGCCTCTGCTAGAGGTCTATACATCTGGAAGTAAAGGCATTCCAAACATTGCACTGTTCATCTATTCAAAATCAGTTGTTAGGCCATAGGAAAGATGCAGAGAAACAGAGAGTGGAAAAATTATTTTGGTCTTGAGAACACTAGTGTGTTTTAAGTTAAGATTTCAGTTTAAGTGTGCTAACTTAAATGGACCGGATGCTTACATAAACGTATGCAGACTTATCCAGTACTGTTTAAATCAAAAAATAAACACTTTGACTCATTTACAAGTAGTCCTGGTATACCAGGGAGGTCCCTAGCAACTGGAAGTTTCCACATGTCACACCCTTACACCTTACAAAGAACAACTCAGAAGGATGATTTGCAGAACGTCAAGCCTGTCAGCCTGACCTTGGTGCCGAGGAACATCATGGAGCAGATCATCTTGAGTGCCATTGTGCAACATGTACAGGACAACCGGGAGGATCAGACCTGGCCAACATGAGTTTAGGAAAGACAGGTCTTGCTTGGCCAACCAAGCAATGACACAGTGACTTGCTTAGTAGATGAGAGAAAGGGTGTGGATATTGTTTTGACTGTGAATTTTTTTGAAGCCTTTGACACTGTTTCCCTTATCATTCTGCTGGACTAACTGGCTGTTCATGGTGTGGACAGATGCACACTTTGCAGGTAAAGGAGTGTCTGGATGGCCAGGCCCAGAGAGTGGTGGTGACTGGAGTTAAACTCAGCTGTTGGCTGGCCTCCTGAGGTGTTTCCCAGGACTCAATGTTCCTCAATGGTTGAGTGGCCAACCCTATTTAATATCTGTCATCTGGACAAGGAAATTGAGTTTACAATCTGTAAGTTTGCAGATGACACCAAGCTGGATGGGTGTGTTGATATGCTGGAGGATAGGAAGGCTCTAAGAAGAATGTGGACAGCTTGTATATGTGGTCCAAGGCCAAAGGAGTGAGGTTCAACAAGGCCAAGTGGTGGGTCCTGTCCTTGGGTCACAACAAACCCTGCAGTGCTGCAGACTGGGGCGGAGTGGCTGCCTGGAGGAAAAGGACCTGGCAGACAGCAGCTGAACATGAGCCAGCTGTGCCCAGGTGGCCAGGAAGGCCAAGGACACCTGGCCTGTGTCAGCAACAGTGGGGCAGCAGGAGCAGGGCAGTGACTGTCCCCCTGTGCTGGGCATTGGTGAGGCCACACCTCGAGTGCTCTGTCCAGTTCTGGGCCCCTCAGTTCAGGAAGGACATTGAGGGATTGGAATGTGTGCAGAGAAGGGAAGAGGGCTGGAGGAAGGGCTGGGGCACAAGTCTGATGAGGAGAAGCTGAGGGAGCTGGGGGTGTTCAGCCTGGAGAAAAGGAGGCTCAGGGATTTACTGCTCTCTACATCTGCCTGGAAGGAGGTTGTAGTGAGGTAGGGTTGGGCTCCTCTCCCAGGCAATTAGCAAAAGGACAAGAGAAAATAGTGCCAAGTTATGCCAGAGAAGGTTTAGATTGGATATTAGGAAAGATCCCTTTAACCTTAACAATTCTGTTATTTGATAACTCCAAGTCCAACAAAATCCAATGCATAGAAAGTTGTGTAATAAAAGGAAGTTAAAATTTTCTTAGTGTTTCCACAATTTAAATTATTAATCTGTCAAATACAGATGCTGCCAGTAGCAATATAGTTACAATAAATAAAACAAGAAATTGGAAAAAATGTATTAGTAAACCAGAAAAACAGAGGAAAAAGTTTTAGAAAGAACCAAGTTTTTGTTTTTGAGGCAAGGGTAGATGTAAACAAAAGTAATTTCTGATAGACAGATATTGCCATATGCAACTTAAAATAAAGTGAGGGATTTTTTTTTTGCCCTAGACCTAGGAGGTCATGTTGGTCATCTGCAAAACAGGAAGGGCAGGGAAGGAGGCAAACTAACTCCAAGTGCCTCACTGAGATAATGTCAGGTACGAAAGGAGGGTTCATTAATGATCACAATGCAGTTCTCCTTTTTCCCATGAAGAGCCTGCTACCCTTCTATGTTGGAGGTCCAGATGTGGCAAGCATATGAAGTTCTGAAACTGTCTTCTATTGCTGCTGTTATCATTAGTCATCTATGGTTCCTAACAAATATGTTACATAGAAAATTATTGTTTATCCGTTTTTTTTTAATCCGTTCATGCTGACGGCTTCCTGTACTACATCTGCTTATATATTGTGACTGTGGATGTGGAGATATGGATAGATGCATGCAGTTTTTCTTATGTGCCTCTAATTTATATACTGATATTGCCATCTTCGATAAAACATCAACCAGCAGCTACAAATATGTCAAGAGGTATAAAAGATATGTATTCACTTATCCCTTGTATAAATAGATAAGTCACAGTAATGCAACATATGATCCAGCACAGCTACCTATCTAAACTTTCAGGTCAGAAACAGATGACTGTGAAATTGCAGTGATAGCACTGAAATGCTGTTTTTTGAAAAATATCTATTGATGATGGTACACAGTGGATATAAGACTTTGCTAGTATTCTCCTGTGGAAGAAAACTTTTTTTAAAAATTATACTCTTGTTATCATACTAGCTTTAAGAAGGTTGAATCATATCAGGTTCAGAAAATATCTTTAATAAGAATATTTCTTTTGCTTAATCACTTTCCAGAAAAAAAGTCCTTCTGGACAGCAAGACCTACTAACAGTTAATTACAGTTCCAAGCTTTCAGTTTCAGAATTGAACTTTCAACTGGCTGCAATACCAAACAAAAAAGCAAACGTTTGTGTATGACTTTTTAAACGATGTTGAAGGTACAACTTCTGTAGATTTGCACTCTGAAAACAAAAGTAACACAGGAAGAGGAGACATTTACCCTGGGGGCACTGTTACAGTTAGAGATTTTAGGGTAATAGAGAAAACAGCTCTTCAGCACATCTAAGTCCTGTTCAAAAGGAAAGTAAAACGTTAATGATTGGTTGTATACCCTGTAAGGAGGTGTTTGGGGATAAACCAGCTACACAAGCTAATAGTGAACAGATGTATGGAATTTCTCTTTTGATGGCTGACAGCTTAAAAAAGAAAGTAAAAACTACATTTTGTGCAACAACTTCAGAATGTATGAAGCTGTATTTTGATTTCGCTCATTCTTTGAATCCATTTATTGCATCACTTAAATCTAACACTATCCACTTCTGAAACATGAAAGAAATCAATGTTAGTTCCCTCAGAGTTAGCATTTTATTTGGAGCAGTAGTGTATTTTGAAATGAATCTCTCAATCATTTCCAGTTACTGAGAGTTGTTTCAATTCACAGAACTTTGGTGCGCCTGAATAATTTCTTAAAGAAATCCTTGAAACTGCAAATGTTGTCCCAGGTGTGCACCAGATGTGTTCCAGCGTTTCACTGATATTTCAGGGTTTGACTGGTTTTCTGAACAATATTGCTACACTTATATGGTGTGCTGTACCAGGAGACCAGACTAAATGTGTCTGAAGAAAAGGACCTGAGCTGTAAATATTGTAGTTGTTGGGGCAGGCACCAGCTGCTTCAGCATACTGATCTCCTTCAATTTTACTGAAGTAATGTAAACATAACACAGACACCCCAGGATTACTCAAGACAGTTCTACGTAAGCAAACAAATCAGGAAGTGAACTATAGACTGAGGTACACTTAAAATTTCTGCCGTTAATAGCATCCCAAGTATTCTGGTATCAGGGTAATATGTCTGGGATGGCCAGATTCACTCCTTGTAATAGCAAAATGAGTTTGAAGATCAAAAATCAGAAATATATGAATGGAATCTAGTCTAAGTGAGTGTCTGAAGAATATATTTAATATCTTAGCATCATTATAGATGGCATAAATATTATTACTCTATGATAAATTCACTGCTGCATTTTAAGTAATATTTCAGTTTTAGAGTAGTGACTACAGAGATTACAAGACTTTACATGAGCAAAACCTTAGGATAGTGGGTGATTCTGCATCTTGGCAATTAATAACACATGCCTAAATTTGGTATTTTTAGGAGTGAGAACATATTTAGGCTATTTAAATACTTAGGACTGACTCTTTCTTGACATCTAGTGTCAAGTGCAGTTATGTTTTGTGAAGTCGATCAGGGCCTTCTGAAATGAGAACTGAGACCACCGATACTATTATATTCAAATGGGAAGCAGTTGTCAGATGGTAACTATTTTGACGATTGCCAGTAAATATGAAACAATTTTCGTGAGCTAAACTGTCTGATATTATTAATACTTTGAGCCATCATGTCTCAGAAGTGGTTTAATTGTAGCTTTAACAATATTAGTTGCACCAAGTTAAAGATCCTTATTTTTGTTAGTTGAGATCATACACATTTTCAGGATTTAATTTTCAGTATGAATAGTTTGTTTTGTTTTTTCAGAAAGCAAGTTTAAGTACAGCTGTGAAATGAAGAGCGTAATGAAAGAAAATAGATTGTTTTCCTAAAATCAAGGATTAGAATCCTTCAAATAGGTATAATACAGTTCTCCTATTATTTTCTGTATAATTTTTTTCTATGTTTTCAAGAAGGTGGTTTAAGTTAGAGGTGGAGACTGGAAGGACTGAGATCTCTACCTTATGAACATGTTATCAACAGAAATAAGAGTAAAGTCTTTCTGAAATGAAAAAAAAAATTAATTTGTTCCACACTAATGGGGAGAAATGTAAGATATGATAATGACACAACCTTCACAGATTGAATTAGTGACAGATTAATGAAGAGAAAAAGAAATGCATTGTGGGAATCATGAACCCATGACAGCTATGTCATCCTTTTGGGAAACTCACAAATGATGTCTCCCCAGGAGACTAGAATAAGAGTGTGATTAGCTCAACATTGCGTTTCTTTTCCCCACACCATAGTCTTTAAAATAATTAAGGAATTATGCTGAATCCCATCTGAATGTCTTTTAAGATTTAACTTCCTCAAGATATTCACTGAGCTGCTCCTTTACAGGAGACTGAACAGATCTGCACAACTAATTGTGGAGTAGTACACTGATACACCTCTCCTATATCAATACCAATTAGGTCGGCTTAGAGTACACCCTGTTTTATTTTACTAGGGACAGGATTTTTAATCTGGTCAGATCTTTCGGTGTGTGCAGGGATGTATTTTTGCCAGTAAGACTTCAAATCTTGCTCATGATCCTGAATAACAAAAACATACACAGTTATTGTTTAGTCATGAAAGTTACAAATATTCTGTTCTTTGCCAGAATGATTTTGTTTCATTAGCATATATAAAAAATAAATCATAATAAGGCAATGTTGCGTGGTATGTATTTACCTTATTGTTATAAGAATCTGAGAATTTGTGGGAGCTGGTGAGAAGAGATCAGCAAATGAGTGAGGAAACAGAATCAGATTCCTTTTTGTTATGGGAGCTCCAGTGAAGGTATCTTTTCGCAGTTGGATTAGTAGCTTGCATACTAGATTGAAGGGGATTTTTTAGGCACTAGTCTTCAAAGAAAGACTAGTGCCTGCAGAGTATCATCATATTAGTCAGTATTTTATTTAGATGCTAGCAAACAAAACAAATTGTGGGTACAAAGATGAAAGAAAATCCTTAATTTAGGAAGCTTGGAAAGAAGTAAGTAAGACAAGAGAATATCTTATTCTCTTCAGAATAAGAAATTCTCTTGTAAGATATTCCATGGAATATTCCATGTTTGCACATTATAGCAAAATAATCTCCCAGTATTGGTAAATTTCAGTTAACTGCATAAATACTTCAAGCTTGCTTTATTATTTTAATATTTGCCAATCCTACCACATAGAGTCATTAACAGACCTGAGAGAAAGACCTGCTTTCTTCACCAAGGCCATGTTTTGTATTCCATTATGATGTGGCCAATAAAGTGGGCAAACAGATGAGATTTTAGGCTTTTATTTGAAGAAATTTCCTGTCCTAGTAAGACCTGAGTAGAAAACAGTTCAAATTTTACAGGGTTCCTTACATGTCTGATGCAGAAGGCTATTAAATCACATTGAATATCCAAAAGTCATACACAGACAAAAGTATTAATTATAGCAAATTTTGTATCTGTGCCACCTAGAAGTAAGGTTAGCCTATGTTAATAACATTTTTTTGCATGAAAGTTCATTACTTTGATGGCAGCAGAGAGAGAGACAGACTGATATGTCATGCTGACTCAGATTACTGGACATGAATGATTTCTGAAGCATGCATTGTTTCCATTAAAAAAACCCAAACTATTTTTGTGTGCCAAAAATTTAATATTTCCATTAGAACCAGAGGTAAACATATTTTAGAAGATTATAGACTTCATCATTTTAATGTATACAAAAGTAGCTAGGAGGTTTTATCTGGTAGTTTTTATAACCAATGCTGGAAACTTTATTATTACCAATTAAAAAATTCACTACCAGCTAGGCTCCTGATTTCAGAAATCTTGCTGTGTTTTAAAATTAAGGCCTGTGTTGTCTTTTTAGAGAACAGTGCTGATCAGCAATGGTAATGTTGGACTGAAAAATTTAAGCATTAAATCTGCAATAACAATAATGTAAAATAATTTCTGTGCAGATTTGTATAGATATAAGGTAAAGTTTCACTTCAAAAAAGTCTAAGTAATTTACAAATTATGCTCAAACAGTATTCTAACAAAGGATTTAGTATTCAGATCATCCTAGATGATGTAGTGTGAACTTATACACCATCTTAAACACTCAACATAGTCTAAGCACTTAAACTGCTTTATGATGGCATAAGTGCTTAAATTGCCTAAAATCCTCAGAGTAGTGTATGGTTTTAAGGCACATTAAGTCCTCTGGTGCCATAATTGCCTAAATCCCCTCAGATTTTTCAAATGGCATCAACTTGCAAATCATCGTAAATAATATTTGGGGTGGCTTAAGGGGTTTGACTACTCTATGGAGGTATAAATGCTGAAACTGCCAGTAGACTACTTTGACAAATGTTTGCATTAGAATTTATGTAGAGTTTTAGAAACTGCTTGATCATGAAGAGAATACTAACCCTGATGATGCATTATATGCCATGCCATAGCTAGAAATACTTTAGTCATTATTGCAGGATGCTGAAGACACTTGCTGAAGCGCATCCCTAAAAAACATCCTTCAGAATTGCACGTTATAACTCCTGTGTCTGCCTCTTACTGGAGCAGCCAGTCTTTGCTGAACAGCCAAAATCACATAAGGGTTGGCCCCATTAGTTTCACTTGCTTTAAAACCAATTTGCATTCCCATGTGCAGGGAAGGAAACTTACCTGTGCACCCAGAAACTACGGGTCATCACAGAGGTGAGCAGAGGTTTGTGGCAAATGAATAAAGAAGGATGAAAGATCTTGTGCCCCCTTTACACAAGGTGCCAGGTAGGCTACCCATTTTTCTGTTAGCTGGTATGAGTTATGAGTGGTTTCATGGTCTCTCAAAATACAGCTGCTATGGTTGTAACTGCCAATCCTCCCTTGGCAGCACTCCAGGACTGCTCTTTTGTTCTGTCCTTGCAAGGAGTTGTACACGGAGGGAAATGAACCCCTGATGCCCTCTTTCTACTCTCAGTGTTTCTTCTTGTAACAAAGCACAGCTTGTCAGATCCAGTCTCTAAGTGTGGATGAAGTTGCTCTAATAAAAAAAAAAAAGAGTACGTATGTTCTTTGCAAGAGTGTGAGGCCAAAGAAATACAAAGTCAACAGAACATATGCATTTAGTCTGTCTGCAGGGTTTCTTCCATTCCATGATTTTGGGCTCAATGGAGAACTTTTGAATGAGGATTGAGACCTTTTCATCCTTAAACAAAGAAAATAAATGTCTTTGTCAAAGGATTTAGGGCTTCATTATTTGTCCTTGTTTTCTTACCAAATGCAAAGGATTCTGTACTAAGTGAGATGTCCTTGGTTATGACCACTACAGCACCTTGTGCCCCCTTTACACAAGGTGCCGAGTAGGCTACGTATTTTAGAGAACATATTAAAGTTCTCTTCCTTGCACATAATACAACATGGATGACTTTGTCTCCATAAGGATAAACTTGATTCAGTAAAGTAACAATTCCTGACGTTGTGAATGAGCATGTATAATCTGAAAGTGATTTTTAATTTTTGTGAAAGGAGTCTGAAAATTCATTTGAATTGTCATTTTCTATCTGGGGGTGGATCCTCCTAGGCTTTAATTTTATCAACCGTAAAGCAGGATCAAGATATCTTGATCATAAAGAGCCACTATTTTTGAGCTCTATTTTGATAATTTAATAAACATATACTAATTGAAAGGAGAACGAAGCAGTGCAAAGACGAGTAAAATTCTGTTCTCTAGACAAGTGGGTTATTCTAATTGAATGTAGGCACTGGCTTAAGAAAGTAGTGACCCTTAATAGCTCCTCCTCAGGAGCAGCTCACAGAGGAGTTGTAACTCATAAACAACCAGACTGTACTGTTATCAAATGATCACCTGCCCCTGCCAGCTCATTAGGAGCTCAGTTATGGTTTCTGGGAATTTTAAGGTGAAGTTGTGAGATCACATGTAGTTGGCAAAGAGCCATGTTTCATGTCCCTCCCTGTTACTGGTCTGCTGTCTGTGGATTTGGCAAGGGGTATGGGAGCAGTGTGTGTGTGTGCATATTTTTTCTCTATATTCTGCATTGCTTTTGGTTATTCCTTCCTTTTAAGTCTAAGTTTTCCAGTTGGGTTCTTGACAGACCATCTTATCTAGACTGACATAGTAACAGACAATATCATTCTATCAATACATTATTGTGGATTAATTTGAAGTCTGCTCTAAAACATTATCTGTACTAGATACTTTCAGATATTACAGTGAATACACCAGATGGTTCTGGTCAGATTTTCCTCACATATCACTTTGCTTTATTAGAAATACTAGAAAAAAATGTCGGTAGTCAAGGAAGTGGACATTTACTTTCAACAATGAATGCCAGTACATTAACAAAAATTTAGGGGACTAAAAAGATATCATTTACACTTTTGGTGAGTGGGTGCTATTCAGCCCCCTTCAGCTAAATTAAAGCGATTCTGCTTGAACCATTGATTTTTCCAGTTGGCTGAAGAAACAAAATAGCTTTAGATTAGGCAAATTTAATTTGTTGAGAAATTTTTACTGAAGGAAATAATCAGTTTTGGTTGAAATAAACATTTCTTTTTTGTCTTTGAGCATTTCTAAAAATAACAAAATGAAGTGCCACTCTTAAAACCAATCACTGTGTAGTCAGTTCAAGGAGACTACCCTAAACATAATACAAGTGAATTTAATGAAAGGAATGTGAAATTTACAAGGGATGCTCACACTGAGTTTGTAATCGGCCTTCTCCTACAAAAATAATGTTGCAAGTGGTGACATGAATGGTTTAAGCAAGTGAGTAGAATAAAATAACACTGGCTTTAATTTTTGCAAACAACTCTCAGAATGTCAGGTCAACCAAGAGCTTTGTTTTTGAGAGGAAAAGTCTTGTAAACAATGTTTCTTTCTATATCTCAGTAATTTGGATCCAAAGCAAACTAATGAGTTTGTAAAAGTGATATAAGTCATTTGTTTAAGCATCTGAAAAAGAATTTCTGAACTGATAATTACCTAAAACTGGAGTACTGATTTGCCTTAGCAAAAATGCAATGAAAGTACAATTTTCAGTACAAAAAGTAAACAACAGCTGCTCGGCAACTGAGGGACTAGTTAGAAACTAAACTTAGCACTTACGAGAGAGGCAGCAACCTGCGAGCACTCAAGTGAACTCCAGCTTGTAGTACTGGGGGAAGTTCTGTGTGCAGCAAGAAGGAAACTGTTCCTCTTTCAACACCTGTGAACAAGTCATGCTGTGAAGAACAAGATGTGGCAAGGCCTTGTGCTCTTGCTGTTTGCCTGTCTGCAAACACAAGAATAAAACGCTCCATTCTGGTTAGCTCTTTAGACCACCTGGTATTTAGGTTATTTGGGTGCCGCTCCAAATACTTCACTCATACAGTTCAGAAAAATAATGGTGGAAGCTGGAGCATGGCACGCGCACAAAGTGACTGTGGCTAAAGTTTATCATGTGGTTTTGTTACCCTGCTGACCTTCATTATAAGGCTAAGGAAACAGTACACACTCTAACAGCTACAAAACTGAACTCTAGTACATAAATTGTTATTTGCCGCAACTGGAATACTTATGAACCTCACTGCTTCTTTGAATTCAAAACAAGTTTGAGTGTGGGAGTTGTCATTTTTGTGGAACTTACGAGGAACACCCCACACAGCCATGAAAATTAAGTACACTTTTATGAAACTGGTCACACAATTTAGGGAAGACAGTTTGCCCACAGCAAGAGAAATTGCACTAGAACAGTCAAAGGACATTTGAGGACATTTCAGTTCCAGACTTCCTTCAGTGTGCAAATTGTCTGAGGATCCTCTAGGTTAGAATGGGGCTTGTTGCCACTATGAAAAAAGACCATTCAAAATTACAAATGAAGTTGTAGATTTCCTGCATGAGCATCTGTCAGGATGTTTGTGTGGTTGGTGTGTTGTTTTTTTGTTCGGGTTTTTTCTGGGGGGGTGGGGGGTTTGGGGGGGGTGGGTGGTTTGAGTAGCCATTTAAATTTTCAAATGAATGTGAGCTGTAACATTATGTATGTTATAAATCAGATGTTATGATTTGTACTATGCTACAAAGTGTTCTTCCCATTCACCACTACAAGGGAGCAGCAGTATCTGCCAACCAAGGATTTAAAATCTCTATGAACAAACATAATAATCTCATTGTTTTCACAACAAGTTAAGTTCTTGCAGAGAAGCTATCACAGGAATAGTTTTCTTGTTCTGGGGAAGACATCCCCAAGGAGTCATCTGCTCCACAGGGAATAAAGAGCTTCTCCCAAAGTAGCAAAGCACAAAGAGAAAGGAAAACCGACATTTTCCATTGAATTTAAACTGCAGTGTCACCAAAATCAGGACCTCTAAGTGCACTGCAGGAGAACATTGCTTATTATTTATGTCCCCAAGATTCATAAGAATCTCTTAAACATAATTAGTGTCCCTTTTCTGAAGTCCAGTACAATCTCCACAGGAGTTTGAAGTGTGTTAATTTTAGATCTGCATGTCTTGCTGTTTTATAAATTTGTCCTCCATATGTTATAACATTCACATTCACAGTACATTGCTAGTGTCATGTACCCATTTTTTTTCGAGCTTTATGGTATATTGAGGTTTGCATTTAATAACTAGTTATGTGCTGAGGGGGATTGATGTAGTTTATGTTTTATGAGTTTCAGTGGATTATTAAGGATGAATTCATGTGGGGGTGGATGATTTCTTCCATATATAAATACACACACACACACACACACACATATATATATATATAATTCTTCTTGCTTTAGGGTTCTCTACAGAGTGGAGTTGTAAAACCTGGAAAGAATTCATCACAGCTTCACTGATGGTGATTTTGGCTCACAGTTCCTATTTGAATTTTCTATCTCTGCTAGGATGTACACATCCTAAAATACAGTGCATTTTATTTCTGAATATAGGTTCTTGTTATCTTTTGTTTTCTGAGCTACCTATTTTGTTTGTTTGTTTTAACTCGTGGTTTTGGTTTTGCTTATTTTAACAATATTTCTCTTTTCTTTGTATTGTACTGGAGCTCAACAGAGGATACTGCTGACACACTCGGAGATCTGCAAGCAATCTCACCAGTACATCCTGTAGAATTAGGGTCATTTTGAAGTCCACAATAACTGTAATGACACTAAACAAGGCTTATAACATTTTCAGGGTCTATATTACTTGTATTGATGACATTGAAACAGTGAGACCCATTCTCTCTATTATAAAATAAAATAAGAACACTGTGCAAATAACAGGATTCATTAGCACTTAAAATCTTAATGCATTGTAAGTTATACATAATTGACTTTCTAAGGCAAAAATTTAAGGCATTACTACTTCTGAGGCCTCAGAGAAAACTGCAAGTAGGATTAAGAAAATGTTTATGCAAAGCCAAGCCTCTTTAAGGTCCTGGGACAAATTTTCAAAGGAACTTCTTGCTAGCAATAGAAAGGTACAAGCAGGACATTTGTGCTAGCTGTCTCTAGCTAGCAGGAACACCAACTAAATTGAAGAAGAATCAGCAAGGTGTCACTATGCACCTGTAAGTTGAATATGGAGTCAGGTATCCTGGAGAAATTACTTTCTTGAATACCAGTACTCACATAATCTCACCATAGTACTTCACCGTGGTAAACCAGCAGTGCTGTGCTACACTGACACATTCATTTTGCTGTACAGACTTTATATGACATGTCAAGAGATGAAGGATTGATACTGCCAACACCAGGCACATTCTTTTACTGTTCACCAGCCCTGAAGTGGAAATTTCTTGCTCCAGCCCTTTTTGTAGTCTGTTACCTTAATACAGCTAGACAGGCTGGGCTGTAGCTTTACCCTTCAAAGACTAATTTCAGTAGATGGATCCCCATGTGGCCAGTGAACCTAGATGAAAATTGTTACTAATAAAGCAAACCCTGTAAAAGTCACCCTTTCCCTGTTTCAATACATCGCTATAAGTTCACTTGCCACAACATACACTTACTGAAATATTGCCACAAGCGAACACATTACAGCTTATTTTATTATTGATAGCTCATTGAAAAAATCTTAGACACAGTCCAAACCATTAAAAAATGCTACTGAATTATTCTCTTATAAACTGCAGCAGGCGCACAGTATATTTTATTGCAGAGGATACAGTAACTCATAAGAGAACCTATCAACAACTTTTTCCTTTAACATTAGCACTACTTTCTTAAAATTTATTTTTAATGAATAGAGAATTGGAGTTTCAAGAAATAAAATACAAAACCTGTATGTAAACATGTATGGTAATTAACATACTTGAAGCTTCATAAACAAGAGTCTTCTTCAAGCTATAGGACATATTTAATAGTGTGTTTCTTTTTCTCTACAGTATAAAAAATGTAGCCAAAAATATTTGGCTCAACAAAATTCAATTGATTTAAAATCACTTTGGATGAAAATATCACTTATATTAAAGAAGAAGTTACAGTTATTGCTTTAGTATATGTAATGTGAAGTGTTTCACAGTTATAAATGAGTTTATCTTCATAGTAATGAATGTTTTTAGCTTCTACAGGTCACTTGTTAACTGCTTAATTTTTTCGTGAATCTCAAGTCATTTTACCTTCAAATGTTAAAAAACAATCTGATTTCTTCAACAGAGAAAGCAATATTCCCTTTAAGCACTATTTGCCATAATGAATGTTTCATAGGCTTCTCAAATTCTTAGTTAGTGAATAGAAGGTAAAAAGAATAAATAAAGAAGGCAAAATATATAAAGGAAAATCTCGAAAAACAGCAAGATAGTGACTACCATATGGCTGAAAAGTTTTTATTTCTGTAAGAAATTATGAGCTGATCTGGGATAGAAGGCAAAATCACAATAATGTCTTTTACTTGTTCGCTTCAGTGCATTTGCTTTCATGTTTACAATAATGATTGTATGACTTACCAGCAACAGTTTATATTTGCCAACATCAGTTTATATTTGCCAACAGCAACCATATAAACTGGATCATTTCAGTTTTATCTTATCATTAAATACAAGATATCAGTGGCACCTTTTTTTAAATGAGTATGTCACATGATACCTCAATTATTACATGGAAAAATGTAAAATATATAACTGCAGAAAGTTTTCATTCATAACTATGCAATATTGCTGAAATAAAGGGAAAGTCTGGGCATGTCATTCAATAACAATTTCTTTGCTTGCCATAATGCTGTTCACACATAATAAGTAAGTGGACTTGGTGGACTTTCTTCATAATTACTGTGGCTTTAGGTGCTATTGCTGTGAGTTTGCTCAAATTCCTTCCTGTTACACTTCCTTCAAATTCTTTCCCCATTACACTTTTGGTGCACATTAACATATTACTCTTTGAACCCTTGTATTTCCTTAGTCAGTTTCTCTGTCAGAACCAGACCAGAAAGGCTTTTTTCAATTTAATTTATTTGCAAGCTAATTTCCATGGAACTTCATGGGCATTCTCAGCATTTCACAGAGGTCTGCACCCTTTTGCAGAAGACTGGAGATCCATTGAGCTCTAACCACTATTTACGTTGTTTACAAGAATCACTCTCATCCAAAATATCAGAAGTATGGGGCATAGACAAAAACATGAGGGTATCTAAATCAGCTGGTATAGCCTATACACAAACACTAATGAAATACTGGATTGATGATATATCCATGCTGCCAATTAGTGGGATGAAAATGTTTGACAGGTAGATTAAATGTGCTTTGATTTTAAAACAGTTTCTGTTATACCAAATATAAAAAGAACTTATCAAAACACTAAAGATTTCAATGATCAATTATCTCCCACTTATGATTAAGTAAAGGATTTCTGCCGATTTACAGCTTGTTGCCTAAAATATTAATTAAGTGCATTTACTTACAGTTTTTTCGTGGCCTTGACAGCAACTTAAAGTATTATAGAAGGAGTGTGCAATTCAATTGCTAACCCTTAAGTGCCAGTGGCTTTTTAGCAGTAATGCGGGAAGAAAAATTTGTCCTACTAGCCTGATCATTGATATTCAACACATTTCTGAAACTTTTTCTCTTTTGCTGTTTACCTATCAGAGTTTTCCTAAGTTATAAAAATTCATAAATTATGAAAATTCCTCATAAATTTTTCATTATGTTTGGTTTTCGCATCCCTTGGATGAGTTTTCAAACCAGTTGAACTAATGCATATATACAAATGAAAAACAACAACATTCAACTTCGGAAATTAAATGTAAGATAATTAAATCTTACTCAAATAAGAAGCTTTTGATGAGAAGACTTAACCTTAATTAGAGCTATTTTTTAAAAACATTTCTAATCTTCTCAGTATCCCAGGAAGTATCCATTAAGAACCTTGAGAATTACCTGATCAAATAAATTTAATAATGTTCAAATTCAGATATCAGTTGTCCTAGTTTAAAATTCTGCTTCACTTACAGGGAAGGTGCATATTTTTTATTCTACTTTTACATTTAAATTATGACAGGCCTTAAATAAAAATTTGCAAAGCTGATTGCAGCAAATCTTTCTCTTTCCCTGGACAATTAGCCAAATTTGGCAAATCTGAGATTAGGAACCAAAAGAAAAAAATAATCATTCTAACATTTTTTTCTTCTGTGCCTTGACTCTTGGAAACATGTTTTTGTGGATAAACCACAGTCTCTCAGAAAATGGTGGAGAATAAGGGATAAGTTGATAAGAAATTTAGTGAAAACTCTTTCTCATAGAAAAATATTAAATCAAGATTTTAAACCTTGAATTATTTATGTTTACTCAATGTCTCTAACTCTTGGATCTCATATTCCTTGCTACTGGATCTCTTTAGAATTATATTTATGTATCCCCTAAAAATAATGACTTTTTCATACCATTAGAAAGGGTTTTCGATAACAAATAATTTAGGGCTGTTAAACATGCCCTACCACAATTACAGAAAGCAAGATTTTTTTGAGCTCAAAAGTTGAGCTTTTTAATTACACTGGTTTAGCAAAATGCCAGTTTTAGAAAATGTTTGGTCTTAAAGCAGACAAGCTATTTTAACTTTCAGAGCTGGGATTCAGTTTTCATTCAGATGATTAGGAACTTAAGAATTCAATATTTGAATTCTTGAAGTGTAGTTTTATATTACTATTATTTCTTTGGATTTGAAGTATTTAGAAATCTTAACAGAAAGGGAGGAGTGAGTCCATCATTCCTACAGGTCTGCTGACATGTCAAGCAAACATATCCCTGCATGCACGGATATACACATATACATATCAAAAAGCATAGTGAACTAGTATAATTTTGGGTTTGCAGATCTGCATACAAATTTCAGTGTGGAGTTCATTACAGCAAACTAAAAAAATCTATATATCAAATATATATATGTATAAATATATATACGTATATATATATGTATATGCATATTTATATATTAAAACACCTATATATCAAATATATGCCTTACATCAAAGCATAGTTTGAATTGGTTGCTTAATTTCCAGAGTGAGTGGGCAGTTTGTTCCACATGATCCTCAAGT
This sequence comes from Chamaea fasciata, assembly GCF_029207755.1. Lineage (NCBI taxonomy): Eukaryota > Metazoa > Chordata > Aves > Passeriformes > Sylviidae > Chamaea > Chamaea fasciata. The sequence goes on from NW_027094089.1 coordinate 66,533,635, forward strand.
CACAGCTGAAAATCCTGTTAAACATTCTGAACTGACAGTTTAAATTTTACAAACAAGGAAAATACATACTTGGCTAACCTTTAAAGATTCCTTATTTTATTACAATGGCAAAAAAAACGTTATTCTAGGCTATGTGGTTATCATAAAATGGTCACGATCCTGAATATCATGGACTCGGATTATTCCAATTCAGGACAACCAGTCCCTTATTCTAAATCTTTTCTTGCCTCGATAATGAAAACCATACTAAGTTGGATATGATTGACAAAGAAAGTAACCTCTAGTTGAAACAGTTTAAATGGCTTTCCTTTTGTTTCGTCTTTGCATTCTGTTTCTAATTTTTATTGATAGATTTCTGTCTGCACAATGAAGACATTGTTCATAGAAAGAAATCCACGTGAAACCATTGCCTGCCTTAGTGGTACATGTTTTCTTTTTCTCTCATGAGGTAAACTGTGAAAGCGACATTATCATGTACTCAAATTTTGGGAAATTTGAGAGTTCTAGGTAACCAAGGACAAGATATTTTGGTAGATTCTTCATTGTTAAATCATTACACCTGAATTACAACTCTTTAAATTAAAAATAAAAATAATAATAAAAAATCTTATTTTCCCTTCTAACATCAACACAATTTTAATGAATTTAAGGGCTTAGTCAGGAGTTTTTGTTATTCAGTGTGGACGACTGAGGCTCAATTCCATTACATATATGGTGTACAAGGACCTCTAAGCTACAGCTAGAGCAAATAGACAAGACTTGTTTGATGACTGCAGCTCTCTGATTCTGGACATATTTTCTTAGAGGGACTGTGAATGAAAACAAGTAAAAAGGAATAAGGGGCATAAATTTTGGAAAGTTTGTCCTCCAGATCCCCAGCAGAGATCTTGACTAAATGAAATTCCTGATTTTGAATCAAATCAGATGCTGCACCGAAATTTTGTCTATTTTGTTTTTATCTTACTGGATAGTAAGAGTATTTTTCATATGCTCATTTCATGTCTAAACCTGGACAATAAAATGCAAATAGTGTCTGAATAAAGAAACCAGAACTATGCCTCCTAATTTCAAAATTTATGGATGTTATTATATAGGATATCTGAAAAAATGCTGGCTTTGTCCTTTGACAATTGAACTAAATCAATATCTTTTTTTCTGTATTGGGATGAAGGATAAGCTACTCTGTGATTGTGACTGTTTATGATGCATGACTGCATGACTAAAGTTCTTGTCTCAAAAATAACAAAAGGTGGTAATTTATTTAATGATCCACTTTCATTAATGAATCACAGGAAAATTATTTCTTAATCACTATTAGACAGTAATTTTGCTCATTATCAATAAAATACATGCTTTTAGATTTGTCAGCACAGGGAATTCTGTCAGATGTAGGTGTGACTTACATACTGAAAAAATTCCTAAATTCAGCTTTTATTGATATGAATCTAGTTTAATCCACCGTCTTAGAGTTATGACTTGTTCGTACAGCATAACTGGGAAAACACTTGTGATACCTGTAAGGCAGAGATAGTAGTTAAGTAGGAATGGAAGTTGAAACAGGAGCTATGAAATAGTGCTGATAAACCTGAAGTCAAAAAACAGAATGAGGATTTAGGCCTGAACATGTGCAGAAGCATGAAAAATCAGAGCTGTGCCAAGAAGATTGCACAGAAGAATGTGCCTCCACACTCTTGAATGGATAAAATTGGCTGAAACCAGGGATGAGGGGACCAGTCACCCAAGCATACGCTGGCAATCCCCTTTGGTGCAGTTGGTCATTCCAGTCAGCTCCAATCCTCCTTCAAATTTGCGCACCACTGTCATGTCTGTCCATCCTGTGCAGGTGTCTTGGGAACTCACACTGTCTCAAGTGTTAGTTAATACCTGTTTTTAGGCAAACTCAAATCCTGTCCCTCTGGCCTTGCTTCCCTCCACATGAAGACAGAGAAAAAGAAAGCAAATAAGTACCTGATTCTTTGTGGCTCTCCTGGTTTGTAAAGCAAGTGTCTGCTAAAGAAGGCAGGAGCCTCTCTTGGAATGGAGAATGTAAACTCCCTCTGAATTAGTATAATTTTGAAATTAAGGGGCTCTCTGGCAAAGATATGGGGATAGGAATAACAGTTCTTTACTAGGAAAATTAAAATAAAAATGTAGTAGTACAAAAAACCCCAAACAAACAAAAGGAAAATATTGATTGAGTCAGAATACAACCTGACACCCTGTTGGTCAGGGTGTTGGTAGCAGTCTAATTAAAATTGTGGCTGCAGTCCTCCTGGAGTGACAGATGTGGTTCTGTTGAAGCAATGATTCTGTAGAAGAGTGCAGTTTCCCTCTGAAAGTCCAGTGGTGGTGTAGATGGGTCTGGTCTTCCTCTGGGCATCCAGTGGAAACAGGCTGTCCTGGTGCTCTGACTCTCAGATTTTATCCAGGTAGGAATGCTTGGCTCCTCCCCCCATGGATTTGGAGCATCTCACAACGGGATGATGTAATTTTATCAGTCATGCAGTGAGACCCAATGGTCCATTAACAGAAGGTATCCCCCTGAAGATAGGTTGGGTTGTGGAAGAGATAAAGAACATTGCCCCACATGGTTTTAATAGCTGGTAATAGAATACATACCTTTGGTTACATCTTGCATTGCAACCTAAGACAATGGCAATCACTGATCATCTCTTTGATCATGGTCACTAGTAACATATCGCTGAATGCCACATAATCAGTTTAATGGTATGCTCTAATGTTTTATAAAATAATTAACTAATTAAATCCAGTGATATCGTGTGTTATGCAGTGGGGCAAATCTCTTCTGGAGAATCTCAACGCCAAACTCCTAAAATCCTTCTCATAACTAAACTTACTGAGATAACCCTTGCATCTCTGAACTACAAAGCCTTGCACAGATAGACATGCCCTAAAACTTTGTAGAGGTTAAGTAAATTTAACTGTGGACAACGGCAGCTGAAGGTTAATCAGTCACTCTGCTGAAAACAGAATAGGTTTTATCTCATCTTTCCATTAAGGTCCGATTAAGATTCAACAGTGCCCCAAAAGAAAAAGAAAAGATACAAAAGTTCCATTAGTTGTCTGGAAAATTACAAGACTATACATCAGAGTATGTGCAAAGAAGGACTAAGCTGCAGAGAGGATTTTTTTAGAAGGTTGATATTATTGAAGAAACCAATCTGCTGAGTTAGAAAGATTTGTGGTTATTTCATAGTAGAATTACTATATTGGATCTTCTGGTTATTTCATAGTAGAATTACTATATTGGATCTTCTGTTGTACTTGCTGGAAGAAAACCAGGTTAATTAATCTATTTTCAGAAAGATGCCTCAGATGTTTTATTTTTATTTCCCTTTCTGTTCTTTTAATATCACCCTTACTCTAGGAAGTTCAAGGCTTGCCTCCTGGATGTGAAAATCTAATTAGCAGCTCAGACTGTAAATTTTTAGTTTAGAATATGAACAATAGGCTGTAAACGAGCATTGTAGGGTAGTCAAAAAGCAGACAAGATAGCAAACTCATGACAACAAGACTGTGGAAGAAAAATATTGGGAAATTTTAGGTATCTAAGTGAGCTGTGGGAACTGTGATAAATCCCAGAGATTTAGATAAGCATTCCTTTGCAGAAGAAAAAAGACAACCATCTAAATTTTGATTAAATGGCTTAGCTATATTCATCAGATGACTTCTAAAAAGTATATATGCTAGCTATTTAGCGCTTGTTGTACTAAATAGCTTTCTTTAATTTTACTTGCTCATGTAGTTGACAGCCTGGAAAACAGCAGTTTTCTAAGTGTCCAATACATTAGTTCCTCATAAAGATCTCTAGAAAGAGAAAGGATATTTCATTTGTATAGCTTGAAATTTTTAACAAATGAGACTATCCCTGGGAGACCACAGAACATTTATGATCACTACATTGATTTCTTTCTGTGTTAAAGTCCTTACAAAATTTTTCAACACAGTTCATTGCAAGCAGGTTTATACCTCAAATGCACACATTCACTACAGAGTATTTAGAGGCTGTATTAAAGAGATGAAAATTTGGGCAGCAAGGGAGTAGCAGCATTTACCAGTAAAGAAGCAGAGTACCTTGATATATTCAGAATAAAGAAATCCAAGCATGGTACAAGGGTGGTTGCAGTGACAAGATGCCCAAAGCTGATAGTGCCAACACCAGCCAGCCCCAAGACAGACGCATCACTGGCCAAGGACTAGTCCATCAATGCTGGTAGCCCCTTTGGGATAACTGATCTAGTAAGGGGGAAAAGTTACTGCACAACATGAGTCATGACAGGAGTGAAAGCAAAAGCCCTGCAGACCATTAGGTCAGTGGGGAAGGAGAAGCAGGAGGTGCTCTGGGCCCTGGAACTGAGATTCCTCTGAAGCCTGTGGTGCAGACCATGGAGAAACAGATGTGCCCTTGTGACATCCTGTGTCAAAGTGATTCCACACTGGAGCAGGGAAGAGTGATGACAAAGAATGTATAATGAACTGAAGGCAACTCCCATTCTCCTTTCTCATGTGCCACTTGGAAGAAAGGGGTAGAAGAACTGAGAGTGAGGTTGATACCAGGAAGAAGAGGAGGAGGGGGGGAGAAGTTGTTTTAAGATTTGTGTTTTATTTCTCATTATCATGCTATGGCTTTTGATTGGCAGTAAGTTAACTTCCAAGTGGAAGTGCCCGTGACTGTAATTGGTGAGCAATCTCTCCCTCTTTTTATTTTGAACCATGAGCTCTTCATCACGTTTTCTTTGCTCTTCCCAGACTAAGATGGGGAGTGATAGAGCAGGTTGTGGACACCTGACAGTCAAGGCAAAACCACCACATATCTAGATGGCTTCGTGTCTATGATGTCTGTCTTTGTTAGGATGGCTATAGGTGCAACAACTGGGTCATGATGTTAAACATAGCTTTGAAACTTTCCAAGACAGTTACTCATTTCCAAGACATTATGGTGCAGACTTACTCTTTCACAGTACATTTCAGAGTAGGTACTTGCTCCTACCTTGTCCTGCAGAGAGCCACACAACAGTTTTATTATCAAGTGGGGTAAGTCAGGTATTATTGCTCACCTTATGGAACAGTTTTGACTGATGGTCTAAATAAAAATTTGTATTTATTCGATGTAGATTAGACTCAAAGAAGAGTTACAGATATTGGTGTGTAACAGAGCAGGATTTGGAATATTGATGTATGCATGTGAAGAAGGAAACAGGGATATAAGAAAAAAATAGGCATGGTCTTTGCAACAAGAAAAGTCTGCTCTGAAAAACAATGCTCAAGTTGTAAGCATATAAATATTCTGCAAAAGTAATAATGCAGGAAAGCCTTTCCTTTGTTTTACTACTACATCCTATGGCAAGCAAGAAAAAGGAAGTGCTCTATAAATTGTCATTTTACCAGCTTCCTTTGAACACCACCACATAAAACAGCTTTGCTTCAATATAATTTGCATTAAATTTTCATGTAGGCAATTCATTTCATGTTGCATTCTGCTTTGTGGTAATAGTTTCTCCCCCTTTTTTTCACAGGTCTAACAAGTATTTGTTTACCAGCATCATATTTGCTGAACTGCTTCAAACTTCAAGTTCTTTTTGCCTCAACCACAGCAGTCTTCCTAAAAGCTTGACTTTAAATATCCAGAGATTATTAATTATATTCAGACCAGTACTTAGTGTAAGACTACTATAAGATTACCATGTGGAACTTCCTATACTTGGATTATGATGAAATATCCAATTAGTGTATTGTAGGCAGGCATGAATTTCATTGTAGCTTAACATTTGCTGACAAGCTGGACTTTCAGTTCAGCTTTGTGCATTGAGAGAAGTAATCTGATCTGATCTGCCTTTCTGCTGAGCAAATTTTCAAAATACCTCACCATGAAACCCATCCCCTTCTCTAAGTAACTTTTATCTGAGAACAAGAAGTACCTTTTATACTCACCAATCTTATTGTTTGTACATATCATATTTGAAAAGGATGCAGATTACTGATATTCACCATTCAGAGTGAAAACTCTTGAAAGTGAAATGGAACATGCCATTCAAATTGAATACATGCATATTTCCAAGTGGAGGTTGTATGGTGGCATTTTACTAAACTGAATCTTAGGGGTATAATACTACAATGCACTTTCCTATTTTTGATCATGTATTAATCATTTTAATATCTGATCTATAAATATTTTACAATCTATAAAATTTATGCCTGGGTGTTTTCTGTAGAAGATTTGCCATGTAAAATGAAAATACAGCTGCATTATTTTTCTCTGGAAATATCCCCAGGTCTTTTGGGGTTTTTTTTTACAGTGTGGCTGGTCATCAGGAAAGTAATTATAGCCTTGCTTTGGAATCTGAGTTACCAAATATTAACTAGAGAGAAAGAGATATTTCACAGGTGATATTTTTTCTTTCTTATATCTCTGGAAGCTGCTATCTCAGATACATTTATACAGTGAAGAGTCTCACCGATACTTTGGCACTTTCTTTTACCTTGATAATTTTAGTGAGTTTCTCTGTTCTCTAAAGGTAGACTTTGCAGTAGAAAAATTCAGGACAGTAGCTTTTCTGGGAGGCATTGACTGGGGACAAGCCTTTCCAGTCTTTCCAGACTGTAAGCAGGTCAATAGAGAGAAATCTTTCCTGAAATCTAGGGTTTGAGAAAAAAACAAACAGCAACAGTTCAGATATGTCTACGTTTTCCATTTTCAATTTTACTTTTGAAGATCATTGAAATTTTTTTGGCTGACACAATTATTCTCTCATGTCATATTTAGGCTGGGAACTACAAAAATCAACAGATTTTACTTGTTTTAATAATTATTTTGTGATTACAATATATGTTTTAAAGGATGCTAGAAACTTTGCCATCTGCATGATTCAACAGACTATCCTTGACAGAAAGTATTATGCTTATGAACATAAGTAGGTTTAATTGGTAGACATAATGTTCACAAACTCCAACATAATGGGAGAATATATTATTTTTTGTTCTTTCCACAAGAGAACTAGATATTGTAGATTTTTAATTTTATATTATTCTTCTTTTGTGATATAGTGTTCCTCTAGCTTTCTTCTTGGGTCTCTAGGATATTGTAAAAGAATTTTACTTCTTGCCTTTCCTGCTGCTGAAAACTCTTCAGATGTGGCAATTTTTTTTTTTTTTCATTTTTTTAGTGAATGACAATATTGAACTAGTTTAGTCCCCAGACCAATTAAAAAAAATCTTTTGTTCAGAACATGTTCTGTTATTTGTAATCAGGTTTGAGGTTAAATACACAAAACTACATGGTAACAGATTTCAATTTCAGCCCCTGCTCACTCCAACATATGTCAATGACAGCAGAATATAATGGGTACTGATGCTCTTGCAAGTCATTCACCCCCCTAGAGAATTACTGTGCAGGTATGGTCACTGCTAGGAGAAGTCTTATGCATATTCCTTTGCATTAAGTTATGTTCTTATTTTATCCCTAAATTTTTGTTGCTAAAAATTCGACAACCTTGACAACAACACTGAGGGTTTATTCTATAACATAAAGTTTGCATTAAATTGCCTGTGTTATTTATATTTTTATATATCAGTGTGGGAGAAAAGTGCATGTTTTTAAAGATTTTTTGGATTCTCAAAAACATTATTGCTCTGCTTCCTGATCTTGATTAATTAGAACAGTTGGCCACAATATTATCATTTCATACTTCGTTGTCTGAGGACACTGGCCTTTTATTATTGAGGAAATTTCCTTAGTTTATGTTTTATTCCTTGCTTAGTATGATGGTTAAAATGCTGCAGCAGCATCCATTTTTTACACCTATAGTCTGATCTTAGTTTTTCTGTGCTGCTTTTTGATTTCTTTAATACAGGGTCATGTTCCTGTGATGTCAAAGTCCAGCCCAGCCAGTGCCTGCAAACAGGTATAATTATAAATCCTCATGTCTATGCAAATTTTCTCTCTGAGCACTCAGAATATTATAAAGCTCAAGTATGGTTTCTTGTTTAGTCAAAATAAAGTATATATGAACTGAAAGATGGGAAACTAGTCACTGCTGGGTTTTTTATTAGTTAGATGCAAAATGCAGGTTCAAACTGAGCAACCTTTCTGGCTTCTGATGGTGGATAACATGAAACTTTTAACTCCGGAGATCTTTATAATTCAATTTTTTATTTTCAGAGAAAGTTTTTGTGTAGGGAAGAACTATTATATGTTTTATATAGGTAGATAGATAAGATTCAGAGGGCCAAATCTCTGGATAAGCTGAAAGGGAAGCACTTAGCCCCTTGAAAAACCAGCAAAGATATCCCAAGCTTTCATTTAAGCTGTATGCTTATGTTTTAATGCCAGAAAACAAAAAAAAAATTGCTGCTGACATGTACAAGGTCAGACCACTGCTGAGCAATAGAAATTACAGCTGACTTCAAGCCTCATATCCTTTCAAAGTCTCCAGAAAAGTACAGTAACAAAAAAGATGCATCAGCTGTGTTACCCAGGTTTGCAATTTGATTTGGTCTAAGTGAAGAAAATATCATCTGCTTTGATTTCAAACAGAATATGACTGTTTTTCTGGTAGGTGAGAAGGCTGGTTCCATCTCTTTGTCCAAGTCTCAAGGATGTCTTTTAAAGCCCAGATTGCATAATGAAACCATCCCAGAACATTCAGTTTTGTAAATCACATTTTAGTTAAGCAGACTAGCTGCAACCCTGCTAATCAGAGCCCTGAAATTTAACTGATACATGATTTATACATCCCCCCAGACAGGAGACTGGACTGCAGAGCAAAACGATTTAAGAGGGGATAGTCAATGATCCCCTTTGGAAGTTGAAATGAAAGGAAAGCTCACATGCAGCAGGACTGCATGCATCTGTGGATTTAGATGTCACTTGAACACTGCTGAAAGAATTTCAGTGTTTGTCTTCAGTAACTAGATAAAACTAGGTGAATTTAGCTGCAGGTCTGTTGCTTGAAGAAACTCAGTTCTCTGTACTTTGCCCTACCAGGTTTTCTGGACCTCTGATTTTTAGAGCTTTGCATCTTAGGAAGTTTTAAGCCTACTGGTTACTGTAGCAAAAAAGCCTCATTCTCCTATACATTCATACTTGCAAAAGGCATGATTATCTAGGCAATACTTTTGCATCATAACTTTAAATGCAATTTCTCATTTATTTTTGTGCTCTATTAATTCAGAGATGTGCATGTAAATGCTCACTTTAACAATTTTCAGAGCTATGAACCTAGACTGTTCTCATTTTGCTCATCTTAATATTTTAACTATCTTACCACTCTTTCTTGACAAAGTGCCTGCTACAGTACCTAGAAAAGCATCACACAGAACCAGATATTGAAATACTCAACTAAAATAACTAAAGTACTTGCTTTATTGTTTATATATTCTGTGTCAAGTTATTTTCTATATTTTCTATATTTCTAGGGAAAAAAAATTATTTCTCCTCTCTGCCATTTGTCATTGGGCAGCCCTGATGAGTAGTCCCTCTGGTGATAGGGTAATATTAGGCATTTGATTGCTACCAGCTGTGCACAGAATCTTTTGTTGCAGCTTTTGTGCAGATGCTCCATGTCTGCTTTTTCAGGGGCACAGTGTGTAAAAATGTCTGCTTATTGGAACTTGCTTTTAGAGAAGATAATTTTTATGAAAACCTGGAAAATAAATCACATTTTTCTTCTGCACTCTAAAGAAAATAAATACGGCATAATATCTAAGTTATTTGTATTACTGATACCCCCTGAGACCAAAGGGACGAATATCATGCTTTACAGTGTGAAAAATGATGTTAAGGTTGGGATTCTGCTGTAGTAAGAGAGATGCCTGCAAGACTATTTAGAGAAAGCTTGATGTATAGCAGTGCTGCAACCTGTCCAACACGTGTGTGTGGAAAAAAAATTCTAATTTTAGGTAGAGGCAAAATTTTTAACTCCAGATATACGTGCCTAGTGCAAAATGCAGTATTGTGTTTGTTAATTTGATACTTTCGAGCTTTGTGAATTTGTCATGTTCATTTATACTTTGCTGTCAAGGGTCCCTATTGTGAAAAAATTTGATCCCTAGCAATTTTCCTGAGGCCACTGAAATTTTGGCATGCTTATATATCAAGAAGAAATGGCAAAAATATTAGTAGATCAGATCTAGAATGGTCATTAGAAGAACTCTGATGAGCTTATAAACAAATCCTTCAAAAAATTAGAGAATATGCCTCCTGTTTGAATCAAAAGACACCCTACTCTAAGAGTAATAACTAAAAAAAGTATTTATTGGATTGCTTAATTTATTTTTAAATAAATGATTTAGAATTGGCAAAAATTGATTATGTCTTTGCTATTCCTACCAACTGATCTCATGATGAGGGACTTGACAGTACCTCAGTCAGGATTTGGGCTCACTGTGACTCACAGTATAAAAACAAATATAAAAAAATTAGCAAAAATATCAGTCAGTATTCAGAAGATATTGTAAATTATGTAGGGTAGTTTTCTAAGAGTAGTGACTTAGAATTTTGATCAGGACAAAGAGCAAGCTAAACCTATGGAAATTAGCAAAGCATTTATGAGAATCCTTTCTTGCAAGACTTTTGTGTACAGTTTATTCTGCTGAGTGCCCTTCATTTTCAGTGCAAGTTAGTTATTCTTATTATTGATTCTTCTAAAAAAAAAAGTATTTTCTGTAATACACATTTGCTTAGATACAAAAGTTTCTGTTTTAGGAAAACAGAACATAACTTCCTCCATATGTGGTGAAATCAATGGCTTGTATGAAAAAAGCTCTCATGGTTTTGAGGAAAACATGAATGGGAAAAACTCATTGCATATTTTTGCCACTGTCAAATTAATTGGAACAACATGTTTGTTATACTTACATGTTTTCTACATGACAAAAAGACTGTCAGGGTGCATTTGTGTTGTTTTATGAGGCTCTTTGATTTTAGAAGTGGGAAGATAGGAAGTACAGACCAGAGAATGAATAACACTGCATCTACAATAATAATAACAACTAGATAATAGATAAACGTTTGAGAATTTTATTTAATCTATTGAACAAAGCCTGTGTACCTCCCCCCCCCCCCCCCCATCTTTTATATACTCTTCTTAGAGACACTATAGCCCTGTGAATTGATTTGTAGCTGGGTATTATTTTTTAAAAAGCTTCAACAATCAGAGTTTGTAACAACCATAAGATAAATTACCCAGTCAAGAGGTGATAGAATCATAAAATGATTTGGGTTGGAATGGGACCTTAGTAATCACTGAACTTCAATCCACCTGCCATGGTCAGGGACACCTTCCACTAGATCAGGTTGGTCAGAGACACGTGCAGCCCCGCCTTAAACATTTCTGGGGGTGGGGAAGCCAGAGTTTCTCTGGGCAACCTGTTCCAGGCTCCACAGTAAAGGATGTCTTCCTAATATCTAATCTAAACCTACTTTCTGTCAGTTTGAAGCCATTCCTCCTTGTTCTTTCACTACATGCTCTTGTAAAAAGTCCCTCTCCAGCTCTCTTTTAGGTCCCTAAGAGCTCTCCAAAACCTTCTCTTCTCCAGACTGAACAATCCCAACTCCCTCAGCTTTTCCCCATAGGAGAGGTGCTCCATCCCTCTGATCTGTTGGCCCCCCTGTCTGCTGACCTCTGAACTTGCTCCAACAGGACCATGTCATTCCTGTGCTGGGATTCCAGAGGTGGATGCAGCACTGCAGGTGGGGTCTCAGTGATGACGGCTAGTAATTTCTTGACCTATTCTCATACTCTTTCTATTCCCTCAAAAATCTTCATATTTGAAAATATTTTATGATGCACATTGCTGTCTTTAAAAGGTTATCCCTCAAAGACACTAAACAGCCTTAAGGTGATGCTTTGGCTCTTTTGTTATTGACCAGTCTGCTTAGCGAAAAGGTTTTTTTCCCAGATGTTTAATAGGAAAAAAGCTAATTTTACTATAAAATGAATGATTATGGCCTTTGTTAACTTCACTGTAAACTTTCCTTACTAGACTGAAGCATTTGACAATTTTGATGCTATACATGGCAGAAATCCTATAAAGAAATGTAACTGAGAAGGGTAACATTCATAAGGTCATTTAACTAGCAAGCAGATTTTTTCCTGATGTGAAAGAATGGTAGGTTTTAAAAACATATTTTGTTTTTACTTATAAAACAAAATATGGAACATAACTTGTTTAAGCTATGACTTTTCTGTTGTCACAGCATCACATGTAAAAATAGATTATGTGTTAAAAGCATTACTGTAAAACCAACAAAGCACATCTTTCTTCTGCCATGGTGTCTATCACGTCTGAGATCAGAAATAACTCCAGTGGTCCATGGAGTGATATTAGAGAACTAGGAGAAAGGCAAATCTAAGTGGAAGAATGAGGATACTCTCACTATTGAGCAGAAATACCCTGAAATTTATGTTACATTCCCACCACTTTCAAAATACATACAAGAAATAAATTTAGAAAAACTCAGTCTTAAAAACAAGTGCAGAAGAGTGAAAATTTGGCTTTGAATTTGGCAAAGCTCCTACTCGTGTCAAACAAGATTGATTATACTTAAAGAACAATACTGCATCTGTACAGAGCATGCTGGGTTCCTTCACTACTGGGGCAAAAGGGGTCTTGCATCAGACTTTTGCCCCTGCATCAAATAAATGCTCACTTAATTCTTTTTTCCTCAATGATTTTGCAAAGTCTCCCTCAAACTGAAGATCGTTTTCTTAGTTTTAGGGAGGAAAAGGAGGGGAATTGGGTTTCCCTTCCTAAACACACAAATATTATACTTGATATAAAGTATTTAAATAATTACAGATAAAAGTACCTTCTGGCAAGAGAGGGTTTGCATTTTCTGTGTGAATGGTATATCAACTACCCAACTATATAACCCAGAGTAGTTACCAATGATTTGACCTCCACTGTATTTTGAATTTGCCCCAGTTTCCTGAATATTCTCTGTGAAAGTTCTGCTGTTGATGAAGATGATGATGTAGGAATACTTAGAACATATAATGTAGTGTGTTTGGTCATGAGCTACACACCAAGTTATTCGACACTGAAATGATTCCAAGACTCAGGGTATAGGAGCAATTAGCTGTAGGGAACGTTTTTGTGGAATTTTATATTCCTGGAGACTTCAGGTAGCAAGTAACTGGAGGATCCACGGATCAAAACTGACACTGAGAATGTGCCTAAATTGAACAACCAAAGGCAGGCAGCGATAATGGCTATGTTAAGAGAACTACCAGACACCATTCACTTTAACAGATAACTTTGCATACCTGCACCTTGGTTTGTGTCTTTAGAACTTCACAATATACCCTCTAGTTCTGTTGCAAAACAAAATTTCTCTGCGAAGTTACTAATTCTTCATTCCCACCCCTCCCTGGATCAAAAATTCCCCAATTCTTCCACTTCCTTGCCTATTTAATAATTCATAGTAGGATGCCTAGAATGCCATTTAAATGTAATTTATATTGATTCCATGGTAGTGTTTCCACTCACAGAATTTCTGTTAAATACCTTCTAAAGCCTGTCCTGCCCTTGCAAAAGTAGTAGAGGAGTATCACTGTTTTGGTTTTTTTTGTTTTTTTTTTGAGTAGTTGATCCCTATTAGACATTATTAAGGCTCTCATATCTTTCAACTAAGCAGTTAAATGGGAAATTCTGATATTCCTAGCAAAGATAATTATAACCCACTCTTTCAAAGCATTGCAGTCAGGAAGGGAACTCCTTCCACACAGAAGATTGTCAGGGAGCATACGGGTTCCTCCCCTAAATCTCACTCAGTATGAAAACAGCAGGAATTTTTACCCTTTGGCTGTCAGACATGTTCATGTGCCTGGACTGTAATAACCAAAAATGCTATTCTTGATACCTCTCCATTGTTTCTTTTTTTTTTCTATGTTTGAAAGGCTGCACTTGCACATGATAGCATTTTTATTTTCCACCATCTTCATATGAATTAGGCCATTGTATTTATAAATACAACTCCTATTTAGAAAGATATTTGATACACATGGTGATAGTTAGCAATTAAGCATTTCTTTATTACTCAGCAGTATGGGATTTGGTTGGTTCAATCTCTTATTGTGTAATTGTTTCAAAATTCTGTAAAATATTAGTGTAAAAAGGTAGCAATTCTAAAGAAATCTGGTGGATATTTAACTTTGTATAACTGTCATCTGAGAAAAAATGCAGCAGTGCTGATTATCTGATTTACAGTCAAAGATGTCTTGTGGAGTTAATCTAGGTCCATGAAACAAGACATTAGGAAAACAGCTCAATTGTTTTAATTATTGATTATGTATTTCATTTTGACAAAAATGTCCTGCACTAAGGGTGTTATGATTAACCTCTGACATTTTACCTCAAAGGAGAAAAGCATCTTACAAAACAATCAAGCAATTTTACTCCTTTGTAGAGGAGAAACAAATAATTCAGCATTGAAATGAACACAGATATTTTTTCAAAAAGAGCATCACATGAAAAGTGACAGATTACCTTTAAGGGGTAAATGTGATTTGCACAGAAGTCAAAGTACCTAATGCCTATTTATACCAGAAAAAAATGGTGGTGCTTTTTTCCTCACATAAATATTCCTGTAATGACTACTGCACATTTTCAGTGTGTAATTTTAAGAACACTACAAGTGTTGCCTTTGTAAGCACAAATTAAGCCTCTCCTTTGGTCACCATGGCAAGCTTCTTAGTAGTAGTACAAAGGAAGTCTATCGTGTGAGATCAGGGAATCAAAGTGGGATAGAATACAAGCAAGCAGTTTATGTATAGATCTTGCTGCTGCTGCTATTACATGTGCCATGTGATCTATGTACACACTTCCTCCTATTTGACCCATAAGCCATATGAGTATTGATGCATTTGAAGATTCCAACAAAATACAGGAACACCTGCCTAAGCAGTGAAAATATTTCCCCGCTTGGGGAAGTATTCTAGTACAAACTTTTCTCCGCATGGTGCATTTTTCCTTTGTCAAATTGGTCAACTCCTCCTTGCATGGGGGTGGTGAAAGGAGATATATTAACCTCTGATGAACTCCACCAAATGAATGTGTAGAAGGTTGAACTCAAAATGCTGTGAAATTATGGAAACAGAGAAAAATAGTGCAGAATCTAACATGATGCCTTTCATGCCACTAAACCTCAAGTATTTTTCTCAGAGGGCTGCATCCTCCAACAGTTTGCTATGAGTCCCATATACAGCCCAGCTTCAAATTGTAACAATACACTTAATTCTTTAAGGGGTTTCTTTTCAGAGACAGAAAGAACACATGAGGCCCTCATGGTCTTTGAAATACTATGCAGGCATAAAACACACAACAACTAAAACAGCTGTCGACACACTGTTTTAATATTTCAAAAGTTCTAGCTTACTTTCTGGCAAAGGACATCAGAAACCTGCCTAGGCTCAATATTAAAAGATTACACACTTTTCCTCTGCATAGTCAAGAAACTTGCATTGATTATTCATATACAGTACCTTTTTCATATATAAATAAAGCAGCCTCACCTTTTATGCCCTCTGGTTGCTTGTGCCACATATTAATCATTTCAGAATGTTCCAAAATCTAATTTGTCTTCATATAAAAGGGGAAAAGTCAGAACCAAGTGTACCAACTGTATTTTGTTTGCTTCCTTGCTTGACCATTTGACTGGGTGATCTCAAAGGTCTCTTTCAACTTTGATGACCCTATATGATCCCTCTGGCAGGACCTCACATTTTGATGGCCTCTTAACAGCTGTAGAAAGAAATCTCTCATGTGGTAGGCAACTTTACATAGGCTGAAGCCAAATTTGAGATACAAAGTGAATTGATATCTCTCCTAAAAGAAACACATATTTGTATTGCAGTCTTTATTTATTTACCTGAGGAAAAAATACAAATGTTGTGGTAGTAACACTTTCACAAGCAGTTAAAGTGCACTAGCACTTTTTTTTTTTAAGATTTCTAACCTAGATTTAACAGAAAAATTGCTTCAGGACATAATTTGTTGTTCACAATTAAAATTCAGTATACTGACATACTGAGTAGGGGAGTGAGACTAGGAGCAAAGAAGGGGGAGCACTGAGGGAAAATCATTAATTTTTCCTTCAGTTATGGGGTTTTTTGGTCCTTGAATAGCTAAAGACAAGCTGTATTTTTTAAAATAACAACAAATTACCTGTTTGTACAATGGTTTCCCTATAGCATTGTGAAAACAAATACATATTTCATTCTGAATAATGATAACATTCAGTGGCTGATTCCTGAAGGATTTTGTTCTTAAAAGAGGATTAAGTTTGGTCATGCCATAGTATATATGGTAGTTCAGTGGAAGGCTGTATTTATGGGAAGACACTGGAAAAGGGGCTGGGGAGTTGTGTGAGAAGTCCAAAGAAACTTTAGAAGGTGTGAAGTGGAGATACCTTTAGAAAAATAATTTGTAAACATCAGTTAGGAGGGAAAAATAAAAATAACATTAACCCCTTTTTTCAGAAAAGGAACAAAAAACCCCACAACAACAACAACAAAAAACCCCCCAACCAACCAACCAACCAAAAAAACCCTAATATCTAGAGAACACAATGAAAACCTAAGCAAAAGCAGACAAATACCTAGATAAACATATCCAAATACGACAAATTCATGTTTAGGAAACTATAATAAAGCTACTAAAAATAAATATATGTGAAAAGCAGACAAAGAATAAAGAATACTCAGTGTTTTCTTTTTATTACTTTCTCTAGAAAGCACTGTAGTTGTAAAAGTTACTGTTAGAATGACAAATGTACTTATTATTCCAGAAGTGTCCAAAATCTTTTCCTAGCCTCGATCTGGGACCTGAAAAAATTTATTAGAAACTTTTTTCTTCCCAGATGCCATGCTGTTACTATCCCAAATTAAGTTTCTAAAGATACCTGTATCCAGCCTTATGCCTGCTACGCAAAAATCTGAGAAACTGGCAGATGTTTGGACAAGCTACAAGTCTAGATCCAATCTCCCATTAGAATATAGAGAGTTTTTTGTTTCCTAGCAGTGCGTTCCAGTAGAATGAGAGAACACTGCTGGATCGGACTATGGCATTGGTGAGACCTATCAGGTAGATGTGAATTTTAGTGGCATCAGCAAAACCTCCAATTCAAAAAAGTGGAATTAGAAAGAACATGGGAGATTTAGAAAAAAAAAATTACCAGATAGAACTTCAAAAAAGTTGGTTATCAGATGAATAGTGTGATGTAAAATTATATATCAAAGACTAAGTGTAAGAAATTTTAAAGTAGAATTATGTTGTTATAGAAAGCTTTTTAAAACACATTTTTCACAAAATGTGCATTTGATGCAGAAGAGCATGGATTCATTCATTACAGCATGATGTATACTTTTCTGTAGGAAGAAAATCTTAAAATACTCTTGAAATAGTGAGAGACAAGCTTGTATACACTAGTGTAAAATATGAAAAGATTAATTTTTCTTTTTCTGCAGGTTATTTACAAGGTGACCATTCAATCATATAATATTTTCCACTGTCAGCTTCAAGAGCTTGTTTAATCAATTGCAACAACATCTCTATGATCCTGGTATTCATTCTGGTTGAATTTAGTGGCCATGTATGGTACTAGATACTACACAAAATGATGACTTAGTGAAATTCACAGAGCCCATGTATCTACCTTGTGAATTACCCACTCCTATTATTATTAAATATGAATTTTTCAGACAATAATAAAATCATTTCTCTAAATAACTCTGTTTACTAACCTTTTTAAGCTGTTTTAAACATATATCCTGTCAATACGGCTGCATGCATACATATCTTTTGGTACAGCAGTGCAGATTGAAAATATAGATCTTGAAACAGCTCCAATCAGCTTTTAACAGTTTATTACTTTACCATTGCATCCTGACTCCCACTCCTGCAAATTCTTATGCATTAAAACTACTTTGTACCAAAATGAACGTAAGTATACAGTAATTACAGTTATGTGAAACAGTTCACAGAACTAAGTGTTCAAAGGAGTAAAGGACAAAGTTATTTCATCCAAACATACCTGTTGCTTTGTACCCTTCATTATTCCTTGCTTTGAATTTAAATGGTAATTTAATTAAATAGTTATTTAATGAAAAAACAACATTTCTGCACTAAGTATTTAATCTGAAATGCTAAAACAGTGGACTAAACGATAAAGGAAAAAAAGCTGTAGCTGATCATAAATAATATCTAAAAAGGTTCACACGATGCAGCAGAAATGCTATACATTCTTGTTCTAACAAAACTAAAAAAACTTTTAGGCATGCTAGGCTGAGCAGAACTGAATTATAGGTGAAGTAAATTATTATATTACTTTGCATTGAAAGGTAACAGATCTTTTGGCATTGGCTTTCATTTTGGCTATTTTTATGGCTCTTAGAAAACAAAGTTTTGGCGAGAGTGTGAGCAACTTTTTTTTTTTTGTGTTGAGGCTTTTTGTCTGCAAGACAAATGAGAAAGACTGCTAGCATTACCTTTGTAGAGAAAATTGGTTCTGTTAGAGTAACCTGAAAACACGCTTTGGATAATTTATACAATTAGAAAGTAAAAAGAAAGGGGTTCATTTTGTCATGTCTCTTTTAATCTGTACTATTGGTCTTGCCTTGTCTTTTCAGTGGAAACATAGTGTTAGTAACATGGGCAACCTGCTGTGGCCAGAACAGTAGTTTCATAAAACAGAGTACTGGTAATGATGGCTGTGAACCCCATGGAGATAGCTTGAAACTTCTGACAGTTGCTTAGTGAAATCAAGACTTTTTTTTTGGCTTGGGAATCTTTTTTATTTCACTAATTGGGCTGTATCTTGTGGTGATGTAATACAAGGTTAAAACGTCTGTATTTTGTAATTCTTAGTTTCAATCTCTGTGTTCTTGATCTGTTTATTTACTGAGAACAATTACCCGTTTTCATAGTGTTATATATTTTCACTAGCTGAAAAGGCCCTTGGAAGTTAAAATAATTAAGTATTCTATCATACTGACAACAAGCCTTACCTGATAAAAATCTGAACATTAATTAAAAGGTAGAGTTTGTTCTACAAGAAAGGTTGGTATGTGTCACTGAGTACCACAAATGGTTTTATGAGGAGCTAATTGTTCCATTTGTCTTAAATAATTAGAAGATGTGGTCACTGGGCCTGCCAACTGTGCATCTTTTTATCTGCTGCAAGCTGCAGTGTAACAAGAATTGAGGCTTGGAGCTCATCTTCATCCCACAAATAAAGTTAGTGCATCCAGATTTGGAAAATGACAGCAGTAATATTCCCATACTAAAGCTGGAGCTTAGCCCTGTTATACTTATTAAAAAGCCTATTCATACAAATTAAATCCATTCCATATCCTGGCCTCTGATGACAGCTCTATTTTTTTTCTTGTCTGGTTTGAATTACCTCAAGTCTGTACCCAGAAAGAATTTATCCCTTTCAAGAGACTTCTCCAAGTCTATAATAAATTCACATGGGTCCTCCCATCAGTGTGGTAAATTTGCATTATTATTTCATTATGAGAAGGAAAGAAAGAGGATTAGATCTCTTGCAGTGTTGGCAGCGCCTAAATCAACCCAAACACATGATTAAAGCTGGCATTTATGACTTTAACTGTCAAAGAAAACTAATTGTAAACTGAGAGCTGTGGATAATTATGGTCTTTTTTATTACACTGTTTCCCTCCTATTTATCATAGGATAAACTACAGGCAATACTATTGTTTGCATTTAGCTCTCAGTTACTTGGAGCCTATTTATGCAAAGGAAAATTTATCTAGATTCTCAAATTGATGGGTCTATTTTAACTTAGTTTCAATCATGCTTTAAAAACACTGAAAACAGGTGACAAGCATACAGCAATATTCATGGTAGTGTTTTTTGCATTGTCCCACTCTTAAGTATCCTTCGTTTTTAGTGTCTGCCTGGTTAATTTTTTTCTTATGAATGGTACTGAATAAGTAAGCTACTTAAACTTCCTTTTCACAGGAGATATTTTCCTTTCTCTTTTATAATCGTTCATATGTTGCTTGTATGAAATGTTATCTCACAAAGCTGCATAAATCATATTTTAGTAAAGTGCTTGTACCTTTCTAGAGGAAGGAGTTCCTAAAACTCAGGAATAAAAGTTGTGATAATAACAGGTTTATCATGTTTCTTTGGAAAACAACTACAGGAGTAGTTAAAATAGTTTCTTCACATTGTTTTTAATTTTTTTTTTACCCCCTCTTGAAATGAATTCCAGGTAGAAAAGATTTGACATATCCAGAACAGAAAATTCTGGATGTTGAAGGTTATGCAAGATGAAATTTTTGCATTTTTGTATGGTTAATGTTGACTAAAGCCCAGGACACCCTGACTGGGGCATCTGACCTTTCAAAGGAGAAATGAATTTAAAAAAAGGACATGAATAGGAAATCAAAAACTATGAAAAAGTATTTAGGAAATAAATTTATGATATTTGACAGTAAAGGAGTTATGATTGACTAACAGGTGTCTTCGAGGCAGAAAACATATTTTTTCACGGTAATGTATAACTTAGTAATTGCCCTAGAACACTGTTGTGACCAAATCGAATTGGTTTACAAAAGAGTTAACTGCATTAGTGACCTCTAAAGTGGTGGTCCTGGCTGTAATCCCTAGGCCAGGAATTCATACGTCTGCAGTTACTGGAGTTGGAAGAGCAGTTCTCATTGTCCAGTATATTCTCTCCTTAAATACCTGCTGGATACTGTGACAAACAAGAAACTTGGAAATGGATTTTTGATGTGACAGTTTAGGATGACATTCTAAGTTCCCTGCAAAAGGAAAATAGTAACAAGGGACTAAGTAGGACTGATAATCCATCAGAAACAATTATTTGAGGTGCAGTAACTATGAAATCTTTCTGAGCTTTATCAGAAAATGAAATAAAAAACAATTGATGGCAGCAGACAAAACAGATGTGTAAATATAAAATACTGTTAGGATTTAAGCAATTGTTAGCTTCTGAAGTACTATGCATTGTGAGTCAGGTTGAATTATTAAAAAAAATATGAATATTGATCTAATGCTGACATCCAACTATGACGGACAAAGACTCTCTAACAATTTAGAGTTAGAAAGTGTATGTTTAATTACGACGCCGGGCAGCGTGCAGGATAGCTCCCAAACACACACGCACGCTCACAGAAGATCACAGGGTCTTTTTATGTACAGAAGTATAGAATACCCAAAACACAAATGTACATTCATAACTCTAGTACATCCCATTCTCCGCTTCGTATGGTAATTAGTCAAAAGCTATTAAGCATGTGTGGTTTGTTCTTTGAAATGGGTCGGTGGTCCTTTTTATGGGGTGGGGCCTCAAAATGATGAAGTGAGTCTTCTTGGTGTTGACATTTTAACCTTTTAGAGTTGGGTGACAACTGAATCCTGTTTTCCCAGGAGTATTTGATTTATGATTTCATTTTAATTCTCGAAGCCTATTGATTAGTCAGAATACACAAACTTAAGTTGGCAGGCCTCATGATTTATCAGTTCCCTAAATCCAGCTTCTGCTTATCAAAAGGGAAGTCTATCCGTCTTACCTCAGCAATATCCAGTTCAAAATTAATGTTTCAAAGTCCCAACTCAAACAATACTGACCATTTTAAGTTTTTTTAAGTTGTCTTTCTGTTTGTGAATTTTTTGATGGAATATTTTCAAGAACAATTAATGTAGGTTCTAATTTTAATAATCAGAGCATTATATTTCTAATCAGATGGGTTGGTGTCTGAATTTATTTAGAAGCCAAACCAGTTGTAAGTCTTTGTTGGAGGCTAAGATTTTTCCCATTTTTCCTTCTCTTAGGGAATTTACTTCCATTTGTTGTTAAGAGGCAATAATGACTGGTACTTCAGAGTGACAAAAGATGTAGCTAAGGAGGAGGAGAAGGGGTGAAGCTGGCTACTCTCTTACCTGTGGGCTTTTTCTCTTGGGAAGGGCAGAGATACAGCGAGATTTTGGGCTGGGGGGACGGGCTGGGCGCAGCTCCTGGCTCTCTCTCACCACTGAAGGAGGCACAGCCTGTCTGCTCCTTACTGAGGGTGAGCCTTTGCTTGTAAGAGCAGCTGTAACACTGGGACCTTACTAACACCCGATCTCACTGGAAAGGACCCTTGCCATCTCTTTGGGTGGTTCAGAGACAATCCCGGGACCCCGAGCTGTCCCCATCCCCAGCTGTGTGCGGCATTGGCTACAGAGAGCCCCGGCTGCCAGTGCCCAGCCCAATGCTCTGTGCCGCTGCCTCTGGTTTTTTCGCTGCACTCTAACCCAGCACCTCGTATCCACCCGACGCCCACAGCTCCTGCTCAGGCTGTGGCGTTTTCTGCTACCTTTTGTTAGCCACCGCAGGGGACGGGCCTGCACTGCCGTCCCAGCTGCCGCTCCACGGGTCCCGCTGAGCCCACTCCGCCCTCCAGCCCACCCGCCATTACCCCGGGAGGGAGACACGACTGAGCCCGGCCACAGTGCCCCCTGCAGCCGCGGGGGAATCACCACATCCGCCCGGCCCGCTGGGAGCCACCAGCACCCCCGCTGGCTGTGACCGGAACTGCACTGCGGGGAAAGTGCCTGCGGCCGAGAAGGCGTCACTGGGTTTGTGGTTCTGGTTGTTGTCACTGCCATTGTTGTTGTTTGTTTGCCTTGTTATCCATAATAAATAAACAACTGCTATTCATTTTCCCATATCTTTGCCTGAAGGCCCCTTAATTTCAAAGCTACAATAATTCGGAGGGAAGGGGGTCATATTTTCCATTTCAACAGAGGTTTTTGCCTTCCTTGGCAGACAACTGTCTTTCAAACAAAGAGAGTCTTCCAAGGTGAGTTTTTTTGATATTTAAATGGGTATGATACCCAGACCGGTTTAATTAATCCAATTAAATTCAGGTAAAATTTTGCCTAGAATAGCTTATGCTCTAGAAAAAATAAAAGATTTCTTGAGGAGTCTGCAATTGAGAAGGGCTTAAATGGTATTGGCAATTTAACAGGTGTCTCTCAATAGGAGCATGTGGTGGAGAAATCTCATAACTCTGCAAATTTCAGGAATACTGAAGAAACTTGTTCATAATGTTATGCTTCTAAATATAATAAAGATGGAGAAATAAAGCAGTAGTAATGCTTGTAAAACATGGTGGAAGTAAAACACTGCTCAGTGAGAGCTGGGCAAGTGTATCCTGGGCTGCATCCAAAGCCTCATGGGCAGCAGGGGAGGGAGGGGATTCTGCCCCTCTGCCCCGCTCTGATGAGAGCCCACCTGCAGAGCTGCCTCCACCCTGGGGTCCCAGCACTGGAAGGACATGGAGCTGTTAGAGAGAGTTCAGAGGAGTGACACCAGGGTGATCAGAGGGATGAAGGACCTTTGCTGTGGGCAAAGGTTGAGAAAATAAGGATTGCTCAGGCTGGAGAAGGCAAAGCTTTGGGGTGACTTAATTCTAGCCCTTCAGTTCCTGAAGGGAACTCACAAGAAAGCAGGAGAGGGAGTTTTTACAAGAGCAAGTAGTGACAGGACAAGGGGGAATGGCTTCAAAATTAAATGGGTCAGGTTTACGTTAGATAATAGGAAAAAAAATATCTGTGAGAGTGGTGAGCCAGTGGAGAAGGTTTCTCAAAGAAGTTGTGAATGTCCCATCCCTGGAAATATTCAACACCAGGCTGCATGGGGCTCTGAGCAAGCTGCTATAGTGGAAGATGTCCCTGACCACGGCAGGGAGATGGATCTCAGTGTTCTTAAGGTCTCTTCCAATTCAAACCATTTTATGGTTCTATAAAAACAGCTAAAATGAGAAATTCAGACTTATTAAGGTACTTAGACACAATGCTGAGACCAGCAACCTTACTGATTTCAGAGGCATTTGAGTGCTTAGAATTTGTCAGCATAATTTCCAAGATTTAAACTTTGTTTAAATATTTGTCAGCTTTTTTATGAAATGGCCTTCAGGAATTTGGGTTGGAGAAAAAACATAGAAGTGAATATTTACAAAATTAAAATGTGCCAAGAGTTTAAGTACAACAAAGACAGTAGTGGTTTTATCTGCAAGGCAGACTACCAGAAAAATTTACCAACAGAAGCAATACATCTGAATATTAAAAATTCTTCAGGCATTGTGGAAAACAAGAAAAGTAAGGACAATCAGAGCCTATAAAGTTTTAACTATACAAAGGTCATCAAAAGAATGGTTACAAGGGAAAGCGTTCAGCTGTGACAGGAAAAGTAAATGTGTAGGCTTTGTTGATACACTGGTAGAACACGTTTGATACACTGATACACTTGTAAAGGATAGGATGTGGCAGCAAGACTATGCAGACACAACTCATTAGGTGAGTAGTTTTGTTGAAAACAGTAATTTGCAAATTTGAAGTGATAAAAGGAAACACCACAATGTGGCGAGATTAATATTTGATTTCAGAGATTTTTTACTTTATTATTATTATTATTATTATTATTATTATTATTATTATTATTATTATTAATAATAATAATAATAATAATAATATAGAATAATTATTATTCTTTTAGGAAGAATAATAATTTTTTTCTGGTAAATCTGCCAGATAATAAAAAACAATTGCAGTTTCCTTTGGGATGGAGAGTGCAAACCCCCCCCCCCCCCCCCCCCTTTTTTTTTTCTTTTTCAATTATAAATTACAATCAGAGGCTTTTAGGCAAAGATTTGGGAAATAAGAATAGCAGTTCTTTACTAGTATGTATTACAAAGCAAACAAACACACAAAAAACCCCCCACCAAACAACTACAGCATTAATAACAAACGAAAACAGTACCAAGAACCCTGAGGGCTTTGTTTCACAAAACCCAGGGCAGTTTGGTTTCGGTGTCCCTGCAGGATCCTCAGAGCACCAAGCTGAAACAGTGGAAAAGTCCCGGGCTGGTAGCTGGGATGACAGGGTGTCTCGGAAGGCAGGGGCAGGATGTCCCGGCAGCGCAGGAGGTGCAGGGTCACGCTGTAGCAAGGGGAGCGGCGCCGAAGAAGCCGAAGGCGAGGCAGGGCTTGGACCAGCTCCCCGCAGGTGGCAGGGAAAACTCAGGATTCAGGCCGAATCAGTGATAGTAGATTTCCCAGGACTAAATCCCTTTGGCCACAGTGAAACTCTTCCAGCCAGCAACAGCCATTCTCTCTCTCCCGGAACGCCGGAAAAAGAAGAGCCCGCAGCTGCCTCAAGCTCTGTCTTTTACCTGCATTATCTCCCCCTTCTACCTTTGTCCACCTCTTTGTTTCGGTTAAGTACTCTCAAGTATCCAACACTTGGTCTCCTTGGTAACTTATGGGGAAAAAATTCTTTAGAGAAAGAAGGAACAAACCTAACCCCCAACATTATCCACCCTGATTTTTTTTTCCCGTACCAACATATTACATTGAGTTTTAACTGTTAAAATATATATATATATATATATATACATGCATATATGGATACAGCCACATTGTCATGGGTAGTTCACCCCAAAACAAGGTCCCCTTGAGGTATGCATCGGGTGTCTCCATCCTTTTGCATCACCCACCAGGTGCAATCTGGTCCCTGAGTGAAGACAACCCCATGGATGGGATTGTCTTTGCTGGAGGTAGGATTAATCCAAACAGTTTTTCCCAGCATACCTCTCATGTGTACCACTGGAACCTTATCTCCCTCTGTCGTTTGCAAGGGCTCAGATTGGGCAGGACCTGCTCGGTTGGTGGAACCTCGAGTGTTCACCAACCAGGTGGCCTTTGCTAAATTAATATCCCAATTCTTGAAGGTTCCCCCACCCAGTGCCTTCAAGGTAGTTTTAAGCAGGCCATTGCACCGTTCAACTTTCCCGGCCGCTGGTGCATGACAAGGAGTATGGTACACCCACTCAATGCCATGTTCTCTAGCCCAGGTGCTTATAAGACTATTCTTGAAATGGGTCCCATTGTCCGACTCGATTCTCTCAGGGGTGCCATGTCTCCACAGGACTTGTTTTTCCAGGCCCAGGATGGTGTTCCGGGCAGTAGCATGAGGCACAGGGTAGGTCTCCAACCATCCAGTGGTGGCTTCCATTATGGTTAGCACATAGTGCTTGCTCTGGCGGGTTTGGGGAAGGGTGATGTAGTCAATCTGCCAGACTTCCCCATATTTATATTTGGACCACCGCCCACCATACCATAAGGTGGTCACTACTTCACTTGCTTGGCTTGATTGCAGCACATGTCTCACAGTCATGGATAACCTGAGAAATACTGTCCATGGTTAAATCCACCCCTCGGTCTCAGGCCCACTTATAGGTGGCATCTCTGCCCTGATGACCCGAGGCATCATGGGCCCATCGGGCTAGGAACAACTCTCCCTTGTGTTGCCAATCTAAATCTATCTTTGACACTTCTGTCTTGGCAGCCTGATCTACCTGCTTGTTGTTTTGGTGTTCCTCATTAGCCCGACTCTTGGGGACATGGGCATCTACATGGCGGACTTTCACAGGCAGTTTCTCTACACGAGTGGCAACTTCCTTCCATTCATCAGCAGCCCAGATTGGTTTTCCCCTACGCTGCCAGTTGGCCTTTTTCCACCTTTCCAGCCAGCCCCACAGAGCATTGGCCACCATCCATGAATCAGTGTAGAGGTAGAGCTTTGGCCACTTCTCTTTCAGCAATGTCAAGGGCTAATTGAACAGCTTTGAGTTCAGCAAGTTGACTTGACCCCCCTTCTCCTTCAGTGGCTTCTGCAACCTGTCGTGTGGGGCTCCATACGGCTGCTTTCCACTTACGGTTCATTCCCACCATGCGACAGGAACCGTCAGTGAAAAGAGCGTAGTGTGTTTCTTCTGCTGGCAGTTGGTTGTATGGAGGAGCTTCTTCAGCCCATGTCACTTGTTCCTCCTCCTCTTCATCTGTGAGACCAAAGTTTTCTCCTTCCAGCCAGTTTGTAATTATCTCCAAAATCCCAGGGCGATTAGGGTTTCCAATACGGGCACGCTGTGTGATGAGGGCAGTCTATTTGCTCCATGTGGCATCAGTGGCATGGTGGGTGGAGGGAGCCTTTCCTTTAAACATCCACCCCAGCACTGGTAGTCGGGGTGCCAAGAGGAGTTGTGCTTCTGTGCCAATCACTTCTGAGGCGGCTAGAACTCCTTCATAGGCGGCCAAGATCTCCTTCTCTGTGGGCGTGTAGTTGGCTTCAGATCCTCTGTAACTTCTGCTCCAGAATCCCAGTGGTCGGCCTCTGGTCTCCCCTTTCTGCCAAAGGCTCCAGGACAAACCGTTGTTCCCGGCTGCGGAGTAACGCACATTCTTCACATCTGGTCCCGTCCTGACTTGGCCAAGGGCTACTGCATGAGCAATCTCCTGCTTGATCTGGGCAAAGTTGTGTTGCTGTTCAGGGCCCCAGTGGAAACTGTTTTTCTTGCGGGTAACCCGGTAGAGAGGGCTCACAATCTGACTGTACTCAGGAATGTGCATCCTCCAAAAACCTATGGCTTCTAGGAAAGCTTGTGTTTCCTTTTTGCTGGTCGGTGGAGACATTGCTGTGATCTTATCAATGACCTCAGTGGGGATCTGCCGCCGTCCATCTTGCCACTTTACTCCCAGGAACTGGATCTCTCGAGCAGGTCCCTTGACTTTGCTCTTCTTGATGGCAAACCCGGCTTTCAGCAGAATCTGGATGATCCTCTCTCCTTTCTCGAACACTTCAGCTGCAGTCTTTCCTTACACAATGATGTCATCGATGTACTGTAGATGTTCCAGAGCCTCACCCTTCTCCAGTGCAGCTTGGATCAGCCCATGGCAGATGGTGGGGCTGTGTTTCCACCCCTGGGGCAGTCGGTTCCAGCTGTACTGCACGCCCCTCCAGGTGAAAGCAAACTGAGGCCTGCATTCTGCAGCCAGAGGAATGGAGAAAAATGCATTGGCAATGTCAATAGTGGCATACCACCTCGCTGCCTTGGACTCCAACTTGTACTGAAGTTCCAGCATGTCCGGCACAGCAGCGCTCAGCGGTGGAGTCACTTCATTCAATGCACAATAGTCTACAGTCAGTCTCCATTCTCCATCAGACTTGCGCACAGGCCAGATGGGGCTGTTGAAGGGTGAGTGGGTTTTGCTGACCACCCCTTGGCTCTCCAGCTCACGGATCATCTTATGGATGGGGATCACGGCGTCCCGATTTGTCCAATACTGCCGACGGTGCACTGTCGAGGTGGCAACAGGTACTTGTTGTTCTTCTACCTTCAGGAGTCTCACTGCAGATGGGTTCTCTGATAGTCCCGGCAAGGTGTTCAACTGCTTAATGTTCTCTGTCTCCACGGCAGCTATTCCAAAAGCCCATCTGAGTCCTTTAGGGTCTTTATAACAGCCATTCCTGAGGAAGTCTATGCCCAGAATACACGGAGCCTCTGGGCCGGTCACAATCGGAAGTTTCTGCCACTCCTTCCCAGTCAGGCTCACCTCGGCTTCAACCAGAGTCAATTCCTGTGATCCCCCTGTCACCCTGGCAATGGAAATCGGTTCTGCCCCCACATGTCCCAATGGCATTAGAGTACACTGTGACCCAGTATCTACCAAAGCTTCATATTTTTGTGGCTCTGATGTGCCAGGCCATTTAATCCACACAGTCCAAAAAACCCGATTTTCCCGTGCCTCTTCCTGGCTAGAGGCAGGGCCCCTCTAGCACTGGTTATTATTCGCTTCTTGGACATACATGGTAGAGGTTCCTTCGAGGGAATCCGACACAGCATTCCCACCTCCGTAATACCTGTCAGCTTGCTCATGGGAGGCTGAGGCTACCTTCATTCTAGTGGAACTCCCTCTGTTAGTGTTTCTCTCCTTGAGCTTACGTACCCGTGCTGCCAGGACAGAAGTGGGTTTCCCATGCCACGCTCCCATGTCCTCCCCATGGTCCCGCAGATAAAACCACAGGTCAGCTCGAGGGGTGTACCCTCTCTCTCTCGCTGGGGGATGTTGGGCTCTGATTCTGGGGCCTGTGACTCGCACTGGTGCTACACGGGAACTGTTCCTTCTCATCTCTTCTCTCATTTCCCTCATCTCCTCTTTGAGTTCCTTCACCACCGCAGAGACATGAGCCTGCATTGGGCCACTGATCATACTTTCATAATTTCTGAGCTTGTTGGCAACAGAACCCACTGTCTCTCGGTTATCCTCGGCATTAATTGTTGCGATGAATGTGGCGTATTGAGACGGTCCATGAGTTGCCAGATTCCACAACATGTGCCCTGTGCATCTAACCTTGTCGGGGTCATTATCATGCCGTCCGGTCCTCCCAAAAAGTACTTCCAATACTGCCACTTCTCTCAACTGTTGGATTCCTTCCTCAAGGGTCTTCCATCGCATTCTATTCTTGTGCTCTTGCATTCTGTCTCTGTGGACAAATCTCTCTCTCACACTCATTAGAAGTCGTTCCCAAAGGGAAAGGGGCCTTTGCTCTCTTACAAATACCTGATTTATACCTGAGTCCTGGGTCAAGGGTCCCAAATTCCTTGCTTCAGCACTATCCAGTTGTACGCCTGTACCCATAAGGTCCCAGACTCGAAGTAGCCAGGCTGTATAAGCTTCACGTCCTCGTCGTACAATATCTTTTTGTGGATTACGTAGACTTTCATACGTCAGGGACTCGGTGGTGATCTCAACCTGTGGCTCTTCTGTGGATTGTGAGGGCCCTCCTTTCTTATCCTTAATACCAGGATCTGATGATTTCACTTTACACTTCCTTGTTTTCACAGGGGCGACTGCTGCTGACTGTGGCTGCCCTTGTGGTTCGGCTGGAACCTGGACAGTTGTAACGTCTGTGGGTTCCACTGCTGCACCATCAGTCTCTGCCTTCTTGGGGCAGGGGGAGGGTTTTTCATGAGCTGGGGAAATGTACTCTTTCAGCATCTGGCCCATCTCATGCATCTCTTTTACCAGAACCTCAACCCAACCCAGGTGGGACCTTTCTGAGGCAGGCTGTGGGGCAGAGTCAGGCTCTGGGGTATCATCCCTGTTCTGTGGGGTAGGTATCAGGGTGGTTATCCAGGTCAATCTTCCCTTATCTCTGAATGCTAAATAGAATACGCCTATTAGCAGCACCAGCCATTGTATGATATCATTAGCATTCAGGGAGGATTTAAACCCTTCAAAAACTGGTGGGCCAGACCCAAAGAGGTGGGTAAAGGCTTGGGAAAAAAACTCCCCCGGTGTCATTTCCTCACAGTAGGTACCATTGTTAAAGTAACTCCAAAAACACACAGTTAGTGTACGATAGCCCTGAATCCATGTGCCTGCTTTCCAGAGGAAATTAAAAATCCATGAGTTCTTCACCTTATTAAGCCATAAAATAAACTGGATGACAGTCACAGTAGCCTTAGTTATAGGGCCCATGTTTAGATAAGGGCCTGCAAATGGAAAGAATACAGCCACAACCACATGCCATCCAAACCAGGGTAAGTTAGACCACGTGATGCTGCCTAATGAGGTTTTTATATCCAACGCACACAAAAGAAAGTACTAGGTTAGTTAAGAACTGCTATTTCTCTTCCCTTTTCTTTTCTCAGTGCCCTCAAGCCCGACGTTGGGCGCCAAAATCTGTCTTGGTTTGGGAAGACAGGTATCTGCCATGTAGCAAAAAAAAAACCAACTGCAGTTTCCTTTGGGATGGAGAGTGCAAACCTCCCCCCCTCCCCCCCTCCCCCCCCTTTTTTTTTTCTTTTTCAATTATAAATTACAATCAGAGGCTCTTAGGCAAAGATTTGGGAAATAGGAATAGCAGTTCTTTACTAGTATGTATTACAAAGCAAACAAACACACAAAAAACCCCCCACCAAACAACTACAGCATTAATAACAAACGAAAACAGTACCAAGAACCTTGAGGGCTTTGTTTCACAAAACCCAGGGCAGTTTGGTTTCGGTGTCCCTGCAGGATCCTCAGAGCACCAAGCTGAAACAGTGGAAAGGTCCCGGGCTGGTAGCTGGGATGACAGGGTGTATCAGAAGGCAGGGGCAGGATGTCCCGGCAGCGCAGGGGGTGCAGGGTCACGCTGTAGCAAGGGGAGCGGCGCCGAAGAAGCCAAAGGCGAGGCAGGGCTTGGACCAGCTCCCCGCAGGTGGCAGGGAAAACTCAGGATTCAGGCCGAACCGGTGATAGTAGATTTCCCAGGACTGAATCCCTTTGGCCACAGTGAAACTCTTCCAGCCAGCAACAGCCATTCTCTCTCTCCCGGAACGCCGGAAAAAGAAGAGCCCGCAGCTGCCTCAAGCTCTTTTACCTGCGTTATCTCCCCCTTCCACCTTTGTTCACCTCTTTGTTTCGGTTAAGTACTCTCAAGTATCCACCACTTGGTCTCCTTGGTAACTTAAGGGGAAAAAATTCTTTAGAGAAAGAAGGAACAAACCTAACCCCCAACAATGGTACAGGATGATTATTGTGTTTAATTAAGGAGGAGGAAATTCATGGTTTAGGGCTTTATATTTACTTTAAATTGGCAGAATATATATTTACTAGGTGATTCATACACTTCTATTGAGTGCTATGTCACTTAACGCTTATGATTCAGAGCCTTGTTTTGGTCTGTGGAAGGGCTTCTCCTGACATTCTTATAGTCCAGATGTAAGCACTATGGCTGTCTACACAAATGGATCGGAATAAGGAGATAATCATATAAGTTCCTGATCTCCCCTCCCATTCCTTTCCTCTTCCTTTGCTCTTCCTTTCCTCTTCCTTTCCTCTTCCTCTTCCTTTCCCCTTCCTTCCTTCCTTCCTTCCTTCCTTCCTTCCTTCCTTCCTTCCTTCCTTCCTTCCTTCCTTCCTGCCTGCCTGCCTGCCTGCCTCCCTCCCTCCCTCCCTCCCTCCCTCCCTCTCTTTTTCCCATTCCTTTTTTTTTTTTCCCTAAATCCATTAGGTTTAAAGCAAAACCAAAATGAAAAAATGCTATTTTGGTATCTCTTTTGATGAATTTTTATTTCCATTTCTATTTTTTCAACTGCTTTGCCAGAAACCACAGTTTTTCCAGGAAATAAGACACTCTGATGGTTCCATTCTGAGTTAGCAGATTGTTGTAAAACTAATTCAGCTCATTTAGATGATTTAGTTTTTTTCCTGGCCAATACTCTTCAGTGCTTTATAGAGCCAGTCTGGAAATTCAAGCCTCTTAAATGAACTTTCCTGCCCTGTATGTGTCAAGATACATAAATACATATTTTTCTGATGAAACAGATGCAGTAATTCCAATAATAAACCTTCTTCTCCACTAAACCACTCTATAGATGTTTTCTTAACTCCAGTGAAACCCACTAAGGGTGTGTCAGCAGAATGAATTGAGATTTGGGTCTCAATTTGTCTGCAAGAGAAATGCACTGAAAATTGTGATCACAAGTGAATATCAACAGAAGAAAAGTGCTTATGTGTTAGAAGCATGGGGTGTTCTAACAATGAATTACAGAGGCATTTTCACATTAAAAATGTACCTTACAGAGCTGTTTAAATGACAAAACATAAAGAATTTTGATGTTCCTGGCACATTTACATTCCTAGTATAAAACTGTCCAAGTTAGCTCTTTGAATGTTTTATATCAAAAAATACAGACAAGTCTGTGAAAACCAATGAATACCATAATGACTAAGAATTTAACCTGATATAGTTGTGGTCTGAGACCTATTTTACGGGCTGAGATACATTCAAGAGCAGCATGAACTCCATCCACAGAGAAAATGTCAGGAATATCCAAACAGCCATATCGACATCAGCGTTTTTGGACCAATTTTCCAATTATTGTGCTCCTTAAGTGTTTGTGATGAATGCCCACTAGCTGTGTACAGCATGTTTCTCCAGTAGTGCCTACCTTCATGGGATTTATAAGTAAATGTAGCTTTTATGTTGTCTGCAAAAACCACTTCCTTATTCAGGTCATAAACTTTCCGTTAGGAGACCTGGTAAGAAGTAAACTCAAGTTTCAGGAGAGTATTAGTTGGTTGATATTAATTGCTGCTTTGCTTTTAAGATTAGACTTTTGTTAGAAACAAAAAAACTCCAAAAACCAACTGGTCTTGGACGTCAGAATCCATTAAAAGCCAAAATAAAAATGTGGCAGCAGGCACAGTTGCTAGTTCAAAATACCGTTAACAGTGCAGAAACAAGGATAGATACCTACCAATTCTGTGAATAACTATCAACTATAAATCACCTCACTGTTGAAGCAGACATGACATAACTTGTTGCTTTCTACACCACTAGTAAATACAACATGCAAACACTTCTACAAAACTTGCAGAGTTACCTGTAATATGCCATAGAACTAAACAGAACACGGGATTACAACAAATCATGTTGTCTTTTTGTAGTTGTATTTCTTAGACTATTTCTACTTCCTTCTTTTTAAATAGAATAACAGTGGAAGGATTTTAGATGGTAAAGCTTAAATAATTAAAACAAAATATCAATTTATTCACAATCTCTGGAGCTATGTTACAAAGGCTTATCTTAGTCATGGCAATATATCAGGGTATGTGTACACACAGCAATGCAGATATCAGCACCTGGAATTCACCCTGAAAAAAACTTTGCAACCTTTATGTAGATGATTTTTGACTTGCAGATAGCACAACTCAAAGAAGTCATGAGTAGGCTTTTTTTTCCGTGCCACGCTGTCTTTCTGAACCAGGAACGGCAGACAGTCACTGAGACAGATTTTAATAATTGTGTCTTGAAGTGGCACCAATTGCAGTGTCTAAGTTTACATTGAAAATGTAAATTGGTCGTTGTTCTCTAATAGAGTTTACAAAGTGGACATTATTTCTACATTCTTACCTGTCTCCTTTAGTTGAAAAGACTTGGGAACACTTATTTCCCTAAGTTTTCACACGACAATATCCCTAAAACCTGGATATGTTTATAAAGAGAACATTAAGAGTATGATATGATGTATAATACTTCTATGTGATAAAGGCTAATGACTTCTAAAGTTTCCTGTTCTGTTTAGTTCTATGGCATATTACAGGTAACTGCAAGTTTTGTAGAAGTGTTTACATGTTGTATTTACTAGTGTAGTCACTGCAAAGTTGGCAGTGATAGATTCCTCTGGAATGTGGGTTGGTGTAATGGTTTCACACTGTCTGAATGCCTGCCACCCACAAAAGTCACTCACTCACCCTCTCCTGCCGCAGCTGGGCAGAGGAAAGAAAAATTTAATGAAGGCTTCATGAGTTCAGACAGGGAACAGGAGAAAACACTCCAAGGGCAAAACAGGCTCAGCTTAGAAATACAAAGTGAGTTTATTACTAACAAAATCAGAGAAGGATAATGAGAAGTAAAATAAACCCTTAAAACACCATTTTCTTCCCCCAAACCCTCTTTCCTTCCCACTGACAGCTCAAGGAGACAGGGCATGGAGGTTTTGGTCAGTTCCTCACCGAGGTTTTCTTCCACTGCTCCAGGGGAGGATTCCTTCCCCTGTAAAGCCGTGGGGTCCCTCCCACGGGAGACAGCTCTCCGTGAACTTCCCTGGCGTGGCTCCACTCCCCTGAGCAGCAGCCAAACTGCATGCTGCAGCATGAGCTGCCCCCACGGGCAGATAGTGCTCCCAAAACTGCAGCCCCTGGGCCTCTCTTTCCACGGGGGGCAATCCTCCAAGGACAGGCTGCTCCAGCCTGGAAGTAAGGGCCCCCTCTCTACTCTGGGTCTCCCACTGGATCACAGCCTCCTGCAGGCATCCACCTGCTCCAGCGTGAGTGCCTCCCCCACGGGCTGTGGGCGGACCTCTGCATTCCCCGTGGATCCCCACAGGCTGTGGGTGGATGTCTGCATTCCCGTGGATCCCCATGGGCTGCAGGGGCATGGGTATTTCACCATGGTCTCACCATGGTCTCACCGTGGCCTGCAGAGGAACCTCAGTTCTGGTGCCTGGAGCACCTCCTGCCCTCCTTCTCCACTGATCTTGGTGTCTCCATGTTGTTTCCCTCACATGTTTTTACCTCCTCTTCTCTGGCTAAAAAACCCCTGCTTGTGCCCCACTTTATTCTGATTTTTCTTTTAAATATGTTATCCCAGAGGTGTGATAACCAACCTCTCTAACTGGCCCAGTTTTGGGCAGCAGCATGTCCATCTTCAGAGCCATCAGGGATTGGCTCTGCCGGACATGGTGGAAGCTTCTGGCAGCTTCTCACATAAGCCATCTCTGTTGCCCCCTGCTAACAAAAACCAGGCTGTGCAAAACCAACGCAGCTGGGAATTTT
Source organism: Chamaea fasciata (assembly GCF_029207755.1). Lineage (NCBI taxonomy): Eukaryota > Metazoa > Chordata > Aves > Passeriformes > Sylviidae > Chamaea > Chamaea fasciata. Next base: position 66,568,858 of record NW_027094089.1, read on the forward strand.
GTAACTTCCATCAGTATGTTTGTTTTGTGTTTCCTTGTTAGCCTCCAGAAATCTCATTCTCACAATGCACAGTCTACCAGTCTCTGGCATTGCCTAGACAAAGACATTTTCAAAGCATTCCAACAGGAGATGATGTCCTGTTGTTTGCAAAAGTTGCAAGTTCCAGTGGCTGAGGAATTTGCTGTTTTCTGTTCACTGTGATTATTTCTGTTCAGTGTGAGTTTAAGTGTGATTTGGGTTCATACGAAAATCCAGTGCCATAGATATATATTTTGGTTTTAATTCAGAAAGAATGGTTTGCTTCCCTTTATAAAATAAAAAAAATTTAAATCAGTATGAATTACTTCAAATGCAGACAGTTAAAGACAGGTCTTTTCCTCCAAGAGAAGTCAAGTGACTGAGATTTTGGTAACAGCTTTAACTGACCCTTTCTTCCAGGCCTCTGCTGAATTGTAATATACATGACACAAGATCAGTAAAGACTTAGGTCTTTCAAGAGGCAGATTCTAATAGCCACAGCCTGTTTGCAACAAAGTCTATGGTCACTGTGTCTGCTTATGTAAATAAGGTTGGTTAATAAAACATCCATAGCTGATATTAACAAAGATATTTCCATGTACAGTTGTCATTGATCTCAGTGAAAATTAGAGCCATAAGTAAAAATTAGAACCTGATTACTTTGGCTGAACTGGACCTGTTCCTTCTCTTGTCTTCTCTTAATAGCCAAAGACATGCCTAGTCACTGCCTTTCTGAAAAATGAGCATAAGCAAATGGCTCAAACTTTCTGCTGAAATAAACTAGTAAACTCAAGTGTGAATATAGTGGAAACTATTTGAAAATGTTAGTGTTAGTGGATATTTTTCATGCTGTGGCTGCTTCTGTAAGAGGGCAAAACCCAAAAAGTTATGAAAAATTAAGATGAAAAGGAGAAATAAATTATTAATAAAGCAAAGTACTGCTGTTTTCTCTGTGCGCATTTTCAGATCTATTGGATTTTTTTCTCATTGTTCTGCATAAATTGCTTCTGACTGTACAATGGACTTCAGCAGGGCCATAGCTTTCAGGTTCTTGATTTTTCATAATTCACTCAAATGCCAGCTCAATGACATTAAGTGGAAAAATAGAAAAAAATGCCTTCACTTTTCCACAGAAACAATTTTGAAAATCCATTTACATGGAAAATAAAGAGGCATTAAGCCCAGTGCAAATCTGTAGCTGAATACAAAAATCTGAAAGCATATTATTTTATTTTTCCAGATAAGACAACACAAACTGTTATTTACTGCCTGAAAGGGCTGAAGAGTTCTGAATTCCACAGAAGTGAGCTGTTTTTCTGATTTACAGTATGGTAAGAAGTCCTTCTAAACCCACTTTTGCTTTTCTTTTTTCATTTTAAGAAAATAAACCTTAAGCAGAATGTTTTACAAGAGATTTTTAAAAAGTAAAGACTTAATATTTATTAAATAGGCTTTTATTTTTATTCACTTGTCCTTATGCTTCTCAAATTGCTCACTCTTTGAAATGGCGTTGGAAAATTTTCACTGCTACAAACTGTTTACCACTTGCCAAATTGCAGTGCTCAAATGAGTGTTCTGTAAGGTGTTTTGCTGAACAATGTTATCAACAACACAGTTAAGGCAGGAAAAAGAATTTTTATACAAAGAGGAAAGCAGCTAATCTATGTTAGCAGAGAAAAACCAAGCAGAAAAGACAATGATGCATGTATTTAATAGAAATGTACATAGTGCCTAACCAGGAGATCTTTGATGCTGCAGCCTGAAAACACAAGTCTGTCTGACTGGCACTAGTGAAAGTATGTTTTCATGGTTCAAATATCTTCTCCACCTGCCCAACTACAGCAGTTGGAGAAGACATTAGACCAAAAGCTAATACTCTGTAGGGTTTCTTAGAAGTCAAAAAGGTTAGAGCATATTTCCTTACTCTTTTATCAGGTGGACATTCATGCATCAAGTTTATATGCATCTATTGCTAGGAAAACTGAATTTCTATAACTGCAACACTGGAGTAGAGATATAGTATTTACTAAGTCACCCTGAGGGAGACCTGAAGACCTGACAGAAAAAAAGAGCTTTGTCTACTTTGAGTTCCTGTGTCCTGCCTTTCTTTGAAGGACCTAAAGGACATGATCTTGTTTTGCCAGGTTGTAAATGCAACCTTGTGTGTTGGACAGGTTTTGGCAGTCGGTCACAGGAAGCATAAGGGAGACTGCTTTTAAAGCAACACAAAATATCAGTGTTAGCACCCTAATGAAATTCTACAGGAATCCAGCATTGCATGTGCACAAAATTATTTTCTCCTGATGTAAAAATTCAAAATTAACTGCAGATGAATTAACATCCTGAAATTGCCAAAATCTGAGAAAAGGGAAAAAAGCGCTGCCAAATGGCATTCACTCAAGTGTTCTGCTCAAAATTTAGCATCATCCATTAGTATTCACACAAACAAAATATGAAATTATTTTCTAATGGTGAATAAGAAGTACTTATAACACTAAGAAATAAGATATTCTATGTGTCTTGTTGGGATATTGCTTCAGCCAGCTGAGAAATGGTCACATCTCAGCATGGCATATGCATATTAATATTTGTTGTTGTGATTATAGAGTGGTATCATGCTAATAGTGGAAAACTGAAAACTTGAAAGTGAGAAGTGTATCTCTTCTATTAATAAGAGATAGAATAGGAAAATGGAACAAGCTGATGAAGAATATCTTGATTTGATGACTATCTAGGTACTGTTTTCCTCATGGAAAACAGCATCCCCAACATAGTTTCATAATCTTCTTTCTGCTATTCTTTTGAATAAAACAATTTTTAGAGACAATTTTTATGTTGCTTCATCCTCATAGTCCCTTATGGCCTTTTGAATTATAGTAAAATCAGTGATTAAAAAAAAATGTTCCTACAGTATTTTCTACTGTATATCCACTTGCACTGTGGGATTAGAGGAAACCTAACTCCCTGTCTTGGTTTGAAAAGACAGGTGACTGCTAAGGAACACTAAAAAAGGCAGGAGTGTCCCTTGAAGATGTAAGCCCCCTCCCTCTGAATTAGTATAATTTTGAAATTAAGGGGCTCTCTGGCAAAGATATGGGGATAGGAATAACAGTTCTTTACTAGGAAAATTAAAATAAAAATGTAGTAGTACAAAAAAACCCCAAACAAAAGGAAAATATTGACCGAGTCAGAATACAACCTGACACCCTGTTGGTCAGGGTGTTGGTAGCAGTCTAATTAAAATTTTGGCTGCAGTCCTCATGGAGTGGCAGATGTGGTTCTGTTGAAGCAATGATCCTTTAGAAGAGTGTAGGTTTCCTCTGAAGGTCCAGTAGTGGTGACATGGGGCCAGGCTTCTTCTGGGAATCCAATGGAAAATAGGCTGTCCTGGTGTTCTGACTCTCAGATTTTATCCGGGTAGGAATGCTGGGCTCCTCTCCCTGGCTGGAGGATCTCACAACGGGATGATGTAATTTTATCAGTCATGCAGTGAGACTAAAGGGCCCACTAACAGAAGATATCCCCTGGAGGTAAGATGGGTTGTGGAAGAGATAAAGAACATTGCCCAACCTGCTTTTAACAGATGGTAATAGAATACATACCTTTGGTTATATCTTGCATCGCAACCTAAGGCACTAGCACATACAAAGAGAAGCCTTAAGATTCTGTTGTGTATTTTGTAACATCTAGAGTACCAGAATCTAGCAATTTGGCATATTTTCTTTAATATTTAAGCTGTTTTTCTAGAAGTCATCCCCACTTAAGCTGCATGCTCTTCCTGCCTTTGTGTTTGTTTTCCATTAGGAGGTTTGTTTGTGTCTTCTAGAGATGGCAATGAAATACACATGATGATCAGTACCTAGCAAGACCTTTCAAGGAGCAGATATTGAATACATTATTGATTACTTTTTTTTCAGAAATTTGGAAATGTATATGTTTTCAGGCAGCACACAAATGAAAACATGAGCGAAAGTTCATCAGTGTTTTCATCTGGTTCCATCCAGATTGATATAACTAAATGGAGGTGTCAACCTGAATCAGGAAGCAGAAAATTTCTTTTGTGGTTTTATGTCTGAAGCAGACTTCAACCCTCAATGAGTCAGGATTTTGAAATGGGGTTGCTTAAAGCTGGCAACCTAAACTAATAGTTAAATGACATGATAAAATTTCTAAATGCAAGCTATTTGTGAGCAGCTCTTTTAATCCTTGCAAAACAACATAGTTTAAAACTAGAGTTTAGGTGTAAAGCTAGATTGTCTGCATAAGAAATAATGTTAGAAAACAGTCTTTAGTTCTTTTGAAAGGCCTTGCTATCACTCTCCCACTCTCCGTGAATGGACACTGCCAAGACTTTCTAAATTACTTCAGCAAAAAGATGTAATCTATAACACTGAAATACCTGGCTCAGTTAAGGTTTTCCAACATTTCTGTTTTCCAACTTATTTTCCTTCTGTCTCAGAAAGCTACAGTGAAAGCTACCACCAGTACAATTTATTATTGGGTTATAAAGACCTTTTCACACTGTGATCCTGGAAAACTAACAATAGTCCAAGGGGCAAAGCCCTTTTGAGACATTAGAAAAAATACATGATGGGCTGGGTTTGTGTGGGTCTCTTGATATATAAAAGCACAGAAAATTGACATGACAGCAGCTTCTGCTCAATAATATATAGCACAGGTGGCAGCTGCTCCAACAATTTCCACTTCTTGCTCTGCTCAGCTTTTCCCAGCAATGGCAGTGGCAGAAGTACTATGATTCAAGCTTTAAAAAGCATGAACCTCTGGAGAAATCTGGCACAAAAAACTATTGTAGCAATTCAGCTAAAGGCAAAGCAATTGCTCCCTGCAGTGGGGCATTTCTACCTTGATGAGCTACTTAGAGGAATTGGAAAATGTCCATCTGAAATCTGTAATAAAAACTTTTTGCTGGTCTGATCTTGCCATTTTATCCTGTTGGATAGCTTGTTTGCACATCAACAAGCATATAGGTATTTTAGCATGAATGGATCTGTTTAGCATGGCAGGAAATATTATAATAGACAAGAGATTCAGATTGCTACTGCAAAATGCAGAGCATCTGGCAGATACGGAAGTGAACTTGCCAAGAATGAATTAAAAATATGCACATAGTTCTGAAACTGCTTTGCTGCTGGCTTATAAATCAGGGGGTGACCAAGGTACATTCCACTGTAGGGTGGCAATTATGAACTCAGATCTTCTTTTACATCCTTCTCCCATTTGATGCTCAATTTATTATTTTTTACCCTATTATAATTTTATGTCCTGGATTAACCAATGGTCTTGCATTATTACATCAGGTTAAGCACTAATGTTTCTTATTTGTTAACTGTTGTTTTAGAAAGAGTCACACTGGAAAAGAGTTTTTATGACATCCAGAATTTGAAATTTTCAGCTTTATTTTCAACAGCAAAACAATGCTTGTAAACAAAAGAAGATGTGTACTTCATATTGAATTAATTCAGTGGTTTAAACCAGTTTCATAACAACATTTTCTACAATGGGGATTTGATATATATTGAAGCTTTGGACCAACCAAGGTCCATTCAAAAAGCAGCAATTATAATAAGGTTCTTTAGAAGTACTTGATTAATACAGACCAGCAAAATACCATTGTGGTAACAAGAAGTTAGTGTGGCCGATCCTACTTTCGGGATGTGTTCCAGTATGATATTGAGTCTATCATTTGCTGCAGTTTGCAGTACACTCTGTGAGTTGCACTTTGTTTACGCTTGCATTGTACCACCCAACCTGTAACCAGAATTTATCATATCTGTAAGTTTGAGATGTTCTACCACAGGGAAGCCAAATAAGCAATACAAATAATATAAATGATAGATTGGTCATCCTTAAGTTCATTAAGTAAAGAGCAAAGGATATAAATAGAAAAACAGGTGGTTCAAAATGTATCTCAGGGTCCTGCTTTTTGCTCTATGACAGCCTGTTTGACTGTGATGGCAATTGTGTACCCCAGTAGTTCCATGTGACAAGAAGTACTGAATCAAAAAACATTACGGCCATGACAATCTAGAAAAGACAGATTTTCCAAGTATATTATCAGCAAAAGAGAGTGGGTTTGGTACAACTAACCTGTCTTGAGACAATGTGAAATTTAAAGAATTCAATTTCGTATTCAGGATACTTAAATATTTCATATGTCAAAATCCACCACCAAAACAACAAAATCAAGCTCCGAAAGATTTTCTTGTCAAAACTCAGAAAACTATTATCACTTCAATGAAGGAGAAGAGGAAAATAAAGAGAGGAAAATTATGTCAGCAGTGTTAGTGGCCCGCTAGCTGAGGAATATGCACACTGTAAACATTTAATTGCTGCTTATTTATCAATGGGACAGATTATTTTTCCTTTCTGTTATTATATGCAGCAAAGCATAAAGGAGATTTTAAAGTGGATTTGGATAAGGCAAAAACTGTAACTTAATGAACAAACTGAGTCACAATACAAAGGGAAAATCATGAAAGAGGCACTGAAATTGGGAAATGCATAAAGGATTCATTTATTACAATTAAAACCATTAGTGAAGCATAAGGAATAGAGTAGAACACGAAAAGAGATGAAGATGTATAGAGATATTTTTTTATGATATAGAAGCTTGAAGGCCTGGAAAGACAGACAGATTTTCTACCAGAGCCAAGTACTTTCAGTCTTCTTACACTGATTTTTTGAGAGCTGAACAGTACTACAGAAAAATGTCATTCTGGGAGTTCTTGTCCCCTTTCTTTAGACAAACACCCCTTCACAACAAAAGCTACTTGATAGCATTTTTAAAATAGATTTTAAAATGATCATTGAATAATTTTTCAAGTCCAGGTAGATTTCTCACACAAAATTTTTCGTCAGGCTTCTTTAGATCAAAAATCTCCAAATGTCATGGGATTTATTCTCTCTAAAATACATAACAATCCCTACTAAATAAAAATACTGTCGCATTATAAATCCATACATCTTCTACTCAAACACGTGGGTTTTTTAAGTGGGATAATATTCCTAGTTGTCAGAGTGTAAATCAAGGACTTAATGAGAATAATTGATAATAAATGTTGAGAAAATAATGTAAATAATGTCTTTGAAATTCAAATCTCCACCCCTCTATATACCAACTGCATAGCCATTTTTTTTTCTCATTGCAATAAATTTTATCAAAATAGTCTAATATTTGAAGCAGATTTACCTTTGATTTGCAAGATTATGTGAAAAATTCATACTATGCTCTCATGGGTGTAATAGTGACTGCATTCCTTAGCAACCTCACAGGAAACAGTATGGAACAGTCACCTTTATATTTCCTTCAATGACATGTGTAGGAGGGGAGGAAATACTAAATCTGGCAACAGGTACTTCTGTTTCCAATCAAAGAAAAGAGTGTGTTAGGAAAGAGGTGAGATTTATTGTGTCTGTTTTTTTCATTTAAAGTGGTTTTACAGGCTCTTTTCAGATGCCAGTAAGAATCACTCTTTCTGCTGGAGTTAGTCTTAACTTTCACAGAGAAACCAGCAATTGTTCTGCTTTTACATGACTCCAGGATTTAAGATGCTAGAATTGATACCCCAGTAAAATGATTACTATACCTCTGGTTTGGGTCTTTTTTTTTTTTTTTTTTTTTTTTTTTTTTTTTTTTTTTTTTTTTTTTAAATGGGGTTTTTTGTTTCATTCCCTCCCCACCCCCCATCCTCCCCCCACCCTCTGGCCCCTCCATCCTCCCTCACCATGTATTACAGTGACCAGTTCAAAGTTGAAGCATTCAAAACAAGTTTGAAGTTTTCATGTAATGACCAAAAAACCACTTCCTCTCTTTCATATAGGAGTATTTGTTCAATGTTTCTGTTTGAAGAATGTGTGTTAAAATAGAAAATTCATTGAATAACAGCTGATGAATAATTTTACTTGTTCAACTACATCAAGAATCTGGCCACTGAGGGATCCAGTGTAAATTCTGATTTAATCTAAAACTCTACAGAAGTTCTCAAGAGAAATACACACAGCAGCACTTCAAGGCACGATTATTAAGTCATGCTTGTTCAAACAGAAGTGAACTCTGACATGGGCAGAATGGAAGCTTTCACAGCTAGACTTCTTATGGCAGGACAGCCAACTTAAATCCTCTTTGCTATGTCCAGACTATTCTAGTTTGCAGTCATCTGACTCAGTCTCCTGTTTATGACAGACCTGAGGTTTAGCTAGAGGCTGTTGAGAGTGGAGAAGACAGAAATCCAGGTAATGAAAGAGAAACATTCTTGGAGGAAGGGTCCAAGAAACATGTCGGTACAACTTGCCAAAGTAAAGGAATCATAGTTATGTGAATCATAAAGGAAATCACAATATAGTAGTCGTCTCAGTTCCAGAATCACTTTCCTCATTAAAATGTCCTTAAGAACATGTAACATACACAAACACACATACATTTATATAGACATACATTAAAATTTCATGCTTGCCAGTCTGACAATATGTCAGTGTACAAAAAAAAAAAAAAAAATTTTTAATATAGTACTCCTAGACTAGAAAAAAATACTGTAGTAGCTTTCCTCATCATCTGTCAATTTCAAGATATAAAAAATTGTAGAAAATCCATTTTTTAAATATTTAATGTTAGCTTCTGCCCATCACATCCAAGCACTGGAGGTAAGACACAAGCATACATATGGTTTTCTGGATATGCTCATGCTTTACTCTGTCAGAAAAGAGCCACCCTCTCCTCACAGAGCCCAACGCTTCCTTTCCCTCCTTTGCAGTGAAACACTAGGTGTGCATTTGGGAGTGTACACAGTGATACAAATAGATCTATTTTGGCATAATTGCTTCTAGATGCAGTGGAAATTACCTATCCTAATGGCATTATTATGATGCAAAGTGATTTCTCTGTCTTTTCCTTTCCCCAAATCTTCCAGATGTAGGGGTGTCTCTGTACAGAGCCTGAACCAAGAATTATAAGCAATAATTTTAAAATTATTGCCATGTGGGGACCAACTGGGTGGTTTGATGGGAAAATAATCAGTTGACCCTCATCTGTGCTCTTTAAAAGATGTGTATGTAGCCAGATAGGACAGGGAAAAAAAATGAGTTGATAAAAAGGAGTAAGTTAGAAAAGTTTTTAAAAGTTTTCTGATTGGCAGGGGAGTACAGTTGGGTAAACCAACTTGCTGAACTGATCTTTAGGTTCCGCATTTTTCTTTTACATTTTGTGAAATTGCTACAAACAACAGTCACATTCTTTTTGAGTTCAAATGTTTACTTTATATATAAGTCTCAAACCATTATGCAGATGTGTAAAACCATTTTGGATAAGCAGCCAAGTTTTTTCAAATCCCATTTACCTCATAATGATATATAATATATGGCTATGACATTTTGTACACTTTTTCTGATTTCCATTTCATTATACCAGAGCTTTATTGTGTATTATTATTATTATTATTATTATTATTATTATTATTATTATTATTATTATTATTTCTTGGTATGGCAGTGGTCTAAACAGACCTTTTGCTTAAAAAATATTGGACAAAGAACTTCTTAGCCTAACTTTTCCACAGAATTGTTTAGAGCAAAAAATAATTAAATCAACAATGGCAAGAAAATAAGTGGGGTTTTTTGTGACCATTAAGGTTATTTTTCACCTTCAGCTTGACCATGCACCCACACAATAACACTACCTCTACTTTGCAAAGCTTTTGGTTCTATTGTGAATCTCAAGTACATGTCTTATTTTTCCCACTGATCCTTTGTGGAGTACAATGAGTATGTATGCTGCATGGAATTCAGGCTTTTGTTAACACCATAGCAACAATAATGAGACACCTAGGCAAACACAGAAAATATTTTGCACTTTGAATATAGCAGCCAGTATCCTTGGTGTTCTTACTAGATATGGGAACAGGACAACACCTAGGAGCAAGTTTTTCACTGAACGTGCTGGAAGGGTGACAAACGTCACCCTAATGAAGTACTGCAGTGCTTTGATTTCAAGCCAAGGGTAATATATCTGTCTTAGTTCATTCTACTTATTGTTAGTGCCCCTATTTCTCACTACCATGAAAAAGCTACTCATTGTTTCTTGGGCTCTCAGTGACTGAAAACAAGGACACAAAAGAAGCTGCTGGGATTCAAGTCCTGAGTTCTTAGTACAAAGCTGATTTCAGTGACGTTGAACCCTTTTACTGCAGCAATCTAGCTTTTAGTGCTACAGATGACTGTCAAGCTAATAAGCAGCAGGCTACTTTTTTCTTTTTAATACTACAGTCTAACCATGATTTAAAGAAAAGTCTAAAATTGAGCTTCTAAATATTAGTTGAAATTCATAATAACTAGTTGTAGACAAAAATATGTCCTACAATATTTTTTGACTCTTTGCCTTTCCAAGACTTGTATTTAACTACAGCCTTTTGACAAAAAACATCAAGACATTCTCATCCTTTGGGATCTCAGTATTCAGAAAACCATACAATATGATAATGATGCACTTTATAAATATATTCAACAGAATATATTTTAAAATATTTAAATAATGGAGGAATTAAAATGATATAAAATAGACTGCTATGCTATCAATTCAGCATTATGACACAGATTTGTCTTCTAGTGTATTTTTCATAAAAGACACTGGGAATGAATTGGAAGAGAAAACTTATATTGACTTCAATAGGGAAAATGCTGCTATACTTTACCATGAGGTTAGTGATCAAGACCCAAACATATTTTCATCACACTTCTGCAGAGTCTAGCAGGTTTATGACATCTTTCTCTAGGATTGGGCAATTTATGCAAGAGACAGTTTTCCCTTTGTAGCTCTTGTTGGAAACCCCTGTTCTTCAGAGTGCTGAAAGTCCTACGAGTTAGTGGCATAGATTCCTTATACTCTTTCTTCTGTGCTTCTGTTTTTTTTTAAAATCTATCTCTTCAGTGTTTTCCACAGGCCAACCCCTTGTGCTGCCATACCATACAACCATTATTTATGTGAGTTTCTGACACTTTATAAAGAACTTCACACTCGTACCTTAGAGGTAGAGATTACTAAGGAGATTTGTAATTTTTCTGGAGAAAGGACAAAAATTCAGAGATCCCTTAGAATTATGAATACATAAAATGATAGATTTTACATTGTATTTTTAATATAATATTAATACATTAGTGTGTTGATGGATAAAGATAGCATATTTTTTCAATTTACGGCTTTAACCCTTTCCTTTCCTTTCCTTTCCTTTCCTTTCCTTTCCTTTCCTTTCCTTTCCTTTCCTTTCCTTTCCTTTCCTTTCCTTTCCTTTCCTTTCCTTTCCTTTCCTTTCCTTTCCTTTCCTTTCCTTTCCTTTCCTTTCCTTTCCTTTCCTTTCCTTTCCTTCCCTTCCCTTCCCTTCCCTTCCCTTCCCTTCCCTTCCCTTCCCTTCCCTTCCCTTCCCTTCCCTTCCCTTCCCTTCCCTTCCCTTCCCTTCCCTTCCCTTCCCTTCCCTTCCCTTCCCTTCCCTTCCCCTCCCCTCCCCTCCCCTCCCCTTCCCTTCCCCTCCCCCCCTCCCCTCCCCCTCCCCCTCCCCTCCCCTCCCCTCCCCTCCCCTCCCCTCCCCTTCCCCTCCCCTCCCCTCCCCTCCCCTTCCCCTCCCCCCTCCCCTCCCCCTCCCCCTCCCCTCCCCTTCCCTTCCCTTCCCTTCCCTTCCCTTCCCTTCCCTTCCCTTCCCTTCCCTTCCCTTCCCTTCCCTTCCCTTCCCTTCCCTTCCCTTCCCTTCCCTTCCCTTCCCTTCCCTTCCCTTCCCTTCCCTTCCCTTCCCTTCCCTTCCCTTCCCTTCCCTTCCCTTCCCTCCCTTCCCTTCCCTTCCCCTTCCCCTTCCCCTTCCCCTTCCCCTTCCCCTCCCCACCCCACCCCACCCAACCCAACCCAACCCTTCCCTCCCCTTCCCAACCCTTCCCCTTCCCAACCCCTTCACCTTTCCCTTCCCTTTCCCAAATATTCCCTTCCCTTCCCATCACAACCTTTCCCAACACTTCCCTTCTCAACCATTCCCTCCCCTCCCCTTCCCATTCCCAACCCTTCCCAATTCTTTCCTTCTCTTCCCAACCCTTCCCTTCCCTCCCCTTCCCAACCCTTCCCTTCCCAACCCTTCCCATTCCCAACCCCTTCACCTTTCCATTCCCCTTCCCAAACCTTTCCTTCCCTTCCCTTCACAACCTTTCCCAACACTTCCCAACTCTTCCCTTCCCTCCCCTTCCCATTCCTAATCCCTTCCCTTCCCGGAACTTCCCTTCCCAGAACTTCCCTTCCCGGAACTTCCCTTCCCGGAACTTCCCTTCCCTTCCTGGAACTTCCCTTCTCTTCCCTTCCCTTCCCTTCCCTTCCCTTCCCTTCCCTTCCCTTCCCTTCCCTTCCCTTCCCTTCCCTTCCCTTCCCTTCCCTTCCCTTCCCTTCCCTTCCCTTCCCTTCCCTTCCCTTCCCTTCCCTTCCTGGAACTTCCCTTCCCAGAACTTCCCTTCTCAACTCCTCCCACCTTTCCCAACCTTTCTTTCCCGAACCCTTCTATTCCCTTCCCAACCGTCTCCAACCCTCCCCTCCTGATGTGGTATTCACCCAATACATTCAAATATGAAGCCTGCAAAGCTCCCGTTACCAGATATCTTCTTCTGAGGCTCACAGCCATCTAGAACTCTCTCAAAAATTAAAAACAGATTTTAAAAAAAGGTTGGACTGAAGCATGATAGCATGGCATGAACTACCAGGGACAGCTGCATTGAATTCCTAATTTAAGATTCCTGTTCACTGAATCATTTGAATGAATTTTCTTTGGAGAGACTTTTAAAAACCCATTAGAAAATTGCCTTGGCTTCTGTGTTTTCACATTATATTTCAAGTGCAATAATTTATCTGAGATCAGTCTTGATTCTTCCAGCTTGTTTGCTTTAACTTCTCCTTTTGTTGCTGAGAGAGAGTGTGAGTCTGTGGGTATAGAAACCACTTACTGGCTGTGGCTCTTGTCATACAAGAAAAGTGAATGTTGAAATTTGACAGTGTATCTGCATTTTCAAAGTCATCATTCTCCCTTCACCTGTAGTAATTTAGGATCATCAGCCTGACATGTTTCTCTCTTCCTTAAATGAGCAAGTTTACCATGTGGGCAGTGGAGGAACACCTTATATCCTCTTCTCCATTATAGGGACATTAACCTGGACTTTAATTTTAATGCAAAGTGAGTGAGTGCTTCAATTGCCTCAGCCCACTATTTAACTTACACACAGGGCAACAGAAGAAAAAGTGCATACTGTTACTTGTTTTCACATTGCAAACAAGAACAATATGTTCCTAAGTGGAAAATTAAATCAAAACTGAATATTAAAAGCCTTTAAATGTGTTTAAAACTGAACAGCTTTCCTGCCAGCTAGTGCTATCCACAGCCAGTACATGCAAACATAAGAACAATGGGCAGGAGTTTTTTCTTGTAAGTGCAGGAAAGAGCATTAAGAGGCAAAAGCAAACAAATAAAAGGCAGGGACAGCTACCTGGAAAGGCAAAGAAATGGATCTTCTCTAAATACATGTTCATCAGTTGACTATTTATTTTTTGAGAGAAATACATCAGGATGGAAGGATATTTATTATTAAAAGGAGGTATTCTTCTGAGTCTGCTGTACTTGATAGCAACCATTGTTCCAGATGGAAATAAATAAGTAAACAAAAACCTCCAACTGATTAGGAAGGATTGGAAAAAGCTGCCAGGAAGGGCACTTGGATAATTTAAAGGCTTTGCAATAGTATTCTTGCATCTGCTGTGTTGCAATACTTATTTTTATTCTCATTCTATTACTCTCCTTTCTGCCCATGGAAGGTTATATTTTTCTATAATCACCACAAGCAAATCTTTCTTTGGCAATGCATACAGTGATTAATTGCATTTTCATTATTGCAGAAATGGGTGGCTTTTGCATACCCTCTTTTTATATATGACCTTTAATTTTCTGTATTACAGGCAGTACTAAGTAGTTTGCTTGTAGTAACAAAGATAACAATTAGCTGCATATGTTACTGAGCCAGAGCTTTCAAGCTGCCTGTGATCTTTTAGAGGCTGCATTACCTCCCCTTTACAGTTTCCATAACTACAAAAAAGAATGGAAGAAATACCATCTCCCTAAGACAGAAAATTGTCTTTATAGTGTACAAGTTAGAAATAAATTCTGGCCTCTCTGTCCTAAAACTTAATACTGTAGTAACTTAAACACCGGATGAGTCATCTTGCTTATTAAAGCTGGAAACATTGATGAAAATGGTAATACAGAAATTGCAGGCCTCCAGGGCAGTACAGAAAGAGAGAAGGAAACTGCCAGACTACTGGGATTTAGGGCAGATTTGGCTATGAATTCTCTGGTATGACTGTAAGCCATACCATTCTATTTAAAACAGGAAAGAAATATTCAAGATTACTGAAGTTAGGCTTTGAAAAGCATAAGTACTGAGTCATTGCTCTGTGTATGATAAGAAACCACAAAATTCAGTGTGACCTATGTGGTTTCATGTATGTCAAGTTTGCCAAGGGTACACTTAGAAATCCCTTGCATAAATACTGAGGGTTTAGGCAATTTTTCCACAGTCCCAGGAGATGTAGTTGGTTAAGGCTAGTCCATGTAAGATACTTCTTTTCCTCCTCTACCAATAGCTCCTAAAAAACTCTATGCATGTCCTAGAAAAATGAACTGTGGTGCAGGGTATTGCCAGAGCAGCTGAATAGCCCAGTGACCACAAAGAAAAGGAACACTTCTTTATATTACTTATTTTTCTTACCGATCAGAAAGATTATAAAAGACTATTTGAAACTGTAGATAACACAGCAGTGATTAACAAGAAAACTGAACTACAAAAACCTTTAGTAAGACTGTACTTACACATATGAGAGTATTTCTCATCTGCCTTTGTTTCTTAGTTAGCTTTGAAATATCTAATGAGCTCTGGTGGGTTGTTACAGCCACATCTTCACTGTATCTATTGCTAAAGTTGACTGCCAGTCACCTGCAGCACCTGTGGCCGACCAGGTCCTCCTGCAGATGCCTGCAGAGGTCTTTCTGTGTTCTCAATTCCAGATTCCCTGTACTCATTTTATGTGGTCAGATGATGGGACAATCCCCAGTCATGTGGTTAGTGCATTCCTTCCATCTCCCATCTCCTACATCTGACATCATGATGATTATTCCTTCAAACAACTTCTCTGTGGATTTTCGAGAATCTGAGGCACTAACAGAAACAAACAAACAAAACAAACCAAACAACCCCCCCAAACAAACAAACAAACAAACCCCAAACAAAACCCCAAAAAACCCCAACCAAACCAAACCAAAAACCCAAACAAACAAAAAAACCCCAACAAACCCCAAAACAACAAAACAAAGCAAAAAAAAACAGCTGGAAGACATACAGGTAAAACTTTATACTGTGAGAGAGATGAAACACAGCATCCTCTCAAGGATGAATCCAGTGCTACTTCTTATGGCACTGTGTAAGAACTGAAGACTGTATAACAGTTGGTGAATTTAAGTACATAGTATTTGAACTATGTTTGCTCTTTATGTCTCTCTGCATACATGAGCGTTTCCAGAAGAATGGTTTGGGGTATTCTGACACCATGCTTTTTCCCATATGAGTCATTAGCAAGCAGAAACAACTCCAAGTTAATATTCCTTCAAGGAAGAACAGAATTTGTAAGATTTGTCCTCATTTAAATACTATTTAAATATAAAGAGCAATATCCTAGCTATGAGACTGTGCCATCTGAGGATTGGGTCCAAAGACTACAGTCATGTAATTAGCAATACTCGAGGCTACATCTTAATAAGACCATCTGGAAATTGAAGCTGTTTCAGAGTAAGGATATCCACTTTTCAGTGCAGTTTCATGTTAATTGTAATCAATCAGTGTGTGTGCTGCACTAGAAGCTTGTTATTTTCCAGTTGGAGGTTGTTTTTAACCTATAAAACTCTAGCTCTAAGTTGCCTCCTGATGGTTGATGTATCTAGAATTAACCTGAGGGTCTCAGTCCTAAGAGATTTGGTACTTGGTTACCCCAGAGAGGTGTACAAAGCCTATCTTAATTTTACCAGCATGTGAAAAAGAGGCAAAATGAAAAGATTTAAGATGAACAGATGTTGTGGTCAGTTTTATCACAAGGCCAGGTAAATGTCAGGTTTGTTATATCTGGGTTTTTCTTCTGATAGTGTGCTAGATGATCCTCACAAAAGGTAGTGGGGAAACAGATGGTCCCTTCACAGAAATTGAGACAAATATGTAAATTATTTTCAAGTAAATGTTTTCCCTTGAAAACTAGAAAGATGATAAAAACCAACGTGGTGTCATTAGCTCTTTAACTCCGTATTCCCAAGTTACCTGATGAAAGCTTTTCAGAGAAAGCTCAATAATTGCATAAAAATTTCCCTTCATTATCTGGGGAAACTGCAAAACTGAACCACTCACTCCACAGATTAACTGGAGAACTAAAAGTAATTTTTAATCAAAAAGAATAGAGTAGATCTGATTCTTATTTCACTTACATGCAGATAAATAAGGAGTAATTTCTCTGAAGGCAAGGGAGTAGTGCCAGTTTAGAAAACATATGAATTGTCAGAATAGTGCCTGGTGTAATGCTGTAAATATTATGCAGATCTATTTCCATACATAAAGTATTTCTCTGCAGGGTCCAACACTGACTTTTTTGACCTGCCCCGCATAAGTAGTCTGTCTATTTAAATAAGGGATAACTAGACACACAACTCCGTATTTGTTATTGCACTCAGTATAGATGACAAAGGTGACAAAGTAAGTGCATTAGGAAACAATGCTTTATGCAAAATTCTGTTTTATTTTTATTCATAAGTTGAATCACTATAATCCTTAAACTTCAAGGCCAGATTGTCCCTGAGATTTGGGAAATGAGATGGGAAATAAATATTTCATTTTAGATGGCTCAGAGTTTTTCAATGAGATATAAGAATAAAAAGGAAATGTAGTTGACTGATATATATAGTTGTTTGCCCTTCTGAAATACAACTGAAGTGTGTGATGCCTGAGCAGTGTCAGGGTAGTGGAGCTGTTATTAATAGTGGTATGCATTCTACTGGGAGGCAGTTCAATTTACACTGTGCAGAGCTCCAAAGCTGTCCCTGCTGCCCTGATGGTGAATTTACACTCATTGCTTTAAAAGGGTCTAAATTAGGTAGCATTGAAGGCAGGGATTTCAATACCTGCTCCTTTGCATTGTATAGAGTTCCAATGCATATGAAAAAGTATGGCACATAAAATGATATCAAGGTCTTATTTTCTCTTTTGTTCACTACACCTGAGGTAGGGTTTGCATAATAATGATTTGTTACTCTGCATAATAATGGTTTTCCAAGAAGGTTTTGAAGTGGGTGCTTATTACAATAAGGAATCCACTGCATGGCGACTGCAATAGAACCCATTCATGCTGCAGTTGATGATGTTCTACATCAAAGGGCATTTTAGTTTAAGATATGTATATGCACATATTTGTTCAGCTAACCAGCACTGCACTGAATTCCTCTTTTTTATTTTGTTTTTATTTGTTTGTTTGTTTTCTCTGGTTTGGTTTGGCTTGGGGATTTTTGTTTGATTGCTTGTACAGTGAGTGGAGGCAAGGGTGTGCAAAGCTTTCTTTTATGTCCTTAGGATGCAATTCACAATATTTAAGCTCAGTAAAGTTCAGCATTACACATGTGACAAATTTGTATGAAAGTGAGGCTCTTAGAAGATAATATTCTGGTCTTTATGTGACAGACTAGAGTGCAAGGCCATTCGTAAGACTGCTGTCCCTATCAACTCAGGCACTTCCAGCTCCTCACACACAGTATTAACATAAATACTGATCAATTAGGTCTGTGTTCTAGGTCTATTACTGAGCATTTGTTACAGGCAACCTTCTGTGATGACCCACTGAGGATATGAGTCCCTGACTTCAGCTAGCGAGTCCTGGTTTTTCATTTTGGTCAGCACTGGCCCGTTCCAAGATTAAACTTTTGTGTGATTTCCCAAGAGGGTGTCTGTTTAAACAGCTGGCCTGCCTATCTTTCACCTTCCATTCTTTGTGTTTGAAGACCCCCATCTGTTCCATTAACGCACTGCTCCATTTTTGTTCAGTCTTGTGAATGAAGTAGTGAATGAAGTAGTAAGAACAATCTCTGAATTCACCCTGAATTAAACCCCTGAAATAGCAGAATAGCTTTTTTTTTTTTTTTTTTGGGGGGGGGGGGGTGGGTGGGTGTGTGTATGTATGTCTTATTTGGGTGCATTTTTTAGTAGGATGACTCTTGGGGAGAGATGACTCATTTAAAGAAGTGGTCTACAACTTCCTCAAAGAGTGGCAGTGGCTGGAGAGGTATTAATTCCTCTCTCTAGTGACCAGTGGTAGGTAGCTGTGTCAGGGGAAGTTCAGACTGGATATTAGGAAGAGGTTCCTTACCGGGAGGATGGGTGGACACTGGAACAGGCTCCCCACAGCACCAAGCCCATCAGAGTTCAAACATCATCTGGTCAATGTTTCTAGACATATTTACGCCCCGGGTTTACTTTTATGTTGTTCTGTGAGAGTCAGGGAAATTACTTTTACCTGTCTCTTTCAAATTGAGAAATTCTGTGATCATGTAACTGTATGTGGTAAAAAAACCCTCTGAAATTGCATAATAATGCTTTTCCTTCTTTGCCTTATTTTTACTTCTTGTACTCTTTATTCCTTTTGCTCTAAAAAGAAGACACCATCACCACAGTAATTGTTATATATATTCATTTATGGCATAAATATATATGTATTTTATAAATATGTCATATCTGATATTAAATGGATGTTATGTATAGTTTTACTAATTTATGCTAAGCTACCAATATATCTGTAATATTTATACTTATGTAATCCAACGGTTAATTGTCATCCATGTTATTGCAGCAGGGAGGCAGGAAACAAATTAGGAGTACTGAAAATATACTGTGAAAGCTGTGCTTAGAAAGCGG
Source organism: Chamaea fasciata (assembly GCF_029207755.1). Lineage (NCBI taxonomy): Eukaryota > Metazoa > Chordata > Aves > Passeriformes > Sylviidae > Chamaea > Chamaea fasciata. The sequence goes on from NW_027094089.1 coordinate 66,587,893, forward strand.
TTCTTTAGAAGCTGTCATGTAGATTGCAGTTTCTGAAATACTAGATATATACAAACTTACATTTCTGACCCTTCTGATCACGTGGATAAAGATACTGTGGTCCTGTTTTCATCTTTATCACTGCTGTGCAGGAATCTGTATTAAGTGGTTAGCAAAGATTTATTAAAAAATCATGTCCACATCTGTGATGACAGGCCAGGTACCTGCTTTTAAGGTGCAGAGATAAAAACTATGGTTTTGGTAGTTCGACTTCATTTTAGCAGTGTGCAGACATCCCAATATGAGCATTTGCTTCTCTTTCTTCTAAATGGAACTATTGATTAACTACCTGTGTGTGCTTTCAGTAGAAAATTACAATGACTAAAGCTGTAAATAACTACTGTAGAATGCAAAAAAGGTAATTTTGTTACTAAAGCCATTTGGGTAATCTCTTAATTCACTCCTACCCCGGTTTTCTGAGGTTGAAAATTCTGCTGTTATTATGATAAATTAAACTTCATTTCAGTGTATTCAAATTCAGCAAGGCTTATCAATGTTTTTGTATGATAGAAGAACTTCAGACATCCTGTCTACACTCGTCTCTTGCCCATTAAGTCTGTATTAATGGAGAAGAGTTTTGAAAGTTATTGGCATATAACATCAGATGAGATGTCAAAATCAGCCAAACTAGACAATAATCAATTTTGAATAATTGATGGTGCCTCTCTGAAACAAAGTCAGAACGCATTGCAATAGAGTAATTTTTTAAACTGCAAAGAGCAGAGGGAGCATGGAGATGTTCTGAGATTAGCTTAATAGGGAGATTTCACATTCTAGCAGGATTATGTAACTGCTTCGTTAAGACTGGAGAACTGCAGAGATGAATGAAGTTGCATAGAGCACAAAAACCATGTAAACTGGAAGCATCTCTGAGTAATTCTGAAAACTTACTAGGTCTGAATTTCTATTTGGAAAATATCGCAATTCCTCAATGACTTCAGCTTAAAATTTCCAATCAGAAACTTTCAGGTGTTTCTGAGCAATAAGTATTTTCAAGTACTCAATTAGACAGTCAGATATGCAAGCCAGTATTTTAAATACATGTATGCTGTGCTAAGACAATATTTCTTCCTGACTTGTTATTGTGTTTTTGCTTGTTGTTCAAATGTAATGCATGGGGGAATTGGTAACCTTACTGTTTATACATGATAACTTCTGCATTTGAACACGACACAATGCTAGTTTATTGCTGCCAGTGCTCTTCATACATTCTTTCCATCCCTCTTTTCTCCTTCTGGCTCTTTCATTTTGAATCTGGACGTCAGCATTCCATGACAAAATCAGTCTGCTGTGAAGACTGCAACTTGGAGCTGATTTCTACCATTTAAAAAGCATCACTTTCTATGTATAAATAGCATGTATATCTACTTTCACAGTTTTCAGTCACCTTATGTTTCACTAAAAACCACTATTTTCACAAAAGAAAAGAGAAAATTAGGAAGATACTTAATATACTGGAGTATGAAAGTATTTGGGATATGAAAAAAAAACCCAAACTCTTCACTAACCAAAAGTAAAAAGAACACTTTATGCCTAACAAGAGAATAATGACTCTTCAAAACAAGGGGTTTATAGCTAAATCAAACAAAATGAAAGAAAATCCTACCAATGACAGCAAATCTCATGTAAAAAGACATTTTGGTAAGTAATTTTCTCCTTTATTAGTGGAATACTTTTTTTAGCGATATCAGAAAAACACAGGAAGATCAAGGAGAAAAAGATGGAAGACTAATAAAAATCAAATCTCATACTTCTAGATATCAATTATGTCATTTATTTAGAAGCAGTAACAGCATGTAGAGTTTAGTTTTATTTCAATCATATTTGTTTAATGATAGAAAAAATACCAAGGACCAACTACTATATTGTCCATATACTTTCAGGAGAACATGACAATGTACAGAGGACCAGTAAAATACCTTCATTCCTGAGCTAAGCTCCTTCTCTTGTTTGTCTCTCCCACTCACAGATGCAGGAGGAGATGCAGAGAGTATAGCCTTTTGGAAAGGGACTTTTAATTTGATGCATTCTCTAAGCACCTGGAAGTTTATTGAGACTTTCATACATATTGGCATAGCCTTGGGGTTTCCCTAAGCTTTGGGGATCAAGGCTGCCCCAAATTAATAGAAAATACATTACATTTTATTTCTCTCCCACTGGCAAACCTCTTGCCTTTGCAAGAGACCACAACAGAAACATTTGAATAAGAGTCAGTTCATGCCACATAAGCATGAAGTACAGGCAGAGAAATCTTAAGTTTGTCTGCAGTGTGCCTAGCTGATGATGAGATTGGAGAAAAGGTAAACGAGCACGGCAGAGAGAGGTAAGGGGGACAAGACAGGAACATACCAACACAAGATGTCTTTCAGGCGGATGTTTTGTATTCATGGCTCTAGAGACAGAATTAGCAGTGCTTCATCCTAGTGACTGCAATTTTTAAGTGGCCTAAAACGTATCTTTGAAACCTTCTTAGTTTTTAGCCAAAATTTTTCTCCTGTAGTAATGTAGTACAATGACTAGTAATTTTGTAGGGAACACAACACATTGGTATTGTTGTTGACTTCAGCATCTTATTATACATTATTTAATCAAGAACATTTACATTTACCAAAGCTACACTGAATCTTATGACAGGAGAGTACATGACAAGGTTGTTGAGAAGGTTATTTAAGGTGTTTTTCCCCTAGGTAGGAAATGTCATGGAGAAGAAGATACTTATACTCTCTGTAATATAGTCCTGACAGTTTTACAAATTAAATGCATGTAGCTTGCCAGAATTTCTTTCATGAGTTTATATTTTCTTTAAGATGGGCTATAGGAAGGATGAGCATGATACAGAAAGATCAGTTAGTTTAGAAAGAGAGAGTGAGAAAGAAAGAAAGAAAGTAATTTCAATAATATGCCATGCCTGCTGAGTTGGATTTTAAAAAATACAAGTGCAGGTTTTCTTCCCCAGTAGTTATTCCACTTCTGTGAATGTCTGTGAGGTATTCAAGTAATATACATTCTTATTTGTTTCATTAACTTCTCTTCTAGAGGACAAGCTATATAGCTGACTGCAAGGGAGCTTGTGGAGAAAACAGATAAGCGTTAAGAGCTTTCCTGCAGGAAACAGTAGGATAAGACGTATTTTTCACAAACTATACTTTGTAAAAGTCCAAATGTATCCAATACCTAGCTGAAGAGAGTGACAATTTGTGTAGTTATATCCTGTTTACCAGATGTTGTCTGATATTCAGCAATATACAGTTTCTATAGAAACTGTGGGTAAACAAGGTGCATGTTATATAATACTAAAGAAATTAAAAGGGCAAACTCCAGGATTTTTTGGGGTGGGGGAGGTGGGACAGGGACTTATGTACAAAGCACCTTAAATAAGTATAGATGCTAGCATCTTGCACTTATACATATATGAGACTGTTTTTGAAACCTTTCAAAGCATGCACTGTTCATCTGACTGAATTTTGGCAAAATATAAAATGTGTCAAAAGTATTTAATAACCTAATATGCTTGCATTTGTGAAAATTTTCCCTGAGTTCATCTGAGATTGAAATTGAACCCACAGAGGGTTTTCTTTCCACTTGTTACTTGTTAGGCTTTTATTGTTCAGAACAGCTTAAAATAAAGAGACCATGTAAAGAGTATCCACATGATATAACAGAACATCCTAGGCAGCACCCAAAGGGGATTCTTTATTGGGTTTAAGCTATGTGCCTGCAGTCCAATTACAGCCCTGTCTGCAAAGGAGCATGAAACATTTGAGTCTGTGAGATAATTAAGACAGTGTGGCTTCAAACAAGGATGTCCTAAGTACCTGCCAGTGATAAAATGACATAACATTCATTGAAATAGTCACTTAGATGGTGTCTAAAGATTCCTGCAGTGTGGAGAAAACATGACTTATAACATGGAAATGATACTTTTATATTGCAGTTGTTTGAATATTAGCTCACTGTCAGAGTCTGTCCAAGGATGTGATATGCCTCACAACTGTCTCCAATGATCGAGAACTGAGACCCCAGACTCTGAAAGGAGTCCTTGGCCTGGCTGAGGTGGAACGCTTGCCAAGCCTCAGAGGACTGGCATGCAGCCCCATGAGAACGGAACGCAAGAACAATAGCGCAAGAGACCAAGCCCAGGCCACCTGTCCGAACTGGTCTGTCCGTGACAAAGGTACGGTTTTCAGCCTGTTCCTGAGCATTCAACCTTTAACCAGGTGGTTCCTGCTTTGGCTCTGTGCCCCTCGCTTCAGTAATCTATAAAAACCCTGGAGACCTCCGCTCACTTTCATGATCACCCCACTAGAGAAGATCGCATCTATAGGCATCTTCATGCCTCGAGGACTCGTCCCTCGACGTTGGTAGCTATAATCCCCTTCCCTCTTTTTCTGTCTTTCTTACTATTCTCTTTCTTCTCCCCACCATCGCATTTGTTGGCACTAAATAAAGGTGCACTTGTGATTGAATAAACTGAGTTTGTCCCCCGCTGTGTCTTTTGCGCTCTGAGATCCCTAAAACGAACCATCACGAACCCCGCTTGTGTGAGCAGATCGTGACACTCACATAGACTGAATCTGAGTTAATACACAAGTTACAAGGGAAAGTTTTAGCTGAGGTCGAAACTTCAGAAAGTGGTTATAATGAAAAAATAAGACTTTGGCAGAAATGATTTGAAGAGACATAGCTGAGCTTCAGAAGACACAGTAAGTTTAAATAATTTTCTACCTTTATGTATGATTACAAGGCAAACATTCTTGTCTACTTTTGCAGCAGCAAGATTCCTGCTGTGGTTTTGAGGTTTTTTTCTTTTTTTTTTTCTTTGACCACTGAGAATTAAAATATCTCCAAGGTGAAACTGAAGTAAACATATACTATTTTAAAAGCAATATCTTTATTATATGAATTACTTTAATTAATTTGAAATTTTTGATTGCCTCTATCCTTTTAGTAGGTAAGAACAGAGTAGATGACACTAAATGTGATACAGTTAGGAGAAAAATTGCCTGTTGCAGTATTTGGACAATGCAATACTTCATCAGCACAAATAATATAATAATATTACTTCACATACATGAAGGATTTTAAAAGGACTTCAGTACCAAACCCAACATTTGCAGGATGGCTGGGTAGCGCAGTTAGGTCAGTGGAATATAGTACATGGAGATGACAGATTAACTGCTTGTCAGCAAGTCAAAAAAGTACTCCCAGCCAGTAGCCCCATGTTCAATGATTCACGCAAGATGTTTTGAAGGCTAAAGTTTGAGCCACGAAAAGCACTGTGTGCCATAGATATCTTCTCCCAGAAAAGAGCTATTGTAATCATATCTGAGTTTCAAGTTAAGTATAAATACATGCCAGGATGAGGAACTGTCTTCTTCTGGGCACATATCTGCAAAGACTCATGTTGCTGTCCCAGTTGTCTCCAAAGAAGAGGGAAGAATGTTTATTTGATTAAGCTATGGTATATGTTTCCTATCCCAGTAGGAGGATGGCAAATTATGTCGGCTCTGAGAAAGTGAAGCAGACTTCTTGTGACTCTGTAGTGAAAGGTAGGATTTCAAAAATTGAAATTTATTAAAACAGAGTATTTGGGTTCAAGTAAATACCCCAGTATTTAAATGAATGCCAAAATATCTTCTCAGAACCTTGTGCCTGCAGGCCCAGACATAGAAATGAATACAGGGCTTGATTTAAAACCTTAGAAGAGGCTTCCAGATTTAGAGACCAGAAGCAAGAATGTGGATTTGTAGTTTGAGCAGAAACAAGCTAGGTTAAGCTATGTAGTGAGAAGTTTCAGAGTTTAAAGTTCAGGTACAGAAGTAGTCATAAAGGTAGTAAGAAGTTTTAGGTTTGTGTATTAAGTCCTGTATCTTTGTGTTTTTACATGATTGGTTAAGAAAATCTGCACTGTGACAAAACGTGTAAAACAAAGTAATTAGAGATTGGTGTGAAAACACTAACAAACTTTGTGGCAATAGTTTATTGGCTAACAAATCTTTCAAAGACACTGTAGCTAGACTTCTTGTGACTACTGACTACTGGCTTATGCTGTAAAGACATTCTCACCCTTTCATGAGCTTGTAGAAGAGCAATAAGTTATGTTTTAACATGTCTCTAAGCAGTCCTGTCTCTCTCAAAATCCTGATAGATGGGCAGTTTTGTACAAATGTTGCTAATATCACACATGAATACCCAATCTTTTTATCCAAACATTGATTTTGAGAATGCAAAAGACAGTGGGTACACAGTCCTTGAATGGAATTTTGAGACACTGAAAATTTGGCCCTTAGCGTGTTCATGTTTTAATGCCTATTATTCATTCCCCAGTGCAGACTTTGCATAAGAATTTTTTATAAAAGAAATAAAAGTTCTCTATGTGAAGTTTAGAGCTAACATTAGACACCAAAAGAACACCTGATGCAGAGCTAGACTGTTTTTTTCTCCTTATTAGGTATTTCATTAGGGAAAGGTATGCTGTGTTCTGTTGCTTGTTTATTTTTGTTTGGGTTTGATTTTATTTTGTTCTGTTTTGCTTTATTTTGTTTGGTTTCGGTTTGGTTTTTTTTTCCCTAAAAGAATGTATTAACAACTTAAAGAGACAGGAAATCAATAATCTCTCTCTGTACAGGTGTCAGTCTTTATATCTGTTATATGTGTACATGATATATAAAATCCTATTAAGAACAGAAAAGATGGAGAGTTTCCCAATGTATACTGTTTAGTTTGTGACTTTTCTGAATGCAAAAATCAGGAGGCTTATGCTTTATTCTTCTTACCCACTAACTTTTAAAGGTTTATACTGATTGAATGGGATGGAAGACAGTAATAGACCTTGGCAATCAGACCAGAGGCTGCCTTCCTGTTGTTAGAATCTTTTGCTAAACATTCACTACTTTTGACTACTAGGACAGTGTAAGTGTACATAATAAAGAATAGAACTGATATGGGTAATCTAGATTTAGATGATCAGCTGAAATACTGAAGCACCAAACCATTACTTTCTCAGAAGACTCCCAAGGAAATGGAAGGTCCCAAGGACCTGTTACTAGCTTGGTCTTGATCTTCACAGTTTAGTGTCTTCATATATACTATCTCATAAAGATATTTTTGAAAATTATTACATAGGAATGAAAGACCAAAAAGTTTGTAATACTTTCAAGAATGTCAAGAAATTTCTCAAATAAATACTTGTGGTGGTGCAAAAGGTTTTCTAATAAGTTCGACGTATTACAGTTGTTTTATGTACCTTGATTTTCTGTACCTTGGTTCACTGTACCCCAGTTCAGTGCTGTTTCTATTTTTAGACGCCCTCATGTTGTAGCCTCCCCCTCTGCCTCCCTCTTCCTCTCCCTATCTCCCCAGTTACAGCCCTTGATTGGTTAATTCTTCCCGCCTTTGCTGACTGTCTGTCAACCCTTGGGGAGATCCTCCCTCCCTGCCAGTCACTCAGGACCTGTCCCCCAGGTCTGGAAGCTTCGAAGGGAGCTTCCCAGTGACTGGCTGGTTGGAGGGCTCTCCCCTCCCTCCCGTCAGTTATAGGTTAGTGTTATTGTCTACTATGTTAATGAATCTTCTCCTCTCTTACCCCACTGGATGAATGAGTACCCACCCCGAGGGTCCGCCTTCTGTATAAAACCCCTGCCTCCTAAGGCTCAGGGTCCCTCCAAGGCCCTGGTCTTAGGGCAAGGGTCCCCCCCCTCCAATAAAACCTCAGCTTCAGTTTGCCTCCGAGAGTCCCGCCTTTCATTCCTCCATCATTGCAAAGCGGCAGGGCAAGTCAGTTGCAAAGATCTCACCAAGATCCTGTGGGGGCGTGTCGGGGCTAGCCAGGCGTAAGAAGACACGCACCGCCGCAAATACTCCAACGATTTTAAAATATGTATTTGTAATAAGAAAAAAAATTGCTATTCTTGAGTTAACTAGTGAGTGTGATATACACCCACTGTTATAATGACTAAAAATAAAAGTAGTATCAGAACAGAAGTTTGCTAACAAAACTGTTAGTTTCTAGGCTGACCTTCACCTGCTATGTCTGACTTATCCCACTAGAACAAACTACAAACAGAAAAAACAGCTTTTTTCCTCTACATGATGTCTGAGACTGGTTTTGTTGTATCATTTTGCCACTACTAGAAAGAGGAAATTATCTGAGATAAATGAGGGTGGTTTTTAAGAAGTCAATCTCTTTGTGGTGTACAAATGATGTAGGGGGACCACTGTTATCACTGGAACACATCTGAAACAGAACACAGAGCATGCCTTCCCCTTGAAAACCAGTCAAACAGGAGATCAATAGGATGGAAAAGTGTCTTAGAAACATCATCTCTTCATTCCTCTGATATTTGAACGGAACATTTGAATTGAGCATTGAACAAGCTGAATCCTATCCTCTGTTTACTGTAAGAAAAATGAGTCTCTTGTTAAAATCATCTACAATCAGTCTATCAAATACCATCTGCAGAACATGATGCCCTTGGACACTGAAACTCTCTTCACACTGAAGGTCCTACTGTTTTTTCCGTTTCACCCACTGAAGAAGCCAATCATTTAGATAAGTAACACTGTCTGATGGTGCCAGGATCCTTGAGAAGGAGGGCAGGGAACAGGTAAGTCCGCTGAGAACTAGGGAAAGGCAATCAGTATGCCAGGTGTAAACTGCTAGAAGGCAGAAAAATTCAGGCTTCTCATCAATTTTACTAGCACTGCCATTGTTGTGAGCCAGGTGTATCATCCTGTTGATATGGTTTTACAAGGATGCTATTTTTATACCCCCATAGAGTAATTTGGGGTAGGGTGAATGCGCAGGCCTGATAATGTTAATACCAGAATATTTTGCGAGCTGATGATATTCCAGACACCCTGTGACTTTCTCTGTGGATCTGACAGTCTCTTTGCCTGCCTTAGAAGGAAAAGTTTCTCTCATTTGACTAGAAGTGCTGTTGAGTTGCTTATATAGGCAGTTACCTGGAGATTTTTTACCCCCTTTTCAGGAAACCTGTTAATACCCAAGGTGTCTGAGGTACTTCTTATCTCTATAAGTAATGAAATATTTGTAAAGAATTGATCCTGTTGGTCTGTGAGAAAATTCTTGCTAACTTTCTTTGTTTTGTAGGATTGTTTTGTACTGTGTACAAATACTTCTGAAACAGTAACATTTTAGAGCACCTAAATTGCCTAATAATTGTTTTTAAAATGTGACGATTTCACATTAGAAAGTTTACATAATTATTTGTAAAATCAATGTAGGCATTAAAAAACCTAAAAATAGTCAAGAGAATTCATATTCAAAAAAAGGAAGAATTCTAAGATTTTCTAAGAATTTCCAAATGATTTTTATAAATGTAGCAGTTGAAAACTTTAAATTCTCTCTCCTTAGCTATTGTACCTGGTTGGTGAATTTTTGAGTGCTCTTAGTTTTCTTAGTGCTGTACTAAACTGGAGAAGTATTTCCCTGCTACAAAAACATCAATGAAGATTTTCAGTGTTGGGAGTCGTGCTTGGTGTAGATTTTGTTCCTAAACCTAGAATGCATGTGCTGAGAAGGCTTAGGGGAGGAAACACAAGGAATACTTTTGCTACTTGGCACATGCTGTATTGCAGCTTCACTTTTTCGGCATCCCCTAGAAATCATAGCTACCTAAAATTTATTCTAAATTAAAGTGTATGAAACTGAACTATCTCATTGTAGAACAAGCTCTTCCCCTGAGCTGTAACATTCAGGCACATGTGCAGATCTGGGCCCCTGAACACTGGCAGGCAATTAGATGGTCATAGCCCAATCACCAGGAGGTCACGATACAATTACTGCAATGGCTAATCATTTATTTTAATGATATAGTTATTATCTATACTAAAAACCTGACATAACAATAAGAGCATGCATAACAGAAGAATCCATCAAGCACATTTAAGTCAACTGTCATATGGAAAATTGTACAAACTTAATTAAGTTCTTTTTTTTCCCCCCAGTATTTCATTGCTATTGCAATTTCCTCTGCTTTTCTTAATAAGGCAAAATTACTTTAAGAGACTGATGGATAATGAATGACTTGAGTTTTCTTTGTGTACCTGGCCTTTATGTTGCATCATTTGTTGGTAGGAAAGCAGTTTTTCATGGTTACAATAGAAGAGGTGAACTGTCACAAACATGTCACACAATGCTGAGGATTGAGACATGTTGTAGTGGGTTGACCAGGCAGCCATAAAAAACAGCTCAATCACTCCCCACCATAAGCAGGCAAGAGAGAGAAAATATAACCCAAGGTTCATGAGTGGAAATAAGGACAGAGAGAGATCACTCACTAATTGCAATCACAGGCAAAGCAGATTGATTTTGGGGATATTAATTGAATTTATTACTAATAAAATCAGAGCAAGATAATGAAAAGGAAAATAAATTTTAAAAACACCTTCTTCTCATCCCTCCCTCCTTCCCAGACCCTACCTTATTTCCCCAGAGATGCAGGGAAATGGGAATGGGGGGTTATGGTCTGTTCATCACATGTGGTTTCTGCCACTGCTCAGGGAGAGGATTCCTTCCCTTCCTATAGAGTGTGGGGTCCCTCCCACAGTTCATGGACTTCTCCAGCATAAGTCTATCCCACAGGCAACAGTTCTCCACCAATTGCTTCAATGTGGGTCCCCTTCCACAGTGTGCAGTCCTTCAGGAACAGCCTGCTCCAGGCTTAGGACCCCATGGGGTCACAACTCCTACCACAAAGCCTGCTCCAGTGTGGGCTCCTCTCACCATGGGTCTGCAGGTCCCTGCCAGAAGCCTGTTCCAAAATGGGCTTTCATGGATTCAGAGCCTTCTTTTCAGGTGTCCACCACTGCTCTGGTGTGGGGCTCCTCCATGGGCTGCAGGTGGATCCCTGCATTCCCCATTGACCTCCATGGGCTGCAAGGGCACAGCTGCCTCACCATGGTCTGCACCATGGGCTGCAGAGGAATCTCAGCTCTGGTGCCTGGAGCACCCTTGCCCCTCCTTTCCACTGACCTTGGTGTCTGTAGAGTTGTTCCTCTCATATATTCCCAATCCACTTGTTTCTGAACACAATTATTTCTACACATTAATCTTTTTTCCTTCTTAAATATGTTGTCACAGAGATGTTGCTATCATTTCTGATTGTCCCAGCCTAGGCCAGAAGCACATCACTCCTGAAGCTGGCTGATGTTTGATGTGTTGGACAAGACCGAAGTCTCTCACAGCTTCTCACAGAATTCACCCGTCTAGCCCCCCACTACCAAAACCTGGCCATGCAAACCCAGTTCACATGTTTTAGCCCATCATTTAGGAACATATTTTTTAATGCATACACATTTCCCAGCTTCTCACCATCTGTGGATTTGCTTTCTACAGCATTGTCGTCCAGTAACCTTCACAATTCAGATTTCTCCAGCTCGTGGTCAGAGTGAAACACTGTATTGCTTTTTTTTTCCGGTAGAATCCTCTCTAAATTTTATTACTTCATTATAGGCAAAAGAAGAGATATAGTCCAAAACCAGCTTAACAATTGATATTCACATGCAGTGGTGGGCCTTATTTAAAGCTTAGACATTGATCCAAGCATGATCAATCTCAGGACAAATGCTTGCTTTCTCTTAATCTGAGTGACACGCCAGCAGTATAGTGTGGCTAAACAGATAAGCCACTTTGAAAAAGTGGACTGGCTGCAAAGTGAACCTGATACTTTGATTGGATTCCACAAAGTCATATGCATACGGTTTCTTTCATGCTTATTCTTATGAATTTTTAAGACCTTCCCTCATGTGGCTGCCTTAGTTGGCTAGTTCTTTTAAGTAACCTTGGTCTGACAGCCTTTGAGGCCTGAGAGAGGAACAGCTCAAAACTAGTCATGGCAAGTTGCTCTTGAATTAGAAATTATTTCCTCCTTGCTAGGAGAAGTCACAGGCTCCTGGTTTCTTCTCACTCTTTCTGAGCTACTTGGGCTTTCATTCCTCTTCTCTCATATCTCTTCCCATTCTGAGACAGGGAAAAACGAATGTATACTGGAGAGTGGTAATATGGTTGGTGGCAGATGTCACTTTTCTTTTCAGATCTGTGGCAAAACGCTTCCTGTCTGCAAGATCTGTGAGACAGTTCAGGAAACTGGAATAAAGATCTCAGCAAAGAAAATGAGTGGCAAACATTTTGAGAAAACAACAGGGACTGGAAAGGCTAAGACAATAGACAAAAGGGGAAAGAAGGTAGGTATAAAAGGAACAAGAGAGAATCTCAAATGTAGGAGTAGAAAAAGAAATGCAAGAATAGCAAGCAAATGGAAAGAAATTTTTAAAAAAGTACTGAAGAAACAAGTCTTTGTATCATGCTGAAGACTTCATAAGGCATTCAGATATTTTGTTTGTGCTTTAAGATAAAAAGGAAAGTACAGTGTTGTGAAGCTACTTAGTGTTCACTCTTATCTTTCCTCTATGGCCGTTTGCAGTATTTCTGTGGATTTCCTGGAAGTGCAAGGATAGTGGGCTAAATGCAAATGCAGTTTGGATATTAGGGACTGAAAAAGGGGTTTCCAAATGCACACTTCCTAAGGAAGGGCTGAGGGTTTTTACCTCTCCAAACGAACTAGTAGCAGCAGACAGAAGTTTTATGTGTTAAGAAGTTGAAAAAAATGTTACCCATTGATATGTTCCTGTTTATTGACTTTCAGGTTTCCTGTGGGGTTTTTTTCCCTCTTTTTTTCTTTTTGTCTAATCATTGTGTTCATGATGCTGAAAGACACTCCCAAAAAACACCTCTTGTGGTTATTAAATGCCTCGGTGTCCCTTCATTTTTTAAATCATCCTCAAAAGATTTTTTCCCTTGGATTATTCTATCTTGAGGTCCTGAATTAAATTTGAAACACTGATACATTTGCTTTTACAATAATGTGTTGCTACATCCAATTGTATTTTTGAGAGTCCCCTGATCACAGAATACGGAATATTTTCTATGTTTTGAATAGCAAGATTCTGGAAAACAATATAATTATCTAATATCCTGTGTTGGAAGGAATCCTTCAGTACTACTGAAGTCCAACTCCTGGCCCTGCACAGCACAGCCCAATAATCCCACCACATGCCTGAGAGTGTTGTCCAAACACTTCTTGAACTCTGTCAGGCTTGGTGCTAGGACCACTGGCCATGGGCAACCTGTTTCAGGGCCCAGCCACCCTGCGGGTGGGAAATTTCCACCCAAAATTCCTCTGACACACCTTCAGGCCATTCTCTCCGGTCCTGTCACTGGTCACTACAGAGCAGAGATCAGCCCCTGGCCCTCCTCTTCCCCTCACAAGGAAGTTGCAGATTGCAAGGAGGTCTCCCCTCAGTCTCCTCCAAGCTGAACAGACCAAGTCACCTCAGCTGCTCTTCATTTGGCCACCCCTCCAGACCCTTCATCATCCCCACGGCCTCCTTTGGACACTCTTTGATAATTTAACATGTTCTTTATATTGTGGTGCCCAAAACTGCCCCCAGCACTCGAGGTGAGGCCGCCCCAGAGCAGAGCCGGACAATCCCCTCCCTTGCCCAGCTGGCCATGCTGGGCCTGATGTCCCCAGGGCAGGGCTGGCCCTCCTGGCTGCCAGGGCACCGCTGACTCACACCCGATTTGCCATTAACGAGGATGCTCAGATCCCTTTCTACAGCTCTGCTTTCCAGCATCTCATTCCCCAGTCTATGCACACCACAAGGGTGTCCCGTCCCTCTGTGTAAGGGGGAGTCGGGGAGGATTCTCTTTGATAGATTTCTCGGATGAAAATAAAGCGCAAACACGGCAATATTATATCTAACAATTGCTTATTGAAAAATAAGGGTAACTGTTCCTGCCAAAGCGGAACAGAAAAGAGCGCAGAGAGGGGAAAAAAGAGAGACAGAACACAAGACAAGAGCAGCCCCTCAGCGCACACCCTCAGGCGCCCTGTTAGCGCCAACCCGGCGGCGCGTGCGCACTGCGAGCAGTGACGGAGGAGCCTGCGCGGCTCCTGTCCCCGGCCGGGGCCGGTTCCTGCGGTGTTGGTGGACGGTGGCCGCGGCCCCGCGCTACAGGGAACGCGGGGAACACGGTGGCGGCGATGGCCGCGGGCTGCGTGGAGGCAGCGGCTGCTCCATGGGGAAACACGGGAGCACTGGACTGTCGAGGCGATGACCTGCCTCGGGAAGGAAGCGAAGCAGGGCAGGATGGGTGCAGGCAGGGAAGAGGACCACTGGGAGAAAGGCGAGGCGGGGAGGACAGCCAAGCTGAGCCTCCCGGCGAGCCTCCGCTACCTCCATGAAACGCAAAGAAAAATGGCACTGGTTATGTTGCATTTAATTGCTTTTATGAGCTAAGGCTTCTCCCATAGCCCGATTTCCCAGGCATTTTTTCCTGGGACGTCCAAGGCATCTGCCTAACCGGGAAGAGGGGGTCAGTTCCAGCCCAGGTGTGGAAGGTTTCTCTCCCCTGATCAGCTGAGCCAAAGCCTCCCGAGGACAAGGGTCCCAGCACATGTACACCCCCTGGAGTAATTTTTCAGCTCATGTGTAGCATATGTTAAGGCATAAATAAAAATCAGACTGGTCCAGGTTTGCCCCATCTCACGTGAGAATCCCTTTTTAAACTCCATACAGTTGGTGATTGCTCAGCACTCTAATTTGTTGAGATCTCTCTGCAGGGCTTCTCTGTCCTTGAGGGAGTCCACAGCTCCTCTCACTTTACTGTCTTCATCACACTTAGTATTCCTTTGCATCCCTCATCCAGGTCATTTATGAAGATGTTGAGGATAACTGCGCTAAGAATGGAATCTTTGTGGAACCCCACTAGAGTCAGTTCCTCACTGATCCTGTAACACTGTTATCCAGCTGTGACTGGCTATTTTGTCCAGAAGGGTCCTGGAGACACAGTCTCGAAAGCTTTATTGAAGTCCAGAATGGTTGTATCAGCTGGCTTTCCTTGATCAGCTAGCTGATTTACCTTCTTGTAGAAGGAAATCATGTTTAACCAGCAGGATTCTGCCTTCGTGAAAGCAAAGGAACCAACAACTGTGTTGTCTTCCAGGTGTTCTGCAATACTGCCCAGAATCTAATCTTTTCCATGATTTTACCGGACACTAAAGTAAGACTGACAGGTTTGCAGTTTCCAGGGTCCTCCTTCTTGCCCTTTTTGGAAACTGGGACAATGTTTACCAGTTTCCAGTCAGCTGGGACTTCTCTATATTCCCAACACTGCTCAAAAATTGTTGAGACAAGCTAGCTCTTTAAGGATTCTTGGATGAATCTCATCAGGTCCTATGGATTTGTGGAGAGCCAGCTGGCACAGCAGAACCCACAGTTTCAGGGTCGAGTGAGAGTTGATCATTCTCTCAGTCATGATCCTTCAGCCAAGTGCACCGAGACCCCCTTGGTCTATCATCTGTAAAGTAAACCCTTAATGTAATGTAAACCTTTAATAAAGTTAGATACGACTTGCTTTAGAAAATCTTTGATTTTAGAAAAATCCATAGATGCTCTGCCATGTACCCCTGAGAAAGCAGCAAGCGGAGTAACGGATAAGCACCAGATATGATTGGTACGGGTTACAGCTGGGTTTTTGTTCTCTCTTTCTGTACTCGTTTTAAGATGGGGCTTTTACATAACATATCTCTTAAAGGAAGGCTGTGTTAATGATTTGACAGGAAGTTCAGGGCAATTCACAATTGCCTTAACTGTTAAAAAATGAACTGCATTTGGAAACTGAGTCCTTAGGGAGTTAGTTTTTATAAAGCTTGTGTTTGAAATTGAAAGAATAAAAGATTTAATGCCAAGTTGGAGTGTTATTTGGGAAGTGAAGGAGTATAAAATCCAATCTTAACATCAGAGTACACATTGAGTTTATGGTAGCCTTAAACTCAGTCTTTAGTAATTGCAATCTGCTATAACCCTGTGTAACAGATATAACTGTGTTAACAGCTTTTCTGCTCAGACACCATATATTTCCTTTACGAAGCCAACCTCAGTTAATTAGCATCATGTAGTAAATAAGCAGTTATAAGGACTGTTGTGTACAAGGGAATCTCCATTTTCTCACCATCTATTTAATCCTGAGTCGGTGTTGAGATTAATGCTTACTTAATTTACATATACAAGAAAAAATGCTGACATCCTCAGATATTGTGATTCAGTCACTTTATGGATTTGGAAAAAAAGGTCTTCTGTGAACAGCAGTCAGTAGTACTACTTTCCCATTGTATCTTTCTGAGGGGATGCAGAGTGGTCACGTATACTGGAATTGCTTTTTCTTGTATGTATTAGGTAGGTTTGTTTTTATTAGAAATAGCAATAGTTAATTTATAAAGTATTAAAAAACTAAGGTTTACATGACAAAACATGATATCTGAAAAAAACCTAGAAAAACCCCAAACTCTATGTTAAAAGTTAGTTTTCTGATACAATGAACATTTAGGTAATGAGATGATTTTGGATGAAGACATTTCTGATACAAGAAAAACTAATTTGCATTTCATATCTCCTTTGCTGCTAAGTGCAGTTATGATGAGACAAAAATAACTTTTTCTATTTATGTCTGCTAACCCTGTTTCAGCACATTAGAAAGAAGTTTCTTAGGAAAATATCTGGGAATATATATATGTGTGTGTGTGTATTTATGTGTATATAGGTATATATAAAACATTTTAAACACTTTGGTAATCTTCATACTACAGAGAAACACTTAAATTTTATAACTGCTGCTTGAGGTGGGAAGAGTTCTCCAGTGGTGGCATTTTGGTTTCTGCAGAGATGCTGCTGACAATGATTCTCACATCCTACAGCCCAAGCAGAAGACCAGGCTAGACTTCTTCAGGGGAATGAACCACAAATATTTAAAATATCCTCTTTGCATTTGTTGGATAACTACCCATCTCACTGAAACCAGTACAAGTTTTATCATTCCTTGTAGAGAGACTTGCTTATGGATATGTGTGATTTAAAATGATTGCATGGAATAATCCTGACTTGTATCCCAGTTTTTAGCATTTGCAGTACCCTGTTGATTAGTAATTAAGAAATGAATGAATGACTGAATGAATAAGTAAGGAATGTACCCAATTCACAGTAACTTGAAGATTAAAAATACATTTAAGGAAAACGAGAGAGGAGCAATTTTCACCATGTTTAGAATTTCTCTGTAAACGAGTTTTCAAAGCAGTGTAATTCTTTGTGTAAAAATCTGAAACCATAGAGGAAAACTGCATTCTGAAAAACCATTCTGGTAAATGTGGAAGACAGTAATGTGTGAAAGAGATAATGCTGCCTACAGTTTTGAGTAGCTCAGCTGTGAGCTTATATGAGGTTATGTGTAAGTAAATCATTATTATAAAGTGAAATTTTTCTAACAAGTTTAAGTTAGCTGGGTTTCTGTGGTACAGGCTTTTGATAACTACAAAAGCTTATTTTCATAAAACCTAAGTATTTAATTCATGGTTGTCACACTCCTATCAATGCTTAAGCCAGCAGAATTACTTAGAAACATGTAATGGGATAATGATTTTCTTTGGCATTGAGTATTATTCAGCTGACTAGAAATGTGGTAAAATGCTTCTGCAGTTTTTGAAGTAGTTGGGATATCAACTGCCATGTAGTGAATGTATTAATGTTTTACATATGCAGTACAAGTTTTGACTTGAGTGACCTGTGGAATCACAATACTATTGGTTATAACTTTTTAAAAAATGTGTGATAGGTATTACTTGCAACAGTTCATACAAATGCATTATTCCTGATATTGTGATTGATTTTGAACTTTGTCAGATGCAATATTCCCCCTGCAGCACCCCCAGGGGCTAGCTCTGGAGAGGCTTTGGAGGAATATCTCCGAAGGGACAGAACAAAAGATCCAAAAGAGGCTCTTACTCCCGGATTATTCCAAGGTGTTTATTCCTCGAAGGGCTCCAGGGGCAGAAAGAGAGAGAACAAAGAAATACAGGGGTCTTTTCTAGTCTCCTATTTTGGGAGGGTCCTGGCATTCAGCCAATTAGGTATGGACATGTAGAGAGGAAATTCCAGAAGGGTCAAAAGGCGAGAGACCATTGCCCTAAAGGATTACAACAGTCAGACAGAACTAGTCTCACACTGGCATACAAAAGATATCAGAATAGACATTTTCAAGGAATGCCAGTAAAGCTGCTTAAAATATACATGAAGTGCGAGAATTCTATAATTTTTTAATACAGAAGCATCATGTTTTAACATTGGCAAACTTTATTTGAGGTTTGGAAGGAATTGCGAAGTAGTTTTAGATAATGGAGTCAGAGGGTCCTTCTGTGGCCTTGCCCACTGCCAGAAAGACAAAGAGGGCAGTACTTTTCTTAAAGCTCCTAGGACGGGAATGCAGAACTTTTTTTAGAATTCATATGCTTCACGTGGCTGTTTCTCAGCTGAAATTAGAAATGTGACCTGTCATCTCTTTGACTGTGCTGTATTCTGGGGAAACAGTGAGCATTCCAGTGATCATAAAACTTCTCAGTGGAGATACATTTAAGTAAATGCTGTCAAGGGTTAGAAAATCATTGGTTAGGCAGGAACTGTTTGACTGATGCGTCCTCTTAGGAAGCAAGTATGTTAATACAACTAAATGGATAAAGATTCTCTTCAGCACCTTAAAATGAGTTTTTTGGAGGACACTATCAAGTAGGCTGTAGAACAATATAGCAACATAAGCAGATCTACTCAATACATGGACTCCTCAAGTAATTTTCAGAAAACATTCTGTTAAAAACTTCCTGCTATAGCCATTACTCTGCAGTTTCTGAAAAAACTACAGAGATTTAGAGTAGAATGTCCCTTTTGCATAGCTGGAACGTATCTTGAATTATTTTTTTATTGACAGGTTAAAAAAATATTTGTTTTTCATAACATGGAAAGGAGGGTTTTGGTTTGGTATTTTTTTGTGTTTTGTTTTTTTTTTTTCTTTCCCCCAGTTTCTAAATCTTCTCGTCGGCTTTTTCTTACATGTAGATATTTTGATCTGGGCAATACCTTCACAGTATATGTTTTATACAACAGCATTTTCTGATTTTCAAAACTGAGGTCAGTGTTTAATTTTCCTTCAGTTTTACATATAGGAAAATGAGTGGGTTTTATATGTTACATAAGTGTAAGCTGTCCTTATCTGGACTGATTGTTATGGTACTTCTAAGCCAATAACAAAACTAAAAACCGTGATTAAGTTGCAGTTAGGAGTTAAGTGCAAATGGACGCAAGAAAAAAATTGATCTTTGAAAAAATTTATAGCAACCACAGTTTCTTAAGGCCAAATAAAAATGCAAGCTAAGATTAAATGCTCTAAAGTAACATTTCATAGCTAATCTTAAATACTGTATTCCCTAAGATTTAAATGTTAATAGTTAGAAATAAAACTTCAATTAAATATTTCAACACAGAAAATATGGATCCCAGATTTTTACACTGAACTCTTTGCATTAGTAATTTACATGCTTTTTTATGGAACAGCTTTCATAGAAATAAAAAGGAACTCAAAGTTACCAATACATCTTAGCTAATACCTATTAAGGAAGAAAAGGTAGCCAAACCTAGTGCTGCTGAAAAAAAATTCCAGTCCTCAGCCCTTTTCATATGAGTGCTTTCTAGATTCAGTAGTCCAAAGTGAGTATAAATTCTTACATCTTTTTCTAATTTCCAAGTACTAAAATCTTAAAATTTCAGAAATAAATTATAAAATCTGCAGAAAATTAGCTAATTTAATAAGAAATATTGTAAAATATAAGCTGGAGGTTATTTACATTATGGAAAAACATTAAAATCATATAAAATATTGTACTGCTTTTGCATTATGAGAAATAGAAAGAATCTGGTGGAAGAAATACCTTGGATAGTTTTGGTTTTTTTTTTTTGGTAGATTTTCTTGTATTTGTGAGCATCAACATAATAAACTTGTATTATTCAAAAGAATGGAGAAGTAAAGGAGTAAATTAAATTTTTAAATTAAAAAAATCCATATTAAGCTCAAGTTTAAGTTATTTGTAAAGAATGAGATGTTTGATGGAGAATTAGCTACTACTACATTTTTCACTTTCAATTACAATGCTGGCAATGCTGTCTACATATGGCTTAACATAAAGGTATATGATGATAGCTTTTTGAGATGGATATTTAGACCTGAAAGGATGTAGACCCAAAAAAATTTGCAGAACAGGATTTAGTAAACATTCTCCTTCTTAGAGGTAACCTAAATGTTTACTTGCTTGATTTCTCCTCATATTTGCCTAAAAATGGAGAAACAGCTTTTCTCTGATTTGTAAATATCTAAGGAAAATGTGTGAGATATTTTTAAAAAAGGTCAGAAATCATTTGACATTTTGACTAGATTTTTTTAGTGGCTGAACCTAATTTTAAATCTGATCTACTGAGGTAGTGCAATACATTGTTAATCAACCTTCATATATCTTGTAAATTAAACCTACTTACTACACATTATGTTACTTAAATACGAATTGTAAATCTTACATAATGACAGCTTCTGATTATGTGATTTCATGTACTGTACTAACTTTATGAAAAAATTAGGACATGCAATTAGAATTTTTAGGTATCTATCTGAAGATGTTTATGAACCTCTTCCTGCACTAAAACTCTTTTAAAAAATAATTCCTTAAAGATATAAATGTGAATCTTTTAAAGTAACTAAAGTAAATAACATTTTTGACCTTATATGCCACAAAACACATAAATTCACTACATCAGAAAGCAATCTTTTTCATTTCCATGGAGTTACTTATATGTGTAAAGGGAAATACTTCTGGTGAGTAATCACTGGATTGATATTTATTGTATTTTCCAGTAATGGTTATTCAGCTGTCAGAATTTCTGCATTTCACAACCCTTGTCTCTCAAGGGTTGAGATATTCCTGATATACTTAAACTCCCGATTTATGGAAACCTCCGGCTAAGCATATCAGAAGTATTTGTTGCATTCATGCACAAGAATATTTTTTATTTGGACAGAGTTGTCCAAATTTTAAGGCTCACAATACAGTTCTTGCTTCATATTAGTGCGATATTTATAGTAAAAGTTAGCTAGAGGGCAAGAAGAGAAAACAGCAAAACAACACAGAATTCAGTTTATTTATCAGGGGAAAGGATATTTAACTACAAGAGGTTGTATGGAGTCACAGTGGTTCATCCCAAAAAGTTTTTTTACTGCTTTAGAAAGTTGTCAAGGGTTGTTTTTATTCAGTAAGGACATAAAATCCATGGCAACAGATGACTCTAAGAGTATTTAGTAAATTTTTAAAAATGGGTAAGAAAAAGCGAGCACAGGAGAAAGATTAAACAAAGAACTATAGGAATGTTTAAAGGACTCCTAAGAGTATCTCCACAAAAGTTCATTAAAATAGCTTTTGGCTAGTAAGTATATAATTTGTCACATATATTGAGAGGTTTAATAAATGGTCACATGATGAAAGCAATTATACCACAAACTTTGCAGTACTGGGTAAGGACACTAAAATTAAGAAGGATGACAAGTCTTTAGTCATGAGAGAGATACTGCTATTGGAAAGTGTGGATCATAATGAATAATTTCTTTATCTGTTGGTGATATTCTGTTATGTGAAAATGCAGATTACAAGAGCCTTAACAACTCAGGGGAGGTTATGGGAACACCAGCTAACCTGTTAAAGTCACTGTCTGCTTTTTGCTAGTGTAATATCAGGGTGTAGAAAGAAGGAGTCGTAATCCAGGCTCTGGTTTGGGCAGAAAAGCATAGTTAAAGAGGTGGGTTTGCAACTGACATCAAGTCTACAGATCTGCAAAACAGAGCAACACTTAACCAGTAGTTGTAATAGTAAAGAAAACTTCCTTCCTTTTGAATATTATAATATTTCTGTGTAAGATTTCTGAGAGAATTATATAATGTGGATGTTAACAGATTAATAATGGTACTTATAAGAGCAGCTGTGTCTGAAAGGAGTGAAGGGAACAACATAGCTCTTAGAAGTTTATTCCTTATGCTCTGACATACCAAAAGGCAATGTAAAGAGCAGTTTTGCTAACTGTTATTGGTTTTTAGGAGCTGTAGCTTAAAAAGGGAATTCACCTCATTAAGGAAGGGTCACCTTTTACCTGTGACGAAAGGGCCTCAAACCTCTCTGTTATAAATGACCGGGGCAGGAAATGATATTGGCTTCCTAAAACACTCTTATTAGGAAAAGGAAAGGGGAAGCTGCTTCTGCTGCTGCTGCTGCTGCTGCTGCTGCTGCTGCTCCACCAAGGAAGAGTTTTGTATCAGTCCTATAGCACAGCTGCTGTAAAGCTGGGACTTCACTTTCACAAGAGTTCTCAGAAACTCAGTGTGGTTTGTCTGGTTTAGGGGTGTCACTCCTTCCAGGTACTCTTCAGGTTACAGCAAATTGCAGGAGACTGTCTGCAAATACCTTAGAACCTCAGCTGTCTATTGCTGTTGTTTGTAGGTCTAGATTCTGTGTTGGCTCATCTCAGCTAGGGGCTTTTGGTATCAATCTGGTCCCATCACGCAGCTGGGCTTTGTAATTTCCATAAGGGTGGCAGCAGCAGCCTGACTGACAGGCCTGTTGTCAGCAGGAAGTAGAAAAAGGATCTGCCAGGAAGTAGGAAGTGGAGTAGGCTAGGAGCAGGCAGGTGAAGCAGCAGTAGGGGTGGAGAGTAGTGATGCTGGGGAGCAGCAGTGGCTTGACCCGACGGGAAAGCGACGGAACAGGTAAGTGAGGTTTTGGGGTAGGGGATACAGAGTAGACAAAACCAGCCTTTTGGTAACTAACAAACAGCATTATAACTCTCAAACTGATTTTAACTAAACATTACAACTCTATAACCAGCAACTTTAACTTTATAATCTTAACAACTCGGAATTTCTTGTACCTCGTTCTTCACACTCTGTATGTGAGGGGGATGTGTGTAGGTGTGGGTATGTAACAACAGTATGCAAATCTCAGATTGGTTTGGATTTTAACATTAGGATGTTTAAATCCAATTGATTTCTGAAGAAACCTGCTTTCCCAAGCAGATGGTGTGCCGGAGATTTGGACAGTGTGGTCAGACACATTCTCAAGGACGTGTCTTCAGTTCCAAGACCTGCATAGGCTTTCTTCCTTTCTGCTTCTAGTTTACAAGTCTAGTATTTAAATTCTGTAAAATCTGTTTTTCTGTAGAATGATGTTTCACTGGAATGTTTAGAGTCAGTGTTGATTGCTTTGGCTCTGTGCACCATGTTAATATTTTTGGAGCTTTGTAAGGAAAGCTTCTTCTACCTCTGCTCAGAAGGGTTTTCCTTGTTTGACTGGGCAAAACAGTCAATCACTGCCTCCTATCTTAGAGAGCTAAATGTTGTGCCAAGAGATTAATGCATGTCTTCCACACCTTCAAATGACGTTTTAGTGAAATGTCAGTGGTGCACAAAATACACTTTCACATTGGCATTAATTTAATGATTTTGCTTTTGATCCCATATGGTAAACTTTTACAACTCCTAATTACTATGACTTTAACACATAAAGAAAAAGTTTCATTTTAAAAAGTCTTTCTGAAACAGACTTTTTAACTGCATGGGCTAATTATGCTGCTGTTGCTCAAGTAGGAGTTCTATATGAGTGAAAATTATTGGCTGCTGTTTATGTATTGTTTAAATGCTATATTTATCCCTGACACTTCACTGCGTAACTATGCACATATGCATGAAATCTGGCTCTTAAGAGCCCATTTGTTCCAGCTGTACTTCTGTGAGATCGTCATTTTATTTCTGACATCAAAACTGGTTGCTGTGGAAATGATAATGTAAAAAACTTCAGCTGAGAAGAAAATATGGACTAGACAAATAATGAAAATTGTTATTTTCATTAATGATTTTCTTGATGGAATATAGGACATGTTTATAAAACCTGTGATGCCAAAGTCAGAGAATAAGATTAAAATTAAAATGATCCTTGTAATTTGAAGAAGCCATCTAAAAATCAACAAGAAACTCTGTAAAGGCATATGCAAAGTAGAACACAAACCCATGTTTTAGAACAGGAAAAATGACTGAGTGCAGAACTTCAGAAAAAAAGATCTGGGGAACCTTGAACTCTAACACTGATTTTTAAAACAACACAAATGTGATTCTGGAATGTATTAACAACAAAGTTATATGAAAGTCCTGGAGGAAATCTGTGCATGTGACTTTTTGTGAGATTTTGGTTTTCTATACTCTAGTTAGCTAGAAATATCTTTTATGATGAATTTGAGAGCATTAAAGAAGAGGGAAAGAAGAAAACAGTCAGAGATTTTGAAAATAGGAGTTACAGAGAAACACTAAAAAAATGGGGTTTTTTAATTCAATTATAAAAAAAAAAGACTGCAGAAGAACGTACTAATAAAGATGTACATTAGCTTTGCTTGGAGAAGAGTAAGAACAAAAGGGCTTAATTTACACCAAAGAAGATTTACCTTGGGCATAAGAGAAAAACCTACAAGCACAAAAAACAGTCCTTGTGGTAAATCAGTGAAGCAGATTGTTCTTGTAGATTAAATTATGAAATAATCTTTTCTCGGATCTTCAAGGAGAAGATAAGGCAAACTAATACCAGTCTGGTCCTTGTGCACTGGATTTCAAGTCAGTTTCAGCTAATATTTTAGGTGATTTACTGAAATTCCTTCTACCTCTACACTTCCCTTAGATACAATGATTTTAAATTATTATTTTAAAGCAGATACCATACTTTTCCAAGTTGAATGAAAATACTTAAGGCATGCAATTATTTAAGTTTTGTTTAAATAATTTTTAAAGATTTATCTAGACAAATGCAGAAATCAAGTCCCTTATCTCTTCCCCACCACAAAACAACTCTCATGGGGAAACTCCAGAAGAAGATGAGAAGAAAGTGAATAGTTTTGAGGTGTTGGCCTCAAAGAAGGCAATATCAAATGACATGTAATAGTAAACGTTTCTGTTGGAAATCCTAAACTCTATAGTATTCTGAATTTCCTTCAGGAAGGCTCTGGATCAGCCCTTCAGTTTCAAAAGAGTTGGTATAATTTGAAAATGTAAAAAGATGCAAATAGTTGTAGAAAATTCTTTTTTTGATTTTCTTTTCAAGTTAAATACAAATTCTTTATTTTGATACTCAGGTGTCCTGGTTTTAGTATGTGGTAACACTTCTGACAGAATATGAAATGTTGGCCTTTTTTTCATTTGATATTTAGCCCAAAAGGCTTTGAGGGGTAGCATAGTATTTGAAAGTAGATAGATTTTGTAAAATTTTTGCTAGTTTGCTCATGAATAAATTGGTTAATGGTGGGAGTAAGCTTTTCTGCAATTTTACATTGCAGAAAACATTGTTAAACAATATCAGATATCAAAAGTAGCAGATATAGTCTGCAAGACAAGATATATTTTATTTTTAATCAGAATTAGATTTTAGTCATGATTCCTACCAAGAGAAATTAATTTTCAGACTGTATGATAAGGACTTGATCATCAAGCAGTTGCCTGTGTGTTTCTTGTATAATTTTTTTCTGCTTCTATAGTATTATGCAAGAACAGATATTACTCACAGTTCTGCAACGTTTTTGTAAGAATCACAGTAGCAATAACTGTGCAAATTATCCGTCTGTGATCTGCTTTTATAACCACACAAATGATCCACAGCAGTTTTCTTTCCCACACAATTGCTTGGGAGCTGAGCTATTTTGCCTCTGAAATTAACCCTGAAGGACTATACAACTCTAAGAGTGTACTAGGATTAGTTATTTACTAATATAGAATGAGTGAGTCAAGGAATGAATCTTCCATCTACACATGAATTGTGGATGAATGGAACAATAAAAGCCTCAAGATAGGAGACTTTTCTTCCATATGGGAGAAACTTAAGGCCAAGTATGCTGAACTTTCATGTCAGAACAAAATTGGCACCAGTGGCCAATTTTCTTTTAAAACTGAACAAATTGTTGCTGACTAATTTAAGAGGTCTAGTGGTCAAAAACTGCTACAAAACCAGTCAGGAAACAGCTGTTCCAAGGGACGGCTGTAATAATTAAAAATATATTTACTAGCAGAGAAATTATAGATGCAGAATTAGCACTTGTTTAAAGACTAGAACACAATTTCATTCTAAGTGAGTAATAAAATGGGTTTTTACAAATATATTTAGGGTTTTCCTGTCATGTGTAATACTTTAAAAAATATGCTTCCATACAGTACATATGAGGCTGAACTTGTGACAAATACTGAAAGGGACTGTAGAGGTCTCAAGAAATATAAAATAGCATGCAATATACTTGAAATGGATTGTAGTTTGCATGGTAATAATAATCGTGAAGGCAATGAAAGTTGTGTTTGGCTAGAACAAGGTTTCCATACACATAACTTGCCATTACTGTTTTGAATAAATGGAGACAAAGCAAAATGCAGGATCATGGCTGGGTTGACTGCGCTGGCTGCTGTTATTAAAAAGATTAAGCCCTAATCCTTAGGAGGAGGAGGAGAAGTGACATCTGAAGTGGAAGAAGTTGCTTTCTTCAGTCACTAGGAACTGCAGACTACTGTAAGTCTTATTGATTTGTCCCTCATGTCACCTTAAACATTTTGGCTATTTCTGCCAAAGTAGGAATCTCTAGTGCTGAGGAAGTTTTTCACCCAATGTCTTTTGCTGTCTTATTATTCTCTTCTTGACACCTCCATACCAGCTGTGGTTCTTGCAATAGACAAATGACTGACGAAACAATTATCTGTGATGTTATTAGATACAGGACAGTAAAAACAAAATGGTATCAGCTAGTAATAAACTAACAGTTATTCTAACACAAATGATACAGGTAATCTGACTGCTGAAGACTGTAGACTCTTGATACATTGATTCCAAAAATCAGCCATGTATTTTCAATAATCTGTTGTTTCTGGAGGTTCAGCTATAGAAGACCAGGACTAAATAATCCTATTCGATACTAGGTTCATAGTTTCCAGATTGCCTCTGTCCATCCAAATTAGTTTAGTGGAAGAATTGCAGGACAAAACTTTATTGCATAGTTGTGCTCTCAGTTGTCCTAATTCCTCTGGCCTTAGGTGTTTTTCTTGTTGCCTGTCTAATTGTTCATTATTAGGTATTCTCCTGTAACTGCCTCTGATTCAGTTTTAGATTACTATCCATGCTCCAGTCTACTTATCATCTCCCAGGACTGGACCTGGTAACCTGAACATATGACTCTCTTTTTATGGTACCTTGGTGATGATAGGGCTATCTTCTGGTTGATTCTCAGCTGGTATAGTTAAGAAAGATCTAATCCTTGAACTACCAATTTAACACCTCTCAGGATCTGATTCAAGTAAGGAAACACAGAGACCTGAATATCTTAGGTCAAGTGCCCAGAAAAGATTTTAAATTGAACAGAGATGCTACTTTCGCTTCAAACATCTCAGTTTTCAGGTACATGTGCTTGTGCTGGTTTTGTCATCATACCAGCCTGAATGAGAACAACACATAACAAATAGCCTAATGTACCAAATTATTTCAACACTAGTATTAGATGAGAATTGTGGCAGAAATGTCCAGTTTAGCTTCACACTTTTTGGTGTTTTTATTAATAAGAAAGTATATAGAGAAACTGTTTCTGTAAAAATGTTATCACATATTTTTGAAATTATGAAATAATTTCATGTAAATTGCAAATACAATAATTCTCTTTACATTTTATTTCTGTAATGTTTTTTGTAGCTCCAAAGTGGCAGGGGGAAAAAAATAGGGTTTTAATAAATAGTTCAATTTTCAGATTCAGTAGATACTGCACCTGACTAATGAAAATGACAAAATGGATTGAAGCTATCTGATGATCACTAAGCTGATGAAAAATTGCCATGAAGATTAGTGATATACAGTACTGTATGAACAAGAACAGGCATAGCACAGATCCCAGTGACAATCACTTGTCACCCTTCTGCTTCGTCTGATTCCATTTACCACTTTTCTTTGGCCCTCAGCACTACCACTAAGTCAATTTATTATCCAGTTCAGAATGTTAACATCAATAATGCAGTGAGTCTCTAAACTTGTGTAGATTTTTATGATTTCATTACTTACTTACTTTGTAATTTTTTATGCCAGTAGTAAGGAAAATATTCCTCAAATCAGAGTAGCAAATTACTTTTGTCTGCTTTGACTTTCATTAACATTTCCTTGTATGAAGTAGGTAAAATATTTTGTAATATGTGTAGTTAATAACCAGCCCAAACAATGTACCATTTTTTCTTAATAGATTAAAAAAGTGTCTTGAATTTTGTTTCACATGTGCAGTTTTGAAATAGTTTCTATTTTTACTGCTTTGATCAGACCTTGAGTTGGTGTAAGATGCTATAGTTCACAGAAGCTCTGCAAGTTCACTTTTGGTTTAAAACATGTTTTTTTCTTAAATATGGATAAGTTTTTGATTTTCAAGCTTAACGTGTAAAGATAATAAAAATAGGAGATAATTTCACTGAAGTATCTCAGCTTTCGAAGGAAAACTAACAAATGAAAAAGGATATGAAAGGCAGATCTTAACTTTCTTCTGTTAGCAATTTATGATTGTTTTTCAAATCCTGCTATGTTTAGGTTGTCATTTTCTATCTTCCTTTAGAATTTTGAAAAATAGAATTCTTTATTAAAACTTCTAGTTATGAATTTTTCATGTTAGCTGAATAAATTATCTTTGCCTCTATAATGAGAAAGGTTTTATCTTGTTAAATATAAGGTATTTCAAGTCTAGAAAATGCACCAAACTTTAATCATTCAGCAAAGGGCAGCCAATAAAATTTTTATATCACAGTAATATTTATCCGTATTGGAGAGAAATCAACATTGTAATCCGTCTCTAACTTAGTAAGTGCTGAACAGCTTGAAAATAACGGTTTTTTTCTTAAGCTCGATTCATGTCTACAAGCATCCAAAACGAAGTCTGCATGCAAAGCAAAGAACTGTGGAAGGGTTTAAAGATGTTTTTGTTAGGCATATTTAAATATTCAAATAACAAAGCTAACCTGTGGGAAATCCGCAGCAGGAGAAATGTGGCACTCAATGTGAATGATCGGAAAATCTCGTTTATTGTTAATTCACACAATGCTTTTATAATAACACTAATAGGCTCATGCATATTGCAAAAGTTAAGCTCAGGACTGGTGCTCAGACTAAAAGTCAGCTACGCCTCTTTCTACATTTCTTTGTGGTTACATAGTTTGAGTAAGTTTTAGTTTTACCGTGCTTCTCCCTCATATCTTTCAGCTACAAGGTCTTGTTATCGTATAGCAGCTGTGCTCAAGGACATGCGAACCTTACTGCCTTGCTGGTTCTCATGAGAGTGCCTGTGTGCTCAGCAAAGCTCTCTCATGTCTGCGTGACCTTTTGCAGCTAGCCAGTTATCAATCACACTCTCCACACTTCCCCCGTTTTTCTGTTGGACAAGAAGGGTGGTATTAAATGAAGTATCCACCATCCTTTGCATCATTTTTTGTAAGCACAAACAACAGCATGGTAAAATCAATACAGCTAAAAAAATCACTATACCAACTATTATAGCGAATTTGACAATAGAACATAACCATGCACCCAAACCCAATGATTTTAGCCAGTGCCAAAGTCAATCCACTGACCCCTGTAACTGTAGAGGTACTCGACTGCAGTGGCCAGTGTTGCGGCCAACATTCTGGAGCAATTATGCTAGTGTCCGCACCGGTATCCAAAAGACCTTCAAGTCTTTTCTGCTCCCCTTGGTATTCTATGGATACCGTACGCCTTGGCCGATCGTGTAGGCTCATAGTCAGCAGGGTAAGTCCTCCAGAGGAGCCAAAGCCTTGGTCACCTCTTGACTGAGCATGGTGTGGATGTAAAGCCTTGGTAATTTGTGGTAAAGGTACCAGCTGAGCTATACGTTGCCCCTTCTCAATTTGAATTGGGGGAGTATTAGTGTGTGCCATGATACAGATCTCCCCTGTATAATCAGCATCTATTACTCCAGGTAAAACAAACAGTCCCATCATTGTAGCAGATGAGCGACCCAATAATAGGGCTCCCATGGCTTGTCCTTTTATTACTATAGGTCCTTTTATTCCCATTGGTATCTTTGCTGATTGGGTAGTCAGTAAAGTTATCCTTACTGCGGCTGCCAGGTCCAAGTCAAGGCTTCCTGGAGTGACTGGCCAGAGGGTTGTTGCATGTTGGTGGTGGCAGCAGCTACTTGTGTCAGAGCGCGGCGGCTGGAGGGCGCGCTGGTCTTCCCGTTTCCCGGGCGACGTTGTCAGACTCTGAGACTGTGTGTGTCCGATCGGCAGTTTTGGCACCAGACATTGTTTGCCTGGCAGTCTTGCCGTATGTGACCAGCTCCTCCACATTGATAGCAACGCATCCCGCCACTAGTGGTTGGACGCAACGTGCTGGTTACCGTTGCCTGTAAAGTTGCAAGAGCGGCAAGTACCTGCTGTGTTGTAGCCTCTGTCTGTTTTTTCAACCCTATTCCAATTTCTCTCAAAGCATCAACTACCAAAGCCTGACCCCCCGTGGGCATGTTGGACATTCACTCCAGAGCTTCTTCTATAGACCAATTAGCCCCTAGAGTATTTAGTACATTCTTTGTAGCCTGATTGCTATTTTGCAGCACACACTGTTTTAATAGTGTACCTTCCATAATCTCAGGAACTCCTGCTTGGTTAATTGCATTAGCTACTTTATCTATAAACGGTCCAAAAGCCTCATCCTTTCCTTGCTTTATTCCCATATATGCAGGATCCCACCTGGCTCTTTAATTCTGTCTAATGCCTGCCGCACCAGGCGCATCGCTTCACGACACTTAAAAGGACCAAGAGTTGTCTGTGCTTCTGTTCTCAAAAAATTACCAAGCCCCATTAATTCCTCCAGAGTTACACCCTGCAATGGATCACTGGGTCCCCTGTTCACTGCTACACTTTCCTGACAGAGTGCCTGCCAATGTGCATTAAATAACAGCTGTTGATGTTGTGTTAGAATAAGCTTAACTATAGAGCGACAATCATTCGGCAACAATACCTGAGTAGTCCAAATGTAATCCAGCATCTGCCTTACAGGCTCACTAGTAACCCTGTATTTACTTGTAGTATCTGGTAACTGAGACAAAATTTTCCAAGCGAGAGCAGTTATTGTCGCATTCAGCCCACCCCCTACCATTGGTGTAAATACCACCGGACAGGTGATCCCCCTTGCCACCTCTGCGGCTTCAGAATCCCCTGACTCCATAAGGTGTTTTGCTACAGCTGCCCAGGCTTCTCGTCGCTCCCTTGCAATGGCCCCTGCTGGGTCACTCTCAGCCCCAGGGATCGGCTCATGCTTTGGGCGGGGGGTTCTAGCACTGGGTCAGATGGTGCCAATGCTGTGGCAGTCAAAGGGGCTGAGCCAGCAGAATAGGGTGTCATCACCGGTGGCAGTTGAACTGAGGTCACAGCAGGGGGCAATGGGCAATCAAACCAACAGTTATAATTTTTATTTTTATCCTGAGCCTGCTGAGCCTGAGTTGCTGCCCTTTTCTCTGCCTGATACTGTAACAACTCATTGTGCACCACCCGCCACAATTTCCCTAATTTCTTAGCAGTTTTATCATCATCTAAAGCTGCCTCCCATAACTTATCTCCGAACTTACGCCATTCTGATAATTCATGCACTGTGTGGGGATTTTGAAACATACCCTGAGCATACCCATATGCTAACAACCCAGGGAGTTCCTTTTGCAAATCAATTCCCTTCACCCTACGTTGTTGCAAAAAAGAAATAAATAAATCATATGCTGCTTTCCTTTCCATGATAAATGAATGTCAGTGCTGTTGCAGCCTTACAAGGTCCAGCAGCACATATCGGCTAGGCTCTCCGATGAAGTCACCTAGGGCGCGGCACCCTCCTTTTCTTTTCTTGGTGCTGTTCGCCGTCCCTGCTGCTTAAGGACCCGAACCCTACGCCGTCCCACTGTGGTGTTCTATCATGTCGTCAGGGTCACCATTTGTGGGAAATCCACGGCGGGAGAAATGTGGCACTCAGTATGAGTGATTGGCAAATCTTGTTTATTGTTAATTCACACAATGCTTTTATAATAACACTAATAGGCTCATGCATATTGCAAAAGTTAAGCTCAGGACTGGTGCTCAGACTAAAAGTCAGCTACGCCTCTTTCTACATTTCTTTGTGGTTACATAGTTTGAGTAAGTTTTAGTTTTACCATGCTTCTCCCTCATATCTTTCAGCTACAAGGTCTTGTTATCGTATAGCAGCTGTGCTCAAGGACATGCGAACCTTACTGCCTTGCTGGTTCTCATGAGAGTGCCTGTGTGCTCAGCAAAGCTCTCTCATGTCTGCGTGACCTTTTGCAGCTAGCCAGTTATCAATCACACTCTCCACACTAACCCTTTGCTATAAGTATCCCATTCTGCAGTGGATTAAACTACATGCTGCATTTTTACATTGTGGTCAGCTTTCCATATAAGATTTTTGCATTCTTTAATCACATATAATAATTCTGTCAGGCAAATTGCTGTTGGGAAATGGAAAAGATGGAATGGGAAAAATAAGAGAAGCAATGGTGAGAGTTATCACCTCATGAATTTTGCAATTTCCCGTGTTTCTCAATTCTGAAATCCTAATTTCCATAAGAATTTTACTGATGAGCCGCAATATATTTTGTTCATCTTTCCTTGCACTTATTAATATAAAGATGTGCTGATTTTGACGTCATGTGCATATGTTCGTTCCAGAGTTATGTCTTGTTACGGTTTCTCTAATGAGCTTTCACTGAAATGAGTTTCAACATTTTCAGTAACAGTATGTGGAAATTCTTCACACCACAATTATATTATGTTTTATCAAGCTGCCTTAAACACTGACATTCAGCAGGCATAATTAATCCATTCTTCCACTGCTAAGTATTTCTTGGTTTTGCTTTGTAAATGGCACTGTAGGATGTGTTTTGTCTTTCCAGGAGAGTTGGAGAGCTGAGTATAGTGAGTTTTTTCACTCATGGAGAGAAAAGGACTGGATGGTGACATCTGCCATCTGAGGGAATTACAGGAGCCCTCTTTCCATTCTTCAAGATAAAGAAAGTGGTGCCATCAGAGAAAAAGAAGTGCAAAAAAAATGTTCACTCTTTGACGGGGAAGTCTTGGAAAGTCAGTGGTTACCATTGGTGATGAAGCTTATTTTGAATGTATACTTGTATATGCCCTTTGCTGTGTTAATTGAGAAATAGCTCTGTGTTTCCCTAAGATTATCAAACTATATCTTTTTTTGCTTTGATTTGGATTAGAAATGCTTTCAGGCAGTACAGTCTTGGTATCTGCATAATTTAATAAAAACTAAAAGGAAGAAATAAGAAATACAAGAATGTGAGTCTGCCTGTTTTGACTAATGAAGCCTTTAAAGCTCTTCAGTACAGAGTGTAGGGTAACACAGAACTGATTTTGCTCTGAAATTTTCTTCTCTAATAATATGATTTTCCTTCCAGGCAAAATGTGGAATTATAGTGATGTCTTAAGTTTTAGTCTCCATGTTTGCAGATTCTGTGCTGCCTAGGGATGTAATTCTGAGCCTCATATTAAGTGGCAGTAAGCTCTCTTCACAGAGTAGGTAGACAAAACAAATCCTTCGTCTGAAGAGAACCAAGGACACCTTTCAGGTCCAAAAGCATAAACAATGGCGGACTGAAGGGAGGAACAAGAAGGATGGGACCTCACAACCTGAAGCTGTAATCGGCCAACTGAACCCCGGTATGCAAATAGACTAAAACTTATAAAAACTGTAAGATCTCGTGACGGGGGGGGGGGGGGCATTTTTGTGACCATTCTTGGTCCACCTGGGGTGCAGCCTTGGTCAGGCGCCTGTCCTGCCCAGGGTGGATCCTGGAGGCCTTTCAATAAATACCTGCTTTATTCTCTATCTCTGTCCAGTCTCTGTTTCAGGTCAGCCTTCCAAGGCAACAATAGAATAAGCTAAAAGGGAGCTTTGGAGGCCACCTCTAAATCCTAATTCTCCTCCAAGCAGAATTAGCTTCAAAGATTGGTCAGACTGCTTAGCACATAATCTTATCTGTTTTAAAGGATCTATGAAGATAGACATTGTACAATCTTTTGGGAAGATATGAATTGACCACTAACACTGTGGAAATGTTATTTTTCTTCCATCTAGTTGAAATTTTAGATGTTCTGACTTATTACTGGTGTCTTTCATCTTCTCTCTGTGCATGCCTGAGAAGCATCTGACTGCCTTCCTTATAGCACCCCTGAAGAAGCAGAAGGCTGCAATAAGATTCCCCTTCACCATCTGCTCCAGGATAAGCAGGCAGAACAACTCAGAATGTTGTTGTAAGGTAGTGCTACAAGCTCACAGTGAACCAGTGAGATGACTGAGTTCCTTTTTAAAAAATACAGCGTTGGGTGTTTGGTCCTCAGCTACACGCAGCTAATCCATCCCAGGAGCAGGACTTTGACACACCATTTGAGGTAACTGCTTGAGAGTAAATTTCATAACTCTTCATTTAATCATATGTATAGTCCTATTGATACTTTAATTATGAAGAACAATGGTTGCAGATCTCTAATACATATTGTATTACAACAAGTTACACTGTTATTTGCAGCTTGGTTATCTTGGCAATTCGTAAAAGTACTTTATACTACACTCTTTACCTGTACTTTGTACTTTCGCATCTTATGTATAGAGTTAGTAGACATATATTTGTGTGATTAATAAGTACAACTTGGAATGTGTTTTTAATTTATATACCTTAAGAAATTGCATTTATATAGCTTAAGAAATGATGGGCTACCAGCAGTCTTTTTTTCCTAGAGTACCAGAGAATAAATGGAGGTTTAGAGACACTTTCAACAGGCAGTTTCTAACCAATGTACACTAACAATGTACACCAATGTCCAAGCTGTAGACAGCCAGTTTTCCCAGGAGAATGACATGGAAGACAATCTCACGGCCCTTGCTAGAGTCAGGGGAGACTTCATCTAGAGTCTTTCCCTCAGTCATAGGAAACAAGTGCACAGCTATCCCAGCAGTTGATTATGGTGACTTAGAGTTGCCATTGCCCACTCAGTATTTCTGGAAGGCTTGAAGTGGAATGTGGTTGGGACAGAAAGAGGGCTGTGTTCCAGTCATAAAAATCTTCTGCTGGTCCTTCTTGGTATGCTCAGGTGAGGGCTGGGGGAAACCTGTGTTGTGGTCAGGTCCCCTGGGCCTGGATACCTGTTCTATTGTCTCTTATAGCATGGTGATCCTGTGATGTTGCCTATTAAAATTCTTTCGTAAAATGGCATGTAATATGAACTGATTGTGCTGAAATAACACTGATATTTCAGTGTGAGTGCAAATTGCAGAATTTGTCGCTTATGTTGGAGAAAGGAATGTGACAAGAACACATGGAGTTCATGCAGCAACAGCTGAATTTTAGGGTTTGGGTGCCCCCTTTTATAGGATCTTCAAATTTCTCCTGCTTGCAGACATGATTGATTAAGGGTCTTAACTCTGCCCAGCTCACTGGCCAATGATCTGGGTGTATTCATGGTTCAAAGGGATTGGCTGGGGTCTCCTGTTTGAGTTTGAATCAGACCTATCATTACCGTACTTGGGGACTTGATTGCCTCTATTCTCTAATGAGCTAGGCTGATCGAGTTGGTTTGTGCTAGGGCAAATTTCATCTGGGCGGCTATAGACTGGATATAGCTGTCACAGTTTCCTCTTTCTGTTTTAAAAAAATGCAGTGTTCTCCCTCATCTTTCTGCAAGGGCCCTTTGCAGACAGGATGACCACATAGCATGATGACACAAATGACTCTATCTAACCCGACAAACCTACCCTCTCCCAGACAGTGATGTATTGCATATCATTGAAAATATAACATTCATACTCAAGAGCTGTCCAGTAGGGTTACCAACAATACGAGTTTTCAAATCGGCATGCAGCGGGCTTATTACTTTGAAGTTACAAACTTAACACTTAACTCTGTAAACAGGAAGCATTTCAACTTTTGAACCATGGGAAAACCAACCAACAGGGAAAACAATCTGTCTTGTATGTGATTCATATCCTTAAATAGACAAAATCCTCAAGTCCTCATTTTTTAAAAATAGAAAATTTTCGTGTCCTCAAAAAGATAAAATTCTTAAATAAACTTGTCACCTTAGAAGTCCCAGATCTCTGTGTAGCAATTGCACAAGTTGTTTAAATTGCTGCTCCACAATGTCTGCTGGAGTGCCATCAGGAAGGTGTTGTCTCTGGCCCATGCAGGACATAGTGCAGGACGGACACACCTAGCGAGTATGCATCTTGTTCCAG
Source organism: Chamaea fasciata (assembly GCF_029207755.1). Lineage (NCBI taxonomy): Eukaryota > Metazoa > Chordata > Aves > Passeriformes > Sylviidae > Chamaea > Chamaea fasciata. The sequence continues at coordinate 66,624,228 of NW_027094089.1, forward strand.
TGTCCATGGAAACACAAGACACAAAACCCACATCCCCATGTAATAAGATCCCATGGACCTTCCCACTTATTTGTGATAATATCCTTTACCATTACTTTGGGTTCAGGTGACTGGGCATCACCAGATGACTGCAGTGATAGGAAGTGAATTAAAAGTACTGGATTCTGGGATTGTTCTGGTACTGTTAAATGATTCAGGGTATAAACAGCTTTTGCTACTCTGCTCTGTGGGGTCTCACCACACATTCCCCCTTTTTATCTAAGATATGTTTTAGAGTGCCATGTGCACTTTCTACAATGGCCTGTTGTGCTGCTAAGTGGGGAGTACCAGTGTGGTGTGACACCCCAGAGATGTAGGAATTGTCTCTTTTTTTCTGATGTATATGCAGGGCCATTGTCTGTTTTGATGTTATGGGGGATACACAAAGCAGCAAAGGCTAATTGTCAGTGTGCGATGGCATCCTGACCCTTTTCTCCTGTATGAACTAGTGCCCATATAGATGAGGAAAAATTATCAATTGACACATGCATGTATTTTAGATGTCTGATTTCAGAAAAATGTGTGACGTCAGTCTGTCAGTTTTATAAAGCTTTTAAGCCATAGGGATTACCTCCCGTCTGTAGTGGTGCGGTGTAACCCTGGCTATCAGCACAATTATTGACTATGTTATGAGTCTCTGTGTTTGACAGCAGAAATTGCCTCTGTAGAGCTGGAACACCTTGATGAAAGAAGGCGTGTGATGTATTTGCTTTGTGCAAGCATATCTGGCTGTGGGGCTGTCCACGCAGGGCTAGCTAGGTGATCTGCTTGTGCATTGCCCTCTGCAATAAAACATGGGAGATTTGTATGACTTCTAATGTGCAGGATGTAGTAAGGGCAAGTTCTGGACTGGATGGAGTGCCACAAGGTTTTTAGTAGGCCAAATAATTGTGCATTGTCAGTTTCCTTTAACAGGGCTTGGTCTATTCGTTGTGTGATGTCTGCAACATAGGCAGGATCAGTAACATTATTTAAAGGAATGTGGGGAAAATATTGAAATGCCATAGCTGCAGCACATAGCTCCATTAACTGAGGTGACCCATTCTCATAATCTTCCAATGTTTGCCCTTTACTTTCTCCTTTTCATGTGACAATGGCTTTTCCTGTTTTCCCACAATCATTGGTAAACACTGTAACAGCTTTTAAGGGTGTGCAACTGTTCAGAGGTTTTAGGAATAGTGCAGTGGTTTCGCTCATTTGCAGCAATTTTTGACTCGGTATGTGGTAACCAATTTGCCCTGAGAAATTTTGCAAGGCACTTTGTAAAGCTGTGCTGTTGGCATAACACCACTCAAATTCTTCTTCCATCACAGATATAATAATTTTTGAAGGATCTTTTGCACTCAATTGTATACATCTTTCATGGCATTGGATGATTAACTGGGCAATTAACTCAAAGATGGTAGAGGCTGTCTTTTTAGGTTGGTGAGTTAGGAACATCCATTCTAAAACATGCAAAGGGTCAGACCACTGAGTATCCCATTGTCCTATAATAGCAGTAGGATGGAAATCAAAGATGAAAATAAACACAGTAATACACACTTCTGGTGGACTAGCCTGTTTGTGATAGCCTACTCTACCATTCAAGAACAGCGTTTGCCTCTGGTGATAATTTCGTGGGAAAATTTAGATCAGGATCCCCCTTTAGGAGGTGAAGTAAGGGTGCTAATTGTAGGATGGTCAATCCTAGATAGGTCTGAGCCAGTTAATGATACCCAGAAGTTTTTGTGCAGCATTTAAATATTGAATTTTAGTTGAGGATTGAATTGTCTGGGGCTGTGTAGTCTGATCCATAATTTTGAGTCCAAGGTATTTCCAGAATGGTTGCTGCTGTACCTTTTCCGGTGCTACTTGCAGCCCAAATGTTTTTTAATGCTTTCATCAGGCTTGGCGAAATCTGTGAAAGGTCTTTTTCAGTTGGTGTAGCTATTAAGATATCGTCCATGTAATGGTAACAGTACACCCCAAAAAATTGTTCCCTCACTTGATAATGCCTGAGCAATATACCATTGACAAATTGTGGGGCTGTTTTGCGTACCTTGCGGCAAAACTTTCCATTGATAACATTCCACTGGTGCAGCATTATTAATATTTAGCCTTGTGAAAACAAACTTTGGGGTGTCATTTGGGTGTAAAGGAATAGTAAAAAACCAATATTTTAGATCCACAATTAAAATGTCCCAGGTGGCGGGAATCATTGTAGCAGATGGCATGCTAGGTTGTAAGGCGCCTATGCTCTCCATGACTGAACTTAAGTTCATGATTTTTCTTAAGTCATGGAGCAACCTCCATTTCCCAGACTTTTTTGATTTTTAATAACAAACACCGGAGTGTTCCAAGAGCTTGTGGATAGTTCTATGTGCCCTTGAGCCAGTTGTTCCTGTACTGAAAACTTAAGGGTGTGTAGCTTCTCTAAGGGCCACTGTGGTACCCACACAGGCTGAGTTGTAAGCCATTTTAGAGCTAGTATGGGATATGTTACACGCCTTAAAACAGTGGCCCCTACCCACACTCCTCATGCAGACAGAACATCCCTCCCCCACAGGTTAAGTGGTGCTGCAGTGTTGTAAGGTCAAATTGTAGCTGTTTGACCCTCAGGATTTTTGACCAAAACAGGTTTGCTGCTCAGACAGTTCTGTGTCACCCCTCCAAGGCCAGCAACAACAGATCCCCCTGGCATGGTGGGCCACGATGAAGGCCAAGTGTGGGCAGAGATGATGGTGACGTGCACCCCTGTGTCAATCATTCCACTGATCTTTATTTGCAAGGGCCTTGCCCAAGGCATCGTGATAATACACACCATGTTGGGTCTCTGATCCCACATGACCTGGGTCCAAAATATCTGAGGTTCTCCTGTCAACCCAAAGCCTTGGTTTCCCCTCACCTTGGGATCTGTTTTTGGGATAGAAGACTTAAAACAGTTGAATTAGGCCAGTCAGGTTTTAGCAGGGATAATCATAGGTAGAGTTGGGGTTGACACCATTGCATGTATCTATCAAGCAAGATATGAATCTATAACACCAGGGTGTACAAATACACCTTGTAGAGTGGCACTGGGCCTTGCAATCAACAGTGAACTCAATCCTCTCCTGATGGGTCCCTGGGCCTTGAGAGGGACATTATGTACCTTTAAAATGCCTATGGTTATTGAGATGGAGGTGGAAACATCCATTCCAGCTGCTCCTCTGGTCGTTTCTTGTGAGCTGGTCACATGGGGTTGCACAGGAAGGCGAGGATATGCTTGTATCCTTGCGCATCTCCCCATTGTGCTGGGTCGTCCATTTCCCTGGTTCTTAAAAGATTCCTTAAAAGATTGTTTATTAGTATAGACTTTTTGTTTTGCACTGTCTGACCATATGACCAGGTTTCCCACACTGGTTACAATTAATGTCTATATTTCTCTGTCCTTGAGATGTCCCTGTTGGAATGAGCACAGAGCGGCAGAGCAGCCAGTCGTTGTTTCAGGTCTTGTCCGGCAGGGCAGGGCACACGGGAGCTGCAGGGTGCTCATTCAGCATAGCATCACAGGGCATCACAGGGCATCTCCACTGCTTGGAATGGCATCACAGCAGTTTGGTTTGGCTGTGACACGCTCTGCTGGCAATGCATGCTGGCACGGGGCAGCTCCTTGATTGCATGCAGCAGCAAGACGTTCCACTGGCAAGTTGTCCCCACCCGGGGCAGTGGCGTGCCTTGGGACAGCTGCAGGACATTCTGCAGGCGAATTGTCCTGGCACAGGGTGGCAGCACAGCTCCGGGCAGACTCACAGCACAATGGGGCTGCTTCACCTGTCCCCTTCCCCAACATACCTGGCGCGGCATCCCCACTTCCTGCCGCCTCCCCTCCCCTCCCCTCCCCTCCCCTCCCCTCCCCTCCCCTCCCCTCCCCTCCCCTCCCCTCCCCTCCCCTCCCCTCCCCTCCCCTCCCCTCCCCTCCCCTCCCCTCCCCTCCCCTCCCCTCCCCTCCCCTCCCCATTTTCATCTCTTGATGTAACATTTCTAGATGCTTTGAGAAAATTGTCTTACGTCTTCTCTATTTGCTGAAATGTCTCTGGAAGCTATCTTCAATATTCTTGAAATGTAATTTGTACAATTACAATAACATGTAATGACAGTTCAATGACATCCATTAAATACTAGAATTTTGTAACCAAATGGCCTGAATTAGAGGATGGCAACATTATACTTTTTGGAAGGTCTGGAACAAACCATTGAGACCTTCAACTTAAGATGATTATGCAGTCAATATAATTTCGTGGCTTAAATTGATAATATTCTTTAGAATAACAATTTTGTTGAGCAAGTTGCTTATTGTACTTAAGTATCAGTTTCCTTTTTTGTATAAACTTGAAAAAAAAAACCCCTATGTTACCTGCTACTCTGTGAATTGACATGCAATGCTTTATAATTGCTAGCAATTATTACAATCATCACACATCTGGAAGCCAGGATTTAGGAAAATGTAGCCTCACAGCTTTATGGAATACTATGCTTAATCTTTATAGATAACATTTCTCTAAGAGGGAGCTGAGAAAATGAAAAATGGAATATTCCCACAAAAATTTTTTTAATTTCTAATGGCATAGGAAGGTGAAACTAATCCTGAGATTTGAACTTTGGATTTCCATAAACAACTCTCACGTAGAAATAATAGTTGGACATCAGAATTAGTAAAATATTTAAGCATATAAATTGAGAAAATTTATAGGTGCAAAGGTAATTAATTATGGTCTGAAAACTGCTGCTGTAACAAGAGGAGCTTGCATTAGTAAAGTATTGGATATATGTTTTAAAATAAGACAGCCATCTATATTTGTCTAAATTCTGTGAAAAATATCTATACTGTGTAGGCTGAATTTAGGCAGGTTTTTAGAGTCATGTTTGTACTGCTTCTGATAGATTTAAATGCTACAAGACTGTTTCCCATAACAATCCTTGAGCCTCTGCTTAACCCTGGAGACACTCATGATACTATACTACCTAAATTTTTATTTCTGACCTCGTACAGAATTGACTTGCTTTTGGCTTCAGTGTGGAGGTTTGACTCTAGCCTACAGCCCCAAAGGAATTCAGAAACTAGAAATTTTCTAGTAATTCTATGTGCTGGTTCCAGTTCAGTACATATTATCACATTCCATTTACTGGGCTAAGCCTACAAAAAAATTATGGCTCAATACGATTTTTTTCTGAGGCATGTCACAATATGTAAATGTCTTCCTTAAAACTTAAAATAAGCATCCATGTCTTAGTTTTCTTGAAATACTGTTTTGATCAAGTGCTTGCTTTTTCAGCTTCTGTGATACTTTTAACTGATAGGTATTCTTGGTTCTACAATATATATTATATTGAGCTATCTGTGGTTTCTAAAGGTTTGTGTGGCCCCTAATGAGAGATAATAGTGTTTTCTCACCCTGCAGTCAATCAGTCAGCATGGTTATATCAGATTTGTGGTTCATCCAGTGGGTGTTTTCCTCTCAGAAAGAGAATTTGGAGGTATTATAGTTTGTGAGTGTTTGAAAAATATGGGGGAATAGAAATGTTTTGGAATATGATGGTGAAATTGAAGGGGTAAAGGTGTTGTGGAGGTACACAATGGTGCATAACAAGAGATAGAGGATGACATGGCAGAAACTGGGGTTTTACAGTGGTCCAGCATTATAGCAATGGCTCTTTTGGAAAGAAAGGAAAGATGGAATAAATTATTTTACAGGGATGCAAGCCACCGAACAGGGCAAGAATGTTATAGGGATGTCACTGAGTAGACCTGAGGGAATCCTAGTAATGAGGAGGAAGATATCTGGGACTTTCACTATGTAACAGAAGGGAGAAGGACAGGGAGAGTGTAATTGCAGGGTCATATTATTTGATGGCATTCAAACTGGCTTGGACTACTGAGTCTGTTGTTCCGTGTTTCTTTTTGTGTTCACGACTGTGGCATATATTCTCTTTCATGGTATAACTCCTTGTTCTTTGAACTATGAAATATATGGCAACACATGCAGAAGCTACATGTGAAAAGATTTTCAACTTTTTTCCTGGCATTTTCTTCTCCAGATGTCTGATCCAGGCACAGCACAACCACATAACTTTACAAGGTTTTGAGGTTTAGATTGAACTACTTCCCTGCATAAATACTGTTTATTAAACTAGGGTTTGGTATAAATGTAAAATAAAGTTCATAAACATTATTCAAGATATCCTAAGCAAAATGTAGTCAGCAAAGGGTTAAAAGAAATCTAATACTTGTTGATAAAGAAATAAATCATAAAATAATAGAACAATAGAATATGCTAAGCTAGAATGGCCCCACCAGGATCATTGAGTGCAACTCCTGGCCCTACACAGCACAGCCCCAAGTGTCACACCACATGCCTGAGAGTGTTGTCCAAACACTTCTTGAACTCTGTCAGGCTTGATGCTGCGACCACTGGCCATGGGCAACCTGTTTCAGGGCCCAGCCACCCTGCGGGTGGGAAATTTCCACCCAAAATTCCTCTGACACACCTTCAGGCCATTCTCTCCGGTCCTGTCACTGGTCACTACAGAGCAGAGATCAGCCCCTGGCCCTCCTCTTCCCCTCACAAGGAAGTTGCAGATTGCAAGGAGGTCTCCCCTCAGTCTCCTCCAAGCTGAACAGACCAAGTCACCTCAGCTGCTCTTCATTTGGCCACCCCTCCAGACCCTTCATCATCCCCACGGCCTCCTTTGGACACTCTTTGATAATTTAACATGTTCTTTATATTGTGGTGCCCAAAACTGCCCCCAGCACTCGAGGTGAGGCCGCCCCAGAGCAGAGCCGGACAATCCCCTCCCTTGCCCAGCTGGCCATGCTGGGCCTGATGTCCCCAGGGCAGGGCTGGCCCTCCTGGCTGCCAGGGCACCGCTGACTCACACCCGATTTGCCATTAACGAGGATGCTCAGATCCCTTTCTACAGCTCTGCTTTCCAGCATCTCATTCCCCAGTCTATGCACACTACAAGATAGCCTGTTATGTTACATATAAATGCTGTAAACTTGGTAATGAAATTGGCTCAGTGGCAGAAATGTTCAAAAGTTGGAAGCATGCTCATAAGGATAATAATTAAAACACAATGCATGAATTAGCACAATGGCTTTCCAAAAATATAAACTTCATGTGATAAGTATTATCAAAATTTAACCAGCATGGAATTACAATTGCTCCAGTTTTAAATACAGGACCAACTTTCGAACTTGAAGCAACTTCTACATTTATTATTTTTACACAACATGCATATGATGCTCGTAGAATATTATATTATTAAACTTCTCTCATTTTACAATTTCCTGCAAGTGGCCCCTGAGTTTTACAGTCTTAGCTTTTTATGAAAGGCTTGTCCTTTAAAAGTATAATTTCCTTTTAATTTTTCCTACATTTTTATAGAAAATTAGTTATATTTCTTTCTCTTTTGGGCTTTTAAAAGTCAGATATGTTTGCTGTACATTTGCTGTACATTGTACTACAATTGCAGTTGTAGTCAGAGTCTTATTACATGCTTTTAAAATATTGCAATTATCAATAACCACCTAATTTTCTTCTTGGTCTTGATTTTTTTCTTGACATTACTATGAAGAGCTCAGTCAGTTTCCAAAGGAATTAAAACATTAGTGTCCATACAGTTTATGTAAAACATGAGAGGGAATTTATGATAGTTATAGGAGGATACACATATGGGATGTCCCTAAATTAGTCCTATGTTTCCTAGATATCTTCTGTAAATTTTTAAAACTCGGAGATTGCCAGATATATCAAAAAATTTTAAAGCTCTTCTTTTTTCACTGTAATAAGATGAATATGAAGTGTCTTCTACTCTAAAACAGTATTGTGTCTCTCTCTCTCTTCTCACAGCTCAAAAATGTCTATTGCCCAGCATAGCTCATATAATCTCTGCATATTATTCATTTCTAGATGAGCATCAAATTCTGATTAAAATTCCCATTTCCCTTAAAAATCTGGAAGTTTTCCCTGATATTGACTAATGTGAGGTGCTGCTAAAAAGAATGTCTTCTGTTTCACCTAGTCCCTATCCAGAACGAGGCAAAAGAGGAAAATGATATAAAACATTCAGGCTGAATCAGAGAAGAACAAACTTAGAAAACTGTAAGAGGTAGAGGAGATGAAGCTGTCTATGTCCTCTTAGCATACTGAACATTGAAAGGAAATTAAGAGAAGCAGAATTAGAATGAGGTAGGAAACAGCCCTGTTTGGAAGGTAGGTAAACTCAACATGTATAAAAACCTAGTCTTTTTCTTGAAACTTTAAACGTTAGTATTAATAATAAAAGCATTATTTAAAAAAAAAAAAAAAAAAAAAAAGGACAAAAAAAAAAAGACATAAAGACATCGGATTTTGTTTACCAGCCAGGTAAAATCTGATTTGGAGATTATATTTCCAGTAAATTTACTGATTTGTCTTTATGAAAAAATAAGATATGCAAGTGAGTTCTCTTCATAGATCTTGGCCTAAAAATCATTACAGGTTTTGCAAACAAAAATGAAATTGAATTAGCTGGCCTTTAATTTCACTACTGTGGTCATAGCTCTGAACCATATAGAAATGAACAGCATGTGCTTTAACTTCTAGAAAATACCAAGGTTTAGCTGTTTGGGAGACAGTGCATGGCTCTGTTTGTCATGTCATTATTTTAAGACCTGAACCAAATGTATTTCAAAGGAAGAAATTGGAGCCCAGCAGTATCTGCTCTTTCTGTCCTACACATGTAAACATAATTGAACAACTTGACTGTGGATAGGTAATTTTGTCTGATTTCACTGTAACTTGAACAAAGATTGACCACTGGAGAACAAAGGAAAAATTATTCCAGGTGGAATGCTGGGTTTAGGATTAAACTGTGCGCAATCATATACTGATGGTTTTTTCTGTGTCTGAAGTCTCCAGTGCACTTTATCAACTAACAGACTACAATAATATGATCTAGTTTGACCCATCATAAATAAATAATTTTTAAAGGGTGTCCAGTCACAAGCAGGGTTTTATTTCATAAAAATCACACTAAGCCATTTGTGATGGCCATAGTGTGGAGACAGAAAACATTACAGAAATGTAGAAGCTTTTACTTGAACTAACAGTGTGTGTGTTGCCTAGAAGGCTGACCTGAAACGGAGACTGGACAGAGCTAGAGAATAAAGCAGGTATTTATTGAAAGGCCTCCGGGATCCACCTTGAACAGGACCGAAGCCCGACCAAGGCTGCACCCCGAGTCCACTACAAAACACTACACCAAAAAACCCACCCGATCATGAGGTCTTACATTTTTATCAGTTTTGGTCCATTTGCATATTGGGGTTTAATTGTCCAATTACAGCTTCAGGTTGTGAGGACCCGTCCTTCTTGTTCCTCCCTTCAGTCCACCACTGTTTATGTTTTTCGGGCCTCAGAGTTGTCCTTGGTGTTCAGCAAAAAGGGATTTGTTTTGTCTACCTACCCTGTGAAGAAAGCTTACTGACACTTAATATGAGGCTCAAAGCTACATCCCTAGGTAACACAGAATCTGCAAATACGAAAGCTAAAGCTTAAGGCATCATGTGTATAATCAGAGAAATGGATAGATGTGGCATCCCAGTTTGCATCTAATGGAATAAATATGCCACTGTAGGACCCCTAAATATGTCCTTTTTTCTCAGGAAAATTTTTAGCATTAAGTTCATTCACTAAAATTCAAAATTATCTTGCCGAAGGGGTGCAATGTTAAAAGATACACTTAATGGGTTAGCTCTTCAGAAATGTAGTTACCCATGTCAATGTTAATAAAGAATAGGTCACAAAAAAGAAGATGCAAATAATGAAGTAGTAAGAGTCATCTTAATTAGTCATCTCCTTATGCACAATGAATCTTCTACTCAGGTACAGACTTCTTAAAAGTATACTGGATGTAGTAATCTGCTTTTGTGCAAAAGAAAGGTTAAGGCTGAAAGGCTCAAAGCCAAGAGTCCTGTAATAAAATTTGTACCTTCAAAACTTTCAAGAAGAGAAAAAGGCTCTGGCATGACATTTTTGGGATAAAGTAATGAACAAGTTCACCATTCAACAGTCTTTTTCTCCATTTCATAAGCTCTAAAGTTGCAATAAAAATGTTTTACTGCTATTATTATAGAAATTAGATTCTTAAATGGCTTGCATAAGTAGAAATCTCAACTTTTCCTACTAGAGATAGAGACATGGATTGGTTTCTCTCGATTTGAAATGGTTCCCAAGTTAAGCTCTACAGTTGGGAACATTTAACTTTTTTGTCTAGTTTGTTTGGTTTTTTCCAATTTTTATAAAAGTATTTACATGCTTTCTAGAACTTTAGCTTTTAGGAACTTTTGGAAATATTTGATCTTACAAGTGATGTTTACAGCCTGACAAAGATAGACTCTACTCTTTGAATTCAAGGATTTTTAAATAAATGGTCTAACCTGAATTGTTTTAAACTCAATTGTGTTTATTTTTTCCTTGAATGAAGGTGGAAAGCAGAGAAAGCAAAAAAAATACTTATTTATGTTCAAGAATGTTCCTCCTTTTCTTATTGTTTTGTTTTGGTGTTTTTTTTCCCTTGAATTGTGTCATTGCAAATTACTGAATGGTGATGAAAATTGGCAATTTTCACATTGGAATATTCTTTCATAAAGTGATGATTTGTTAGTAGCAACAGGTTTTGAAACAATCAGTTACCTTTAATAATAAAATTGTTTTCAGAAAAAGTGAAAGTCTTCAATAATGTTTCTTTAGAACAGAACTTCCTATTTTAAAATATTTTTGAATTCAGCTAAATATTCAAAGTGCAGAGTTTGAATAAAATGGCAATAAAAGATTATTTTTTCTTTTCAGAAGACAACAATAAAGTCACCAGAAATTTTTTCTTTCCTACGTTCTTTTATAAACTTTGAGGGCTTAATATTTTGTTTGTTTCAAAACAGATTATGCTCTGACCACTTTAAAAAAAAACCCAAAAATACTCATAAAAATGGGAACATTGGTTTCTACACAACTTTGGGATGTACTAGTCACTTCTTTTGAGGGACTAGATCATGTTGAAGAAACAAGAGTTGAAAAAAAGGAATTTATTTACATAGTGTGTTCTGACCACTTAATGAAAAACAGGCATAAACTTATTTTGAAATATCTGCTGATTCACACCATGTGCAAGGCTTTAAAATTGTCCTCCACAATCCAAATTCTCTTTGACGTTATTCAAAACCTGTATTTTGCCTTTTGTCTATATAGCTGTTTATAATTTCACCAGTTGGTCAGGTGGTGAAAGATAGTTATTAAATAAAGACATTCGTCTTTTAAAGTACGGCTAACAAAGGAAGGCTATTTTAGTTTTTCCAAGTGAAAATGTTGGAGTTCTTTATACCAGATTTTCAGGAAATCAAATATCCTTATTATAAAGAAAACAGCTAGTGTTGTCAGGAAACGTAAATAATTACATGGATGGAATTGCTCTTAGATACTAATTCTCATGCTAGTTATGTAAGTTCATATGATCACCTAAGTTCATCTCAGGAATGAAAGAGATCAAGATTGCAAATATTAAATACAGATTACTACAAAAAAGCCTTAGATTGAACTGATTCTTGAAATAACAGGACAAAAAACCAATTAATTGTAGCAAAGATACTGAATTTTTTTCATATCAAGCCACACATCAATGAATTACTCTCTCATACTCATCATGTAAAGAATGGGAAAGACTAATAAATACCTTGGTTTCTCTAACTTTTTTTGTCCTACTGAAACAGCAAGTATATGATACTTTTGTTTTCACAGGCATTACAACTGGTATGCGAAAACAGCCCTGAGACAAAGGAGGAAGTGCAAACTGTAGCCAGAGTGGAGATGTATTCATTCATGTTATAGGTTCAGTACAACTGCAAGACGGAAAAAGCTATGCAAATTGCATCAAACTTTTTTTTTTTTTTTTGGTCACTGCATTAGGGACCATGAGCCAGGCATCCAGGACTGTTGTTTTCAATTGCATAAATTCTGAAAACACAACTAATTAGAAAGAATATGAAAAAGGAGAATGTGCATTACAGAATACTCCTTACTGTTTTTTAAAAAATCAGTTTGAAGGTACTGTTTTCTATCAATTTTTTTGCCTTCCATAACACTTCATTTGCCAGTCAAGAATTCCTTACATTTTGTAGACTTTTTAACAGATAAATAAAATTGTAAATCAATGCAATTAATTTAGACATTAGATGAGACTAACATTAATGAGATATTAACACGGCCAACAAAATATGGCTGAGTGGAAATAAGTTTACTTCACAGCATTTAAATACAAAATACGTTGAATTTGCTATAACATCAGGGAATGCACTTCTGCAAATAAAAATAAAAAGCTAAAAAAGTAGATTAATTAATGTTCTGCAAGGTAAAATGTTACAGAATTTCTGAGCAGTTATGTGGCTAAAATTTGGCTCCGGTTTGCTCTGTGTTATATGGTATTGTCCCAGTATTTCACTAGCTTATCACACCCAGCGTAAATTGATTTATGGTCTCAGTTCACTGGAAGCCTGAACTTTCTTTGTTGTAGTCAGAGAGAGTTATCAGAGACATCAGCCTCAAGGAACAAAGAATTGAGCCCTTTAGGTTCTCTGCTGTGACTTATTTGTACAAGTATGCGTTATACATGAAGGCATTGTGAAGTAGTACCATAATACATTGGCCTTTGGGGCAAAAACATTGACATTTTAGCTGCATACTGCTTTCATTAGTACTTGAAAAAATGCCACGAAAAGACTTTCGTCATTGTAGCTTTGCAAACCTATTCTACAGAACCCTTTCTTTTTCCACTTAAAATACCTAACTTCTATCTCTTCAGTATCTAAATCTTTCTCTTTATACCCTGCTTTTAATTTCTCAATTCCTTTACAAACATAACTTATATTCCCTTAATATATCTTTCCAAAGGAATTGAACACCACAACAGGCCCTGAGATGTGTTTCCTCTTTAAAAGGTTTTTCGGGTGATGTGGGCAAGCATTTGCAAAAAAAAAAAGCATGTTTTAATTCTTGAGAAGAAAGGTGCAGGTTCCAGTGGAGTGTAGGAAGTGAGGAGTCAAAGTTCACTCTGAACATTCCACATCCCTTAATGTCTGTGTAATGATCACTAATGTTCACTTTCTCACTAGGGAGAACTTAGAAGAAAAAAACACTTTTCATTTCAGGTTTCACAGGGTAACTGTTTTATAATGATCAAAAATTTTAAAATTAAACCTAAACAACTTTGTTAAACAGAATAGGACTTATATAAACCAGCTCTGAATTTCACTTGCATAGCACAGAACTGGATTCAGCTATACTTGCAAGAATTTAACTGCTGTGAAAAATCTATTTAACTTTGCTTTGTTCTGCCTCTGAAGTTGTACTATTTATCCTTCCTAAGGAAGAGAAGTCTTTCTGTGAATTCTTACAGGGAATGCAGATAAATTTTCTTAACAAATAAATTTAAGTATTCTCTGGTCCTGGAAATTTATTTTATACATCTTAATTCCTCATTTTTTCCCACTTCACTTCTTTGCAGTCCACTAATCAGAAGTATTATCTCTCTTTATAAGTATTCTCAAGAATGCAAAATCTGTGTATTATACACATGACTTGCACAGTTTTCTAAGCTATTTACTCTTTGTGTGGATTTTTTTTTCGCTGTGAATTTGGCTGATGGCTGGCTGCAAGACTAACTCTGCTTATGTTCTGCTGGAACTTCTGCATGGAAAGAGTTATATTGTATTTTAATCATCCAGCTGTATTCCACTGGCTGCCTGACAGCCCTCACTGTGTCCAAAACTCATAGGATATCCCGTGTAAAGGACTTGAAAGCTTCTTTGTGAAAATTTCATTGCCTGAAGTGTCCCAGGCCATGGAGGCAGAGATTTGAGAGTTTCTTCACCTTTGTTCCAAGGCAGAGATGAAAGATTATCTCATCTCCTCTGAGTGCATGTCTATGGCTATATAAGTGCTCTACTTAATAGATAATTATAAAAAAAGAAGGCTCTTTGGAGCACTACTGTCCAAGACACTTTTTTTTTTCTGTTATAGTAATTTTTTACAGTAATTATGGTGAAAAAATGAAAATAAGAATTCAAATATTTTTAAAATATTTTGCTGTCTTCCATGTGCTGTGTTTTTAGACATCCAAATCTAACACTACTTCCAAAGTAGTTATCTTGGAAGCTTCTCCTAGATCTGGTGCTGGTGTCAAACCTGGGAGAGGAGATTTTGAATGGAAGAAGGTATTTAGAATTTAGACTGAGCACATCAATGACTACTTATGTTTGACCTGGTAAGGGGATGGAACTGCATTAAATATGTCACCTGTAAGACGTCTTGCCATCCTCTCATCCACTGATACGAATGAACATTGCCTTTTTCGAATCTGAGCTCTCATTTTTCTTTTTCTTTTACTCTAAGAAAGTAGCCTGGATAAGTAGAAGTATTTTTACATCTGTATTTTGTAGTAATATGAAGTGTGTACTCAGGCAGAACACATCTGTTCAAAGGAGGTGGTAATAATCCACATTTCATAAGACACACATATAATAGGTGCCTCACTGTCTATCACTGTAAAACACATCATTGTTTAGAACTTAAATAAAATATATGGGAACTGATAGAATGTTCATTCCAATGAAAAAAATACTAATTTTTGCATACTAACAACAATGAGTATGAAATAGGGGAGGGGAGGACTTAAATGGATTTCTTCATAAAATTTTTCAGCTTTTGGTTTTATTATTTAGTTGTACATACTATGTAAAATTTCTTCTGATTCTTCATAAATACATTGAAGTGGTTTTGGTTCCAATTAAGAGAAGAACTTTATTTTTCCAGAAAAAAATCGCCTTTATTTTTAGTCTACTTTTTAAAAAATGCAGTGAAGGTGTCATTTGTCATTTAGAAATTAACCAGAATAACCTAAGCTATTTCAGTAAAACAGTCCTCCTACAGACATAAGACCTTAGATATATCTTTGTGTATGAGATTATTTTAAAAGGCAGAAGGGAGTAAGATAAAACCTTAATATTTTTAAATCTGACAATACAACAGTTTATGAAAATCCAATGACTTAGTGTGTGTTGTTTTATGAGACTGACTTACATCCCTAATAAACACTAGGACTATAGTATCTCTTTTTCTTTCATTTTACCCCCTTTGGCTCCCTCTCCACCTGTATTTGATTAGGTACAAAAAGATAAAAGCATGTTACCTCAATTTTCAAAATGAAAATGTAGAATTAAAGAATTTTAGTTCCTTTCAGTTTTCTTTCTGGAGGCTCCAGGCAGCTGCTAATCATTATATTTGCAATTTTAAAACAAGAGCCCAGGTTAGTCTGTGCTAGTTCATTTACAAGAGTCTCCAGTATTTGATTAGACTGCTATGTTTAATAAGGATGCTAGGTAGAAGGAATTGAGCCATTTATTTCTGTAATGTTAGTAACTTTCTGTTCTCTACAGGATCATTTAGATTCTCTGGTTAAATGCAAAAATAGGGTCATACATTCTAGTGAGAGCAGTCTTAACATATATTAGGCAGCCACACTCTTAAAAGTCACCTCCTTCCTTTCATGAAATATTTTCAGTGGACTTTTGTTTTGTTTTGTGTTGTAGGTCTCTGGAGTTGAGCAATTGGTTTCTAAATGCAATAAAAATAACTTTTGAAATGACAAGAAAACTATACATTTGTGAGACAATTAGTAAATAAATACAATTTTTTCCTCTCTTTTATTTTCAAGATCCAAAGCCTTTGACTTAGTTGGTTGTGCATTTTCAGTTTCCAAGAAGACAAGGAGAAGTAAATTAGTTCTCCCTGGCTCATGCAAAGTCCAGCATGAGACAGCATTCAAGTAGCACATTCTGTTTAGAGTTTGGAGCTCAGAGGTAAAACTGATATCCTCTTGAAACTGAAGCAGCAGAGGTCAGAAAACTTGACCTTCTATCTGTTAGTGTTATCTCTCGAAGAGGAGTACACTAGGGTTGTGCAAGAGTGCAGTAAACAGACAGAGAATTTCATGATTAAGTTCCTGAGGCTGATGTACAGTTGTAAAGGCAAAGCATGATGCTTCTATAGAGCAAGGGAAAAAAACCCAAAAACAACCCATCAAAATACCTCAACAATTTTGTTCTTGCTCATCCTTTCTAACATGATGTATTTTCCCTTAAAACGTAATACTTCATCAGCACTGTACAAATTTTTCTTCCTGTAAGTGCTTTAAGAAATATATGGCACTGGCAAGGATACCTAATGTTAATTTGGTAATAGTCTCTCTTATGGGGCCCTTGACCTCAGCTTAAGGTTGCCAAACTTGAAGCATTTTGGGCAGAATTTTCCTGCTCATTGCATGTCTTTTTTCAAAGGGCAGAAGAGAACAGCCAAGCTCCATGTAGTTATGCCATTTCAGACATTAGTTTACTAAAAACTTCAGCATTTGCTAGAGTTTAAGCTATTGAGTATAGAAGAACTGTCCTTTGAAATTATAAGAACTACTGTCCAGATTTAACAAAAACATAAGTTTCTGAAATTGCAGCTCAGACACACCATGAAAGCTTGTCAGGGACTGACTACTATATTCTTTTACAGTGCTGATTGTTGTGAGCATACTGTATTTTCACAGAACTGTCATGGGCTGAGTGAAGTAAGCATTTTCTGTTCAGGAGATGAGTGAGGTCTTTTTGGTAATTTTCCCTGTAGGTTGTCAGGAGATGCTGTGCAGTATAATACTGAAAGCAGGGAAGCTGAAATTGGAATTTGATGGGGGTTGCTGTGTCTGGTGACTCCTGTGCAGGGAGCTGGGTGCCTTGCTGAACAGTGAGATACTTGCTGGGTGGAGCAAGGGAAGATAGAATCTGTGTGACTAAGAGGAGGTGTTATCAAAATCTTTTAGATGAACTGGCAGAGAGGATTAGATTAGCAATCAGACTGGCACAGGAGACAGAGGGAAATCACTTTGAGAGTAGCTGTAAGCTGAAGGACAGAAATGAACTTTCTGTTTAGGAATGTGTCTATTCAGAGTATGGATTTAAGCTTAAGGTTTTGGTTTTTTTGTGTTTTTTTTTTTTTTCCTCTCAAATAGTGCAATCTATCAGCAAAATGAACCAATTTCTTCTGTATCACAGAATCAAAGAATCAAATAATTGTAGTATCATAGAATGACTTGGCTTGGAAGGGGCCTTAGAGATAATCTAGTTCCAGCTGCCCTGCCACGGGCAGGGACAACTTCCACTAGACCAGTTTTTCCAAGATCCTGTCCAACAGGGCCTTGAACATTTCCAGGGAGAGGACACCCACAGCTTGTCTCAGCAACCTGTTCTAGTGCCTCACCACCATCACAGCCAAGAACTCCTCTCTAATATCTGATACAAACCTACTCTCTTTCAGTTTGAAACCACTCCCATCTTGTCCTGTTACTACATGCTCTTGTAAAAAGTCCCTTTCCATCTTTCTTATGACCTCCCTTCAGGCAGTGGAAGGCTGGAACACAGGTGCTCTTAAATCTTCTTTTCTCCAGGCTAAAAAATCCCAGTTCTCTCAGCCTTTCATTATAGGAGAGGTGCTCCCTCCCTCTGATCACCTCGGTGTCCCTCCTCTGGACTCTCTCCAACAGCTCCATGCCCTTCCAGTGCTGGGACACCAGGGCTGGAGGCAGCTCTGGGCTCTCACCAGAGCAGGGCGGAGGGGCAGAATCCCCTCCCTCCCCTGCTGCCCACGGGGCTTTGGATGCAGACCAGGACACACTTGGCTTTCTGGGCTGGGAGTGCCCATGGCTGGCTCATGTCCAGCTCTCAGCCCCAGCACCCCCAAGTCCTTCTGGGCAGGGCTGCTCTGGGTCTGTTCATCCTCAGCCTGGGCTGGCACTGGGGCTGCCCCTGCCCAGGTGCAGCACCAGCACTTGGCCTTGTTAAACCTCATGAGATTCCTATGGGCCACTGCTCGTGCTTTTCCAGGGCCATTTGGATGGCATTCCATCCCTCAGGAATGTCAGTTGCACCACTCAGCTTGGTGTCATGTGTAGACTTGTTGAGGGTGCACTTGTCCCTTCATCTGTGTAATTGCTGAAGGTATAAAATAACACTGGTCCCACTGAGGACACCTGAGGGACAGCACAGAAAAAATGGGACAATTTATCAGGAGTGGCCTATCACCCTGGTATCTGGGGTAAAGGAATGGACAGTACTGGGACAGAGATGAACGCAGCTGTTTGGTGGTCTGTGATCCAAAATGGCATAGGGGGTTCATCTGTGTTCAGGGAAATTTTGTGTTATGAACATTAGAAAAGTCTCTGTATTTTCAGGCACACAGACATACACACTCACCCTTCCTAGGTGTTTACTAGTAGTAATTAGTAGTAACTAGTTTACTAGTCATATTTACTACATCATACTTGCAGCTTTGGATTTTTCAGAAGATAAAGTCTCCTCATGTGGTAATGACATGTCCTAAGAATCTAAATTGGATGGCTTATGGACCTGAATTTCCTTACCTATTCATAGCTACAAAATGGGCAGACAGAACAGAAGCATGGCAATGCACTGTTGACAGTGTTTACACAGTTAGCATGGCAGACAGAAGACTTACTTGTGTGAGTGGTCTAAGCATAAGGTGACAGTCCAGAGGTTTGGCAAATTGGGATTTTGTAGGTAGTGAACTTCAAAAAAAACCCAAAATGCAGTAACAAACAAAATATGAAAAGAAAATTATAGGTAAAAATGAACTTTTCAAAAGACAAGGACCTCCAGAATGTCCTGTGGTAGGCATTTACTACTCTGTCTATGGCTTGTTTACCCATGTTTTACTTCCTTTAACTTAGCAGATAAATGAAGTCAATGGTCTTATCTAATAGCTATTCAGCATATTTATCACATGCTAGGGTTTATATTTAAGCACTGGGATTTATGTAACTTGTGAATTCAATTGGGAAGTCTTAGCAGAGTTAACCCTGTTTTGTTGAGACGCTGAGGCCTAGAAAAATGCGGTACTGACTCCTTACTGAAGAGACAGTAACGTGACATAAAAGAAAATTTTTCTACAAAGCCAGGAAGGAAAGAAAAGGAATGGAAAGAAATTAGGAAGGAGAGGGAAAGAAAATGAAATAAAATTATGTATTTATGTGAAGTATATTAGTAGCTTTGCTACTTACATATAGATAATATAGCTGTGTGAAGGAACAGTTGTAACTCATTCTATACCTTCCCTCTAGTAACCCATTTGCTGTGAAAAACAGGCTCTCAGAAACTGAACATCTCTTTGGCCATCTCATACGTTTAAAATTGACAATGTAGTGAGATATGGCAGAAGTACTCTGTACAACTGAAAAATTGGAATATTTTCATATTCTTCCTCTCAGTGTGTATATGATAAAAAACTTTATCAGGTACATGGATTTGGCTGTGTGTAAATGCATACATGCTTTCAACAGTATCTTTTGCCCTAACATCACTATAAATTTTATTTTTTTTTCTCTTCAAACATAAGACCTTCAAGACCTGACATTTTATCTTAATGTAGGATTTCATTGTGGACTTAACTTTTCTCATTTCTTTCTTAGTTTCACAGCATTCCACTGACAACAAAAGAGGTATAATAGTTTAAATGACAGAGGTAAGTAATCACAAAATAGTGTGCCTAAAATCCTCACAATACAGATGATTTAGAGTGTAGCCATTTCACCAGCTATTGGATTATTGACTGCATTAGGAATGTATTTATCAGAGTGAAAGATGATAGTTCAGGTGGTCTGTGTACATAATTGATAATAATATGGCCAAAATTTGAAAGAGTACTTTTTTGGTTCCCTGGTAAGCTGGCGTAAAATGAATAAACTGATGTATGATGTAATATGAAAAGGAATTAAGCATTAAAGAGAATCAAGCAAATCTTGTGGTCAAGAACATCAGCTGTTCTAACAATCTGTTATTACAAATCCTGACCCATTCAATCAATGGACCTTCTCATCATGCCGAAATCAAACATGCCAAGTTTCTGCTAAATCTGGTATGTTTTCAACCTACCACAATAATGAGAAACAAAGCTTTTATCTGTTTGTTTGTTATTTTAATACTTGTTCCCCCATTATTCAGAATTAAACTTCACTGCTATACCCAGTGAACACATCCTTATTCTAGCTGATGATCTCAAATTGTTATTTGTGGGACCCTGAAGATGGACCCAGTGGTGATCAATGTACCAGAACTGGTATTAGTTCAGGAGAACCCTCACTGTAATGCTCCTGTGGACTTCATGGAGAGAGAGAGATACTTCTCAAGAACTGCTCAGATCCAAGCTGGTAAAAGAATAGCACAGTCTGAGTTTACATCTCCTAGTTATGCCTGTGAAATACTGATAATATTTCTTGATCTTTGTAATAGATGACTGTCCCTTTGACTGGAGGAAGATTTGGGAAACTAGTAGGGGACAAAGAGAGCTGTGGCCTTTTCACTTATCAGATCCATGTCACATATAAAACTCTTTGAGACAGAGTTATGTTTTACTTTAAAAAACTTTATTTTATTGATTGCTCCTTCATTAAAATTATTCCAAAAAAGTCATATTTTCTATATGAAGTTTGTATAGATACCCGCCGCCCGCTTCCAGGGGCTTTAGCTAGCTCAGTTATTAGGAGGCTTTGGAGGGAATTATACCAAGGATGAGATAAAGATATTAGAAGAAACCCTTTCCCCAGAACCTTTGTCCTGGGCATTTAATCTTCGAAATTCCAGGGGGGAAAGAGAAAGAACAGGGAAGTACAGGGGTCTTATCTAGTCTTCCACACAGGGAGGATGGCTGGCACTCAGCCAATTAGGTCAAGAAAGGAAGGAAAGGTCAAACCATATGGTTACAGGCATTAGGGGTCTTGGGGGGAAAAACCATTCCCCAGAGAAATATAACAGAAGTTGAAATATTGGAAAATTTTTTGACAAAGGGCTGTAAGTTTTATTTTTGCACATGTCTAGAAATAAATAATAAATAATGCAGAATCTGATGTCTGAGCACATGAAATATTTTGCATTTAGCTTTTAAAGAAAATACAGACTCTCCTGAAGCACTGGTGACACACAGAAATTTCAAGGTGAAAAACTTTAAAGTTTACTTTTACATGTACAAAAACTATTAGCCCTATTTAATGTGATGACAAATATTTGAATGTTGTGGATTATATTTGGATAGGCACCAGAATGCTTGAATAAAAAAATATATATTTGGCAAATTAGACCATATTGAAAATAAGGAACAATGAATTGAATCTGTGTTGAGGTTCACATTAATGTCTTGGCTGCAGAACAGTTTGCCTGTTTTGAACCAAAGTATTACCATACACCTTTTTTTCTCCATTAGAAGTATGTAATTACATGATAATATTAAAAGGGACATGATGTGTTGAAAAGTGAATCTGTCATCCTTCTGGCATAAAGAAAACAGAACCATAACACTGTGGCTGAAAGGGATCTCAGTGCTAGGCAGCAAATTCAGACAGCAAAATTAAAAGCACAGCAAGCAGGAAAGATAATCTTTAGGAAAGAAAGAAGGAAAAGAAAAAAGAAAAAAGAATAGAGAAAAAAAAGAAAAAAGGGGAGGGGAGGGGAGGGGAGGGGAGGGGAGGGGAGGGGAGGCGAGGGAAGGGAAGGGAAGGGAAGGGAAGGGAAGGGAAGGGAAGGGAAGGGAAGGGAAGGGAAGGGAAGGGAAGGGAAGGGAAGGGAAGGGAAGGGAAGGGAAGGGAAGGGAAGGGAAGGGAAGGGAAGGGAAGGGAAGGGAAGGGAAGGGAAGGGAAGGGAAGGGAAGGGAAGGGAAGGGAAGGGAAGGGAAGGGAAAAATTGCATTTTGAAACTGGTGTAGATCAGATTTTTACAAACTTTCTGTGACTTAGCCTCATATGACAGAGATAGAAATGCTCAATATTTTTTAAAATTTCACAAACCCAGTGCAGATACCTCAACATATTAATATCTTAAGCTCAATATTGTGGCTTACCTTCAGAGTGCTTGAACAACAAAGGTGATGCCTTGCTATTTGACTGGAAACCACTGAAATCAAGCATAAAAAGTGAAGTAACAGCAGTGAAGAGGAAAATATAATAATTTTTAGCTCTTTGTGTTACTATGGTGAAAGGTGTCTGTGACACACCAGTGTTTTGGCCATTGCTGAATAGATCTTGCCCTGCATCAAGGCCATCCTTCTAGTATTCCACAATGAGCAGTAGGCTAGGGTGGGTAAGATTCTGAGAGGTGACATAGCCAGGACAGTTGATGCAAACTGATGAAAGGGATATTCCATCCTGGATGAACTCTGCTCAGCAACAAAAGCCAAGGGAAAGGTAGAGGAAGGGCAGGCAGTGGCCATCAGCTGATGGGAAGTAGAGAATAATTGCTTCCCTTTACTTCTGCAAGCATGACCTTTGCTTTTACTTTACTAAACTGTCTTTATCTTGATCGTTATTTTCTCCCCTCACTTCCTGATGAAGAGGGAGTTATAGACTGGCTTGGTGGGCATCTGGTATCCAGCCAAGACCAACCCATCACAATGACCAAAGGTAAAGAATAGAGCCAAAAAAAAAAAAAAAGTAGAGACTTGGATACAAGTGAGAAGAAATCATAATGAAGATCACACATAATGTGTACTTTGTAGGAATTCATGCTGGGCTAAGTAGCTCTACATAGAAGCTGCTAGTTGTTTACTTCCACCCTTTCTTTTGCTGTAGTTCTGTTGTACAGCCTTGGACAAAGGACGTAAAAGATTAGGGTATTTCACTTTAGAAATTCAACTGTGCCCAAAAATGAGATTACATAACATGTATTGGTTGTTTTTTTGTTTGTTTGGGGTTTTTTTGTGGTTTCTTTTTTTTTTTTTTTTTTTTTTGGTTGTTGTTGGTGGTGGTGTTTTTTTTTTTTTTTTTCCCCATAAAGGAGAGAAGCAACTCCTGGAATAACAAATGCACTGACATTGGTACTTATGTGGGACTCAGAGAGTGAATCAGTTCTAATTACAGTTAACTGAAAGTAAGAAACATGGAATCATGTTGTTTGTTTCCCATGTGTCTAAGCACTGCCTACAGAGATCTTGCAGTTTTTGTTTTGTTTTGTTTTTTTCTTCTCTGAATTCCCAGGCCTCCCACTGACATTTTAATAGAAACTGACACATTCCTCTAAATTTCCCTATTTTGAAGTTACAGCATTTCTCATCTCTAACTGTTTTGACCAGTTTAACAGCAGATACCTTAATTTCTTTATATATTCTGTAAAAGGAATAAAGAAAATGTAGATGTGTTTCTAAGTAGTCTATTTGACACTAAAATCCCTACAATAAGTTTGGCACATAAGCATTTAACAGTACATGACCAGAAATGGTGATATTTTAATCATGGGAGATCATGGCAGTATTTAGTCCATCCATTTCTAATTGTCTATGCTAAATCCATAGAGGATAGAATTTGTACTGCTTTGTTCTGACTGTGTGATTTCTCAATTCAAAGAAGTACAAAACAGTTTTTACTTTATATTTTTTTGGTTTGAAATACAGACTTCAGACCATGGAAACAGAAGCTTGTCTGATATTCACTTTGTAGTTAGGATCAGGCTCTCAGGACAAAATTACTCTAGAATGAGTTTAGAAAAGATGAAGCACTGACAGAAGTCTGAAATATCTTCCAGGATCTGTGTGAGCTTTGTGCAACTTGGCTAGTATGTCTTTTGCTACCACTGTTGCCAAATTATAATGACAAGAAATTCTTTTGGAGACCTTTTCTGATTAATGAAATTTCTTCTGTCTTTCATCTCAGAAAAAGCATGTGGGTGTAGGGGTGTGTGCAGCTCATATTTGTCACCAACAACTCACTTTTGATCTCTTGGCAAGGTGTAGCAGAAACTTGAACAGAAACCTGTTCAAAGAACTATGGTGGTTTCTTAGGCTTACAAATTGGTATGGTATTATTTCCTTAACATTAATGATGAAAATCCAAAATACTCCCAATGGAAGTTGAGAAGTATGCTTTGGGAAGCGGGTATATGTGGTAATTACAATGATTTTTGGCAGAAGATTTTTTCAGGTTCAACCCCTCTATTTTTATTTTTTCCCTTAATGCGAATGCCTCTCTTTACATATTTTGTCCATAGCTCCTCAAACAAACTTTACCCACCCTTAGACCAGATATTACTGCTGTGAAGTAAACTAAATAATAATTCTTGTACTTTGATGTTGGCAGTGCTTCAAAATTTAATGCTTTTCAAGAATGGCACACCAGGAGCACTGCACTGAAGCCACTGTAGCTTCCTTCAGGGCTTGTGTTTCCTTGACTTTTCATCATCCCTGAGACCAAGCACAAAACATGCATTAGTTCTGTTCATCTCCCCTTGTTTCAAACCTGTTCTTCTGCTTAATAAATGAAGTGCATTTATGGGGTCTGCAGCTGGCAGGCTCTTTGTGAACAGGCTGGATGTTCCTTGTTCTGAGTATTTCTCTCTGGGCCTGTATTCCTTCCACTCAGATGCCTATTCATCTGCATCATTTTATATTTTGGTATTTGACAAAACCTCCACTGTTCAAATACCCTAATTATATTTTCTGTCTCACAGCAAGAAAATGGTTTTGTTCATAAAATGCAGAGATATAGTTTGGATTATGGTGTTAAAATGCTACTTAAAACTGTTCCCTTTTTTCATTAAAATGTTTTCCCCATTTTATTGGCCTCAGAGATACAACATATTTTCTACATGCAGTTCCTAAGGGACAGTAGGCAATATGCTACATCATATTAGTCAGTTACATCATATTAGTTTAATAACACCTGGAATAACTCAGCTGCAAGTATTGAAATTATTCTACTTACCCACATATCTCTAAATCTGAATAGGAAGCCAAGGATTTAATGAAGAATTGTATAATTCTTTAATGGCAATTTTATGACAACTTAGTTGGCTGGTTTTTTTTTTACTTTAATTTGGATCCATTTGCACAGCTGGGTGTAGCTAAGAAGTCACTCAGGCACGCAGCAGTTCCTGCCTGGCATAAATGCAGTTCTGACTTGTACTGCTGCTGTCTGAAGCCAACATCTGCACTGTGGGGTTCTGGAAACACAACTAAGCTGCAGAAAATGTTTTATGTCTATGTCTAATGCTGGGTGGATAGACTGGAAGATCAGAGCTAGCTGCCCCTGATTTGTTATGCAGGGCTACCTTTTAATGGCCTTGTTTATGAACAAGATGTGGTTTAGTCTCATCAGCAAACCCTTTCTTTTATTCTTCTGAGATCTTGGTCTGACTTTGGCTGCAACTTTAAGAGTTGGCAAAGATAGGAAAACAAGTTCAGTGAAAAATGCTTTAGACCAGCTTTGTGATTAATGTTTAAAATTGAATGATTTGTACCCCTAGTTTTAGAGAACTAAATTTGATGAAGAATCTGAAAAAAATTATAAGATCAATTTTGTACTGATATGAAAAAATAGATTAAAAATCCCCTTCTTCAGCATGCATCAAAGACTTATTGTGTCTATCACCTGTTCCTGAAATCAGTGGATCAGAGTCAAGCAATGTGCATCAAATACACTGATGAAAGTACTCTACTTTCTAAGAAAATCAAAGATAAAAATGTAGGCACTGGCTCTGCTTTTTATTATTGTTATTTTTCAGTTTTGTTTAGAATATTAGATTGAATATTAACATTATTATTTTCATAATACTCAGTTTTTGATTCATTCCCATACCTGACTACTCACTTCTGTAGAGATCCCAGCATCCTTCTCATGCTGGGTCTTACAAGGGCCATAAACCGTGCAAAGCTGAAGCAGGAATCTTCCTGCTAATGTTTTTTCATAGTTTCCTGGGAAGAAGAATTTTGCCCCCAAAGATAAATATTTTCACTGTTGAAAGGGAGTGACAGAGCTGCAGTAGAAATCAGTGTTCTATCCATTCCATCTGTGGGTAAACACAATATTAGATTTCTTCTGAAATGTAAACAACAGATGATTTTCAGACATGATTTCTTTAGAGTCAATTTAAAATGTGAGAATTCGTAGAACATAATATAAATGTCTGGCAGTTCAAAGCATAAAATGTTTCATCCTTGAATAATGGTTTTATAATTCAGAAAGTGATTAAAACAATACATTGACTCTTTAACATGAGCCATGATATCCTAGGGATTGACTGTCCTATGGGACTTCCAAGCTGCCTTTTCCTCACAATCTTTCTAGAAAATGCCATAAATTAAATAAGTAAAAAAAATATTAGTAGAATTATACACAGATGTTAAATAAGCCCTTAGCCCAGCATAAATATATTGCATGCAGGTACCCTTTTCTGAGGCTCAAGTTCAGTTCAACTTTTAGGTGACTTTCAGAGACAGAATTAAGAAGCAGCAATTGTAATAATGAAAAATCTCCCAGATGTTAGTGCTAGTTTTGCATCATCAACTCCTAATCAGTGATATCTTTTCCTTTTGCAAAGGAAGAAAAATACATAGTGCAAGCATATCTGATTCATCGTGGCGTGATTCCATGTAGACACTGCTACTGAACTGTGATGATGCAAGGTATCTAACATCCAAGGAAATAATACTCGGTGAACTTGACAGCAGAAAACTCAGTTATCTAAATAACTGTATTCCCACCCCCAGGATTTTTGGAGGTGATGTAGGTCATGCTTAATTTATGCAAACTCACATAGTGCTTTGAACTTCCACAAGGAGAAGACAACCTATGCCTATTGTTTCAAATGACAAAAACATAAATAGAAGCAAACTTGTGAATTCATTGACAGGTAAACTGATCTTATAAAGTAAATAGCTTAATCTGCTTAAAAGCCTTTTTTTTTTTTTTTTCTATCTAATTCCAGCTGATCTTCTCAGTATCTAAATCTACCATAATAGGTTTTTTAATAACCACATTTTTGGGGTTACTAACTTTCAGGAAAAAAATTCAGCTAAAATTTAAAAAAACTGTACTCACTGAAAATAATAGCTTAATATTATATAATGTTGTTTGGTCTTTTCTTCTAATAAGGATAGCGTGAAAGAAAGAGGATGTGACTTCTAAATTTTTTGGCTGATTTTATTCCATGTCTTAATTCTTTTTCTGTGTTCCAAGTATAATAATCCATTCTTTATGTCTGAAGCATACACCTTATTTTATCTTAAACCTAAGTCAAACACCTAATTCAAAATAGTTCCAAAGAAAAGAACTTTCAGATTTCTTGAAGATAATGATTATCAAAAATGGACTATTTAGGATCGTGTTTGAGATGTGGAAATGCTTCTATACATATCTGATTTATCAGTGTGAGTGAAAAGAGATCAGTTTGTAATGCATGTAATTTATGATGGTTACTGTTGACAACATAGTCTTGATGGATGTAGCCCTTATCTGACTAGACTGAGAAGGAGTAAGCGGAGGAAGGGAGAAAGGGAGAGAGGTGTACACCCATGGGTTTCTCAGTTAGCTGCTACAGGTCATATAGCTGCTCTAGAAGGTGCTAATAGGAGGGCTATACTCCTCTGTCTTAGACTGCAATGTCTCTAGCCAAAACCAGGAAATACTTTTCTTGCAATTTACTAGCCAACTGTGGGTAAAATTCAGACTTCACTGAATTCAATAAGCAAATACTAGCTTGCTTATTCTGAGGTATACTTACTAATTTTCTAGTTCAATGAAAGTGATATGCTCAGACGTAAGGTTTGCATGGTGCACAGCTGTATTTCATGAAAATAGGACAGGATCTCTGTCTCTAGTTGTAAAGATTTTGTTTTGGTTTGCTGCAACTGAGAACTAATCTAGGCAGTCAAAAAAAAAACCACACTGTAGACTCCTTACTTAAGAATGAAAACAATCAAATTTGGAAATAAAGACAACCATTTTGGACTTGGATTGAATCCCACAAGCTGCAGTGTTCTTATTTCTCACACTGAAACACAGCATGTGTTTTGCCTCATTCTGCCCTCTTATATTTAATTATATATTTGACTTCAAACAATTAGTCAAAAGAGCAATGCAAGGCATATGAGCCTTGGTTTAGAGCTAGCTTAGAACTGGAAAAAACTCTTTACAGCTACTAGGGTTTTAGTGAGAAAACACCTTTGCAAGATAAATCCACTTGAGTTTTGATTAAAGGTTACCTTTGATTACACATAAAAGACAGTTTAGGTCATAAAAGTATTTAATAGCAAATTCTTGCTAATGAAATGTTTTAATTTTTACAAAACAGCCTTTTAATTGGCAGAAGTAATTATTTGCACTTCAATAAGCAATAAAAGCAGCTTTTATCTGTGTTTCATTTAATAATTTGAATTTCACTGAAAAGATGAAATTGTCTTTTGTTTGGTGGAGGAAATTTTAAATCAAATTTTAGATATTGTTATATGAAGCTTAGAAAGAGGAATACAGATTAATTGAAGATAATGCATGAAGTATCTGGACTTAGTAGAGCATACAGAACATATTTAAGTTTCATATAACACTTCTAAAACAAATCAATCATCAAGGTGTTGAGGTCTTAGACAAACTAAGTTAAAATAGTTCAAATTACATCTGTTTTTCATTTAGGAAAAGCAAACACTGTGTTCTTTCAAAATAAAGCTTATCAGCCTTTTTGTTTTCCACTATACCTACAATCAAACAGTAAGTGCTGAAATACTCTTGTTATCTAAGTGCATTTACAAGTGGTGCTGGAATCAAAGTAATGTACACAGGAAATTTTATAAAGACATTATATTCTAAAATTATGAGGACTCGCACTTACAGATGATTTCAATTTTTAATCTAGATTTATGATATGCGTGTGCTTTACCCATATGTGCTGTAGATGTTAGGCTACGTAAAGGTATCCTATAATTTTAATATTTAAGCAACACATTTCTCAGACAGGAAGGAAAAAGGATGTGAGAGAAAAATCAAGAAAGTTGTGGGAAATCTTGAAGCAGGTGAGATAAATGCTAACAGGTTTGTGCTTTTCCCAAAAATATGCATTTCATCAATTTCAAAGTTAGCAATTGGGTTAGTAATTTTCCTTTTCCAGAAAGGGTTTTACATAGATAGGTTTTTTATGATGACTTCATATATTTTTGATTAGTGATCCAGACAATTATGTAACAGCATGGACAAGAAATATTAGTCACTTAAAATGGTAACTAATACAAGAAGTCTCATTTTTTCTTAATTACTGGTAAAGGCAAATATGCTATTTTACCTGGAAATGTACACTTCTCTAAATTCAAGGTTTTAGGAAAAATGTATAAGAACCTGACTTTTTATGCAACATGTATAAAATGCTTACTGTCCTACATGCAGACGCTGCACTATTGTCCTAATGTGATCAGCAGGCACACTTTACTCCTGGTAATAATATTGTGATTAATTTGGTCTGGTCGCATTCAAGAATTTGGTGAACTGAAATTAAATTGAATCCTAATTAATTATAGTTATAATGGCTGCTTGGATTCAGGACCATTTTTATCTCATCAGTTCCTAGCAAAGTAAGTAAGACTTGTTTATTCCAAACCAATCCCCACTGAAAGAGTGAAGACAAACTCAAACACACTGCTCCCACAGTAAGCCTTCTCAGTAGGTTAATAGTGAGGGGTTTATATGATTTCTCTAATTCCCTAACTCACTTCTATTGTGACAAGTTCTGAAGGAGCTGCTAAAATCAAATTAATCTATAGTTGAACACAAGTACCCTCAGTAAATAATTTCTGATAATTATAATTAAATAAATAAAATTAAATATTGTCTGAAGTGAAAAATATTTTTTAAAGTGTTCTAGACTTGACAATTTAAACAACCTGATAATAGTTAAAACATACTGGTTTGAGTCCATGAGACATTATGACTACTGAAAGTTTCATTAGATGCAAATTGAGACAAAACAAATGGGTTTTAATTTTTTTTTTCCTTCACAAATAGTAAGGGTTTTTATATCAATATTAGTACCTTGGTAGAAGTTCACAGCAACCATACTGAGCATCAGGTTTCACGGCTTTTATTAAGAGTGAAAAATATAAGCATAATGGCCTGACTATAACTTTGAGCTAAGTGACGACTCAGGTAATTGATTGGTCTTTTACCAAATGCAAGGACAAAGAAGTGGCTCATTTTCTAACATATTTGATAGTGTGAAATAATGGAAGCCCTGATGGCTTAGTTGTGGTGTGTGGGTTAATACTCTGAGGACCGTGGAAGGTGGCCCAGGCACTTTGGCACAGGTGGTTCTCAGGGAATAAAACATCCTCCGAGTGAGTAAATCAGGTCAAATTTCTATCCATATTAAATAATACAGAAATTAACTGGTAGGTTCTTTCAGGTCAATTAATTATCATTAACTTGCAATTTTTGCACTTGAAGTACATATTAGAATGAACAAAGATCGTGCAGGATATATATATGCAGAAGTTACTTATGATTTTGGTGACTGAAGCGAATTCAGTCTTGTCTTCAGTATCATTAATGTTCTGCTGGGTAATATAAGAAGTGAAGATGAGAAAATGGAAATATATATATTTAAGATTGGTATGCCAAAAAGTAAATTTACAGTCCAAAAAGAGTGTAAATTACCTAAATAAAAGTGAGGATTAAATAAAAATAAGGGTTAAGTTAAACTTAACTTAAACCCATGATCTTTTTCAGTGGGCTGACCGCAAGTCCAGTAAGTTTTCCAAAACTTTCATTGAATTTAGACTTCCACTGAGGACAGTAGATTCTATATCCAGCTGAAACTAAGGGACTGAAGTTTTTCAGAGGTTCAGTGAGTTGGTTGTTTTTCCAAGGTTCCTCTTGAAATGGAAGGCTTAAATTTAAACCACCATATAACCTTTTAAGAATACTCACTATCATAATTATTTTATATATTTTACCATAACAATAGATACAGTATGTGTATTTTCATAAAAAGAAGTTGGACTTTTCTTTTATTATAAAGAAAAAAAGTAATGCTCTCATATAATGAAAAAGCACTCTGGCCTCCTAAAAGCTTTACTCTGAAGATTGCTATAATATGCCAATCAAAAAGAATATCTTTCATAAAGTCTTTTTTACCAGGCCAGTTTTTCTCTTAAGAAGTTACCGAAGAGTGATGTATTTCAAAATAAAGCCATCTGTGTATTTAAACCTGTTTTATCTTTCTCTTCCTCAGGTCACAGATATGCTGCCCTCAGCTTAAAGAAACTTCAAATACACTATTTTGAATACCCTGAGTTGCTTGTGCCAAAAGTCTCCGATTCTGAAAAGAGATCTGCTGCACTTAACTATGTTTTACATTTCTTCTGTCAATTTAGAGCTATATAAAGATTGCATAATGGAATTACATATAGATTTCAACACAAAATGGACATTCAGCCTGTCTAGCATGACTTGTGACAGCATGCCTGGTATTCAGTTGGGGAATTTCAGCAGAGGAAGGGCTAAGAAGCTTCAACAATTCAGCGTCATTGCAGTCCACTCAGATTGTGGCTAACACTCATCCAAGTTGCTGCAGAAGAAAACATGGGAAAATACACCATGTATAGAAATATATAGAAATACACCATGTTCCATACAATGTTATGATACACCTGGGTGATGCTTAGATGATATCTATATTTGAAGTGACTCCAGTTTGCCAAGACAAATATTGTTCTCTTCAACAGTTCATTATTTCACTACATCTTCATGTCAGACTACAAAATGACATGTCAGGCAATGGGGTGATTTGACATAAATGATGTCAAGGGATACAGAATGGTAAGAGACCAATAGTAAGAAACCATATGTTATGAATAACAGAAAATCAACTGAACATGTACCTGAAGTTCATCCACTTTTATTTAACCTCAGCATTCCTCACTGTACAAGCACAAGCTGTAGCAGTTTCCTTGCATCCTTGCTCTGTTGAGTTGTGTTACTTCATATACCATTTAAAAAGTAAGCCACTATAATTAAATTGAACCAACATGCTTTAAAATCTGGGCCATAATTTAATCTACCATGATATTCAAGATATAGGAAACTAGAAGTAATATATATTTTTCGTAAGGAATTAACTTGGATGTTATCTGTTGCATTTAAATTAAAAAAAAATAAAATAGAAAATAAAGTAACACCTATTGTTTGTTTGTACACATAGTGGAATGTTTCCTGATTTCCAAGAAAGGAGTTGCACTGGAATATAATTTGATTCCAGTCTAAGTTCTGCTCACAAAATAAATATTCTTGAAATCCAGTGTTAGTATTTTCTGTGCAACATAGCCCCAAAGGCCACACTTAATTCTGATAATGCAGAAAATTATATTCTGGTGCCTAATTTTTTGTTTTGCTCACATATGTTTAAAAGTTACATTTGTATAAGTGTATGCCTAGTCCAGTCCTTCAGAATTTAACAACCAATATATGAATACTTTTGTATACTCACAGACACTTCTTGTTCCATACTAAGCAATAACCTCCTCAATTCTGATGTGTGGCCCTGCAGCTAGCTGGGGTTAGTTTCAATGACTAACAATATTTATTGGACTGGAAAATCCACAAAATACTTGAAGGTGAGTCAGTTTTAGTTAAATTCTCCAACCCCATTCCCTAACAAAGAAATCTTAAATTCCATTTGAAACATAAATTAGATAATATCTACAGGACAAAATCAAGTCCTTTACTAAATTAAAAAAAAAAACAAACCTGCATTATTTTCCCCCTGGCATAACCTTCAGATCCTTATGAAAACAGAAATCCTTACCTTTGTGAGAAGGATTGGTCTGTTGACCTTTCCAGCCAGTTCAGCTGATTCAGTTGTTGGATTAGCACCTAATTTTCTAGGGTTTGTTCTGAACCATATTTTTTAAATGGCTGAAATTACCTGTCATGAATTCACAGAAACACTAAAATTCTTTTCTAGATATTTAATGTTGTTGGAAACAATCTTTTTGCTGTTGTTGTTTGGTTTAATCTGTATTAGTGACAGAAGGGAAAGGATTTTTTTATTAGTCCTGGAAACATCTGTAGGTAATCAGAAATTTATTTAACAAAGAATTCTTCCATTTGAAATTTATTTTATCTCTGAACACAACTTGCTCACTGAATATAATAAAAATATTTACTTTTATTTATGCAACAAGGAATTGAAACTTAGTACAAAGGTATACATATTTTCTTCTGAAAAAGCAATGACAATGGACGGAAATTTGTTTTGTGTTTTGTATCAGTTATGTGTTCTGAAATTCAGAAAGAACACATGGTATCATGGTACAAGGTTCTTAGGAAATAGCTAATGGAGGATATTTCAAAGAAATTATTAGAAAAGGGTAAGAAATGCTCAAAATTAGTTCCTTCAATTACCTTGCATGTGCATCAGAAAAATCAAAGAGCATATGAATCCTTGAGTTAAAACTCAAAGATATTTGGGTGTTTATTGTATATTTCTTATCCTAAAGCTAGTTTTCAATACTGTGAGGTTTTTGCAGTGTCCTACTGGACCAAATATCCATCACACAGCAGGAAATGTTCACAAACATGATGGCTAAACTGCCTGAAGGACCAGGCACAATGACTTGCACTAACTGAGGCAACGTTTGACTGGCGATCAGTTTCCAGTGGGGCTCCTCAGGGATCAGTTTTTGGGCCAACTCTTCCATTTTTTTAGCAATGACCTGGACACAGAAGCTGAGTGCACGCTAAGTTTGCTGGTGGTACTAAACCATGGGAAGGCATAGATTCCCTTAAAGAAACTTTACAGAGAGACATGATAGCTTTGAATGCTGGGAATCCTGTGATTTTACAATTTTCTACTTTTTATAGTTGCCCAGGTGCAATACTCAGAACCAACATATTAATGGTGAGAACAATGGAAAATATTCAAAGAAGAGTTTCTCCTGCTTTTACAGAATAATTTTCAAGACACATACATTTAAAAGTCCATTCCTACATTTCTGAAAATACGATGTTTCTTTCACAATTAACTGTAAAGAGTAAGTTGAGATTATAGGTTGTATGAATTTAACATATGCATGTAGAGACTAATATTATTCTTTGCTTCAAAGTTGAATAAATATATAAGCACACCCCTGGTTCTCTAATAGGAAAAGAAAAATAAAGAAAAGTAGTGATTCTTTTTAATTAACTTCTATTGAGCCTCCTTTCTTTCCTTTTTATATGGTATGGAAAATTGCATGCAACAGGGTTTTTCAGTATTCCATGTTTGATTGCATTTGTCTTCTCAAATCAGAGATTTGAGATTGTCAGAAGCCGATACCTTTTTAAAGGCTGGCTATTATTGGTTCAGCCATTTTGTGGAAGATGGAGATATTGCTTTTCTGAGTCTTGTCCCATCTCACAGGCACTTCTCTGCAGAGAGAGCATTTTTGTACCTGTTCTGGTTCAGCTGCCCGTATTTAGAATCTGCATTTTTGTCCTCTGTGGTAGATAGGGTTTAGGTAGCTAGATCCAGGGCTCAAGCATCTCCATCTACCTCAGTGCTTTAATTCATGACATGTCTATATCCCCAAAACTCTCACCTACTAAAATCAGCATAATTTTTCAGGAGTATATATCTTGTAGGATTTAAAAGATAAAGCCTAGATGTAAAAATGAATGGTTGTAAATTCTCAGAGTATAAATTATTATTATAACAGAAAATTATAATTTGTTAATTATAATTTTCACTATCTAAATTGCCTGACTGTCCTGAAAATAGGTATTCCTAAAATAAGTATTTTTCATTAGTACAGTTGAAGGAGGTATTTAAGAGACATGTAGATGTTCCAAACAGGGACACTGCGGCAGACTTAGAAGTGCCAGATTAATGATCAAACTCGATGATCTTAAAGGTCTTTTCCAACATAAATTATTCTGCATTTCTATGAAAAAGTGAATAAACTTCATGAAATGTGCATTGCAAAGGGCAGATTCTAATTTCTTCTCTGCCAGATACATCCAGGAGGTAGCCTTGCTTTTAAAGCCAAGCAAACACCTTAAAATTTGCTGTAAATGAAAAATTATCTAGATTTTCACACAAATTTTTATTTGTTCCTCTTTCTCTCATCCATAAATATGTATCATTTTGAAGGCCATACAGAGAGAACCAATAAAATGATATTTACTGTGTTGTGGTGGTGCAATTTTTGTAATGGGTTTTCTGTATGAGTTGTTTTCTGTACCCCGTTTCAGTGCTGTTCTATTTTTAGACCCTTATGTTACAAGTTGTGAACATTCCTCCTCAGCCTCCCCCAGATACAGTCCCTGATTGATTTACCTTTCCCGCCTTGGTTAACTGCCTATCGTTTGTTAGGAAACCCTCCCTCCCTGCCAGTCACCTTGACGCTGTCCCCCAGGTCCAGAAGCTTCGATGGGAGCTCTCTGGTGACTGGCTGGATTGGAGGCTTTCTCCTCTTTCCTCCTCACCACTGGTCAATGTTGGTGCTTGTTGTGTCAGTAGACACTCCCCAGTTATACCCCATTGGTTGTATATGTACCCACCCTGAGTGTCCACCCACTGTATAAAACCCCCTTACTCCTGGGACTCAGGGTCTCTCTCTGAGGCACTGGTGTTAGGGTAAGGGCTCCCTCCCTCTAATAAACCTAAGTTGCAGCTCAGCCTCTGAGAGTCCCGTCCTTTTCCTCCGCCATTGCAATGTGGCAGGGCAAGTCGGCCACCAGGATCCCACTTAGATCCTGTGGGGGCGTGTCAGGGCTAGCCAAGCGTGGGAAGACACACACCGCCACACTCTGTTTTGTTAAATTTACAATACTTACTACATAGGAGTTGTATTTACTATATAACTTCAATACATAGGAGTCACTGCTCATCTCTTTTGTAGATGTATTGTACTTCAGAAAAATATATCAGTTCGCAAAATACACAGAAGTCTTCTTATGGGCACTTACATGAAGGATAGAGGATTTTTCCTTTGTCTGGTCCAAAACAGGGAGCACCAGAGTATGAATTAACTCTGCTCAGTTCCCTACACATTTGATATCTATTTGAAAATTAAAGTTGGTAAATTGCAATCATTTTAGATAAATATCAGCTAGTTAATCTGACTGCCTCCAAGAAACTGTCCAAATATAGTTGTGGTTGAAGCAGCTCATTGTGTCTGCAGTTTATTCAAGCAGATTAATTTTTGTTGCTCAAAGAGTCTGTCAGACCCCAGGGATGTGCTGGAATGGTTTCATTGTAATCAGAGGCTCTATGCACATGAAGGATTTCTTAAACTCATTCTGATCTGTTCATTAAAAGCTTGAATGCTATTTGAGAGCCTTCCATACTGATTGGATTTCACTCAAAAATTCTAATTTACCATAATAACTATAGAGCAAAAGTTACAATGGAGGAGGAGGACAAATAATATCAATTTTCATGCAATTTATCTTCTTTGAACACCACTGTCTCTCCTATGATGTGATCCAGCAATTCAAGAGCACTCATAAAAAGGATTTATTATAGCTTTGATTTTTCTCTGAGGTATATCTTGTATATGTATTTGTATGTAAGAGATATTCACAGAGGATATTCTATCTCAGGATTTAGAAGGTGCTCAATAAAAAAATTTAAAGCTAGGCTTTCTTTCCTTATTTATACATCTGATTTTCGATGGTTTGCTTTAGGACAAGCTTTCTCAGTAACAGTGAATCAACTGTGCTAAGTTCTATTTTTTTTCAAGTGGTTTTATCCCATTAAAGTTCTGTGTGATAAAGAATGGGCGGTGACTTCATCAGTGTCTTGTATCTAGAGGTGTTATGCAATTCCTTGTAAAATGTATGCAATCATAATGTTAGCATTTGCGATGATATATTCTGTTCTATATTGTCACTACTAAGAAGCAAATAAGGTTGCTATAAAATTATATGGACTGGAGGGGGAAAACCATGTTAACCAGAAAAAGCAAGTATCTGTAACCAGTCATCACACCTTAAAATCATTGACTCAAATGCAAAAGTAACCCTTAAGCTTCCATTTCAAATTTTTGTGCAAGTCAATTAAGTCTTTCATCTGTTCATAGAAGAATATAAATGTGCTGGTCTTCCAGGGTCTGACAAAAGTCCCCTTAGCCAACTATTTTTTTAGGGTTCAAGACCTAGGCAAGATGATGAAAACAAGAAAAGTTCACTGTAATATTTCTTCAACATTTGCCAAGTCCCACAAAGGACATCCTAAAATAGGCCAGGTGTCTGTGCATACATTTATGAATCACATGCATCATGGAAAAAATTACTGCCTATGGTTTCCATAATATTCTGGTAGTGGGAAATGATACCTGACCCAGTGAGGCTTGCAAGTGCCCATTTAGCTATTGTTAGCAGCACATAAGTTCATGGATCTTTTCTCACAAGTGTTTCAGAGCATTATGGGGGTTTGCTGTCTTCCTGTGACAATCAGCTTGAACTTTTCAAATTTACATAACAATCTTATCTCCAAATTAAGATTTTTATTTATTTATGAACTCATGGAGCTAAAAAAATACAACAGGGTTGTAGTTGCTTTGTGCAGAGTAGTTTACTATGAAATCTCTGAGGTAATTTAATTTTTCTCATCAGCTTTACTTCTGAGTGTCCTGCTGTATGCACAAACAACATTCTGGGAGGTAGTTCCCTTTAGTGACATGATTTTGTTACTCCTACTTTTGTGCTTTTTTGGTATGATACTTTCATGTGTATTTAAACTTAAAAAGACATGGTTTGGTATAATATTTTTACCTACAGTGGTAAGATAAAAAAGATTTTATTTTATTGCACAGAAACTACTTTAATGGTATTAAGCACAATGGGTTCCAAACAGGCACAGAGAATCTTGTATTTTTCTCTATGACCTGAAGAAGCAATGTCTTCTTAGAGAGGGAAAGATGGGTGGGCAAATGTTTCTGGTTCTTGTGACTTTGACCTCCAGACTATAATTTCTTGCTCTGCTGTTCCTCAAAACAGAGATGAATGAAGCAGGGGACTCTTTAAAATATTGGGAAGCTGCACCAGGAGCAAAAACACACATTCAAACCAATATGATTCTCATATGTTCTCTCTCTATTCTACCTCAAATGGCGGCTTATATAGACTTAGAAATAGTTTACAGTTACAAGTAGTTTTCATTGGTACACAGCATAGGAAAAATGCAAACAAACACTATTTATCTTATTAAGGTGTGCCTTGAGTTGGGAAGACAGGTATCTGCTAGATAATAAAAAAAACAACTGCAGTTTCTTTTGGGATGGAGAGTGTAAACTTCCCCCTCTACCCCCTTTTTTTCTTTTTCAATTATAAATTACAATCAGAGGCTCTTAGGCAAAGATTCGGGAAATAGGAATAGCAGTTCTTTACTAGTATATATTACAAAGCAAACAAATACAAAAAAAACCCCACCAAACAACTACAGCATTAATAACAAACAAAAACAGTACCAAGAACTTTGAGAGTTTTGTTTCACAAAACCCAGGGCAGTTTGGTTTCGGTGTCTCTGCAGGATCCTCAGAGCACCAAGCTGAAACCGTGGAAAGTCCCGGGCTGGTAGCTGGGATGGCAGGGTGTCCTGGCAGGCAGGGGCAGGATGTCCCGGCAGTGCAGGGGGTGCAGGGTCACACTGTAGCAAGAGGAGCAGCACCGAAGAAGCCGAAGGCGAGGCAGGGCCGGCCCAGCTCCCGCGGGTGGCAGAGAAAACTCAGGATTCAGGCTGAACTGGTGATAGTAGATTTCCCAGGACTGGATCCCTTTGGCCACAGTGAAACTCTTCCAGCCAGCAACAGCCGTTTTCTCTCTTCCCCCGAATGCCGAATGCCGGAAAAAGAAGAGCCTGCAGCTGCCTCAAGCTCTGTCTTTTACTTTCATTATTTATCTCTTTTAACTTTGTCCACCTCTTTGTTTCGGTTAAGTACTCTCAAGTATCCAACACTTGGTCTCCTTGGTAACTTATGGGGAAAAAATTCTTTAGAGAAAGAAGGAACAAACCTAACCCTCAACAAGGTGGCTAAAAGATTCACACTGCAAACTGTACTTATTAGTATCTAAAAAACCCTTTGTCCCTTCTGAACACCTTAATAAGGAATTTCTAACTGCGCCACAGGCTTCAAAGGCCTTGAATCTGAGGCCCAGTCTGGGGTAGCTCAAATTTCATGCCCACACTTTAAAAAATCCTGCAACAGATGAAGTCCAACTGTCCATCTTGCTGAAACATAGGCTGTGAAGCCCTGTCTTGACCAAGGACTAATCAGACTCTGGGAACTTTTCCAGGGAGAGACTGGAGCCCCACTGGGGAGTTCAGTCACCCACTTGTCTCCTCTGGTGTTGATTGGGAGCTGCAGCAGAACTGGTGCCCTTTGCACTCCCGCCAGCAGCTCTCACTCCAGCAAAGACCCTATGGAGGTAAAGCATGTGGGAGCTTGTGGATGTCTGCTGGCTCCAGGTCTGCTACAGCAGGAGCATCCCAGAGACCTTTCCCTTCTCTGTTTGTAGACTGAACATTTCCTCAGGAGGACAGTCTGCAAGCCCACACTCACTCAGGAAAAGACAGCAGTCTTAAACACCCCTGACACATTTGTTTATTCAGAAAGTTTTTCTGTTAGTATTTTCCATGTACAGACTAAGTATGCTGCAGAGTCAGTGTTTTTGTTGGTTTGCTCCATTTCTTCCAAGAATCCTAGCTTATTAAAAGAGACACATACAGAAATTATAAAATACACGATGTAGCAAACTTTTTGTGTGCTTAGAATTTGGGGCGTTCGGTCAAATTTGGAGAACAATATTTACTTTGTAATACATACCTAACACATCCAAATTTCACTATTATGATGGTAATGGATGCTTTCAAAGGACCCCACTGTCACATCCAGTATCACATGAAACAGCATTCTGTCTTGAAAACAGATGACTGACAAGCCACAGATATATAATTCTTCCTTCTCTTGCTCTAACTCCTTGTAGGTTTTTCTTGAAGCTTCACAGAGTTCAAAGGTGTCACAATTTTTAATGTAGTTCTGAATATTTCCTTCCTTCCTTCCTTCCTTCCTTCCTTCTTTCCTTCCTTCTTTCCTTCCTTCCTTCCTTCCTTCCTTCCTTCCTTCCTTCCTTCCTTCCTTCCTGCTTGCCTTCCTGCCTTCCTGCCATCCCTCTCTTCCCCTTTCTTTTATTTTATGATGTATTGGAAAAGGAAATTGCTTGTTATGGCTTCACGGTATATTTAATTACCCACAGCAATATATACCTCAAATCATAATTTTGTTTAGAATCCAAAGTTTTTCTGATCTAATCACTAAAAGACTTTCAAATTAGGGAGATTTCTTGAATGATTACTTAGATTTCCTAGAGAAATTTTGCCAAAGACTGTTTTAGTGCAGATAGTGGCTAAAATACAAAATCTTACATCCATTGCTGAAAAATATTCTGCACCTATATGTAAGAGAAGTTGTCTTGTAAAGCCATGTTTTGGAGAAATGCATTTTATTATAGAGAAGACTATAAATCTAGCTAACACAAAAAACAAGATTGAAGGATATTTTGGGGCAGGCAGTGAGCAGGGAAAGGATCAGAATAAATACAAACAGACACAAATAATCTAAAAAAACTTGTGCACATTCATCTCTATAAGCTTCAGTGGTTGCTTCAGAAGGAAAGAGGGATCAAGGAAAGAAGGAAAATGCTGGAAG
The DNA here is from genome assembly GCF_029207755.1 of Chamaea fasciata. Taxonomy (NCBI): domain Eukaryota; kingdom Metazoa; phylum Chordata; class Aves; order Passeriformes; family Sylviidae; genus Chamaea; species Chamaea fasciata. The sequence continues at coordinate 66,664,856 of NW_027094089.1, forward strand.
GTATTTTACTGCTCTGACTTAAATAGCATATCCTGGTGGTTATTAAAATCAAGAATGATGATGACATGGGTAAGGTGATTAGAACAAATGAGTTTCAGCTATATCACATTTTAATATTCCCACATATTAGGATGAACTAGACAGTGACTATGCTGTATGATTGTTCCCACTCTAATTTTATTCCTGCTCTTATTAAGATGAATCATCAACCATTTCCTAATGAAGTATAGGGACATCTGTGGCTAGCCCACCATTTGCAATGATTGTTAACTCATATGTCCAATATATATTAGGACTCACATTAGCTCAAGAATATTACTCACTTTCTCGAATACCCAATTGATCAATTCTTACAAAAAAACCCAAAATCAAACAACAAAAACAAACAAACAAACAACACCCCCAAACCTCAAACCAACTAACAACATGCCTCTGCCAAATCATGTACCTGCTCGTTTTATCCTATCACCCATGAGAACACTGCTGGAGATCAATTTTTTCCAGTACTGCCTTTATGTCAAATCAGTATCACCAGCCTAGTCAGATTTGCAGTGGTTAAAGTGTCTTGGTGACTACTTTGTTTCTTGGATATGTTCCCTGTTACAAGATGAGTGAAGTGAGAGCTGACTTAATGGTTTTATCACTATTTTTAAAATGCAGTAGGAAGTCGTTGTATCGGCATTACAAGTACACATCTGAATATCCATCTGAATATTCTTAATGGAAAAATAATTCCTCTGTTTAGATGAAACACTGTTTTGAGTAGGTTTAGCAAAATTAATAGACATATTATTTGGCAACTGAATGCTAAATTAATTTCTAAAATTTTGGATGGCAGGGCAGAGATCAAAATTATTTTTACCTCTTTTTTTACTGTGTCTTTTGCCTGTTAAAAGAAAATTGCCTGAAATACAGGGGTTAACTACCTAAACATAATTTCCTATAACTGAAAGTGGAAAAATATGCCTAGTTTGATAAGTGTTTAATATACCCACCCTCATGTTCGCTATTTGAGAGAAAACAATACAACTCTTTGGAACTACTTGTTTTGTAAAAAATATACTCATAAATGAAAAATTATCCCTTCTGGTTGCATGATAATTGCAAAAAAATGAGTCACTCTTAAAATTCAGGTACATATTTGTCTTTAAGATGGAAGAGCAGGCAGTTTTCCTCATTAGGTACTAAATTCAATTTTAATCTCAATTTTAGAATGCCTGTGAAAATGACAGTTTTCTATGGAGTAGGGTCTGGTATCCCCTCATGTGTTGGCAGTTCTTGATGGACTACTGAACATGAGGAGTTCAGTTCCATAATCTGACTGAATGGATTCAAATCAGAGACAGGCTGTACATATATATATTAGCAGGAGAAAGGAGGGAGAAATTCCTACAAGAAAACTCTCTTTTCTGTCTTTTGGACATGCCAGAGATTGTAGCAGGAAGGACTCTTATATTTTCTTTTCACACTTGAATGTCCTAAGAAGTCAAATGTATTCTGTATACATAATATAATTGTAGTTATGGAAGATGTTATTTGTTTAAAATCCTTTGTTGATTTACAAAATAACTTACACCCCTGCTTTGTCCATCAGTCCCCATATCCAGGAAAGAAATAATTCACATCCTAGCTAGTTTAAAACTGTGCACACATTTACTGGGCATTCAAAATAGACTTGCAATTAGCTAGGCATTTGGGTCTACTGATTGGCTTTTGTAGAGTATTGTTTCCTTTTCTCTTACTGGGAATGCTATCTTGAATCACTTTCATCTGTTCAGATCCTGTTCTTTTAGGAAACTTAGTCAATTTGAAAGTTACTTCAAAAGAACTGAAGAGAAAGGGGAGAATTGGCAGTGTACAATTCCAAAAAATACAGTGTAATACGCCTAGTAATTTCAATAAATTTGTATGTTCATTAACACATATGAAAGTCAATGTTATTTCATTTCATGTTTTCAATATACTTTTCTATAGGTGAAATAAACTTTCCTGATGATTGTCACCTGCAGAGGCTTTGATGAATTCTTTTTCTGAGCATGGATTCTTAAATCCTGGTGTAGTGTGAACTTAATGGCATGTAACAATAGCCACTACTATGTTAAAGCTGGGTGGAGAAGCAGTTTACTACATGGTAGACTGTAAAATGCCTTGAAAAACAGCTTGCTTATGCTGATGATCCTCATGCTGCCAGTGGGCACTGAAAAGCACTTGCTGTTGTCAGTTTGCAGTCATGCAGTGTCGCTCTGTCTGTGCCAAAAAATTCTACTCCTCTTCCTGCAAGACAGAACATAAAAGCAGGTCACTGAACATTAGCTGTGACTCCATAAGATTGAAATTTGTAAGTAGCACAGAAGAAATGGAAGAAGAGAGGAAAGCCACATTTTTTACTAAAAGGTATTTTGTCCACTTTATGAAAGAAAATGTGCCAGTCAGACCTCACTATGTTAGTTGTTCCAACATATAGAGACTTTTTTCACTTCATTCTCTCTGCTAAAGTAGAAATGTGTGATGATGGAAAAAAAATGTTCAATAAGAAACCGCATTTGTGAATGGCATGATGGAGGCACTTCTAAAGAATAACAGAAGTAAACAACGCTTTTGGTAAAAATAAGTGTGTTACACTGGATTATCTGGTGTATGTTACTTGGATTTTGACCATGTTCTGTTCAACATCTGATGGGATGCACCTTTCTCAGAGAGAAATATGATTTCTAGCACAGGAAGTAGAGGGGCTTATTAATAGATCTTTAAAGTAGTTTGGAAGGGAGAAAGAGAAAATACCAGGCTAGCCAGTAATGAGTGGTGGCACAGTGTGACAAAACTTCAGGAAATGAATCCTAATGGGATCCCTCAATCTGATTCATGAGGTGTTGCCTAAAAAGCACCTTACGAGAAGCGTTTTCACACTAACGTACAGAGCATGAGGAGTAAGATCTTTGCCCCAGTTGCAGAGATTTGGTGTCACTGGCATACGTGAAACATATTGGACTGAGTCCTGTGACTGGAGTTCCCTGATGGACAGTTCCAGGCTCTGCAGGAGGAATAGGCAGGACAGAGGAGGCAGAGGGGTGGCACTATATGTAACAGAAAGAATAGAATGTATGGAGCTCTCAACTGGCAATGGCACAGTTGAGACCCTCTGGATAAGAATCAAGTAAAAAAAATTATGTCAATGTCACTGTGAGAGCCTACTACAGACCTCCTGTGCTGGTTTGAAGATAAGCCAGCAGGAAGAATTAACTCCATGCAAATACCTTGTTAGAGATTTCAAGTTGGAGCTACAATTTAACAGGAAAATTACAATAAAGGCAATAGGACAAAAACACTGGCTCAAACAGGCAAAACCAGAATATGACCTGACACTCTGTTGGTCAGGGTGATGATAGCAGTCCGATGGAATGGAGGTTGCAGTCCCCTTGAAATGATGAATGTTTTGTCGAAGTGGTGGTCCTGTGGAAAGATCTGCTCCTTCTCTGGAGGTCCCGTGGTAGTTACTGAGCTCTTGTCCTCTGGGAATCCAGTGGTCATATTGTGGTGTCCCAAGTCCCAGATGAAATACAGGCAGGAATGTTTGGTACCTCACCCAGGGTGGGGAATTTTACAATGTGTGGGTGTGATTCTATGAGACATTCTGGGTAGTCCTTGGTGGTCCATTAGCAGGGATGACCCTCTCCCCCTCTAGGCTGGGTGTGCATTGGAGAGCTGTTGAAAATGACCCACCACTAACATCTCATCAGAAGGTGATGTAGGTGGTGTGGAATACATACTTTGGTTACACTTTACATGGTAACCCAAGACACCTCCTAGCTGTGGTGATGACACTGATGGATTATACTTTAAGGAAATAAAGGATGCTTCCAAGTCAATTGCCCTTGTCCTTACAGGGGATTTCAACTTTCCTGAAATCAATTGAGACCATAAAACAGCTGGTACAACCCCGGCCAGAAGATTCTTCAAAACCTAAATAATAACTTTATAGAACAAGTTCCAAGGGAGTCAGCTCAGGAAGATGCCTTCCCTGATTTCTGTTTGTCAACCGAGTGAATCTCATGAGCGAAATGGAGACTGGCAGCTGTCTTGGTCACAGCAATCATGAAGAGACTGAACTTAAAATCTCAACAAGATGAAAACTACTAGCAAAACCTCCTCTTTGATCATCAGCTGACTTCAGGCTCCTCAGGGAGCTAGTAATTAAAGTCCCTTATGAAAATGTTTCTGCAGGTGCTGAGGTCCATCAGTGCTGGTTACTTTTTAAACATCAACTCCTAAAGGTGCAGGAGGGCAGAGAGGATCTGCAGAGAGACCTCCAAAAGTTAAAGAGATGGGCAATCCCCAACCATATGGAGCTTAACAAGGTCAATTGCTGGATTCTGCACCTGGGACAGGGTAACCCTGGATGTATGCATAGACTGCAGAATGAGATGCTGGAAAGAAGTGCAACAGGAGGAGACCTGGGGGCTCTGGTCAAAGGCAAGCTGGGACTGAGTCAGCAGTGCCCGTGCAGCCAGGAGGGCCAACCCTGTCCAAGGGGCATCAGGCCCAGCATTACCAGCTGGGCAAGGGAGGGGATTGTCCCACTCTGCTCTGCACTGGGGAGACCTCACCTCGAGTGCTGGGGGCAGTTTTGGGTGCCATAAGACGAAAAGTACATTAAGATACTTCACAATACTCAAAGGAGGCCCACGAGGATTGTGAAGGGCCTTGAGGGGAAGCCAAATGAGGAGCAGCTGAAGTCACTTGGTCTGTTCAGCTTGGAGAAGAGAACGCTGAGGGGAGACCTCATTGGGGTCTTCAACGCTCTCAAGAGGGTCAGAGGAGGGTCACACACTGATTTCTTCGCTCTTGTGACCAATGACAGGACTCAAGGAAGTGGCATGAAACTGTGTCAGGGGAGGTTTTGGTTGGATATCGGGAAAAATTTTTTCACCTAGGGGATGTTTGGGCACTGGAACAGGCTCCCCAGAGAAATGATCCCAGCACCTGGCAGAGTTCTTGGGCCTTTCTGTGTAGAGCCAGGAGTTGGACTTGGTTATCTTGATGGGTCTGTTCCAACCCAGCATATTCTATGAGTCTATGATTCGGTTGTGGCAGTCTTTTAAATTTAAAAGCCCAGAAGAGATAATTAAGGCTGGTGAATCACCTCATGAAAAAATATAAGAAAGTATAAATAAATTCAGAGACATGCCATCCACAAAGGAAAAATTTAAAGTACAAAGGAATTTTATATAATAACTATTTTTAAAAAATACTTTGAAAAATTTCAAGTAATTACGCTTAAAAACCCTTTAAGAAATCTGAGTAATTTGACATACCTTCTAAGAATCCCTTTATCAGCTAATACTTGTATTTCAGAAGGAAGCAAAATTATGGTGTCGTCAGTTGACTGATTTTGTTTTTGGAATGGAAAGTGTTGTATAATCTAATTCTTAGCATTGTCTTGCAAGTTATAGTAAAGATGGAAAAAATAGCATGATTAGTCTGTTAAACTAAACTAAGAAGATGCAACTTCAGAGTATGAAATCACTTGAAAAGAAAATATAACTTTGATATGTTTTTAGAACTTTTCTCATTTTATAATTCCAGAATGAATTGTCTTTGGGAATTTAGGGTGCTTTGATACTTGAGGAGGATGAATTTTTATTCTGATGTTTATGATAAAAAATTCAATTTTTCAATTGTTTTGACTTCTAAAATTTTAAACACTCAGCATGAGATTGATAATGGTTATTTGTCAAGTAGAAAATATGACTTGGATTTATAGAATTATTTCACATTTTTTATTTCTTGTCTAACACCTTTAGAATGATTTTATTCTAGTTGTACACGCTTTTGGAATAAAAGCAACCAGCCTTTCTAATAGATAAATATACTTACAATCAGGCTGTGACAAACACATACATACTGTGCTGTCACAGCCTTGCCATGAGTAGTCCATATGAAGCTAACATTTGCAGCACTAACATAATTCCTGGAGCGGCTCTCATCTGGAAATATTTTTTAGAGCCAGGGCCATAAATAACAATAGAAAGATAGAACACCTAATAAAGAGAACAAAGTTTTGATCACAAGCATGTTATGAACTAGTTTAACACATAAAACCAACGGGAACTAAGGCTCTGTGAATAAAATGGATTGGAATCAGAAAGATTCAAAATATACCCAAAAAATGGGGTTAAAACCTGATGAGGTTAGATGTTGGTGCCAAAAAAATTGTTATGTTTTATTTACTAGTAAAAGAGGCAAAGAGAAAGAAAAAGAAAGAAACAAACAAATAAAAAAGAGCTGTGCTTGGGGGCTGGGGGGAGAGGGAGACAGTGACATAATTGTGTGGAAGCATATCACCCTCTGGGCTCTCAAAGGTGTCTTGTTGACCCCTGCATCTGGCCTTCTTGGTGGTAAGAGTCCTTCACCACATGCCACCACCACTCCTGCTGAAAAATATAGAATCCAGTGGATTGATATACTTTTGGGCCAGGTGGCAGCGCCCAGGCGCTTTCCCTAAGGAGGCTAAGTTTGTCACTGTCCCTTGCAACTCTGTGGACCTGCTGCATCATTTGCAGTGCTCTGGTGCAGGGCCTGGGGACCCCTTTTGGGAGGCTGGCCTTTGATGGGCCATGACACTCCCTCCCCTGTCCTTTATGTGGACATGTGTGCTTTTCCTGGGGTGAAGGGGCCTCAGAGCTGAGCTGGTCTGCACTGCAGAGGATGGGTGTTAACTGCCTCACACCAGAGGCTTTTTCACCACACACTCAAAAACCTCTCCTTCCCCCCACCACCTGCGGTATGAGGGTCTCTGACAACCTGGCAGTTGATAGCCTTGGGGTGCGGTCTCCACCCCAAAGGTGCTAAATTTAATCCCTCTGTGAAAGTATTCTTATCTTCATCAATAGGCAATGAGCAGTTCAGGGCCCCATTCAGGGTTTTGGTGGTCGTCTCTGCGGCTTTTATACACTTTTTCTATAAGAAGCAAACATTCATGAAGATCTTTGAGCCACAAATTATAACTTTAAGTCTTCCACAAAGCAGAAGCTGCATAGCTGATCCCAGCTAACTACATAACCCAAATCACACTAGTGTCAACTCCATTTAGGTGAGAACCACGTTTTTGCCTTTCCTGCAGGTCACCCACAGCCATCCGTACGTCAGAGGGGCAATTCTTACTGTTCTCCTAACAGTGTCTAAAAATAGCACTTTGGGGGAAACCTGTTATCAAAATAGGTGTTTTTTTTTTTTTTTTTTTTTTTTTTTTTTTTTTTTTTTGTTTTTTGTTTTTTGTTTTTTTGTTTTGTTTTTTTGCTTAGAAAATTTGTATTGTATTTGGAACAATATTATTTTTAACTTATGGGGACTACATCAAAGTGGAATTCAAAGCTCTTGTTTTCTTTTTCTTTTTTTAATAGCTTTCCAGTTGTTATTTATTTTGAAGTATATTTCTGATCTGAAATTTCACACAGCATGTAGCTGAACACCTTTAGAGAAAAGGCTTAATAATATAAGGAAGCTAGATACCTGCAACCCCTATTGACACATCTCCTTTAACTCATAGTTTTGAAATACATTATGTTCTTAATTTTACTTTATTTGTTGCTTTTTCCCCATCTCTCACTGCTTATAAAGAAAGAATACCTGGTAGGAAACATTCATCTGAAGAGTTTACAAAAAGTCTCCAAGGAGTTAAGTTTTAGTTTTGGCTAGAGGCCTAGACAGGTAAGCCAGCCTTTTGATTTTAAAATGTTGATTGGATTGACAAACAAGGGTTCAGCTCCCTGTTCTTACACGTAAATCCTGTGTCACCATTGGCAAATTGTTTACTGTGTCTCTGTTCCTTGTGAGAAGGTGTAGTTTTCAGTAATTCCTTTCCTCACAGAGGCTCCGTCATGGTAAATACATCAATGATGGTGAAGAAAAAATATTCTAGTTAAGGAAGTCATAGAGTACCATGGTTATTTTCTCCTTGATGGTCAGTAAACTCATTTTAAGTCAATAGACACCTCTTTCTATTGCAAATGGATAACTTTTCCCACAAGTGTTGTCGTAAGAGATTTCGGTCTATCCTCTGGGTCAATGATGCTCTTCCAAAACAATTCACTACGCAACCACTTCATCATGAGGATATCTCCTAAAGATTACTTCTCATTTACAAATGTACAAAAGAAAACGAGGTAAAACAGGGGGGGAAAAAAGTAAAACCCCGAGTACAATAGAAATAGAAAACTAAAATACTGTATTAAGTTTACTATCACAATGTTGAGGTGTGCACTTTATTTGACACTGGGGAATCAGTTAATATTTATTAATTCTCTGCTGAAATGTTGGTTCAGTGTAGAGTTTTAACTCTTGTTTTAACTCTTCAGGATAAGAAATCCATTTCTCACAATAAAAAAAAATCTCTTTTTGTCTTTCATAATTTTTTTATTCTAGGACAAAATATTTCAGTTGTTTCATCTTTTACCCTGAAAGCCAGAAAGAACTAATTTGTTTGTATAAAAGTAGACTGATCAGTGTCTTTCATCTAGGGTCGCTCACTGTGCTTTTTAAAACTCACTTTTCAAAACTTCAATTTGTAATCAGGCATTCTATTCACCTTCATACTCTACATTGCAATTAAATACTTGTTCTTCTCAGACGCTTCTTAGCTCTCTTGTCTCTGCTTCATCAGTGATAGGCCTGTTTGAGAAGCTTTATTTGAGAACACCATTAGCACCTTTATTATTTTATTTTTTTATTCTAGCAATTGTTTTATTATTATTATTTTTTAATTTACTTGTATTATGAAATTATTCTTTATTTTTCCCATCTGAATATATTTTATACATACTTTGTCTTTAGGCCAGAGATCAGAAAACTTTTACCTGTTGATGGGTAACAATGGAATAGCACAGGTCTAGTAGATCTTTAGGTAACCATCCCTTTTTATCTTTTGCCTCTTTTTCTCTGTACTCAGATTGTCTCAGTAAGTCACTTTCATAGAGAAGAGTTTGGAGGAATATACCTGTCATACACTTTGACTTTTGGAAAGCCTTTAAGATTTCAATAACACCTTCAAGAATGTGAAGATGGTTCTTGAGATGCTGGCCATGGGGATGCAATTAGTCCTAATTTTTGTATATTAAATTATGTATGAATAGTAATCTCTCATTGGAAAAATAGAATTTCTTAATCAGACAAGTGACTAGAATTAATTTAGAACAGGTAAAAAGTTAAGTGTATGTTTTATCCTTGAGTGTCACAAGTAGGATTCATTCTTAACGATATATTCTGTGAGCAGAGTGAGGCAGAATTATATCTGTGTTATGTTGTGCCCACCAACTGGTAACATGTTATTACAGCCCTTACTAACTATCAAGGTGGTTTTCTGGTGGTATACTTGCTTACTACAAACAAATGAAGCCAAAAATATAACCAGACTCAGATGGTCTGCAACTGTACCTGGTGTGCCAAAGATACGCAGTCACTGGCAAGGTGAATTGAGCTGTATTGTGTACCCTGCGCTGGAAATTGCCTGGTTTATGTGTTGTATCTATCTCCACACTCATTAAAATGGACTGAATCTGGAATAATCCTGCTGATCTCAGAGAAACTGTTTTCTGATCTTTCTACATATATGACTATTATTAGAAGAAAGCACCACATCTCTTAATAATCTACTTTTTTTTTTTTTAAGTGAATTTAGGTCTTAATATATTATTAGAAGACATTATATACTTTCCACTGTAAATGTGAAATAAACCCTGCAAACTTGGAGAATAATTATTCACAGTCACACTTACGATTTACAATGATGGAAAGGCTTTACTTAATATTGTCACACATAAGTGAAAGACTTAAAGCGAAAGTAATTAAGACATGACAGAAACAGAAAGAGTTATTGGTGGCCAACATGAGATTGAGCAGATCTGATTTCATATCATATAGGGAAAAGAGGATGTAGAAAAGTTGTGAGGGCACTTAAATTTAAATTATTTAGCATGGCTCAGTTACTAAAATATTTCTGAATTAATCATTATAGAACAGTTACAGGAAAGTGTGGAAAAATGGAGGGAGAAAGAATTAAAACCCCATCACTAGAGGACAAGTTTGCGAATGAAATGAGAGTAAAGATAAATTGCTCCTCAGAGCTGATGTACTACACTTGAACTGGGTTTAAATGACTTTACTTCAAGAATAGTGTGTACCTAGTGAGCAACTGGACACATTTAAAAAAAGTTCTCCATCATGCCTAAGATGGAAATTCTAAAATTCTACAGAAATTGATTTTAAATAGGATCAAGCATCCCCTGTGAAAGTCACAGCAGCTTAAAAGTGAATTGAAAAATATGTCGTTGAAGGTGATCATAATATGTACACATACAAATTGTACATATAAATGTGCTTTGACTTTCAAATGTTATGGAAGTTTAAGCACATAGCTTTAGTCCTGAACACGTGTAGGATTGTCCCAGCTGTGTCTTTGGAAAGGGACACAGATAAATAACTCAGGTTCTGTGACTGTGAGAAATAGGATGAGTCTAAAAAAGAATCAAACATTCTCTCTTGGAGTAAATTTCACTAGAGCAAGAGAAATGGACAGGATTGTTTAGAGGACAAGGCCCTAAAAGCACAAGCATCTGAAGGCTTTGATGTGATCAATGGGTGCATAGGCCACTGGAGCATTGCAGAGTTTGATTGAAGCACTCTAAGGGAAGCTGCAGGCAAAATTGCTCATTTAGTGTAGTTTCATGTCACAGGTAGAGAAAAGTTGATTATATGAACATCAGTCTGTGATGTAGAAGGGATTCCCTGTTGCAGTGAAGACCAGTTGATAAAATGAAAAACTTCTAAAACACCATTCTTCACAACTGGCATTCAGATGTGCGAGCCACACCAAAAAATGGAGGGCATATTTGCAATAAAGTCATCTGAAATGCAGTCCTGCTCTGAAAAGTTGCAATTTCAGTATGGTTGTTTACTAGTTACAATGCCTAATTTATGTAGTTTCAACTTCATGCCCTCTTCCTTCAGCAAAATTTTCATTTATTCATATCTTAATCCCAGAGCTAATTATTCAAAAATATATAAGTATTTTACCTTTTCTTGGTCTGCAAGTTTTGTAAGATTCCTATCTCTCACTAATCTTAACCTTCCTGCTAAACAGCAGTAGAACAAGAGTAGTAAGATCCTGAATGAAATCTCTGCAGCTACAAATACCATTAACTAAGGAATTTAATCTATTTTAGAGGAACAAAAATTCCAACTAACAATTATACACTTGCTCAAAAGAATGAATTAATTTGTACCTGTATTGAGAACCTGTCTGTGGTATCATCCATTATGTTGGTTTCTATAATTCCTGTCTATAGTTTAATGTCTTGAATGTATGTAATGGCAACAGGAATTGACCACACATTTCAAACATGTGCAAGTGGTGTTCCAAACCAGTGTTGTTTATTATCTATTACTGTCTTATAATCACTGAATATTTTCCATGAGTGTAAGTTGCTTCCTTTAGTTAATTTCAAATATTTGACTGTCTTTGGTAAAAAGAGTAATCATAATCTCCTCGGGGATGCAGAAGACCTCATGCAAGATGCTAGATGCAAGATACTTTTGAAACAGCTGGTGATTGGTGTAGTGAGGATTGCTAAATCCAAAAATTAACAATTTGAAAACTGGAAGTAAGCAATATGTCACATTAATATGATTAATTTTCATTTTTGCAGCTTAGAGCCTTGAAATTATTATTAATATTAATGATTAACAGTATCATTATTATTGAAATCTTATCAATAAAAATTGGCAGGACATTTATTAATTATTAACTAATAAAATTGTTATTTGTAAGAAATAATCTCATCCCTCAGATCAAATTTTTGGCTTCACATATACTTCAGAAGAAGCTCATCATAAGCCCTCAAAAATAGTTGTGAATAAAACTGTACTTGCACTACATCCAAAGAATGTTTATCTGACCTGGAGAAGGAATAACAAACAAAACCAACAGGAGATATTTTATTGTATTTTTTGATTTTGTATTTTAATATATTTAAAAGAAAATAAATAAAAATTTTCTGAAATCTAAATATTTTAAGAAACATCTTGATCTTAAAAGAAATTTTATATACTGTGATAAGAAGCTCAACACTACTAAAATATACCATTCTTATTTTTTTAATAGAAAATTTTTATCATTCATTACAAAAATATTTTTGAGGGCAAACTTGTGGGTTTTCATAAACCAAGCTTAAAAGGTGGATATCAGGATGACTTATTTGAATTGCATGAAAGAGTAATATCCCAGTGACCTTAATAATACCACTTTGGCAGACATAACTCCATTTGGGAGAAAATTTTAACTTCTGGTTAGGGAATTTCTTTTTATCATGGAATGATCTGCTATCAGAAAGATCATTAATGAAAAAGAAAAAGGCCCACTCTAGCAATGACCACACAAAATGCTGTAGAGAGACCAAATAATATGTAGGGAAGAACAAAAGGCAGCTTATTTGAATTTATCAAAACCCTAAAAATAAATATAAAATAAATGTGCACATGCCCAAGGTAATTGCTTTTTTGATTGCTTTTTTATTTTTACTTCACTTTTAATTGCATTTAAAATCAGAACTATGAGTTATTTTATTTTTTAAGTGAAATGATAGTTTTTCTCCTTTCCCCTTACTTGGGATATAATAATATATTATGGGGAAAGACCTTGAAGAAAGTGGTTCAATGATTTAATGGCAACATTTTCTGACTTTTTTTTCTCTCTAAAATAATTGTAGTGTTCTTTGCAAATCAGCTACTTTTTCTGCATTTAATTTCCTGGTATATGAAATAAGAATAAAGCACTTCCCATTTTGTAGAAAAGTTTTCTCAGATTAAAGGTTATGGGCATGCATCTTCGAGGTGCCATACCAAAGAGCACACATGATACAAATTAAACATGGCAGCATGTAATAACACACAACTTTTTCACACACACACACACACGCATATACTCACACACACACTGCAATTTTGAGACTCAAGCTACTGGAGCCTATTGACTTTGCTGAAACATGAGATGTGTTGCTATTAATACCAGGGGTAATGAATGTCACAAAAGGTTACCTCTTACTGATATCTACAGGCTCGGCATGATTACGATTCTATTAGAGTGTGATTTTCTTATCAATGAGGGCTGTAGTACTATTACCTTTATATTATGATTGATAACTATTCGTTGCTTTAGTCATCTTGAAATTGTACTAAAATTGCATTTGGGCCCAATCCTCAGATCTTCATCACAATGGATCACAGCAGAGAGATATATTTGTAAGGCTTTTATTATTCAGCTATTAGAGTGTATAGTGCCTTTTATATCAATTATTTTTGTAATAAAAATTAGTTAATCTAACTAAATGGTGATTGTAAATACAGATGCTAAATATAGAAACTATAATTAATGTGATTAAAGTCTAGCTTCTGTAACTCTAGTTTTTCAGCCCAGAAACTCTGATTAATAGAGTTTGTATAGTGTGAAAATGTTGAAAGTCAGTAAAGAGTCCATAAAGCAGTTAATTTGCCTTTTATTAGTATAATATGCTCTGTCAAAAATTGTTATGCTGAACAAAGGCTGTATCAAGTATGTTTACAGAGCATGAATCTACTGGCTATAGATTTCTCCAACAGGACTTCATGTTCTGAAATATTTGTAGTCAAATTTTTGGAGTGCTTTACTTTAAAAAATCAGTGCTTCTTTTGAGATATCTCCTTAATAGAGAAGATTAATATTATGATAGAACAGATAATTTTGTCCCAGCTGCCAAAACTGTTCATCATTCAGCATCTCTTGCTATTGTCTTTTAGTCATATTTTAACATATTTTCAATTGTCTTCCAGATTTTCCATATCTTAATATGATTGAATAATATATCAGCAGGCACTATACAACTATTAGTCCAAATAATTGATTTTAAAATTAAATTTTCTATTTTTTATGAGTTTCTTCTGTGAAAAAATTCATTCTGTCAAATTTCAATAACTTTGTAGGTATTATATTCTCCAATTTTTGATAAGGTCATATATTGCACACGTGCTTATTAAGCTCAGCAACATAATTCCCTCATGAAATTCTGCCCATGCAGTAGGAAGCTCGGTCACATAAAGTTTCACATTTTCTGTAATGTAGTTCCTATGAAATATGAGTATAATGAAATTAAATTTGCTAATATTTGTAAATTTTGGACATTTGTCAAATCATCTTCCAAGATGCTGTTTGAGAAATTTATATGCCTGTAAAATACAGAAAGAAACTTGAGGTTGACATCCCATTCTTATGGATTTCCTTAGTAACAATATGTAATAATATGAAGCTTTAAATGTCTGTTATATTTTACTTGGTTAATAGCATTACAAATCCTTTCATTTATAAAAGGTTTGAATTTTCTTTATTTTTGCTTAAATAAACATGGACAAAACAAGTACAGAAAAGCTGCTCTTTTATTTTGAAACAAGGAGAAAAGATAGGAGAGATACTCTGACATATTTTCTAGGACATCCACTGAAATTGGTAGAAGGTAATATAGCACAATGAAAAGAAGTTCCAAATCTCACCCTTTCTGATGCTATACCAGAAAGGACATGATGCTTAATGGAGAATAACATTACTATCAGCAAAACCTAACATCAGGGTAGGATTAGATTGAGGTCCCTATGATTATTCCAGGCTTTGCCATCCATCTACAGTGGCAACTCCAGTCAAGGCAAAGCTGTTAGCCTTCACAACCTGTTGGGGAGAATAAGACTTGGAATTTGGAAAAAATAGAAAAAAAAAAAGGATCACTTGTTCAAGAGAACAACTGTAGTTCTCTTGTAGTTCTCTTATAATCCCTCTTGTAGTATATTTAGAAAACATGTCCTAGCTTCAAAATGTTTATTCAACATAGGATCTGCACACAGGTGTGAGGTGCAAAAAAACACAGGAAGATGGAAATATTACCCAAACTAGAGAAACACCATTGCTTTCGGAATGTGGTGTCCAGAGATGTATGAGCATCTTGGATCTGTGGGTAAGAGTAAACTAGCAAGCCTGAAACTGCAGATTTCTCTTGCCTGCAGCAAGTTGAATGTTGTGGGAAGAAAGGTCTCGAAGGCTGTGATTATGTATAATTGCAGAAGATCACTTGAAAGCTTCAGCTGAGCATACTTGTTCTGTAGGCTGCAAAATGCAGCTCTTGTCTATTCTGCATCTGTTAGAAAAACTTAACCTCCACGTAAACAAATCCACAGTTCTCACCTTCTGAAGGGTTGCCAGCTGCTTAGATATATTTTTGCTTTCAGGTGGAGGACCTGTATTTCAGGTGCCTCTGCCCTTGCCTGGCCAGGAATTCTTGAACCAAAAGAAAGGGAAAGATACAGTGAGTCAACACTTTGCCAAGAACATGGGGTACTGGCAGGAGTATGCCAACATGCTGCACTACAGTGATGTAGATCAAGATGAGCCTTGACCAGTCATATTTCCAAGCAGCACATTAGTCTTTTTTTTTTTTTTTTTTTTTTTTAACAGAATTCATCTTTTCACACCTCAGAAGATAAGTAAAAGAAACCAGAGCAAACCGTGATGAATAACAAGCCAACAAGCCTCAGCCCATGCACACTTCTCCCCCACCCCAAATGGCAGTGGGTGGCTGTGTCAAGGGCAGAATGCAGCCCTTTGCTGTCAGCTTGGAACGAAGATTTCCATCTGCTCCTGGTAAAAGCTGTTTCTACTTAAAAAGGAGGATTCTGAGCTTTAATCCTTTGTTTCATCATGTTGAAAAGTAAAAAAGTTACAAAACCATGCAGAATGATCAGATAAAATCTGGACTGAATTGAGTGTGTAAGACTTTAAAATTTTTTAATTTTGTTTTTTTTATTGCAGAAGAAAACTAATTCTTTAAAACTGTCAGGATTCTGCCCTCCCCCTAGGAAAATAATGTTAAGCTCTAATAAAAGTTGTGTCTTTTAAAACGTAGCACTCTTACAGATGTGCATAATAAATTATTCATGACTGCATACTACCCTAGATTATTTAAAACATATGCCTGAACTGAATCTGATATTTTCTTTGGAGTGGACACAAGTCTTACAGACAGCCGTGGTTGCAAAGTGCATGCTTGATACGATACATAATTTTAGTATTTATCTATGTAGCATCCCAAGTATTTAAAAATAATATACATATATGAGCATTAGCTCTTTAGCTCTGTTTGTAAGAATGCTTCATTAAAAAAAACAGCACCAGTCCTCTTCCTCTCCTTAGATTTCTTACATCCTTATTGTGAAAATCTGAACTGCTTAGCAAATGAAAACTTCAACTTTCTTATGTTGTTCACTGTATGGAAAGATATTTTTCCAGTTTATAAGCTGTAGGATAATGCTGTCATTGCATTTGGTTTGGCAAGCTAGGATCACCAAGCATTTGTATTAACAAAAGTAAATATGAAAGAGAATTAGACAGGAGCTAATCATGCAAGGTATTTTGTGATATCTGAAGGAACTGGAGCTCAAGGGATTTAAAGGTGCTCAGTTCTTTCAGTGATAGCTGCATTTCATAGGCCAAAGCAAATATTCAGAAAAAACTTTACTGGTGCATTAAATTTTCCTGGCTTTCTGCTGCACTCCATCTCAACTAGGACAATCTATGTGTCCTTTACTTTTTGTGAGTTTTGAGGCTTTCTGTCTTTCATTTGGCAAATCTCTTACTATGTTTAACTTCTGATAGTCTTGCCACGTGTCCCTGGATGATCTATTGGCCCACTGTGTACTAGAATGCCAGACATTGACCAGCTATTAATTGAAGACTATTTTTATAGAAAGAAAGAAAGAAATTAATAAATATTACTTGTAAAAAATTAAAGGCTGGAAGATGTATTTAAATTGATACAAGTGAGTAGAAAACATCACAGATTACCCTTTTCTCTGATTAGTTTTTTCTCTTGGAAAGGTTTAAAGAAAATGGCAGGTAGGCCCTGTGATGTCAAGCTTATGTAAACTTTGCACAAAAAAATTGCACTTCAGAGTGAAGAGACAGCATTTTTTCATAGCTACATTTCTTAATATCTATAAAATACAGAGACAGAGACACCTTGCCATTGACTTGATTCAGTGAGAGTATGGAATAATATAATTAATGCATGTCAAACACCACATACTATCACATCTGGGGCAGTCCAGAGAGCTCTAAATGCCATAAATATTAGGATGGGAACAGTATTTCAACAATCCAGTAATTCTGGTGCCTAAACAGATCTGATATTCACCCAGACTCTATTCCATTCACTGCTTTCCTTTGCTCTTTGGGAGCTACTGGTATACTGTTTGTGGGTTTTGGAGATGATAATTTATTAAAGAATACATTTGTAGATCCTAAGACTTTGAATATAAAAACTTTCTGCTTGATAGGAGTCTGGACTGGTTTTATTTGCCTGTTGGTTTGTTTGCTAGTTAATTTGTTTCTGGAATCAATCATTCTCAATCTTCTCATCTTCACTTGAAACTGTTCCTGAGGATTACTGTTGTGCTATTTGGAAGATGTTAGGCACTTACAAGTCCACTGGTCACCTTCTCACAAAATAATGATAATACATTTTGACAACTTGTCAGGTGTCCAAAAACTATTTCTGAACAAAGCTGTGCTTAGAAATAACTTCAAGCTTGATGTAGTTCAGATTGTTTCTGGGCTGCCTTGCTACAAATAAGCTCACTTATTGAAAATGCACTTAATTTCTATCATTTCACTCCTATCTGGGCAGTAGTATTGTTAGTGAAAAGTTGTTTGTTCCACATAAAGCTTGTGATTTTTCATCTTCTGGGAAATAAAAATGCATAAATAAAATATGTTAGACTTACTATCTAGTATTCTTCACTTTCTAGTTTAAAAATATTTTTTCATCAGTACTCTCACTTAGGCCAGTAATGTTTTGGAGTAAAACTAGCTTAATTATTTGGAAATCCCACTGTTTTTGGGAATATATTTGGATGGATAAAACTCATTCAAAGTAGATATAAATGCTTTTGTTTCTTTGACACTAACCCATTTAGATGAAGCCGTTTAAAGAGAACCATGTTGAAACAGCTGCCTGCCTGCATTTTCTAAGCTATATACTTTCACGGGATTATCATTTGTGAAAACATCTTATATTAATTAAAAGATCATTTAATTACTCATTTTTGTGCAATCGTACTCATGCTCAGGTGGGTTCTGGCCCATATCGTCTCTGAAGTTCCATAACATTCTTGGCACATTTTTTGTAAAACACCAATTAAAAAAGTCATATTTGTATTGCACAATTTATTTAGGTTTTAGGGCATTTTATCTCCAGGAACACTTTCTAAAGTGAAGACTTTCTGTATTTCTGTTTCGTTAATCTTTTTTTGTTATTTAGTACTTATGGTTCTTTAATGAGAAAAATGCAATACAGAATTCAAAAGGAAAAGATTCTGCAATGATAAAAAAGTTTTTAGGAACTCTGTTTTGGAATTCATGCACATAAAAATATCAGGGTTTTTCAACTAGCTTTTAGTATGCAAAAATAATATTTTAGCTTGGAATCTGTGCAGCAAACAGGTTACACATAAAATTTTGATCAAGTTGATTAACTTTAATAAATTTTCTTCAAAATATTGGCCTCCTCAGAAAGACAGCTTCAAAGACTGTAAAATGACATATATTTTTGTCCTAATAATCTGTAGAAAATTATCAGATCAAATAGTATCATAGAAGTATTTCAGTATCCCTAAAATTTTCTGAAGAATTCATAGTTGTGATATAATGATCTGCAGAGATTCAAGTTTTAGTTGCTCCCTAGGTGAATATTTTCGACCAAATAAATTAATTAAAAGTATTTACAATGCTAGCATTAATGGAAGAACATTAATTTTTATAAAATAATTTTCTCCAGACTAATGCAGCAAAGTCTTTCTCTGGCTGCACAAATGCATATATTTAACTCCTCTGTAAGTCAACCTTCTCAATCTTTTTTTTTTTTTTAAATTAGTGATTGTACACATAAATATTTTGTTCTCCCATTGTATCTCTAACTATGTGAATAAAAGATGAATATAATAAAAGTACTCTAAAGAACTTGTAAGACTGATTTTGTCTGGAGAGAGGAAAGGCGAGTAGCAGGAATGTCTTGGGGCAAGAAGGAGTACAAGAAAAATGGCTTCTATAAAACTTCATGTTTCTAGATAAAAGATTTAGGTTTCTCGAGACGAAGAGAAACTAGGTTATCATAAAGGTATATTAAAGACACTCAATGCACAAAGTATATAAACTGTCTTACCATATGTACCCTGCAACAAGTGTTTTAAAAACCTACTTTTAAGGATATGGTCAAGACTCGCCTGTTAAATACATGACTGTCTGTCATGGTAATGTCAAGAAACATTGAGAAAAGCTTGTCCTGCTTTGAGATAGTGTGCTATCCCATAAACAGTGTATTTCTTTTTCTAGAATCCTGTGATCTGATCTGTGTGAAAGTTTAACTCAAAAGGAAATAGTCAGAACTCTTTCTTTTGTTTTATTGTAATATTTGGTTCATCATTAAGAAGTTAATTTTTTCTAATTTCTGAATCTTTTGATAACCAGTAGCCTAAAGGAGTGAGAACTTTAACTTCTTCTGTCTTTTTAATGGTTCACCAATTCAAATGTTAACAACACAAAAATGGTATGACCATGGTTGAAGCAATTTAATTTTTACCACTGCATCTCTGATAAATGTTCTACAGTAGATAATCAGCCTGTCTGCATTTATTACTTCATGTGTCCCTAAGTCCTGTTTTGCCTACACCATTGGTTATAAAGCCCCCATCTGCTTTACAATGGAGTTGAAATCCACTACACGTCTTCCTGTGAGGATCTGTTGTAGCTCAGTCTGGAAGGTGGGGTCCATAACCAGCGGCTGCTGCAAGGTGTTACATTCCGTCATTGGAGAAAGACAAAATCCAGGTTCAGAAAGAAACCAGAAGAGGTAACTTTGTAGGAAAAAAGGTGATAACAAAAAATCCTTCTTCATTTTCACTATCGTTTTGAACATATTAAGAGCAAAGATACTGTAGACCACACATGTGAAGTGTACTTGAACAGGATATCTTCCAAATAAACTCAAATTACCTATGGAGCTGCTGTATTGGGTTTGCATGGCCAGATTTTGGTTGCAGATGGGGAGCTACAGTGGTGGTTCCTGTGAGAAGTGCTGAAAGATTTCCCCTTGCTCCAGGCTCTGGAGCTACCACTTAGCAAGGCTGGGATGGTCAGTTAAGGTGGTAGAGCTGCTGTGATAACACATTATAGAGGAAAAAAAATAGTAATGTACATCTATCATTGCATTAAGAGAACTGAAGATTAAGTCTATATGAGAGGAACAACTGTGCAGATACCAAGGTCAGTGGAGAAGGAGGGGCAAGGGTGCTCCAGGCACCAGAGCTGAGATTCCTCTGTAGCTGGAGGTGCACCCACAGTGAGGCAGCTGTGCCCCTGAGCCCATGGAGGTCAATGGGGTATGCAGGGATCCACCTGCAGCCCATGGAGGAGACCCATTCTAGAGCAGGGTCAAAAGAAGGCTGTGAAGCCCATGGCAATCCTGTGCTGGAAGTTCCTGGCGGAGACCTGCAGACCAATAGAGAAGCCTATGCTGGAACAGGGTTGCTGGAAGGACTGAACCCTCTGGAAAGGAATCCACACTGGAGCAGTTTGTAAACCCTACCCTGTGGGAAGGATTCATGCTGGATTCATGCTGGAGAAGCTCAGGAGAGCTGTCTCTTCTAGGAGGGAGCGGGGAAGGACTCCTTTCCCTGATCAGCAGCAGAAACAATGGGTGATGAGCTTACCATAACCACCATTCCCATCTTCCTGTGCCTCTGGAGGCAGGTAGAACTGGGAAGGTGAAATGGGGTGGGGGGTTAGAAGGTGTTTTTGAGATTTGTTTTACTTTTTATTATGCCAGTCTGATTCTGATTGGTAATAAATTGAATTAATTTCTCTAAGTCAAGTCTGTTTGGCCCATGATGGTGATCACTGAGGGATTTCTCCACTTACAAACTTACGAACCATTTGCTTTATTTTCTCTCCTCTGTCTTCGTGCAGAGAGCAGGAAGATAGGGCAGCTTTGGTGGGTGCTTGCATACAAGGTCAGCCCACCACACTGATGACAGATTATAGTTAAAATTTGCAGTCACACACTGATAACGGAAGCTAGTTTTAGCCTCTCATGTCTTTGTAAAATTCCATATGTAATGCACAGGTATTTATGGATTAAGAACAGAAGAAAGACAATGAAAGACTCATAAAATTCTGAAAGGGTGTAACCAGTGTACACAAAAGGCTGTCTGCCATGTTTCTATTTGTTTTGCTGTGTGTAGTCTCACATGCGACTGAATACCAAATCTTCTCAAACAGAAGTGATTGTTGTAGGAAAATTGCTGCACCTTCAGGTCTGTGTAAGACGAATAAAAGGCTTGATTCTAGTCATGATTCTTGATTCAGTCATGATTCTATTGACAGTAAACATCCACATATAGAGCTTGGCCAGTTAATTTGCATTCTTTTTATTTTTACTCTTTGGCCTTATTCCATTGTGGATATATCTACCACACTTGCACTATGTGTGTCAGGGTTTTTTAGTCATTGTCATTCTAGCATTTCAAATATTCATATCAAGTTCTTAAAAGCACCACAGGAAAAAAAAAAGTCATTATTTCATGTGTAATTTAGCTGTTCATAGGGCGTAATTGATTAGAATTTTTCTGATAACCAGCCTTTTGAAGGGTTAGGATGTAGGTAAACAATCAAAGTTCATTGATCTTTGGATTCTGTCTGAATAAAGGTTTTATTCCAGGAATTGAATTTTATGCAGAGCATCTGTTCATAAAATACACCAGTAAAAGTAATACTTCTGTGTCCAGGAAATATTTTTCTACTATGTTTTTACTCCCAACAGATGGTATAGATTATTCACATATAAGAACTCAGTTAAAAATAATGATAATGGGGTAGGTTAAATGCTAAAAGGCCAAGATGTTCTGAGTAATCTTGGAAATCTACATGTAACTCATTCCATCATCTGTCTGTACAGAAGGTCATGTGATCCAGAAGACTTTCTGCTCTATACTGGTCCTGTATCTCTGATAATTGGTTGTGCTAGTAATAGAGAGAATACACCACATACATATTTGTGATCAATGTTGACATTCAGGAGCTGAGCCAAATATATTTTTAATTCTGATTTTCAGAATGGAGATGGATGAAAAAGGCAAAGCTCAGTTTAAACTTAAAGTGAATGAAAATAGCCAAATATTTTGTTTGATTAACTTGATTTAAAAAGTCTGTTTCAAGTTCCCTCTAATTTTTTAGGTATGCTCATGAGTTGATAAAAATAATAATCCATTTTCTCTAAGAGTTTTGTAAAACTGATAAGAAATAGTATTTTTTTACTACCAAAAATATCACCTGAGTAGCAAGAAAGAAAAACAAATTATTTTCCCACTTAATTTCACTCTTTTTACTTGAAAATGTCTATGTGTTTTCTAGAACAGGTGAGGATTGCTTATTCCAGGGTATTTTAAATGAGACATTATGTTATATTTCAGCACACTCAGATATACTAAATTTTATCTATATTAAAGGGAGGTTTGTAATCCAATAGTTTGCAATGATTTCTTTGGAGATGTTTCACCCATTCACATTTGAGAGTATTTGGAGACTCTTAAATCCAGAGGCCATTTTTCTTCTGTGCATATTCACTCACTCTACACCTTAAATGCTCTTGTAAAACTCTCATTGCAAAAGAAAAAGGAATGTTATGTGCAAGGGTTAGCAAGAGCTAATTTAAAAGAAGAGAGAAAAAAACAGAAGCTTTCACGCTGTACAAAATATTTTTGGAGCTGCGCGGCTCAATGGATTGCAATAGGATACTGAGTTCTGTTCTGGAACTGGCTGGAAAATAGGGTAATATCTTGGGTGCAGATAAACCATGCTCATACAACACTCCTGAGTCAGGTCATGTGATTTTTTGTTATCTTTTCAGTATGGAATGCAGACTGAAGACTAAATGTTGCTCTAGTATCTGAGTTTTTGAGTTTTTTTTAATATCTTTGTGGGAATATGGATCCCTACTAGCTTCAACAAGCTGTCCCTCAGCTGCCTTCTCTATTCTGTATCAGGAATTGCAGTGCCAACAGTTGTGGAAGAATATACTGTTCAGGGTTTATGTTTACTAACAACGAAAAAATAAGTTCATCAGTTGAGAAAAATGAAATCTCATGTATTTTGACTGATGAAATAAACAGGAATGTAGAAATGATTATTGAACTGTCTGTGCCACGTAAAAGCTTGAAACTTTTTGATGGGCAATTTATATTTGATAGATGCCTTATCTTTTTTTTTTTTCTTCTTTTTCTCCAACACTGGATGCACTGTTATGGAGAAAATTAAGTATGTTCTGGTAAATTGAATGTCTTTTGAGTGTAATAGATATTAAAGAAATAAAAATATTTTTAATTTTTTCAGATTTTATTTGGTAATTTTATTTTAATCCTTAAAGATAGTTCTTTTTTCAGTTTTCTTATCTTTATAGTTTCTTTTAAGGAATTAACTTTCTTCTGCCTCTCTACTGTTTCTCTTCTCCAAGGTGCATTTTACATACTCTAGTCTAACATGTAGGGATAACAGCATGGGACTTTTTTATTTGTAGGAGAGAACAGCAACAGGCTAAAACTTTTTGGTACATGATGAGATAAACAAGGAAGATCTGAGAAAATATAATCAACAAGGAAGATCTGAGAAATTATGAAAAAACTTTCCATGCACCCTAAATTTTGTGGCGTCTCCATTGTATCTTGTGGGAGAACAGGGACTTGGAAGAGTATGAACAGAAGTGTTGGCCTTATTTGAATCTGTTGGAATTAAAACTCCTGTGTGAGTGTTTGGAGGCTGTTTGTGGCTTTAGTGTCTGTATTTGGTGTCTGACCTAAGGTCACTCCATGTGATTTAATTTCAAAATAAATGTCAAAGCTCAAATTATATGTCTTTGCTCATTAGTGATCATTATCTCACCAGGTTGCAAACAGTTACCAGTTTAAAAAGACTGTTGAATTTAAAGCTTTCTTGTATGTGTCTTATTCCTGAAAAGAGATCTCCTCTAAATAGAAAAAAATGGTCTTAACTCAAGAAATTAGAAACTACCTGAAAGAAAGATTTCTATTTGATATAACATCAAAATTTTTGATATAACTATTAAAATTTTCAGAAGGTTTTTCCATGCAGGTGTGAGAATATGGTCATGTAAAAAAGATTACCAGTGGTGTTAGAACTGGCATATGGGACATAAGACATTAGGGATCTCCTGAAAAGAGCTTAAGCTTTTTTATTGGAATGCTGAAAAAAAGTTGTATAAATGCCTTGTTATTTTTGGGGCACATATTTGTAGTTGTTTCCCAAAGGGACACAATATATTAATTACATGTGCTGCTTTTCTGGAAATTCTGCTTTGTAAAATAGACATACTGTGTATTATAAAGTAAAGAAAGAGTGCTCTTTTCTGCCTTTTCCCCCCGTTGACTTTATCCTTCCTTGGATTTTTGAACCATTCAGCTATAACAGCGAAGTATTACTTTGCAGGAAAAAAAGTATAATAAATCACAGAGTGGACTGGCTTTCATAGGTAACATGTTCTGTACTTTGGCCATTTATACAACATATAATTCATTCAGAAATGTTTGGAGTTTTTTAATGAAAAGAACTGCTAGATTTTCATCTCTCTTTTGTGTGCACTCATAAGTCTTTGAAAGTTTGAGTCCAAATTCTGATTCTGTATTTTATAAGGTCCTTTACTACCCATGTTGTTTCTCATTTTTCCTCTTACCACACAGAACTTGAAACTGAATTTGATGTCTGACATAAAAGTTCTATTATGTTCAATTGTAATGAATCATTGATTTGCTATGACTGAGTTACTTGTATAAAGGTAGGCAGACATGCTGTTGAGTTCAGTGGATGCAGAACTTTCTCTTGATCATCCAACAGGGCTGGATTTAGGTCAGAGTCCTAAGGAAGTTATTTCATCTTATCCTTTGAGAATTTCTTAATGAAAAGCAAAGAATTTCCTGAAAAGGCTCAATATTTCAACACATTTGCTGAAAAATAGAAATCAGTTTCTAGTTCAAGTTCACTTAAGGGCAAGTTTTTCAAAACTCATTTTTTATTTAATTGGGTATGAATATGTTCACTGCCATATCAAGAAGACTTGAATTAGGAGTGCATGTAGAAAATAATCAAGGATATTAGAAATCAGTGTAGAGAAGTCAAATGTCTTACAAGTTTTGTTTATGTGTATGTGCTTTACAAGATTGGTATATTTATTTCTTACTGTGTTTTTGTGGTCACAAATGAGCCAAGTGAAAAAAAATACAATATTTTCTAAGCTTTTGAAAATATCATTGATACAAACACGTATCTAGTTAATTTGTTCAATTGCTTCTTTTGGCAAATGAAGCACACTTATTCCATGTTGATATTATCAATACCCTCTGATTCATCACTCTTGTATAACCATGGCAGAGCAAAATATTTTCTTTGAAAGAAAAAAATTAAAAATTTTTATGTGAACAATTCCACCTGGGATGTAAGATTATACTTCTTATTCCTCTATTCCATTGTTGATATCCTAATCGCATGTTGACTACACCTGTGTACTTTGTTTTATTGATTCCCAGTGCAAATATAATTTTAGATTATCTTTATTCTTCAGGGAGATTATTCAATAAGACAGGCTGGCAGTGACCGAGTTGACCTTTTTAATTTTTTAATACTACACACTCTATTTTTCTTTCTTTCTTTCTTTCTTTCTTTCTTTCTTTCTTTCTTTCTTTCTTTCTTTCTTTCTTTCAAGTTAGTTTGGTTGCAGGGGTGGATTTTTAGGGTGTGTTTTTGACAGGCCTGGAAGACTGCTTGAACTTTGTATTAACAGCTACAGGGGGAAACAAAATAAATGTGATGGCTTATAATTACCTTTTCTAAGGTAAATATTTTCTGCAGAAGAGGCAATTCAGAAAAAAAAAAAAGGTAGAAGCAAACATACAAGCAACCACTTTTTCAAGAAAAAACAACTGTTTATCAGAGAAAAGGTGTAACAAATTATTGATACATAGCATTTCATAATTAAAAAAGGGAAAATAAGACCACCAATATTTCTCTGAATTAAAAGGCTATTACTGGCAAGAAAAAAACCCAACAAAAAAAAAAAAAACCCAACCAAAACAAAACAAAACAAACAAAAAAAAAACCTTCAACACACAGCTGAAATTTTACCTTTAATATCCAAAGTGCTTTTCCTGCTGGAGGGACTCAGAGTATATAAGGCTGCAGGACACAACTTTGGAAATTTATTGAAGGTAAAGTCTTCAGTAGAATGATGCAAACACTTGGATCTAGAGACATTTGGTGTGATTCTGTATTTTACAGAATAAGGGTGCTTTCCCTACTTGAATCTATAAGAAGATAGATACATTCCTTGTTTTGCTTTTTTTGTTTACTTATTTGACTGAAAAAGACTGCTATGATTGTCTCTGAGTCAGTGAGGCCATATATCTATGAGTCAGGAGAGAAAATAAAGGTAGATTTTGTGATCTGTTTTTCAATGTAATTTTCCAATTGTTTTTAATATTTCATATAATACCATTTAGATGTATACTGTGTTAGGATAAACTGCTATACAGTATATTCACATAGTTTTAAGAAGCATTTTCATTAGTAGGAGAAAGGATTAATTGTACAAGGATGCTATAATACACACTGAAAGCAGGTGGAATATGTTAGGGTTAATGCGCTGCAATCTCAGACCTTTGAAAGATTTGTCCAGCTTAGCTTCTTTAAATGGTTTCCTAACCTTTCAGAGGCGTAGCAGTAGAGAAGCCCCATTAAATCCTTATTAAATCCTGTAAACCTTGGGATTGATTATTCTAGCTGAAATTATTCTGAGACACATCTTTTCTGTTCCACTTCTTTTCTTTAAATCTGATTTCACATTGATAGTTTTTGGTAGCATCCATGGAACACTCCAATATGCTCATGGAATAAATCACAATGGCTTGGTTGGCTCTACTTGTTTGTACCATAGCTTAGCAGTGCAAGGCACACTTTTAAAAAGTAGGACTGGGAACCTGTATTTAGCTGCTGGTCAAGGAAATATCAAAGTGATGGTAGAGAAAAAACATCATGATCTCCAAAGCATGCAAGCCTGAGTGGTTGAAGACAATGCAGAGGACAATGTCTAGGATGGCAGTGACATTTTTTTCTTGTTTGGCTTTGTTAAACACGTTATAGGAGGAGGATTCTAATGTTAAAGCTTTTCCAGAAGAGTCAGGAGGCCATGCCGTCCTGGAAGACTTACGTCTTTTTGCAGTACATATGTTTGAAGCAAGAATCAGACACTCTCAGTGAATTTCAGGGCAGGTGAAATTACATGGGAATGGAACAAGAAAATAAAACCTAAATCCCTTAAGAAGTTCACCTACCAGGATGAGCACAGCCTTATTAAGATTTTATTTCTGTCTGTACAGATGGTCTAATGTTCCAAAATTCTATTTTCCTTTCATTGGTAGAAGATACACTCAGACTGCAGTAAGTAAAAATCTCTGATGGTGACGTGTCTGCCTTTGCAGATCTGTTTTTTTATTTGCAAGAGATAATAAATGAAGCCAAACCAATGCACACAGAACCTTGTTACCCCAAACTGGTCACCTTGCTATTTCCCTTTGTAGATGTCTTTTCTTTTTACAGACTCAATGGCTTCTGAAGTCATGATGCAGTGGAGAGAGACCAGGTGACCCAGTGAGAGCCACATAATGACCATTCAAGACTGCTCCTCTGGAATTTATCATGCATTTACGTGTAACTGCAGGGACAAAGTATCACAAGCTAAAAGCACCCCTTTACTGGGTTGATGAAAATGTAACATTTCACACTTTCCAAAACCTAGGATAGCAAAATGTAGGCAATTTGGTTTTTTATCCCACTGTAAATAAGAGCACCCATCTGGACTTCTCAGACAAAGTAACATCACAGGATTGTTGAGTAATATGAGTTGGAGAGGATCTCTGTAGCTGAAATGATATGCTGCTGAAGAAAAATCTGACGGTGTAATAACCTCATTGTCAGTGAATGAAGCCTTTCTGCTGCCTGTTCAGTGACAGACAGCCCAATCCATTCTTACTCAGTTGCCATGCCTATATTGGCTTCAGGAAAAGAGCAGGCCAGGTAGTCAGAAAGACTATCTTCTTCTAGGCAAAACAGGATGAGCTCTGAAGTCAAAGAATCTGTCTTTCCATGAAACAGAACAGAAATCTGATTGCAATTTCTGAGGTATCATGCTGGGACAATGGTATTTTCTAGGGAAACAAGGAACCAAACCAATTGACCTTTCAAAGGTCATTTTTAATGTCATAAAAAATCAGTTGGACACTAGGACAGCCATGAAGGACTGGTGTTATATCTCCTGACAAAATCACTTCAAAGTAAGTTGACAAATGGGTTTTTTCAGTAATGTAGCTCCTTGGAGAATATGTAAATCTTCCTCAAATGTACTGACAATGAAGGAGAAATAAAAAATAAAAAGGAAAATGCTTGTTACTTCCTTTTGTAGATATCGCTTCCTTTTATAAATCCCAGGATCACTTTCAGAGTCTTCATTCAGTGGAGAGGGACCAGATTTGACCTCCATAAAGAATCAGCAGCTAAAGAAAATATTTTAAACATTTTGTTTACAAATAGAAGAAACACAGAAAATTTCTACTCAGTGCAAAATATTCTTGATTGTGAAGCTTAGAATTTAAGCTGTATGAGTGCATATTGATAGTATTTTTTATTTCTCCCTCCTGCTTCCTCTACTGTTTGAAAACCCAAAGGGAGAGCTCTTGGAGACAGAGCCATCTGGTCCTCTAAACACATGAAGTTTGATCAGGTATTTTAGCAAATTATGACACAACACTTTTCACTTTTAAGGGAAAATTCTATGGTTCATTTTGCTTTGTCAGGAACTTAACAAGTGCAATGCACATTTGGCCTTCTCTTTTAAGTTCTTTCAAAACTGACGATTCTCTTTTGTCTGATGGTCAATTCCTCATTATTTCAGCTTCGGATGAACCTTTTTTGCTTTTTAAATTTTTATTATTTATTTTCTTCCCCAAAAGAATAAGGTGCTTACATTGTTTTCCATCAAACTCAGCTGCAAAGACTAAGCTTCAATTTCACAAATGCAACTTTTCAATTAATTCAAAGGATATATTGAGGAATAAATGAGGACTGTTAGCCCAGATGTTAAATATAAAAACATATAAACTCATCTGTTTTCCTTTGTTTTTTCTCTTCTTTGATTTAACACTCCTTGAAGCTTGGCTTGTTTTTAAGTACAAGGGAAATAGAAAAGAAGGAATGGTTGCCAATGGAGGGGAACTCCATGTCTATCCCATCCCTACGAGTTTAATGCTGGGGCCAGGGAGAGATGCCCAGAGTCTGGAGAGGAATTGCAGGAGAGTACTTTAAGGGTAGTGCAAAGGAATTCCAGCCACCTCTGGGGAGTAAATTGGCTTCATGAGGAGGCTGGCTTATCTTCCTCCATGAGAGCACAGGTAGCATGGGAATAAAAGCAAGAGGGGTCAGAGATGTGGGCACACCGGCAGGAATGTGATCCTGCAGCACCATAGGAAAATGGTGGGACAGCCCCTATGCTTCTCCACTCCTAGAGTGGAGAGTTGGAGTGGAAAGATACAGGCTTTTGGAATGACACGCAGGGAGATGAGAAGTTCAGTGGTGTTTTTTATGTCAGTGACCAGCTGGAGTGCATGGAGCTGTGCCTGGGGATGGATGAGAAGCTGACTAAGAGCTTACGGATCAGGATTAAAGGGAGGGCAGGGACAGCTGTCATTGGAATAAGGATCTGCTACAGGAAGACCAAGCAGATCAGCTCCTCTTCAGAGAGGACAAGCCTTACATTCACAACCCTTGGTAGTCTTCAACCACCCTAATATCTGTTTAGGGGACAATACAACAGGGCACATGGAATCCTGGCAGTTCTTGTAAAATATCGACAGCAAATTCCTTCTTCAAGCAATAGAGGATCTGGCAAGGACAGGTGCTTTGCTTGTCTTTGTTCTCACCAAGGAGGAACTTGGGGGGAAAGTGAAGCTAAAGGGCAGCCTGGGCTGCAGTGACCATGAATCACTGGAGTTTGAAATCCTTAAAGGAGAAAGAACAGCTCTCAGAAAGCTCATTATCCTGGGCTCTATGATAGCAGACTTGTCCTCTTCAGGGCTCTGTTTCATAGAGTACCATTGGATGAAGTCCTGGAGGTAAGATAGGCCCAAGAAAGCTGGTTAATATTCAAGTATCACCTCCCCCAAACTCAGTAGGAATAGCATCCCAGTGACAGTGGGCCTATGTGAACAAATTCAAGCAAAAGATGGAAGTCTGCAGGGCATAGAAACAAGAACAGGTACCCTGAGAGGAATACAGAGAGATTGTCAGAGCTAACAGGGATCAGGTTATGGAAGCTTAAAGCCTGATAGAATTAAATTTGGCCGGGAATGTCAAGGGGAACAAGAAAAGCTTCTCAAAGTACATTGGTGGTAAAAGAAAGGGTAGGGAAAATGTGATTCCTGTCCTGAAGGTAATGGAAGACGTGGTTAGCAAGCATATAGAGAAGGATGGACACAATTACTTTTTTGCCTGAGTCTTTACCAGCAAATGCTTCAGCCTCCCTGCCTGAGCCACAGAGGGAAAAGGAAAGGACAGGCAGAATGAAGAGCCACTGTAGGAAAAAATCAGGTTTAAGAGCATCAGAGGAAACTGAAGGTGCACAAGTCCACTGAACCTGATGAGGTGCATCTACACGTCCTGAGCGAACTGATGGGTGAAGTGGCTGTCATGGAGGTTTATAAATTGAGACAGATAACATATTCAAGTGAGATTTACTTTATAAACCCTGTTAAACCAAATAAAGCAATTAAATCAATTAAACCAGTTAAAGCTCTGTAAACATTTCAATACAGATTTGTGATGTCAAGTGGCTTAGTCATTACATAAGTAACGTAAGAATTCTTAAGGTTTTAGGAGGGTAGTCAAGCACATGCAGTCATGGAGACACTGAAATTGTCTTGCATTAAGATGTAATTCCTTCTCAATTTTCTTTAGACCAACACCTTCCATCTTTATTCTATATTGTTATTTTCCTTTCTGTATTCTGTTTTAAATGCCCTACCATTCACCAATTTAAAGACTTAATTACCTTTGTAAAATCAAGTCTTTATCATTAAAATCAAGCATTTTTCTGTGGTAGAATATACAATCAAGCATTTGTTTAACTATTATTCAGACAAAAATATATTATGTTGGAATGTGCTGTTTCATCTTGGTTTATATTATGAATCTCTGTTTGCACAATGTGAAGAAAAAAGATGCATGTCTTATGACTAAGTTAATGTATAGAGCTTATGCTTTGTTTCACATATGTCTCTGGAGCTGTGATACAGGTTGCACAGTAATTAATCTGTTTAATTTTATTTTTCTTTTGTGCTCTGCCAATTTTTGTCACACTAAGTTTCTTAATTTTCAGGAAAACAGAAAAAAGAGAATCTATAATTAGTAATTATCTGTAGCTGCACAAGTTACTTCTCTAAAATGACAGTGCATCTTTTAGAATTAAACATTCAGTCACAGCATGTTGCAGTAAACTCACTGAAATTTAATATCTTCTGAGAGACTTTTCAAACAGAACATTTAACTGAAGTCATGTAACGACACTTAACTGGATTTTTTTGCTGGCATCAGTCAATTGAAGACATTATTAGTGTGGAGCACAAATGGAGCTGAATTTCAAGAGGCTCTCACTGAAACTGTCTTCTCATAATGCCAATAGAACATAGTTCAATCGTTGTAACTCCTGTGGCTGCTAATCTTCTGGATCTGATTAATTGGAAAACCAGATAAGGAGTGTCTATTATCAGGGTAGCGTGACCCTGATTCATTGTTTGCCTTTGACTGAAAAGCACATTCTCCAAACCTGAGAAAAACACAAACTAAATGAGTGTCAGCCTTGACAGAAACAACAGAGGGTTGACTAGCAAAAGATAAGATATGGATTTCGTAGGAATATGATACACAGTAGTCTTTCTGAGTATAATTCAGTGAGAAAAAAAAAGGTCACTGTTGCTTTTAAAACTCTCTTTATAAAGCCATTGCAAGCATGTTTTTCTACTAATTGTACCTGGTCTCATTTATCTAAATCCTTCTATCCATCCTAGCATATTTTTCATCACATTTATCTGTGACTACACTTTCATAATGGCCACTTTGCCTGGAGGTGGGATGGTGGGACATTAGGTACCATTGCACTAGTGCTGATTCTTTGACAAGCGACAGGTGGCTTGTTTCTGTCCCTGAGGTTATCTCACCAATGGGTTCAGCCTCTGGCAGCCTGGAAACTAAGGGCCTTGAATGTTAACTCCAATAGTGGCTGGGGATGCATAACAAAACTATCTCTGGCACCAGCACACTGGAGGATATCCAGCCTGCAGAACAAAATGCCTCTGCACACACTCAGCTGCTACCTCCTGATGCAAAAGTAGGATAAAAAACACTGATCCTTGTGGCATATAAATTACATGGCATGTCTCATTTGTCAAACCATAAATAATTGTAATTGTAGATGTAGAATTTCTAAGCAGGAAATATCAGAGATTTGAATTAAAGTGCAGTATGTGCATCAGAAATATAAGAGTAATAATACTAATAATAATAATAATAATAGTAATAGCATTGAGCTTGTGAGGAAAATTTAATTAAGGGAAAATGTAGAAATCTTTTCTACAAATATAGCCGTCTTACAGAAGACCTTACATATTTAGGATGCACAGAAAACTACTACTCAGACCTATGGTGATGCTTTGCAGGACATATGCAGTTATAGTTTATTGTTTTAGTTTAAGTTAAAATTACTTCAAAATGTCACATTTTTGTATATTTCACTTTCATCTCTGTTTTACAGAAGTTATGGATGTTATAATATTTCTACCTGAACTGGAGGGAGGAAAAGATAGCTGAGATATTGCCTATTAGCAATAAAACATTCCTGTGGGATAATTAAAATAACCATGAAGTGTTTTCAGTCTGTTGCTAAAAATAGTCTTATCCTGCAGTTAATTTGAATGTATTTTTTTGAGTTACCAATTTTTTTAGAAGATAAAAAGTCACCAGAGAGTGGGAATTCAGATTCAATGTCTATATATCCCACAGAGGAGTATGTGGTCTTTTTCAGTGCTACTATAGTGACAGGTTACAGCAAGATCTTTGATAAACAAGATAATTTAATTAAAGGAAATTGAACAGTTAAAGCAAACAAACATAATCTTTCCTTCATTACAAATAGATTTCTTTAAAAGAAACAAAACCAAAAGAAACAATATCAATTAGTTTTAACTTTATGCAAATTATGTTGCCCATGTTATTTCTTTGCTTGGACCCAGGAGGAAGCCAAGAAAGTAATTTCTTTCTTAATGATCCAAAACCTGGTGGATTTATTAGTAAATTCTGAGAAAATTTATCCTGTATGCAAAGAAAACTTCACAGTATATAGTTCCAGAGTAAATAATACTATTTATATGTCACAAATTATTGAATCTCTGGTAGGATGAAACAAAACTCATCACAGGTCTATGGTCAGATCTTCTGTATTTTAGAAACAGTTTTGAAACATTATTGATGAAAACTCACTTTATGAGTTTCTATTGTATTCTCGCAAGTAATCATCATACAAGTAGTAGAAATGTTACCGCAAAGCACTGGGGCAGATAGGGAGCAGAAATAAGGTGCAGATTATAAACAGCCATGGCTATTAACTGGTAGATCTCTTACGGAAGAATTATGGATAATCTTAAAAGTCATTGTGCTGTAGCTCAGGCTGGGTCTAACACAGACTACTAGATGAGACTGATACACTGGGGACAAAACATCCATCTGTAGTGGTTCTTTCTGACTTTAAAACGCATGGAAGAGGGAAAAAAATTATACTGACTGATGCATATATGATAATTCATACTGAAATAAAGTCAACATTTTCAGGGAGGAAATAAGAAAAAAATCCCAACACATTGCTTTTTACTAAACTGAGGGCTGTCTTTGAGCACTCAGACCATTAAAAAGAAATCCTCTCCTGGGGAGAGGAGCTGTGAATACTCAGTGAAACAAAGAGGACATGGAGCCTTCTAATATAGGATATGTGTATGTGTGGATGCAAACCTGTGTGAGCTAGTGTTATTTCCACCCTCATTTACTCATATAATTATTGAACGTTTTGCAAAAGGTTGTTAAATTTGGCATTATTTTTAAAAGGATAAAAATTGCAGGCCTATTTACCCTTACTAGTAGGATATTATCCTTGAAATACCTCTTAATTCTATACATTGTTATCTTGCATGCGTTATTGAAACTCGTTTCAATAACTGAAGATGCTAAGGATTGCAATGGAATGCAATAGTTTAATACTAAGAGCTAGATCTATATAATAATTGAAAACTAAAATTTAAGATAAAGAATCACTATTAATGTTTTGTCTTTCTAAATAATGATTGGAAATTCTTTCGATTTGCCCCTTCTTCACTACAAAAAAATAATTATTTTTTATATGTTAGTTTGTTTGTTTGCTGTATTGCATATAGAAGTCAAGAATGGTGAATTTGCTATATGGTAGAAAAATGTAATGAGTGTATTTAGCCATGGAGTAATAAATCTAGAGTTTAATAGATAGAATTAAAACTTTTCTAGCACATGCAAGCAAGATGCTTTCTATGAATCTCGGCAGCCAAGAAAGGAAAGAACAAATAAAATTTGTGATATGATCTGTGGCTTCATGAATGCAGATGGCCACAAATATTTTTTGAAAAGAAGGCTTCCTCCCATTTTACTTTCATTATTTTTGAAGAAGTCATCATACAGCTACTAGTGTGTTGCTAATAAATCCCAAGTAATTCAGTTGGTGTTTAGGTGTGGCACTTAATTTTCAATCTGTATTTCATGAATTCATTCAGCACCTCCTTTCCTCTGAAAAAGGGAAGATATGATTCCTTCCCTGTGTCTATTGTCTGATTATGAATGAGGACCTTTAGGTCCTTAGGTGTTAAAAAGTGTTTGATTTTGTTTGTTTGTTTGCTTGTTTGTTTGGGGTTTTTTTGTTTTGTTTTGTTTTGTTTTGTTTTTTGAGCAAAGGATTGATTCTTTGACAAAGACCAAAATTTAAGTAGATTTCTGAGTGGATTTTAAATATTATTACATTTGAGACAGTATCATTTTTTTCACTTATGATACCCAAGTACCTTTTTCCTCTATTCCTCTTTAAAGCTTCTTGAGTGCAGATTTAAAATTCATTGTGCTTTTTTTTAAGCAAATAAGAAAAAACATTTATTGAGCTTATAACTTGCTTATTGGTAGTTAAGAAGGTAATGAGTCAGCTTTATTTTATTTACAGTGTTTCACGGAACCACAGAATCACAGTATATCTTCTCTGGACACACTTTTAGTGTGATATCCTTCTTATATTATAATAATAGTTGCATTATTTCTTGAGCAGGTTCAAAGCATGAATCTATTAGAAGTAAAACAGATCCAAGAAGAAAGTTTTTGCCAAAACACTGTAAGAGATGAAAACTTTCTCAGCTTCTCATGTAAAAAATAAATGAATGGACTAGCTGATTACCACTCAACCAGTTCTGAACAAAATTTCATTCTTCAATATATAATGAGTAATGGTGGAATGCTTTGCCATATAATATGAATTCCTTTACAAAGATCCCTTTCCAATTTCTAGATTATATGGTGTAAATTATTTTTTGAGCCAAAATAGTCTAACAATCAAAAACACCTTAGTGGAGAAAATTATGTTTACCTAGTGTCAAAGATCAAGACACATCAGGTGGAAAAGTTGAATATGCTGAATTGGAGGCTAAACTCTTAATTCAATATGGATTACCTCAGATTTCCAGATTCAGCCAAACCTTTTATTATCCTGAGACTGATTCACCACAGGAATCTCATTTCTCTGCTTACATCCTGAAAGGCTTTCCTTTTCCCCACAATACCCATAATAAGTGGTGATGTTTTTTAAAAAAATAATCTTATTGGCAAACACAGATATTAGGTCTTCCACATAGGTTTAGGTTCAGAATCCATATATTATAAATTCATTAATGGAGTGAAATTAGGTGGCATGAACACTGTTGAGATCGTTGTATCTTGGACTACAGGCTATCAGCTTTTTCACTTATTAAGAAAATAATAAGGGTCAGGTTTTGTGTGTATAATCCAACAATTTAAATGGCATAACTTTTGGCCAGAGGTGCCTTGGTGCATAAGTAGTTACCAATTATATAAAAGGACAACTTCACTTCTTGTGGATTAATGTAGGACCAAGGATTTCAGTCCTACTGAAACATTTTATAGCAGCTAGAAATCCCATTGACTTGTGCTTTTTCTGTGAGAAATCAAATGCATATAAGCCAATGGATTATAGTGGTAAAATTCCCATGGGGGAACTAAAATGATCACAGCATACTTATAGTATGTGGCACTCTGGTTTACTGACCATACTGAATGATGCTTTCATACAGATTGAACAGTATAAGTATTATTAGAATATAATGTACATCAGAATTAGTCTTTTCATGGAAATATTAGCATTTCAATTTCCTGGCTGCTGTAATTTTAACTTCATAACATCTTCTGTATTAATATTAGGTGCTTATTTTAATGAAATTTGTGAGAAGAAAAGGAGATAAAAACAAGACAATTATCAAAAAGAGAAAAATAAAAATAATTAGGGACATGATTAATTTAAACACCACGGGAAAATAAAGCTCCCTGAGACTGCAAGAACTACATCGATGTGAGCATCATCCCAGGTGACCTATTCAGTATCTTCTCTATCCTTTTTCTGTTCAATACTTATGTGGTAAATTCCATTTGTAATCCCAGCAATGCTTCTGCAGCTGGCATTGTAAGGAATGCCTATTGCTAACAAAAAACATGTAACTCATGTTGTAATTGTCAGAGGCTAACATCTGACAGGATGCCTTTGCACAGCAGAAGGACCTGGTTCTTCTGACTGTCAGCATCTGCTTTGTTGTTGGCACCAGCTAAAGTATGAAGGGCTTTTTCACTTATGAGCTGCATCTGCCTTGTGGGCCTCCTAATCATTGCAAAGAATGCAAAAGAAAGTTAATGTAAAGTCTGCAGTCATGCTTAAAAAAAGAAAAAAAAAAGAATGAAAACTGGGGCAGGGAAGGAGAGAGGTTTGGTTTGGTTTGATTTTCCTACAGAAATAATAATAAATTATGCCTCTGATGCATCCTTTGTTCACTAATTGTCAGATGATCATGAAAAAGAACACAAATGAACACTGAAGGTATTAGCCAGAATGTGCTTTTTCATTTAAAGACTTCCTGCCCTCTAAGCGTTTTTTGTGCATTTAGCCTCTTTGTAAGTTCAGGACATAGAAAAATGAATACCATAAACTGTGGCAATGTTTGTTCAGTCATGGTGATGGAAACTTGGACAGAGATGGTTTCAACTATCATATTCGTGGCCTTAAGATGCATAAATCATTGCAGCACATCAGACTGTATCTGTAAACATTTCTAACATGGCATTTCTAACTTCTGAATCATTACGTTGCAACTGGCCGGATGATGCTATTTGTAATTTACACAATGGCCTCTTAATTAACTGAAAACTTATTCCTAGATACTCAAAGCCTTCCCCCCCCTGCCCCCCCCAATTACTCTCAATGTTTTTGCTCTACATTACATTGTACTTATCCCTGAAGAAAATGGAGACATTTTGTCATCTCTGGCTTTGTTGTTGTTCTTGTATTTTTTTGTTTGTTTTTCCTTGAAATTGTAAATTTAGCAGTAAAACTTTTTAAAAAAGTACTGACTCCCTATTGACTCAGAATTGGTTTCCTATATGTAGCCTCAGTGGCTGCATTCAAGTGGTTCTTCCCTTCATTAATTTCTACATTTTCCAACATAATCAGTTTGTGAATAATGAGTGTAACCCTCATTCAATAAGAGAGAAAAAAATAGCAGGTATTCAAATCAGTCAAAGCAATCTGTGTATTAGTTTCAACCCAACTCAACTACTTCCGTGGGCATTATTGGTTGTGTTCAGCTCTTTGGTTTTTATAATGTTATGTTTGTAACATTCAGGGGAGGATGAATCAGAAAAGATAATGAATAAAAAAATTGTATCAGCTTCTGGTTTTCAGCTTAGGAAATTCCCTCATCATTAACACCTCTATTCTTTGCCTCCTGCTTGGCATCAATGCCATTTATGTTAGTCACAGGCAGGGTACTGCATCATAGTAGGTGGCTATCATCTAAACACTGTGGACTGGTGGCCTTTAAAATAGCATGCAGCAGGGAATATAAGAGCTCTTTCTGAGGAAATCTGGAAGTCTTCACAGCTGAGAGCAACCAAAGCAGCTGTTGTGAAAATCAACATTTCCAATTTAGAAACTGTCAAGAGCAGACTGGCTTTAGGTGTAGGAAATAGACAATATCTAAGGAAAGACAGCAAAACAGTTCAAACCAACTCAAAATATAATGCAATGTCACCCACAAAAGTTTACAGAATAATAACGTTTCCCTGTGACTAAATGTGATGTTGCTTACCTTTGGGACAGAGTGCTGGGAATGGTGTGTTTTTCACCAACTCTGCAGGGAAGTAAGTTATTTCCAAAGAGGTCTGACATAACTTAAAACTGCTTGTCTCTGTCCTTGAGGAAGCTCGTTTGTCTTGTGGAAATGTGAAAGTACTTGAGATAGCTGAGAGACTGACTGGAGCTATGTCTCCAAGAGTTTTCTCAAAGAACAGAGGAGAGAGAACTCCCAGAGTTCCAGAGAGCATGGCTGAAGGGGATCCTGTGAGTTGCTCTCAGACACTTTACTGTTTATCACTAGGGTGAATAAAAGCTTCTATAGATGGCTTCTGACAGTGCATGGTCTACAAATTTGGGCATCTGAGAAAGGTTAAAGTTCATATTGAGATGATTGAAGACTACTTAGTCGTTTGTGTGCCTCCATCTTTCAGGTCATTCCCGGAGAATGGAATTTGGGAAAATAACTGCTCTGGTGTTCTGAAAACAATTTGAAAACAGATAAATATGGGGGGCATGTTTGGTTGTTTGGGGTTTTTACTACTATTTCCTCATAAAACCTGCAGGTATGACAATATGAAGGTCAATGACCAGAACCAGGAGCTCAGCTTCTCAAAATGTTCTTCTTAGATGTTTATCTAAGTCCAGAGTCATTTGCATCAATCCAAACTTGTGCATGTTTCTTCTAATTGCTTGTCACTGTTGTAAGTGGATGTTTCAAAATACCAGCTTGCATTCATATTACACATATCATTGTATCAACATGCCATCTAAACCAGGGATGGTTTCAATCTGCCTACCTTTCAGTTTCCATACACATGGTGAGTTTACATGCTATTTCTTAAATTAATAACAGTTTCTAATCTGCTGATTCATTTGAAAGGGTGAAAGGTGAATGTTCAATTACTTCCCCCACAGTTAACATAAACATTGACCTGATCGACTGCGGTGCTCCCTTTGTGCTGTAACACAGACACAGATTTATCTTCCCTGCCCCTGCTTTGCTCCAGGCACCTGATTAAAAGCCCCAGCCAATGTCTGCTCTTATATTCTTACTTTGATTTTCACTTTGGAGCACTTTACCAGGACTGCACTCATGCCTCCCCGATGCTTTGTGGCATTTATTGTCTGAATTTTCCTCTCAGTGGGGCACCACAGTCTAACTGTATAATATACCTTCTACATGCAAGGATAATCTGCATCCTCCCCATCCCTCTACTGCACTAGGCATGATTTCTATAGCATTGTGAATATATTAGGAAAAAAGCAATCACAGAAGGCCTTGGGATTTTGAGGTTGCCTCGAATGCTAATAAAATTCACCATATGTTTTTTCTATCTGCCACAAACCAGGCTTCACTTCTTAAATCCGTGCAAGAAGTTGAAGGTTTAGTGTGGATGATGTCATCTAGATCAATGGCTTACTAGAGTTATTGCTATTAATCATGGCTTACTATTGGTCTATTAATCATGCCTTACATATGGGGCATAACACTAGTACAAAAATGTTTATTAGGAAAAATGATTTGGCAGAAGTAAGGACTTACAGAACTTGCACATGACTTGGAAAAAGGAAAAAAAAGAAAAAAAAAGATTAAACTACTCCATACTGCTTACAATGCAAGACTTTTAAAATAAATGACAGGATTTAATATTGATCTCATTATCCATACAAAAAATGTGAAGAATAGGAGAAGGTATCTCAATATCTAAAAATGATGAAATGATGGCATTTATTCAAAAATTGTTACATGAGAATACTTATTTTCAAGCTTTACACGTGTGTTTCAGTCTGTGCAATTTCATGCTTTTTAACATCACCACTCAAATTTCCTTATCTATCAATGGTGTCTTTAGTTTTGAAGAATTTGATATGACAATATTAACAGAATAGAAACTTCTAGGTCTGATACAATTTCCTTTGCTGGAGCAAAGCCAGCTCTGTAAAATGTGATACAACGAAATTATAAAATAATTTTAAATGTTTGGTTTTAGTATTAGAAAACATATTTTCCTATGGCCTGGAAGCAATACTAAATAACATTATTTCCTCTCCTGATGGAGGACACACAGCTGACACAAGAATGGTTTAAAGCATCAGCACTTTAATATTTGCCCGTACAACCTTTTATACCCTATTCCCTTATGCATAACACCTGTGTGCCCTTTTACTCTTTTGTGATTGGTCAATACTAATCAGCATTCCCTCCTCCTTTTCCTTTAATGATGCTCACTCGTCTTACACAGCTGTAACATATCAGAGGTGAGATTGCCTGCAGCACTATCTCTATTCTTTGACAATCCATTTACCCACACTCTCCTAAACATGAAAAGTCTATAAGTGCATTCAGCAGTTAAATGAGTTAAGGGGAAACAGTAAGATTATCTATAAACAAAAAGAGACTAAAATAACTGTAGTCAGCTAACTGTCTCATTCTTAAAGAACTATGGCAAACCGATAAATATCAGTGATCAATCAGATTTTCTCTTCACATACAGCAATGATATTTTTGATTCATTCTAAATCTTCAGACCTTTTTGTGAAATGGTCAGCTTTCATATCTGACATGGAGAACAAATTGGAGGTGACTTGTGGATTTGGAGATGTTTTCAAAGACAAATATTGCCTTCTCGGATTTACAGAAATCGCACAATTTTAGCATTTAAAATTGGTGGCAAGGTCAGGTCATTTTTTAATGATTTTGAAATTTGGATTTTTAAATTTGAAAATGCCTGTAAATGCAATCTTTATGGTTACATTTTTTTCCCATGATTGTCTCACATTAGAGTTGAACAGAAATAGAAGTAACCAGACTCATTATTCCTTACATGATTATTTTTAACATTAAAACCCAAACACTTCAGAATACCTCGTTATTGTATTAGACACTCTGTTCAAACTGATAAATGCTCTTAAAATTTGACGCTCTATGAGAAAAAAAGAGAAATAAAAAAAAAGGAAAAAAGAAAAATCTTGCCCTTGGGTTTTACTTGCTGTTATCTTAATAGCTGAAGTGATGATGTGTGATATATGGGCTCTAGCTTAGCATGCAAAAGTTTGTAATAAGCATCCACAATCAAAAACTGAAATCAAATTAAATAAAAAGAGCAATTGATCTTTTAGACTCCAGATGAATCCTTTGACAGAGATTTAAATCATGAGTAAATGTCTTTCTTAATTATATGTTGTTATTTTACCAATTTCATGTTGGAATCTTTGGATACTGAGGGTGATTCAGGAAGTTCATAATTATTGCACCAGCATAACGACTGAGCCTGGTCTTTATTAAGCATATCTAGCTAAAACAAGTGATTTGTATTTAAGTATTTCAGTTAGTACAGTATTATTTCCATGACAGAAAAAATTGACTGAAGTTTTATTTTTGCAAGGTGGGAACACCTAGATTGCAGAGCAAGAGTTCCCTGAACACAGAACTCACAGTTATATGTGTCAACTAAGGAACACAATTTTTTGCCTGTGGAGATGAGAGGAGTCTCTCTTTTGTCCTATATAGCAGAGCAGGTGTGAGAAGAGTCCTTGCCATACTAGCAGAGTAATGGTTGTAGGGGCCA
This sequence comes from Chamaea fasciata, assembly GCF_029207755.1. Taxonomy (NCBI): domain Eukaryota; kingdom Metazoa; phylum Chordata; class Aves; order Passeriformes; family Sylviidae; genus Chamaea; species Chamaea fasciata. The sequence goes on from NW_027094089.1 coordinate 66,707,121, forward strand.
GTGAAGTGGTCATTCTCCCCTCACTGCCCTCCATTCTCCCCCTCCCAGGAAACACTGTATTTAATGAAATTAACACATCTTGGATAAAATTCTGCTTTTCAAGACAGCAGAGTCTTTACAACATACCTGAAAATTAGGAATATTTCTGTCTTTTAAACACAAACATCTTTAAAATATACTATGAGTTAATATTTTTATTTGCCACCTTTTGCAACGTTTCCTTTAGCATGTAATAGTATCTTATGTCCAAGATACTTTATTTACTTTTCCTTTTTCCTCCCTTCTTTTTTTCATAGCTAGTGTTGAAAAAAAAAATTGTACATTTTAAGGGAAAGGAACCGATTAATTCAGAAGGAAAACAGGAAAACTCAACTCTTAGTCCTTCACCTGAGTAGTGAGGGAACAATCAATTTTGCCCATACTTCTAACACAAATGGCATAGGCATTTTATGCATTCAGATTATATCATACCATTTGCCAGACATACAATCAGGGTTTTAGTGGGGATTTAAAACAAAATCCCATTTAAATTTCATCAGTCAGTACCAAAATTTTTCTTAAAACTGGCAACATGCTTCCTCACCTTGTGTATACAACCCAAAAAACAGGCTGCACTGGCAGAAGATTCATGCCAATGCAGGGGCTGTCAATGTACTCACAGCAAGGCAAAAGGAGAAACTACATCTGGGAGAGGGAAGAAGACCTGTCAAACAAAAGGAGAAAAATGAGGTTTCACATTCCTGGCAAGTGCCTTACAAGCCTTGGAGACTCCCCTATCACTAACACTGTCACAGTATAACTAGGTGAAAAGATCATGGTGGAAATGCTGGATTATTTTCATACCAATTTATACCTGAGCTGTGAAGTTCTGAATTGCACAACACAGTACATATTACTTAACTGATAGTGACAGTCTGAGATTTACACTTCTCACCCTATTGCGCTCAGCAGAAGAGATGTAATTACTATTGTCTAGGGAGAAGTGCTCTTCAAGTGGTCAAATCACAAAGTTTTCGTCTCTGTAGTGCTCAGTTTCATAGTAGTTGCTACATATAATCAGCCTGACAGAAGAATAGCCTTGTCTGATTACAATGGTTCTGCTAGGTGTGGTTCTATCGTAATTTTAAAATTAAAGGTGTCAAGTGAACTGAAACAAGTAGTTTTGGTCTCCAAAGTTAGGTCTCTCATGTTGTTTTTTATTTGCTGAATAAACTATAGAAAAGCAAATATCTCATACTTACTGATATTGTATGTGAACTTGAGTAAGTGTTAAGTACGCACAAAATTCCAGGCTCTTGTTCAGGTAAAATCTTCTCCTATTCCATGACAGCAAATTATACTAAAAAAAAAAAAAAAAAAAAAAAAAAAAAAAAAAAAAAAAAAAAAAAAAAAAAAAAAAAGGGAAAGGAAAAAGAGAGGGGAGGGCATTGAGTACAGTAAGAATAACATACAATTTGTCACTTCCTTATCACTAATGGAGAAGTTTTACTGAATGAAAGAAAAATGCAAATGAAAGAAAAAGTGGGTTTCTGTTTGTTTGTTTATTTGTTTGTTTGTTTCCTTGCAGGTTTTGTTTGGTTGGTTTTTTAAACAAGAGCTATTTTAGTAGTATTAGATTTGTTTGCTTTCTTTTTTCTCCCTATGAATTTAAAAGAAATTGAGAATTATTTTACAACACGCAGTATCACAAATCTAATATCTGTTCAGTGGATCTATAAATGGATCTCATACCTCATTAGTACATAGAAGTTTTTCTGGGTATTAATAAGTAATGCAAAGTATTCTGACTTTTAATATCAGTTGAAAATGTCAAAACAACTCATCTTTGCATTTTACAAAGTAAGTTTTTTCTGACCATATAATTTCATACTTACAAGCTGACAGCAAGTGTTGTAATATTAAAATAGAGATTCTATTCTTTGAAAATTTGTACTGAACTTGATAACAGCAATGGGTAACATTCATTTTATCTCCCCAAGAGAATTGTCAGTATTGTTAGTGTGAGTAATAGAGCACATACTTTCAGATCTGGATAAATATTTTGCTATCAGATACTGATCAGTTAGTAAACACCTGTGCACATTTTCATTTAGAATTAAATATTGGATAATAAGGATCTTCAGCAGATGTTTTTGGTTTTGTTTTCCTTTGGGTTTTTTTTTCTTTTTTTTTTTTTTAATGTTGGTTATTATTTTGACATCTTGAGATAGTTTCTACATTTACTGGGCCTTTAGCATAGTTGTAAGTATAGTTTTATTTCATAGCAAGCCAAGTTTACTGATTTACTGGCACTTCCTACAAGAAGCAAGTTTTAAAATATCAGTCCTGCCAATAAGGACTAAAACTATGCCAAATATATTGCTTAAATCAAGAAAAACCTCAGAAGCTGGTTTATTATTGAAGGCTGGAGACTTATCATAATTAGAGGGGTATGAGATCTGCTGATTTATGTACTTATGAAGATGTTACTTTATGTTTAAATTTGGAATCAATCATCTGAAAAATTACTATTTTTTCTTTTCCACATATATTTTTTCTTTTATGAGGATAAATTTATTTGATAAGAAGAAAAAAATCTATGACAGAATTTTTATGATTAGTGTTATTACAGACTGCCTTGGAATTTCAAGAAAATGCCATTTCTGCCAGTAGTGAAAAATAGGTTACCCATGATCTCTAATAACTATACAGAGACAATATATTAAAAAACTTGCTCTGCTTTTGAGAAAGAATATCTAAATCTTACAAATTACTTGGTGCAGATTCTGCATTAGGAGAAATCCCAATACTCATTGCAAGAACAGTAAATTTGCAGCGGATTCACCTCTGCATGTTTGACAGCTGGGTCAAAGAACTCAAGCCATGCTGTTTCTAGTGGAATAACACACTTCTCTTTTGTTAGTCTGACACAGAACCTGTTAAGATGTTATCTATAGTTTTGCTAAGCAATTAAGAAAACTATATTAATAGTACTAATTTGCTGATATGATCCCCATGATATTTCACAGCATACCAACAACCATTGCAGTGCTCTCTTAGCCAATCCTTAGAGTCGTCTATTGCATGGGGTCTCCTCAAAAAAGCTTATCTTGTGCATCCATGAATCTGCAGTCAGGTTCTCACTACACTTCCCTCATTCTACTCTCTTTAAATATTTTAATCTACTAAAAAATCCTTTGTGTGCCACAACCATTTAGCTCATGTTAAGACCAACATGATGATTTTCATGTGACCATAGCATATAAAAAAATAGCCAAATCTTATGTCACGTTACTGTTTCAATGCACCTCCATCACCAGATTTTGAATGGTTTATCTATATGGATCTCCAGCTAGGGAAAATTCTCAGTCTTAGAATACATCAGGCCCTCAGGAAAGCCAGCATAGGATTTTAGAACCTTGTGTAAACATAATGAGGATTTAAATCCAGCAGCTGCAATTTCAGCAGTGGCAGTACAAAAACTGTAACAACAAAAACAACAAAAAACCTGAAAATAGTTTCTTTTCCTAGGGAGTGGAATGATATTTGCAGGAGTAACTAGTTGTAAACTTCCCTAAGGAGTAGCAAGCGAGCAGCATGGTATGTGCAGTGTTTGAACGGGCTGAGCAGCGGGGTGTGACACCAAACTCTGTTGCTGTTAACAGTCGTGATGGAGCCAGGAGAGCCAGAATAAGCTCACAACAGCAAACTCAAAGGGAAGAAAAGACAGAGACACAGATACATGAATCATGAACAGCAATAGAAAAAAGCATTTGAAGTATTTTTGAGCATTTGTATGGGAGATTGCATAGGAGAGATTACTGCCATTGAGAAAAAATGTAGCTATTATAAACAGAAAGAGTGATTTTATTTTAATTTAGCAAGTAACAACTATGCATTGACTGATAAACAAAGAAATGACATGCTATCTGACAATAATTTTTCCAAAATATTTCTTCACCTTTCTTCTAGAAATAAGAGGGATGAAAAGTACTTTTCACATTTTACGTATCATATGATCACAGAACACTGAATGTGATCTGAGAACAGCATGACATAAAAATTTATTATGCTTCAGCAGATTTTGTCAGCCTAAAAGGACAGGCTGAGAACCAAAGAGTAGAGGAACAGAACAGAATTGCTCTAACTACAGCAAGAACTAAATCATGTTTTGTAGAAACGGGTTATTATTGTGTCACTGACTTTTTCTTTACAAGTATCTATTTCCAATGTTTCTTATCTCAGTAACAGGAATTTGCTCTAGGCTAAGCCAGCAGAAGAAGCCTCAGTGTCAGAGAAACTTGTTTTGGTGAATGGAGTTTATGTGTGCAAAATGAGAGAAAAGCAAGAAAGGATTTCCAAGAATACAAAAAGATCTGTGAAATTTCTGTATATGGTACATGTTTTTCTTAATTAAAAGATCACATTTATTATCTAAAAAAGTAAATTGAGTGTTTTCCATAGTCATGATCATGGTTTTAGTTTATTTACAGTATAGTGACTAAGGGATTCAGATGAGATGGGTCTTGTGACAATAGATAGTAATGTTATACTTAAGGTATATCTGCATTTGTAGATTTCTGTTATTTTGATTTCTGGATGCAAAGCTTTTTGCATTGTGTTGCAGATTGTCCTAAAAACATACAGGGATATTACTTTATTTTATCTATAAACTTGGTTAACTTACTAGTCTTTCTCAGATCAAAAGGAATCAAGTGTGGGTCCCAGATGTCCATAAACTGCAAAAATAATTCAGATTATTGGCTGCTGTCTCTAGGACTATAACTAGAACAAAAAAAGATATGAATGTTGATTGGTGTTCATTCTATGTTTTTTTTCATTTTTAATGTCCAAATGGAGGGGCTGAAATTCAGGTTCCATTAAAGTCAGTACCATTGTCAAACAATTGGCAGATTTTTCCAGTCACTGTGATTTTTGATTGACTGTATCAGCCTGACTGACCTGCAGATGCAGAGCAAGTCCTGTTTAGAGATATTCACTAGACATATCATGTGCTTCCAGGGTTAAACACATTAGTGCCAGAACTGTCAAAAAAAGTCACATTTTCTGCATTTTTGGTATTGCACGATGAGCTACTGAGCCAACAGTTGTCTGGATAAATGACTCTGCAAAATTAAAAAAAAAAAAAAGGTCCAGGAAAACATTCTAGTTATAGTTAAAGTTATGCTATTGATAACTTATATTTCCATAAGAATGGGAATATGTGTCTTCATCCTCTAATCTCTTACATACATTTTGGCTCCTGTACTTGTTCAATGGAAGTAAAACAAGTTTTGTGAGATAATGAAAATCAATTATTATAGATAGAAATATCAATAAAAAGCTAAAGTAGTGGAATTATTTGAGTTAATATTAAAAAACTATAAAGAGGGAAGACTAAGAATACAGTCAGTGTCACAACAACAACATGCTATAACATTCTTTGCAGGACTAGTACTTCTCTGAGTGAATTATCTGTTTCTTATCCTGATAGTTTTTTGAACCTGCACAGAGTATTCACCAGATTGTCTGTTTTAAAGGAACTTAAAACTTACAGATAACTAAGAGAGCAGAAGACATTTTACACATGATGACAAATTCTGTGTAACTGCATGTGGAACAGCTGCTGGTAATGGAATTTGCCAGCAGACTACGTGCCTTCAAAAGCTTGGCAATGTTTGGGGGGGCACAGGAGGAGGGAAATATTTCCAAATTGTTTGTATTTTTCTCGATATTGGGAAAAATATGGAGGAAGCATTAAATGGTGACTTTACAGAAGCCTTTTAAAATTATTCAGTTTAAACAATTGTGAAAGAAGGAAAGTGAGTCACAGAACCAAAGTACTACCCTTGACCTCAGACTCTCACAAGAGTTAGAGAAGTAAGGCAGAATAATGCAGAACCAAAAAGAAGACTATATAGCTAATAACAATTTTATTTCTAAACTGATAAGTTTCAAACACCATCCTTGTGTAATCATGGCTGTAGATATCACCATTTCTGCAAAGAAAGCTCTAACATGTTTTTGCCCTGCTTTGAGCTGAGCTGGGTAAGGAGGAAGGAAGTCTACTCCACTCGGCTCTGAAAATCTTCACTGTCTCTCACCAGCACTTAGTGTTTGCCTATCATGGCAATGGGAGTCAGAGTTTCAGGTTTGTCAGGTTACACCAATTATTTTTTTCCCCTTCTCTCTCTGTCCCTTGGCTATCTGATCAAAGTGCTCCTACTAACTGTAGTTGTGACAGCAGCTTAAATAGCAGGCTGACCTGGGAAGTGAGAGAGGCTGTTTCTCAGGTTTGTAGAGCCCAAGACATCCCACTGTTATTAACAGCTGTAACAGAACCACCTTGCACAGGTCAGCTTCATTTTGGGCAAGGGAGAACAGTGTGGTTGGGGCTAACTATGGTTCTACAGTACAGGAGAGTGAAGAGAAGACAGGAAGACAGACAGGCAGAAAGGAAGTAAGGCAAGAAAGAAAAGAAAGCAAGGTAGGGATAGAGAGGAAGACAGTGGCAAGGGACAAGTGGGAAAAGAGGGAGAGTTCAGCAAAAGGAAAGACTAAAAGGAAGGAACTCAAGAAGTTAAAATGGCAGAAAAGATGGAAGAAACAAAAATACTTATACGTACAGAATAATTCCCTCTCTCTCTCCCCTGATAATTCTGTCATTTTTTGGGAGTGGTGGAGAGAAGGGCTGTCTTCACCTCCTTGTTGCTTTCTTGAATCTTATTCTCTGTATTTTTTTCAGTTTCTGTCCCAAATGAACTCCTTATCCATGTATACAGAAGTCCTGAATCATTAATAAAAGCTCTTCCACTACATGACATCAGAAGAAGTTAGCTGAATCCAACCTTAGATTGACAAAGCTTTTTACATGGAAAATCTGTGCTGTCCTGTTTTGATCAAAGTGTAAATATAGCTGTTTTTTCCATTTGAATTATCTCTCAGAACATTTGTTGCAGAAGACTCTAATATGAATATGTGATAAAAGCAGCAGGTATTACCTCTGTGCTGTACTGTTTAGGTGAATGATAGGAGACAGTCATAATCAAAGCATGTGGAAAGTATTAGCTTAATGCAATATTCCATAGTAGCTGCACCTGTCATGTAAGGTAGCATATTACCAGCCATTTAATCAATACTTTTGCAGCAACAGAATTTTACAGGACCTTACATAGAAATTTGGGATGAGAAAAAACTGGCTGCGATGACCTTGCTAAGATGTTTTCACTTCTGATGGAATCTTACAGGCAGCCTGGAGTTCAGCTTTTTGGACATAGAGGTTGAGATACGGGGAATGAAACCACTGCATGAAAGTCACACTAAACATCTCTAATCAGTCACAGCTTGTAATTAGGCAAACAACTAATCACATAAGTATCTTTGTGCTGTTTCTCTCCACTGGCCTGTAAGCCTCAGTGGAAACTTTTTGTATTTATTGGGTACTAAATCAACATTACTGTGCTTCAAGCAACAACATGTTTTCTAATTCTTTATTAATATTTCAAGGCAACTGCCTTTCAGGTAATACAATTCTGGGCTACTCTCTTATGGCAGTAGTACTGACTTGCAACCTGAATGTTAAAAGAAAAAAGATCTCTGACAAGGCATGAAGGTCTCTTTTTTTTTTTTTTTTTTTTTTTTTTTTTTTTTTTTTTTTGTCATAATTATTTTCACTACTTAGAAAGAACAGTGAGATTTTTTCCTTCAAATGTGAATCGTGGGTGTTTTGCCAATAGCCAAAATATATAACATTTCTATAAGGAACAATTGATGGCTAAGTGATGATGATGGCTCCAAAACCCTTTAAGGTCTGTTATCAGGAAGAATACTAATGTATTTGAGGAATTTCAGAGAAGAGCTGTGTGAATGATTAAAGGATTGGAAGGCATATCTTGTAATGAAAGAGTCCAGAAGGTCTATTTACCTGGTTTATCAAAGAGAACATCAAAGGGTAACTCAATCACAGTGTCTGAGAAGATGTGATGAGAACTACTTTTTGAAATGGACTCTTCAGTTTAGCAACTAACAAAAACCAGTAAATGGAAGCCAACATGTTGGAACTAATTATGAAACAGGTTTTGCTTTTATGCATTTCAGTAGAAAGAATTTAGGAAAGATAGCAAAATATATTCATTTCTACAGTAAACAAACTCAAAAAAAGGTGGAATGAAATAATAATATAAAATAAGGTGGAATGAGATAATAATGAATTTGGCTAAGTGTTAGAACAAAATAGTGGATTCTTTATCCTGGGAAAGAACCCCTGTGATTTAGAGTATAAACATTATTGCAGACCACAATATTTAATGGGAAACCTTACAGTTTGAAGTACAGTGACATTCAGATTAATAAGCTCCAGCACTGTTTTGTGGCCTTACTGTGGAACTGTGAATTTAACTGTGTGTTCCTGTTATCTTTTTCCTTATTTTTTGATAATCGGACTGTACTTTTTGTTCTCCTGCATCAGATTAACTCCTGAGCATGACAAGAGTAAGCTTGTAAATATCTGATTTAACTGGGCTTGATTTGTCAGTGAAGGACTAGATGTATCTTTATGAGAGGAGCAATATTTTCCTAAGTTTCTGCAGCATCTACTACACAGAAGCACATGTCCTCATCGGGCCCTTTGGATGCTGCCACAGCAAGAATTGATGAAGAATAATAAGTATTTGAAAAAATGGAAAGATTTTTACTGGATTTTTAAAACTGATTTTTGCCTTTAGAATTACCTTTAGCATATGACTGAAATTTGAAAGGCAGCAACAGCTTTCCATCAAAATAAAATAGAAAGGCTTAAAAAAATAATCTCACTTAATTCTCATCTGGATAGATTTTCAAATGTTTGTTTTTGTTAAAAATAACCTTAAAATGGTAATTTGAAATATTGATTTATATAGTAAAATGGAAATGAGGAAGTGGAGAAAGGCTGCACTAGTGATATTTTTTATATAATTTTTGTCCGAAAAAAAGCCTGATTCAACATCCTAGAAAACTAACTAAAAAAAAAATTGAAAGGTACAATTGGGGAAAAGCTTTAACGCTTAAAGCAATAGGTTTGTGTCATAATTTAGGTACCTCTATTAGTGATTGAAAACCAAAAACTACAACATTTTATTTATTTTACTTTGAAGCCACAGGGAAAAATAACTGTCATCAATCCTTTTCAAAGTTGGAGGGAGGAACAAAACAACCAATCAAACAGAAACTATTTTTTTGTTATTAGACTCAAGAATCAGAAGTAGACTTAGAGATATGGACAAACAAAAGAAATGAAAAAAAGCGAGCAACCCTAAACGAAAACGAATTAATCAATAACGACAGAAAAGATTAAGAATAACAATGAGAAATGCCTAACAATACCCCAAATGATTTATTGCAGAGAGCTGTTTTGACCATCAAAGAAACTTTTCTCTCCACAAGGAATGCCTTTTCTCTATAAAGGGATGCCTTTAGTACAAAAACCTTAAAGATAACTATCTAAAGCCCATTAGTTACATCATTTTCCCCCCTCAGAAATATATTTCTAATAGGTATTAAACATGGTCTTTGTGCCACTTATAGCTCTCTTACCAGAAATAAGAAACGTGTCCCTATTTTAAAGATCTATTGTCCTCACATAGCAGTCCTGCTGTTTACGAATTCTAAAAGACAAAGAAGAGTGATGATCTGTTTGTGAAACAGCTACAAGACAAACATGAATCCATTTTTGAAGGCTCCCTTCTCCTTGGTGGAGAAGACAAACACCTAACAGCTGTCTCTTAGTGTAGGTTTTCCTTAGTGCTGTATCTTGAAGCTGTTGAAGCACCAGGAGAGGAATTTGCTGTGTGATGCAGTGACTAATCCAAAACGACATTTTTGAGAGGAGAAGTTGTTACTGTTTGCAAAAGATAACGATTGTCTATCAAAGTGAAAGGAAACCTTAGGAAAACCTCAGTTCTGTTGGAGATGGAGGAGTAAGCATAACGGTGCAATAACAGAGTTTTCAATGTTAGTTCAGAACCAGCTCTGATTGGTGCTGAATTGAAAAGGCATCCATGTAGACCTGAACCTGGTTTGACTGAAAACATCACTCTCAGCCATCACAAGTGTTGCAGCAGTGACAAGAGTCATCTGACCTTTCACCAGCTCTAGGATTTTCTAGAAGTATATGTATTTTGAGTTGCAGGGATAAATATCAGAAATTTATGCTACATTAATGTTGGACATTTTGTTTTTCTGTTGTGTTTTTTTTTTCTGTTTGTTTGTTTGTTGTTTTGTTTTGGGTTTTTGTGGATTTTTTTTTGAGGAAAGGATTTTCTCATTATATATAAATTTCACATTAGGCATTTACAGTCTTAATGTACTCTCACAATTTGACATTGTGCAAGGATTAACATTTTTTTGTAATGATGATGCATTTTTTAAAAAGTTACTGGGATTTTTTTGACCACAACAATAATTCTTCTCAACATACGAATAATTCAGAAAAAGGAAAAAAGCAGCAAACCAAATTCATATTTTGCTAACCCTTTACTCTAGTAAAGAAAACGCTCTCTTCCAGTGAAAAGTATATAATGAGAAGAAAGCAAAATAATTTTGGTTTTATTCAAAGATTCAAAGGTTATTGTTATGCTGAAATTCCAAAGAATATGCTGAAGAGGATCAATTCTTTGTCATCTTTTTGCTTACCTTGTTTCCAACTTTTTACTCCTGTTACATTAGCTTAATATAGAGATGACTTGGAAAAAAATAATGCATTACTGGATAGAATTGATTTTCCATGCTCTATTTTTCTTACTCCTTTAAAAGATAATGCAATGTATCTTAAATCCAAGTATGTTGTGTTGTAAGATACTTTAAACATCTATTTTCATACTTGGAAAAGTTGTCTATTTCTGTTATATTAAAAATATGGTGCATATAAATAATAGATTAATGCTTTTAAAGAATCCTTCATCTTTAAAATCTCTCAGCAGCACAGTAATGAGTCACATAACAATAGTGTAAAACTCTTTTAGGAGCATGGGTCTGTCATCACGTCCAAAGTATTTTATGTAGAGTTTCTAAACGCTAGTTGAAATGAAGAGGTGTGTCTTGGCCTGGAAAATGAAATTTTGTGTGACAGACAGATTAAGGATTATTCTTTGTTTCTTTTAACAGTGAAGTTCAAGTCACACACACTACAGCTACTCAACAAGATTCAAAACATGAATCAGCATGTCTTATCACCCACCACAGCAGTGTTAGTACCTGGTCTCCTTTAGCAGACTATGCCAATCTCCAAATATACCCCACCTTAAATACTCACTGAGGGAGACTGGACTCTTCTGAAGAGTTCTGGGTATGTGCATAACAAACTACATGCTCACTAACTAACACAAGCTTTTGGAAGATATTACTACCACCTAGATTTGTTATGAGAAAATGTGGATTTTCTATATGCAGAACTTTGATCCATATTAAGTTTTAGAATGTTACATTCATAAGGGACTAGTTTATATACTTTAAACTACTCAGTATAAAGGTTATAAGAAAGGCCTGCACTGTCTTGTACTTGGTAGTGGTACAAAGAGAGAAATAACTTAATAGTCTTAAACCAAAATATTTTCATGATAAGAACTCCTAAAACAAATATTTCACTGACATCTGCTGAACAGAGTATAATATAAATGGTCAGTTTTGGTTTCCATTAGTAGGAGTCCTTCTATAGAGAAACCTGAGAGGAAGCTTTACCTTGACTTCCAAAATATCAGAAAGATGAGGAATATGCGGGCAGAAAGAAAACTGTATATTAGTGTTTGTAGTTTGGAGTGTGCTGTAGATTAATCCAGACTTAAAATCCTGTGTTTGCTAACCTACAGCTTACCGTCTTCCTTCTTCTAGCATTAGATGCCTTTCTTTAAGACAGGTTGAAAAGTATTTGTGTTGGTTAAAAAAAAGGGCAAAACTAATGGAATCAGAGTGTTCTAGACAAAAGATGCCTAGCAAAATAAAAGCAACTTATTTACACTGACTTTTTGGTTCTCCACCTCAATGTGTGCAGAAAAAATACTAATTTCAAGATGAAGTATTTCTACATTTGTAATTAAATCAATACAAGCCATCCTCTTATGGGTACAGTAATGCTGACCAATGATAAAGTCATACAAACATATAATGAATACCTAATCTAAGGCAATAGCTAAATAATTTGTGCTACATGGATGTATGCTTTAAAAATTCAGCAACCAAAGAGAATATCAAGGAGAAATAACCTAGAGCAGAAAAAAAATCAGATTGATGAATTGGGCTAAAATAAAGTTCTTTTTCTTCCCTCAACAAGAGAAGAGATAGAGCTTTCATGTTAAGATAATAATATATTTATCCCCAGTAAAAAAGAAAAATTAGAATCTATTCCTTGAGGAGGATATTTTACATTAAAACCTACTGGTTTCTTTGAAGATATTTTCAACATAAAGCCTTTCAAATTTTGCTAAAGGAGAAAAATGGAAAAATTTAATATTGTGGAAAAGGTGATGTGTACCTCAGTATTTCCATCTCTTCACAAAAGGTTCTTGACTGGGTTTACCCACTCCTGTCAAATGATATGTTGAGTATTTTTATATGTCATATAGAAACGTAGCCTGTTCATTCATTTCAAGTTCCGTGTGGAACCAGTTAAATTCAGCATCCACAGTTGCTTCTCAGCAACATAAATATATGTCATGAATCACATATATTTAATCCCAAAGAACATGAGATAATAAACAGCCCATGATCCAAAATCTTGAACCTGTCTCATCAATGTGAAAAGAATATTTCAGATGTACTGTGATAGCATCAGGCCTTGTCCTACTGATAATAGTGACCTGCCATTAACATGAGACAGAATAAATGTTCACAGTGATGGAGGCTGTTCTAGAACAACTTTTTCTAGCTCACATAACTCTGTATTAAAGAAAAACCTCAAATACAACCTGATCAGAAAAATGGATGATCCTTGTCTTATGAGTTGGTGAGCTTTCTCACTTGGGCTGCCTTTGAAACAACCCCTTATAAAAAATGTTTCAACACCATTGTTTTCATGGCCAAATGTTTCTTATATTCTACCTAACTATGAAAACAAATATGCTTAGAAGCATAAGTTTACACACATCCATATTCAGTATTTATAAAATATACATGCACAAAGCATACGTGTACATATACATACTTGCAAATATGGGGAGAAAGATGAAAGCTTATTAATGCAGCTATCCAATTATCCTGTATGTACATGAATGAAAGACATTCTCTTCTTAAGGGAGTGGCATGAATATTTAAATGAACATTAAAATGCAGCAGCTTTTGTAAGACCAAATGCTCCAGTGAACTTCTAAAATTTTATGCAGAACTATAGTTTTGTGTATTTCTTCAGCTTTACATGGCAATACATGACTGTGTGCATACATATGTTCAAAACGCATGGCATATTTTTAAGAGATTATCAGTGCGTCACCCAAAGTGGGGTTGGAGAGAAAATTCATTTGATTGTTCTCATTGCAGCCTCGAGGCTCAACTTGAAGCAGGTGTGGAAATAAGGATCTAAATATAAGGTAATTTAAAACTGAACTCAGAAAAGAGCTAATTTGTAGGAAGGTGAAATTCCCTATCAGTTCTTATTTTACACCATCCCATTCTATTATTTTGTAATTATATCGCATCATGTTGTTATGCTATTTGTTCAAATTACCCTTAAATTACAATCAAATATTATTACTGGCACTTACTACACTGCATGATGTATTTAATTGCCATTGTCTCAAACAAAAGGATGTTGAATGAGTACTGTATTGAATATTTGTAGAAAATTACTTTTGGATTTAATTTCCTGTTCTAAAGTTGGAGGTTGTTTTGTTTTTTTGATTTTCAGTTTGGAGAAGTAATTAGCAGAAGCTACAATCTAAGAGCATACATAACCTGTGTCAAAAAATGTAATATTTTTAACTCACAGAAAGAAAAATTTCTAAAAAACCCATATCTAGTATTCAAGTTTTTTAGGCAGGAATTTATGGCTATTATAAGTACCTGATTTTCACAAGATTTTCTTGGTGTGCCTGGCTGCCACATACAGGCATCCTCTTGAGGTAGAACTGGGGAAAATGTGGGCAAGAGAAACTATACTTTTAATCTTGATTGTTTTTCATTAGGCTTGTGTTTCAAGCACCATATCTCCACAAAAGACTCTGTTGTAGAAGCATGCAAGTAGTTTTCTGAAATAATTATTTTCATGTTTATTTAGTTATAAAATCCTATTAGTCTGAAAAAATAAGCAAAATTCTTCTTGTTTTCCTCTAGGTAGCAGAGCCTATAGGCTTGCAGGCATGGTAAGATGATGTGATTCTGCAGAAGTCAGAATTTCATGGATTCATATCAGTTGTGGATTACTGTCTCTGCTTTACTTGTCAGCAAAAAATTCTTGCCTAATTTACTAAGGCAAAGCCTGCACTTTTATCTTACCTCTGCTAGCTTTTCCTCTTCTTCTTCTTCTGTTTTGTTTTCATCCAGAATATTTTTGTTACACTTATCTTTTCAATTTATCTCAAATAGTCAGAATATGTGATTATGGTGTATTTTCTCTTAAAAATATATGTTTTATTATCCATTGTCTTGGAAGTTCTGTATTCCACAAGTGGAGTTTGAATGAATGCAAATTGTCCAGCTGTGTTAATTACTTGGTAGTTGTTGTCAGCTACCATAATATCTGATTTTTTCTATATAAAGATAAAATTATGGTTTGTAAAACATGCAAATATACTTACTATGATTTTTGTCTATCAGTTGAGTTTTCACTAACATTTTGGGAAAATATCATCCTTCCACACAAACATTTTTGTCATAAAATACATTCAAGCAAACAAACAAACAAACAAAAAATGCTTAAGGAATGGAATATTGCTCATATTTTGTAACAGTATAAATCAGGAAAATAAAAGTGAAAATGGAGGTTATAACCATGACTTACTGCTTGCTGTCAGATTAGACACATCATCAGGAATAAAAAATGGTTCAGTTTTCTTCCCAAACATATTTTGTTTATTTATTCCATAGCTCATCTAAAATCTTCTAGGTATAGTTCAATTTCATATTTCTACAATGAAGACTTTGTGAAGACCCTTTATTTGTCTAACCTCCTGATCTTATTTTTGTGTTATTTTTGTAGTATTTTTCTTTCCAGTCCTCTGTGTCACTCGCCTGTCTTTTTGCATTCCTAGATGGTCTCACTCTGAAGTAGCCGCAGCCACTCTCATTACTGGCTTGCAAAGTGATTCTTTAGACTCCGTGATAAGGACAACATCAGCAGCATACCTGATATTACAGAATTTGCTTCCTCTAATTTCAATTTCTCTGTAGTAACCCTCAAGATAAATGTGCATTACCATTTCAGCATAATGCCTGAACAGATGCAGTGGCATAACACTGCCCTGCTAAACTCCTTTCTAGATGTTAAACCTATCTGCTGTTCCTTTTGTTGTTGGAACTGCTGCTTCCTGCTCACGTTACATTTAGGATAGTGAATAATCACATTTTAAAAATGTTAATTGAATAAACATTCATTTAGAAATTAAGTGGCAAAATAAAGAGAATACTTCATACAGCATGCAGTTGCTTCATTGTTATATCCTTTTCCCCTTTCTTGTTACCAATTAAATCTGGAATCTGACTTTTATTATTTTTATGCAAATTTATCAAGTTGAAATATTTAATGGAATTAGAGAATTAAGCAGGTATATATTATAGGGCCTCCCACTTAGACCATAACTTATCTCCACTTCCTATTAATAGAATCTTCAATTTATGTCTGTAAAGATTTTAGTGAGATATTATATTATAAGATAGTATAAGATATTATACTATCTGAAAGGGATTTTGGAAGGGAGAGGCATAGATTATGTTGCGCAAAGACATGGCCACAGCAGTTGTCCAAGACTGATTATACTAACCTCTTCCCGATCCAAGTGGTCCTCCAAGTAAAATTTGAAAACATGATATAACAGAGAGATTCCTTCTCAGCCTGTATCTCAACAACAATGTACCTCAGTCTTCAGAAACAAGGACATCAATATAGTCAGTTTTCGTATCCTTGTTATGGAGTTTTCTTTCTTTAAATCCACTGTTGTCCAGCTGAAATTAGAAACTTGGAATCAGTTTGTATCACTGTAGTTAGTGCAGTCAGGCCACTTTAGAGGAAAGAGATGAAATGTGGAAGTCCATTACCAGAAAGTTCTATTCTGTTTTGATACCTATCTCTTCTGCCACACAGAACTAATATTTCATTTTCTTCTGAAGTTTCTTCAAATTAGGTCTAAATGAGATGTATCAAATCTCATTTTGGAAACGTTAAGTTAAATGAATAATTCATCATATATGTTGGAAAGTTTTTGACTTTAATAGTAAGATACTCCATTTAATTTTGAAACTTCTCTAGAGAAGATTTCTCTAGTTTCCCTTCCAGCAATATAAGATTGTTATTTTGTGGTTTTAATAAGAAGATCTTGTAAAGCACAAAAGTTCGAATTTTTTTTTTCACATGTAGGTCATTAAAGGGAAATATTGATGAATCAATAATAGCTTTAATAGCTCACATAGGTCAGAGTTTTAAAAATGCATTATTTTTCTAGTACATGGGTCTATTCCATTATCTTTCAATTATACTTTTGGTGATTACCCTAAACCTGAGGATAGAACTCTGGGTAAGTAATATCACACCATTTTAAGAAGCCAAACAATGTCTCCATTAAATGATTGTTCATATATATCTAAAACTGTGTTGCTTTTTATCATCAGACAATAATAGAAAACATGAAATAACATTTAGTAGTCCATCAATATCTTCAGGTTAAAGAAACTATGTTGTTGGACAAGCTACTTTCATTCTTCACAATCCCTAACATGTAAGTTGAAAATAAATTCTATACATTTAACTGATTTATAAAAATAAATTCTGACAGAATTTCATCCCTGATGGTAGAAAAAGAACAGATTATATTGTTGGCAAATT
The DNA here is from genome assembly GCF_029207755.1 of Chamaea fasciata. Lineage (NCBI taxonomy): Eukaryota > Metazoa > Chordata > Aves > Passeriformes > Sylviidae > Chamaea > Chamaea fasciata. The sequence continues at coordinate 66,724,099 of NW_027094089.1, forward strand.
TCAAAATATCTTTGAATTAAATTTCTAGGTTGTCTACTAATTTCTTATACAGCAAGGTTTTAAAATTGTAATCTCATGCCAAATGCAATGAAGAAGCGCAGATGCACAATAATAACAGAATTAATTATATTTGCATCATTTATAACCTAGTCAAGAGAAAGACAACCAACTTGTTTGAAAGACCTTTCTCCTGGAAACCATGCTATTGTCATTTTATCTTTTAGATTTTTATTAAAATTTAGTCATGAAGTCATTTTCCATTATTTTTTGTCTGATCAGGCTGAAGGATGTACAGTTCCTCGAGGAGAGAGCTTTTAGATATTGCAACAAAATTTGAAATATATCCTTCTTTTGGAATATGTTATTGATAACATCAATATTGGTATCGATATTGGTATCAAAATTGGTAATTTTGATTATTTTGTTGTGCAAACAGTTTATTTGGGAATTGAGTATTGTAATTTTTACAGTCTGTCTGACTGAATTGATTTTCTGTGTGTATTCTATCACTCTGTCTTGACTTCACTAAACTTTCACCAGGGCTTCTTTCAGTTTGTGCCTCACCCTCACATCATTTTAGTTTGCCTAGCTGATCTAGGAAAGCCAGTTAATGTAAGACTTTTGGACTTCAGCAAAGCTTTTGACACTGTCTCTCCCAGTATCCTCCTAGAAAAAATGCCCATCCCACAGATGGATAAACGTATAATGCAATGGGTGAGCATCTGAGTGAGCTCATGGGTTGGGCGCAAAGTTATAGTGAATCAGACTGGTGATGTGTCAGTTGTTGGGTTACACAGGGCTCCATCCTCAGTCCGACTGTCTTCAACTTCTTCATAAATGACTTGGATGCCTGACTTGAATGAATACTAAGTGAGATCAAAGATGACACGAAACTGGGAGGAACTGTCAACTCCCTCAAGCTAAGAAAGGCCCTGCAGAGAGACCTCATCACAGTCTGCAACTTCCACAGGAGCTGAAGAAGAGGGAGCCTCTCATTTGAAGAAGAGGGAGCCTGTTCTCTCTTGTGACCAGTGATAGGACTTGACTAAATGGCCTGAAGCAGTGTCAGGAGCGGTTCAGGTCAGATATCAGGAAAAGGTTCTTCACCCACAGAATGGCTTGGCACTGGAACAGGCTCCCCAGAGGAGTGGTCACAGCACCAGCCTGACGGAGTTCAAGATGCATTTAGACAGTGTTCTCAGTCACATGGTAGAACTCATAGGGACAGTGCTGTGTAGGGCCAGGGCTCAGACTGGATGATCCTGGTTTGTCCCTTCCAGCTCAGGAGATTCTATGGTTCTCTGATTCTGTGATCATGAAAATGAGAAATATTTGCCTAGTTGTGGTTTTTGTCATTTTGATGCAATTTATTATTGAGGTGATCAGGACTACTACCCAGAAGTTTCTTCTTTGCAGTTTATTTTTTTCATTCTCTCCTGGTTGTGGAGAAGGTAAAAATGCTTTAGCAAACATTTCTGTTAGAATCAATGGCATTACCTATTGGATAAATTCACAGAGAAATTTTTCTGCTAGGAGAGGTATTTTCTTCCTTCACAATACTTTAGCTAAGCCACAGAAATCTCTCTTTGGTCATACAGGCATGTGTTCAAATTTTTTAAAATATTTTTTAAAATCAGCTATATGGGCTGGAGTTAGCCCAAGTATCTGTAGCAACATAAAGGAGGGCATTAGGAGCATGAATCTTTGGGATATGCTAAGCCTTAGAATTAACTTGTGACTTTATTTACACTATAAAAAATCCTGGCAATTTATACCCAACTGACTTGTTATTTCTGAAGGCTATCCTGCAGTTTCTGGAGATGATATTTGCCTGATTATTGCTGCAGTAGGGCTATCATTTTTATCTGTGTTGGATTCAGAAAACACTAAGACCTCAACACGTACCTACAGGGAAGAGACCAAATATTGATCAAGAGAACTGCTGATTTTCTGAGAGAAAAGTGTTTTTTTTCAGGTTTAGATCAGGGATCTGGCCATGTTAAGGGACATTTTTCTTACACCACGAATAACTTTACAAAAAGAATTTGATATTTTTACACCAGATATTTTGAAACTAAAAATCTCTTTTGTACCTGTGAATTTACAGAATAAAACAGAGGTAGCACTATTGCCTACTAATGGCTGATGTTTGTTGGAAAATCTTTGGGTGAAATGAAAATAGAGGGGAAATCCTGATGTCTGGAGTTGAGACACAGAGAAAATGCACACAAAATCAGTGGGGTTTTTTTGTATATCAGAAGGTTAACTAGATAATTTAGACACTGATACTTGTCAAATATGCAGTAGAGAGTAATAAATTAAAAATAGTTCCATTCACCTTATATAATTGGCTTCTAGTCTTTTTTTTATACATGTGTAGTTGCATGCTTTTGAGTGGTAGAGTTTGTATATAACTGCGTTTTTACTACTATTTTGTTAGATTTTTATCTGATGCATATAGCATTGAGTATATGTTTATATTCTCACATACATATGTATGTAATTATATTGGAAAGTACTGATATTTTTCATTCTGCTGTTCTCATGCTTGCTCAGCTTAATGAAACAGGTCACATTTATATATATATGTCAAAAAGTAGTCAATTTTGAAAAATAAGCTTCAAAGATGCTCTACAGCCTACAGCACTGAAGGCACTGATATCACTGGATACTGGGGGCTTGGGTGGTTTTGTCTTCATTTCTGTAGCACAAAAGTGTGCCACTTCCTTTGGAAATCTGCAATATTTGATCACCAAACAAGTTTTTGATCAAAATACCATATATTCTGGGAAGAATATATATCTGGTGTAGGGCATTGGTCATCTTTTCTAGATAAAATCATTTTTTAATCATATGTTCTGGGTAAAAAAGCATTCCATGGTTGTTGGTGAGATCCCCAGTAGAGATCTGAGCCTCTCTGAACCTTTCACTCCCAACAGAAAGACCAGTACAATGGGAAGGCCAAGGGCCATCTCTGAATAGTTGCTTGACCACCAAATGATTGACTGCATCTCACAATGCACTTTGGGTCTCCTGGGATTAGAGCACCACTGTCAGGGAAACATGTGTTTCCATTTTTGTGCAATGTTCTTGCCAAACTACAGAAGCAAAATATGGAATTCAAATCAGGATTTCTATTAATAGTGAGTAATTAATCACTGACTTGACTGAAATGTACAAACCATTCCTTATAAGCTTAGCCACTTAATGTTTTCAAATGAAATGTTCGGTTAAATTTGTGATCTTAAGGTGATAGGATAGTATCAATAGCTAAAAAAATTGTCGCATTGAAATTGCAGTTGAAAAATTAACACCAGAATATCAAATAATTACCAATCTGAAACGAGTTTACATCTGGAATGCTAATGAAAAATGTGTTTCTAAGTGATTGGTGGTGACAAATGGGTAGACAACATTTTTTCTCTCAGCAGAACTTTGCAGGAAACGTTCTAGTATGATTCATACCCATGACTACAAGATAAAAAAGCTGGTAATTGTGGTCAGAAGCCAGCTTGATTCATACAGCTGCATAAATATGAACTAATTAACACACAATGCAAAGCTTGAGACTTATGAGACTTCAAACTGTCTTCTTCTTTGAGAGTAATAACTTGTATATTGACAGTCCATGATAGAAAGCATACTGTCAACAAATCATTAAGGTTTGAGAGTATTGTTGCAGAAACACAGCATTTCTCCTGAAAATGGCAGGGCAATTTTTATTCTGGATCAGATTTGTGTCTTGTCAATGTCCACAATCTTTGTAATGGCTAAATAATTCTGCAAGAGGCTGAATATCCACTCTGTCAGAAAAAAAATCTTTAGTGTCAGTGTCTTGGCACCAGAGGAAAGTGTATTCCCTTGTTACAGAAGAATATATGCATAGAGATTTAATATCTGTATTTTTAAATATATTGTCTGTTAATTGCAGTTTATTTTCTTTTTTAAGGGTTATTATTAGGATATTGATGTCATAGTTCTGGTTCTTTGATAATAATCTCAGTTCTGTAGTTTCATTTGTACATATAACTTACTTCTCAATAAGTAGGTTTTTTACAACAGATGGACTTAAGATATTTTAAAAAGTTTTAAGCTGGAAAATGTGTCAATAGGTTCTCTAGATATTTTTTGTAACAGGTTGTTTTCAATGATGAAATTAACCCAGATTCAACCAAAAGGAAAACTCTGTCCTAGTTTTAACAAAATTAATTTCGATAGTAATAATTTTGCGTTAGGATAGGCAAAATATTTTTTTTAATGTAATTTTTTTTTCTTCCCCCAGTCCTTCCTCAATGGCTTAATCAGATTATTAGGAAAATGACTTGAAAACCCTCTATGAATGATGTAAAATTAGATAACTTTTGAAGGTTATTTTGAAATAAATATGAATATGGGAGTTGAAATCACACAAGCACCTCTCTTTTTGGCTTTGTCACAGTGGAATTTATTAAACCTTTGGCTATGCTGTATATTTATGAAAGGATTAAACCTACAAAACTGAAATACTTTAGTCATCTAGGCAGTATTTAGATCAGGCCCTACTTCTTTAGACTAAAATCTTTAAAGTAAAAATGAACATAAGTGCATATTATAATGGCATTAATTTTGTGCATTGTGGGTTAAACTTAAAAAAGGGGGTTCAAAAACCCAAACCTTATTTGTCCAAAACCCACCCCCGCCAAAAATCATCCGTTACTTATGGTTAGACTAGAAATAGGTAATATAACAAATAAAGCTCTAGGTCTTGTGAAATAATACATCTTTCATGGCACACTAGCAACTGCTATTTTCTATTAGGGACTTTGCTGTAGGATCAGTGACTTTCCTGTCCTCTATTGAGTTTCTAATGCCATGAAAAAGGTACTAATCTGATAAAAGTCATATAGCATTACCAACTTTCTATCATGTTGGTGAAGTGAATTCTTATTGTTTTAACAAAACCAGAATTCCAATTGCCTTAAGAACTAGCAAAAATGACCAAAAAAGCTCTCATAAAAATCAAGAACACTATATGCCTAGAGAATTGAGTATGACCCACTTTCTGTGCCTCTGTTGTTTTTCTGATATACTCATTCTCATCTTGTGTTGCAGTAGTCAGTGCCTTCTAGAATAATACCTGAATGTGGGGGTTTTTTTCGTCAATAAAATTTATATATTTAGGGAGTATTAATCACTGACTTGAATGTTAATGAAGAAATCACTTCCAGCTGAAAAAAAAACCTCAAAAAGAAAAAAGAGTTTTGTGAATGAGTTAGTTGTAAAATGCCATCAGCTCTTTTTATAAATATTGCCAATAGGTCTGGCATGGAGGGGAAGCTCTTGTTTGTGCCAAGGACAACTGCTTGATAATGGGTTTTGTTTATGATGTACACAGCATACTGGTTATTTATGTCAGAAATACTGAAGATGTTGACTCTGTAACAAAGTCTAACAAATATTGGGGGAAATATACACAGCCCAAAATGTCATGTGTTTTTGTAGCATAATTGATTAACTTCTTTTCATCTGTAATTGATGTGTAATATTCCCAGTTATGTAAGGCTAATATAATCCAAAACATACAGCTGTCCAACAGAAGAAAGTTTTATTCAAAACTTTTCTTGTGTCAGGACATCATCACAATCATCACAGTGTGCTATAGAAGTCCCAATATACCCATTCATTCTGATCCTCTGTGTCCTGAATTTTATTTTGAAATGGAGAATAACTCAGGAGGTGTTCAGTGTTCAGTGACAGTTGGTGTATTACAGAACATTCTATTTTTATTACAGAACTTTTTTTTTTCATTTACCTAGATTATGTTAATATTGACTGAATTCCTCTGTGCAGATTTATCTTTGTGTATGCAAACATATAGGTAATGCATGCTGTATTAATATATAGTCCCTCAAACTTTGGCTTCTTTCTGTTCTTCCTGTTTTGGCTGAGAATCTATTTCTATCAATTACCAGCTGGAAGCCTTCTGTTGTTCAGAAAGTTCCAAATTCCTGCTTATATTCACTCAAACCAGCTTGGAAGTATGAGGAAAGAATACCTCCAGGGTTGTCAGAAACGGGTTTCCAGTTAGAATAATAACATTTTAAAATCTGAGAATAAAGAATAAAATTGTCATTGTTTTCTCAATCATTCTGATATAATAGCATTACCCTAAAAAATCTGAAGTTTGCTGTGTTGAAAAAAAAAAAATCACACTTTGGTCATTGTACAACATTTACTGGTAGAATTTTATGAATGAAAAGGAAAAACCCATCATAATTATAACCTCAGACATCTTTATACTCTCACTTCTACATGGCCTCCCTTGGTCAGCACCACTGTTGCCTGCTGAGATGTTATTGGCTCCATTTCAAGGGTCTGTGAGGGTCCCACTTTCAGAAGTCCTTTGCTTGGTAGTTCCTTATTCTTTGCCATATTGAAGTTTTGCACCAATCAATCTTTTTCCAGTTCATTACCACTCTCTTTTCACCATTTTCACACATGCATGTTCCTCACTCCCATCCCCAGAACTCCCTTGTCAACTTCTTGCTTTGGATGCACTTTCTTGAGCCTTCTTGCCCCTGAAGCATTTTGTCAGACAGACTCTTACAAGTTCTGTAGCCTAACAGTCTTGCAAATATTGCTTTGTGTTCTTCAGCACTACTTTCATGATCACTTCTTTAGCTTGTTGCACACTGAGTGTTGGATTTCTACTAAAACGAGCTGTGACAAGTTTCTTTAAGACATGTTCCTTTACACTTACCAATTCTACAAATCGTGGTTCCAAGAGAAGTTAGAAATTATCAGTTAATAGTAATACACCTATGTTAACTCCCTCAATATGATTTTTCAATGTCTTCAGATAAAATGTATAAAAATGTATATATCACATAACAGACTTTATTTGTCAAGTCATATTTGCTATACTGAAATGCAAGCAAGCTGGTGTTATAAGACTGTCATTATTTGTCTTGAATCTGAAATTATCTTCCCAGAAATGACTGATTAGCAGGTTTTTTTTTCTCAAAACCAGAAAGATTATGTAACATCATTATGAATACCTACCTCTTTCTGAGAACTCTCTTATAGAATTAAAGTCATGTAAAGTGATTGTTTAGCTTACTAATATATAATACTTTTATATACTTTTAATATTATAATACTTAATACTTAAAAGTATTCAGTAGTGCAGGGTAGAAACAACTTATTGACACTTGCCATGCCTTTATATCTCCCACCTTCCAAACCTTTAGCTTGTGAATTGAAATTTGAAGAAAATATGAGATCAATGAAAGCCTTTATGCCAATGCTGCATCTTATCAATTATCAGAGGGTGAAAACTTGTTTGTGGAGCTGAATATAGAAACTTTCATTTAACATGTAGTGCTGTAATGGCTGATAGCCATACTTCTATAAAACAGGGAGTAATTGATCCTGTTTCAGAAATCAAGCAAGTATAATACATGGGCACTTCATTACATAACAACCATATAGCTGTTTCTAAGAAACAAGAAGGATTTTTAATAGGTACAGAAATCTCTGAGACAAAAAACTTAAAGGTGGGTATTATATCCTCAGTACCATTGACTTGTTGATAGAAAATGTTGCTTTGTTGTTATAATGACAAAGTCTACTACAAGTGAAATAGGTAAGAGTACAAAAAGAAATGTAGGAGTGAATTACTCTAATCTTTGATGTACATAAGATGTAATGCATTTTTTCAATAATGACAGTGTCATGAATTTTTAAGGAAGTTCATGGTAAAAACTCTATAAAAAAGCCAAGAGATAATGACATTCACACAGCAATTTTCTTCTAGATCTGCAAAATTCTATTTCCATCAGAATGGAAGATGCAGAAGAAAAGTGTCAGATTAAAGCTAAGGTGGAATCAAATAAAATATTTATCTTCTGAATCTTTGAGTGTAGTTGCATGACAACAAAACTTAATTTGATCTTTGTGAATTCTCTTCTAATGTCTTATTTCTTCCATTCTTTGTAAAAATATGTAATAAATCCTGCTGTAAGTACATAGTGAAGACGGAGCTCTGAAAGTAAAGAACATTGCAACTGATTAATGAGTTTGAAAACAAATATATATTTATCTTGTAGGAATAAACACAGGAACACTCAAAATAGACCATCTCTTTTATCAGGGGAAGCGTTCTGCAGACATTATGTTTTAAGGCATGAATAAAGTCCTTAGCCCTTCCTCATTGCTAATATGTGCTAGTAATAGCGTATAAATATACCGAGAATGTCAGAGTTCCTGCATCATTTGTGTAATTATTTCAGTGGCTCCTTCAAGATGAGTCATCAGTAGGCTTTTCAGGCTTTATCCACAAATCAGAACATTTTCTTTTGCCTGAGTTTTAATGTAGACTAAGCTATGTGTGCATGAGATCTGCTGTTTTTAAGCTGGCAACATACATGTCGTTTCTGGAACATGTAGCTTGTCACTAGTGGCATATCTTAGTTACGGAAAAAAATCCCCTAAATAAAACTGGTGAAATATTAACAAAACCCCTTGGACTTGCCAAGTGCTCTCATACATTTCCTGATGCATTATTCTCTTGATGTAAAGTGAAGGGTCTGACTTGGTCCAGCAATGGGTTATCAGGTTTAATTTGTTTTCATACATTAGTCTCTCTGGTGACATAGCAGCTATTTACATTTGCCATCTGAATTAAGAAGGTAACAAGCAAATTTTTGGGGCTTGGAGTTGGCTGTATCACTTCAGAGCATGGGCAGTACTAAAGGTCAGTCACCCTGGAGGCCTTAACGAGAACAATGACAAATAAGAGGAAACAGGAGTGTGCTGCAGCTTTGCAGAGCAGCACTGTGCTCTCCTCAACCAGAACAGCGCTGGAGGCATTCGAGAGAGGAGGGTCTCTGCTGCCTCCCACCTCCACCACCCCCTGACAAAGAGCATTGCCAACAAGCAACAGATGAGCTCACCATTCAGGGGAAAGGAAAACACATTTATGTCCAATGGCTGCTAAGAGATTCCATCCTGGTTTACTGCCACATGATCTCCCCTTGACCATATATATGCATTTTCTTGAGAGGTGAATTTCTGAAGTGGAAATTTTCAACTCCTTGCCCTAGAAGACATATTCCAAACAGAAACACATCATTGCAGAAAACCTTTATGGACATTAAAGGAGTAAATACCATAAATACCCTTTCAAGTGGGAAAAGAAGGGGGAAAAAAAAAAAAGCATTTTTGGAAGACAAATCCAAACAAAAAATAGGATTATAGAACACTGATTGTCTTTATTATATTTTCCATGATCTACTGCATTCTTAGTATATATGAAATGGGTTTGTAATATTTGCAATAACTTCTGGTATATATTTCTTTCACCTTAAATCATTCCTTTTTGTTTTATAAATCAACAGTCTGGGAAATAAATGCAAATATGTTTATAGGAAATGTGGTACTTGAAGATCACTGACAAGTCCACAGTTTGTGTTGACTACATATCAGTAAGAAGGATAAAGTTCCCACAAATCATACTTACAGACTGCACAAAAAACTTGTCATGTAAGCTCCTGTGATGAAAGAAAGGTATGAGAAACAATATCATCATGAAATTGCTCTAAAAATTGGGAAGTAGTTATCAATTTTTATAATTCATAAGAGTAACATTATCCCAAAAAACCAAAATATGTTGTTAACTAAGTAATAATAGGAAGCAGTAACTAAGAGCATTAATTCTAAGTAATATTTCATACTGAAATTACCAACAATGAAATTTGCTGTTTAATGCAATTTACCATTTAATTTAGGAAGAGTGTTAGATATACTTTTCCTTCTAAGCTCTCAACCCTATATCCTTTAAATTTTTTGACCCTGAGTAGTTGAAACCTATGCTGTACATAACCTTTTAAATATAGATGGATGTCCTACTTTTGCAATCAGTTGAGCTGTTTCTGAATTAACTTCTTTAACTTTCACCACTAATTGTGCCCCACCAGAACATCAGTGTAGTAAACAGAGTGTCTGAATATATACAGAGAGTTAAGTTGTACATTGGCTCAGAAAGTACAAATTTCAAGGATTATATTCATGGCATATGTTAAATACTGGTTTTGTAGCAGAGTTGCAATGCAATAACCTAAATTTAATATTAAACTTAGAAGCACACTTCATTATTAAATTAATATTACTTTATTGAAAAAAAACCACTTTTTTTGTGGGAACCACTGCTTTTCAAAAGTTGAATGAATATGAGCCTTTATTTTGTCACCTTGATTTTCCTTAGAAAATGTAGGATTTCAGCCATGTTGCTAACTGTTAGCTACTTTTGTTTAGGATGTATACTTACTAAATACTGTCTGCAAACAACAAAGAGAAAATAAAAGATAGTATCTTTAGAATGTATTATATCTAAGCAGTCTGATTTCATCATACTAAAGTATGGCCTAAACACTTACTAAGAGTTGTGGAAAAACACTGGAAAACAAATCTCACCAAGAAGGGGTGTCCAAGCTGGCAACCAGAGAAAAATTGCAAACCTTAGGAGGAGGCGGAAGCTTGGCATTCTGCCATGAGAGAGATATTAAACAATGGAAGTAAAGGCACAGAGGATTTGTACTTAGGCTTTGTTTAATTAATACAGCTAAATAGGAACTGAGTTAAAGGAATGGCCAAACCAGTGACCAAAAACTAGGTTTTTTAAATTGACTTGAATATACATATTACTTTGCACATGCCAATGAAGGAAAACATGTACACTCTTTGCATTTAAGACTAAAGTCACTCAGAATTCCACACAATAATGAAATTAAATCAGTCAAAGCTTTATCTTTTCTCCTCCCTCAAAGTAGAGTAAGTTCAGGGAAGCAGATCAGAGAAGAGTCAGTTTATATCCTGGCATATTGATGATCAATACACCATATACAGGGACACCTATTGAAAAAGCTTATACCAATGTAACACTCTTGACAACCCTTTCTAATACCATTTATATGCATTTATCACCAGCAATTTTAAGGCCTTGTTCTGATGCAATAATCTATTAATCATACTTTTTGCAAATGTGGAATGTAATTGAATATGCCCAGACTTCTAGGGTAGTCCCTGTTATTTGTGCTTCCAGGATCTCCATTGTGACCAGACATAGAGGGTAACCATGCTGTGTGTGCATGTGGCAGCTTATCAGACTTATAATGCCTAATTGGTTATTCTTAAATATTATCTGTAAAGTACTCCTGCAGATGTGGAAATACAGATAATACTTTGACTAAGAAAATTGAGGCCTAGATGCCCTAGATGCCTAGGGTCTGCAGTATCTGCAGATAACCTGGGAACCAAGGGGTTCTCCCTTTCCTAAATTATTATGTGGCAGTAGTCATCCCCCACCATTCTGCAAATGATAAATAGTTCAGCTAGCTAATGAAGTGTAATTGGATTTTGATCTTTATTCTGTGTCAAAACAGTCAAATCACCTTGCAGCCAAATCAATAACTATCAAATTTTGGTGCCACTTTCCTTGAAAAAGCCTCAAATTAAAATTCCATGTGTAATAGACATGTTGAGTAAACAGTGTTAACCACTTCACAGATCCATTATGTTAATATATTGCTCTTTCTGCATTATCAGACAGAATGAAGTGAACTGAGAAGTTTTTCATATATTAACTGTAAATTACACTTAGCTCAGCTAATAAAATTTTATTGTCACAGAACTGTTTTCCACTTCACATGCATTTGGGAGATTGAAATGTAAATTATTGTAAGCTACCTCTGTCTTGTTATAGAAGTCTGAACAAATGAAATTTACATGATTGAAAAAAATGAAAGTATTCTCTGTGGATACCAGAAGCTATCACTTTTCCCAACATATTAATAGAATTTCAGAAGTAGAAAAAGAGAGAGAAAAGCAGCCCTTAATCTTCTTTGCAGGCTGTGCAATTCCACTTCAATTTATGAAGGTTCCTCAGCAATTAATATTCCTCTGATTTGTTTCCATGTCAGTCACGGAAGTTAATCAATACTCTGCCCTTCTTTAAAGTCATAATAATAGTGCTGAAAAGATAGTTAAAAAGATGATACTACTCTTCTGTATAATAGGTAAGGGGTTAAGACAAATTTGCATCTGTTCTTCCTCTGTTTTATTCTAGGCATGGTGCAGGTGAAGTCAACATAATCGTGTACCAATGTGAGCCTTACTTTTGAAAAAAGTGTAGATTGTTTTGTATGAAACACTTTAGAATGAGTCCCACATGCATTAGGACATCTCTAGTAACTGCATAGTAATTATAGTAGTGAACTTCAGTACAGTCTTTTGGCAAATACTGTCACAAGAATGGATGATATATTTTGCAGTCAAACAAATTAAAGAAATTTGTATAGAAACAAATGCACTGTAATGAACAAATCTTTCTAATTAAAAATATCTTATTACACACATACTTGCAAGCTACCTCATTTCTGACTCTGTTGACATCATTTCTTCATGACAAGTATTCCATACTGGGCTTTTCAAATAAAAGGTGATAAGGGGATTTAGTTACCAGGGATGCTGCTGTAATGAAAATGCTGCACACCCTCAACACAGTTCTTACCTGTAAACTAGTTTTTTTTTCTAAAAATAAGAACCTTGGGCCAGTTGGCCAATTTGCAGTAAAGCCAAATACCTGGACTCTGCAACCCTGTATGTCACAGTTTCTAGTAATTACACTCTGAGACCTCAGGGTGCAATTCTAAACTCTGTGAAGGGTGTATAGAGTGTGCATCTAGGACAACTAGGCAATCAGAAAGAAACAATTAACTGAGGGAAAACTTATCAGTAACTAACTTGTTCAGGTTAAAGCTAGCTACAGCAAACTAAAGAGGTAATGCTGAGAATGGAAAAGTGCCTTAAATCCTTTCCTAGTGCAGGGTAGTACCCATCTGTGAAACACCATTACATTTTCTTTCAAAAATAGATTGTAAATTAAATCTCAAAAAAAGAAAGTGCCACATGTTCTGAGCTTGGTTTATTTATCCAGTTGTATTGAGCTGCCTCTCTCTGTTAAGGACAGAAGGTTTTTAGGACATGAACTGGCAGACCTCGTTGAGAGGGCTTTAAACTAGGTTTGAAAGGGACAGGGGATGCAGCTGGGCTGTCTGCAAGCAGGCCCAAGAGTGGTATGCCTGAGTTAGGGGTGAAATCAGTAGCCCAGCTGAGGTGCATGTATACCAATGTACACAGCATGGCTAACAAACAAGAATTGCTAGAGGCCATGGTACAGCAGCAATGCTATGATGTAGTTGATAATACAGGGTTAAAATGATTTCTAGGGTAGCCAGGCTGGGAGGGAGGCAAACACCTGTGTGACTGCAGCTAGGACGTTATGCTCATGCTATTGTTTCAGCTAAATCAAGTATAGCTTTGCCTAGGTAACAAATCAAAGGGGGGAGGGCAGGGGATAAGTATGATTCTACATAGGCCTTAAGACTGGATGTTCTCTACTTAGGTCAGATGAAACTGTACCTAATCATTATATGATAGACAACATGATTGTCAGTTGTTTGATAATCAAATATGATTATTATCCTATACCAGAATCATGAGAATCGATTGTCACAAATTCATACTTGGGTAAAATCAATGGAACAATGGGATTTAATAATTAACATGTATACTTACGTAAAAACAAAGTATAAAATCTTGTCTGTTCTGAGTTTCGGAGAGCCAAGATTTGGATCTCAGACCCCTGGCCCTGAGAGCTCTCAAATAAAGCACCGACACATAACCAGCTGCCGTGATTATGTGTTTTTCCGTCGCTAACATAGTCACTACCACAAAAACATGGTGGGATGACTCACATAGCTGGAGCTCTGCTCTCGATGGCTACAAGCTTGTCAGGAGAGACAGGGAAGGGAGAAGAGGTGGAGGGGTGGCCCTTGACATTTGGGAGGCTTTTGATGCCATAGGTATTGAAACTAATGATGATGAAGTTGAATGCCTTTGGCTGAGAATTAAGCGGAAGGCCAACAAGGCTGACATCCTACTGGGAGTGTGTTATCGTCCACCCAACCAGGAAGAAGAGGTGGACAACTTATTCTATAAGCAACCAGAGAATATTTCTGAATCACCAGCTCTTGTTCTTGTAGGTGATTTTAACCTACCAGACATCTGCTGGGAACTTAATACAGCAGAAAAGAGGCAGACCAGGAAGATTTTAGAGTGTGTGGAGGAAAACTTTATCACAGCTGGTGAGTGAGCCCATCAGGGGAGGGACTGTGTTGGAGCTGCTGTAGCAAATAGAGATGGGCTGGTGGGAGATGTGGTGACTGGAGGCCGCTTGGGGCACAGTGATCATTAAAATGTAAAGTTCTTGATGTTTGGTGATATCAGGAGGAACATCAATAAGACTTTTACACTGGACTTCCAGAGGGCAGACTTTGGCCTATTTAGGAGAGTTATTCAGAGAGCTCCTTGGGACGCAGCCCTTAAAAACAAAGGAGCTCAGGAAATATGGGAGTCCAAAAACCAAGATCTTGAGGGCACAGGAACAGACTGTCCCTGTGGGCTGGAAGATGAGTTGACGAGGCAAGCATCCAACCTGGCTGGGCAATAAAGTTTTGAAGGAATATAGAAATAAAAAGAGGATGTATTATCTTTGGAAGGAGGGTCAGGTTTCTTAGGAAGTATTTAAGGGGGTTGCTAGGGCATGTAGGAAAAAAAATTAGGGAGGCCAAAGCTCAGTTTGAACTTAAATTGGCAACCTTTGTAAAGGATAATATAAAATGTTTTTACAAATATATTAATGGCAAAAGGAAGGGTAAGACCAACCTTTGTTCTCTATTGGATGGGAGGGAACTTAGTAACTGCAGATGAGAAGGCAGAAGTGCTTAACTCCTTCTTTGCCTCAGTCTTTAGAGGAAAGATGACTTGTCCTCAGGACAACTGTCCTCTTGGGTTGGTAGATAGTGTCAGGGAGCAGAATGTCCCCCTGTTATCCAGGAGGAGGCAGTCAGAGAACTGCTGAGCTGCTTGCGTGTTCAATAATTTATGGGCCCAGATGGGATCCATCTCAGGGTGATGAGGGAGCTGGCAGATCAGCTTGTGAAGCTGCTCTCCATCATTTACCAACAATCCTGGCTCACTGGTGACAGGAGGCTGGCCAGTGTGATGCCCATTCACAAAAATGGTAAGGAGAATCCTGGTAATTATATGAGAATTAGCCGGACCTCAGTACGCAGTAAGGTAATGGAACAGTTTATATTGAGTGTCATCATGCAGCATTTGGAGGATGGCCAGAGTATCAGACCCAGCCAGCACAGGTTTAAGGAGGGGTAAGTCGTGTTTTACCAACCTGATCTCCTTTTATGACCAGGCGACCCACCTGGTGGATGTGGGAAAGGCTGTGGTTGTTGTCTATTTGGACTTCAGCAAGGCCTTTGACACACAGCATACTCTTGGAAAAGCTGGCAGCCCACAGCTTGGACAGGAGCACTCTTTGCTGGGTTAAGAGCTGGCTGGGTGGCTGGGCCAAGTGGTGATGAACGGTGCTGCATCCAGCTGGCAGCCAGTCACCAGTGGTGCTCCTCAGGGGCCTATGCTGGGGCAGCTCTGCTCAATATTTTTATTGATGACATGGATGAGGGTATTGAGTCTTTCATTAGTAAATTTGCAGATGATACCAAGCTGGGAGTGTGTGTTGATCTGTTGAAGGGAGCTGGGGTTGTTTAGCCTGGAGAAAAGGAGACTCAGAGGTGACCTTATCACTCTCTAGAGCTTCCTGAAAGGTGGGTGCAGTCGGGTGGGGGTTGTTCTCTTTCACCAGGCAGCAACTGACAGAACAAGAGGACACAGTCTCAAGCTGCACCAAGGCAAATATAGGTTGGCGATTAAGAAAATTTTTTTTCATGGAAAGAATAATATAGGACTGGAATGGCCTGCCCGGGGAGGTGGTGGAGTCACCATTCCTGGATGTGTTTGAAAAAAGACAGGATGTGGCACTTGGTGCCATGGTTTAGTTGAGATGTTAGGGTATGGGTTGGACTTAATGATCTTGGAGATCTCTTCCAACCTTGTCATTCTGTGTATCTGTGTAAAGCAAAGAGTCTAGTTCAGTGTTCTCATGATCCAAACAAGCAACACAGAACAGGCCTGAATTTGGGACTTGCTTATGAAGTGTATCCAAAGAAAAACTTATACAATACTCAGAAATAGTATAATGGAAAAATATTTTCCAACACTGAAGTGTTACAATAACTCAAAGTTTCAATGGCAAACAATATCTCTGAGATACAGGAAACACCAAACGCTTAGCTTCTCAAGTGTTCCAGGTGAATACAGCTCAGTGAATATTAATAAGAAATAAATGAGTTCCCCCAGCACAAAAGTTTGGTGTCTCAAAACTCTATTTTGTGAGTCACAGCTCTGCATTTACATGCTCCACAGATAGTGTCAGTTCTGCTACCTTAGCCTTTTCTGGCTCTCGTAGTAAAGATACTGACAACATGTGTAATACACACAACATAAAACACAATTTCTTATACCAGTGGAAAATCTCTCTAAGAAAATACGACAGGATAATTTCTAGACTACTGGGTGCTACTACTGAAAAAGGGGAAGGGCTATGTGACCTTCATGATTTCCATAAAATGTGCTCAGTATTTAAAATAATTTTTAAAATGCTTCATTTTTACATATGGGTATGGAGATGGCATGCAGACAAGTGTTGGAACTTCATATTTGTTGACTAAATATATTCACCACCTGGCATTCTTTTTATGGCTTCATTCTTGGCTGAAGATGTCAAGAGCCAGTTCATCTACTCTGAATAAAAAAATAGAAAAATGTTGTATTTCCAATGAAATGTAATACTGAAATTTCCCTTCCTGATATATTCACAAAGGAATTTCTCCTATGAATCTTTGGTTCTAGCCAGTCTCAGGTATATTAGTGAGGAATTAGTAGCTGAAATGCAGTGTATGGTACAGTATTTTTATGCCTGAAAGTTAACTAAACTGTGTTGTAAATATACCTTAAAAATGTTGAAATGAAATTATTTAGCAGAAGACATTGTAGATCCCTAATTCACATTCTGTTAAATGCATATTTCTTTTGCAGTGGATTTCATTATATAATGAAACTTGATTATGGAATTCTAGTTTTCTTGACAATAATACGATTTTTCCAGTATGCCTAAGGGGTTTTTAATGATTCTCCACAAAAATTCAGTTTATCATGCATATCATGGAGAAACCTGATAGTCTGTTTTGTGTCTCTGTCCTGTCCCAAAATTGAAACAACTCACTACTTACTTTTTATTTGTAACAGATATCATAATTATAAATACATCATGACTCTCTGAATCACATGAAAGGTACCTTGAAAAGTTAAGGGCTGCAGCAGGGATCACAAAGTATATGACTATCTTGCAAGTTACATTTTGTCCCAGATAAAAATTGCTTTGTAAACTACTGTTTCCTCCTAGCAGAGACTCCTGGTCTTAGAGAATAACTGCTTATATTTCTTGTTTTGAGAGAGTAAAGGTAAGAGTAAATATTGTCTCGTGCTCATGAACCCAACTTCACATTTAGATGTAATGCAGAAGACCCCAAGAACCTGACTGAATTGGTATTACAATCTGGAGTCAGGGATGGCACTCTAATACCTGATCTCTTCTTCACAGTCCATGTATTACTTCTCTTGAACTGCTTCCTGTCCTGAACTAAGTTTCTTGACAAAGAAGGAACTGCTATGGTATGTCCCATATATTTTTCATCAAATACCTTGGGAAAGATAACATAATTTTCAGAAAAAGGCATTTTATCTATGTAATAAAATAAAAATAATATGATAGACTCCTTAAAATGAAAATAATTTTTAAAAATCTTGAAAAGTTAAAAAATTGTGATAATAAAAATAGTTATTGGCTGTCTAGTATGCTGTATTTATTATAAAATAAAGAGTAACCTTCTCTGACACAAGTGGTAAGAAAATCTACGTGTTCTTGAGTTTAATTTAAGTATAGTAGCTCTGCTCATACAGAAAATAATTTATGACTGTGCTCAGAAGATCCTTGAACCTCATACAGAATTTTAAAAATTTATTAAAATTTTAAAGCAAAACTATTTTCGTACTTCAAAAACTATTTTTCCACCTTCCTTTCGCTCTTTTTTCTAGCTTAACATTTAATGTTTTACTTGAGATTATATTCCTCCTTGCACTATTTTGCCTCTCAAATATGCTCTAAGTACCTTATGTTTTTGGAAAAAAAAATAGAATCAGAAAAAAAAGCAACTACAATATTTTTACTAAGAATATATTCAGATTCTAGAACAGGTGAAGATGGAAAATTTCATGAGCCAATTGGCTCCATTGCTATTGGCCATTCTTTGAAGGTAACTGTGTTTTTACCTTTACATCCCTCTAAATTTTCCTTAAAAACCACTAACCTGATTCATGTTGAGAGCAGACAGAGCAAGACAATCCTTTAGAAACATTTGAAAATTCTTTCTAATCATGGTGAAATATGGATAAAAGATTTATCTTTACACAAAGCATTTGTATTAAAACAGAGCTGAGAGCATGTAAGGACATCAATAGCTTGTAGAAATTGTTGTGGGCTCACAGTCAAATTCTACGTCTAATTTTCAGAGACACAGAGACTGTAAGCTTGTAGCAGGGCAGCTCACCCCCTACAAGAATATAATTGTTACTTGTTGACCTGTGAGATAACCCAAATGTGACAAGCCTTCTAGTAGTGAGTTACTTTGGTGCCATGGGGCCAACAGTGCTCTGGTATTTCCCAGTTGCCAAAAACATCCTACTTTTGAAGTGAGATTTGACAGGATAAGATGGATTTTTGACTGAAAGCCATTTACTTTACAATGATAAAAGCCACAGCGAACTTCCACCAAGCAGAAATCTTCTATACGTTTTCCTGGAAATGTGGGGAGTTCCTCTGCTGAGTAGGGTCACCTGCATCACAGTTACTTGCAGGGTTTCACTGAAGGAATCTGAGTCCATTATCATCAGTTCGGTGGTAAGTTATATTTGTCTCTTAATCAATCCTATTTCTTTTGCTAGCTTTAATATATTCACTTTGATGTCATCCAGTGTTTTATGTTATTCTGTAATATAGTCGTAGTTCTTTTTAGTTTTATGCATGTAGTAAGTAGTTCTGATTAGGATCTTGCATCTGTTATCTTTTGTCTGTTTAATAAATATTTAATTCAAATAAATTTATCTGATTTGCCATCTCTAGAACTTGCAGGAGAAAGTGATTTACATACATCTCTATAACTTCCTTAAATTTAAACTGTTGTCAAAATCTGAGGCTAAGGAAGGAATCACTTTCTCTTATATCCCTTTCTGAGAAGGAGTTTAAATACAGAGGAGGTCATTCTGCCCCTCAGACTTGGTGGCAGGTCTTATCAATAAACTTCATCTGAAGCTCCCACTCTCCCTGCACAAACCCCTTGAATTTCCATCCCACTATAATTTGTAAAATCACCTACCATTTATAAAGTGAACCAACAGAATTATTAAATGTTTCCAAAGCAGACTGATAATAAGCTTGCCATAGAATTCATTAATTTCATGCCACTTTGATACAAACATGATGACAAAAATAACAAGCCATCAGACTTCATGCTTTCATATGGGGAAGCTCTCTCATAAATTCTATAGGGTGGGATGAAAAACTCTACTGTGGGAATTAGGAAGTCATCAAAACCTTAAGCCTACTCACCACAGGAAAACTTCCAAACACTATTTGATCCTAAAGATGACTAGCATTCCATGGGCGTGTACCAAGAGAAACCCTGAAAGAGAAACCCTCCCTCACCCTGAAAGAATCTGGTGACCATAATTGCAGAAATCAATTTTATAGTACAAATAAAGTATACATTGGGCAGGCACCTTTGGTGCACACTGAAAAGAAAAACACTCAACAGTTGACTTCAGAAAATGCTTAACTGAAAAACTACTCGAAGCTCTGCCTCAGAGCAATTAAAGGCAACTTGAAGAGATGCAGTAAGAAAACAGAGGACTGTGCCACTATAAGGTAATCCATTTCAACAGCAGCACAAAAGTGGACCTTGCCACTATGTGCCAAGAGAACATCAAGGCATTAGTGGTGATACCAGGTTTGGTGTGGGACAAGAAACAACCCCACAAATCTTCCTCCTATTGTGAAATGTTTTACTGCTGCTGTGACACAGAGTCCTTTGAACAGGCAGTACAATTGCTGCAGGGCAGGTTTTTTCTACCTGCACAGACCCTGTGGTGTATCAGGCTTATTTGATGTCTAGATGAGGCAGAATCCAGTCTTACTAAGGATGTGATTAAGCATGCTTCTTAGACTTTGGTTCATTTGTGGATTTTGAGCAAACTGTACACAAACCTGCAATTACTATGTAAGCCATTTTGAAGTGGAACATGCATTTTTAGGAAATGCTTCACAGATCTTGGCAGTGATATACGGCAGTGATATACAGCAGTGATATACATAGCTGAATGAACTAAAAACACAGATGTTAAATGATATCAAAGCTCTGAAAAAACTTAGAATAAACTTTTTGTTTTGGTTTGGTTAGTTAGCTTAAAACAATAGGCTGAAAGAGATGCTTGGTCTTTTCAGGAATTATAAGATTCCTCTGCATACATTTTATTGAATTCCCATCAAACTCAAGTCCTATAAAAACATCAAGTTACTTTTGCAGGTTCATTATAATCTCAGGGTTTATATAATCATCAATGTGTTTGGAAGTTCAAATAGCCTAAGGTGAAAGCTGGGCTACTACTCTTGCTCTAATGGTTCATTAAGGCTATGTTCAAACAGTGGGACCTGCTTCCTGGCTCCCCTTAACAATGTCTTGGACAGTTGGTGCTTCCTCATGCTGAGAAAATATCTTGCAACAGCTACCACAAGTTGCAGGTAATCTGTAGGACCGGTCAAAGTGATTATCCTGGAGAGCAGGGATAACAGCCCACAGTCCGCAGAGATAAATCCTGCTCTCACCATTAATTATACTGAGGGACAAAAATTGAAATAAACAAAACTATACTGGGGGACAGAAATTTACAAAATTAAATTGTTTTATCTGTAGCTCTATCCTGTATGTAGCAGAGGAAATGTTAACACAGAATGAATATTCCTGTTCAACAAGATAAATCTGGTAATTTTAATGAACCCCTTTACAAAGAGAAACTAAAATATGAGATCGCTCCTGTTTAAGCACCTCTGGCCCTGTGAAGACAAGGCTGATTAAAGCAAATGCAGTAAGTCAGCTTGGAGTTGTGAAATACAAATCATACAGAGCACATAGGGGACATTAAGTTAAAGTTGAACAGTCTTTTTAGCAGTCTTTTTGGCTTTGGGCTTGCCTGTGACTTTTCCTGACTCTTATGTATTAGATATATATGGGGTATGGGAATTCAGTAAGTGGGACTTCACTGAAAAAGCACAAAAAAAATTAATTTCTCTGCTTAATTAAAGTAAATAGAGTAGAAAACCTTGCTCCACAAAAAAAAAAAAAGTCTTTTAACTGGTTTATTCTCTTTGCAGGGTGGCTTTTTTTTTTTCCCCTCCCCCCCGACCTAAACTATTACAAAAATGATTCCACTTGGATGGGAATGGAGAAAGCAAGTTTTATTCAAATTATCTGAACACGACAATCTTTAAGGAAACCAATTTTTCTTTTTGTAGAATTTTGCCACCTCCGTGGCATTATGAATTTCTGGGAATTTCCTTTTACTTTACTTTCATATTACTTCTGAAAATGCGGGGATTTTTTGGAAGAAAACTAAAGCAGTCTAGTAGACTTCTGATAAGAAATGTTAAATATGATTAAGAAAGAGGTGGTGCATACTGAACATGGTTTGTACCACATATTTTTCATCAAATACCTTGTGGAAGGTAGTTTTGCAGGTTAATTGAACTAGCTGTCTACAGCTGGAATTATTTCACAGTATCTGTGAGTTTCATATTCTGCTTCTGAAATGCTGGATTTTTATTAGATTAATTATGATGTAATGCATGAAAATACAGAAACATAAGACACACAACAAAATGACAGTGCTTCCTCAAGCTGGGAATACAGACCCATGTGCTAAGCCACAAAATTGTGGCTGCAATTTTAGCTATATCAATATCAGCTATTTTACAGTACTTTGGTAACAACCAGGCAGTGTTGGAATAAATCCGTTTGCATCTTGATTCAGTTTGAGGATACAGCTTAGCTCAAGAAAATAACAATATGTTTATATCCCCATTTGGCTGTGGACATGAGTAAAGAAATCACACTGATTATGTCAGCTTTGACAACAGTACTTTATTCTGTTGACTGTAGAGTTTTGTTGATCTTCCTGTAGTATCCTGCAGGGATAAAGTTCTCATTTTCATTTTGAAATGTGTAAGACTGGCAATTAAATTCCCAGATAATTCTACATAAAAAAATTGCAAGGCACTTTTTTTTTTTTCATTTAACATTCCCAGTATGTATGGATATATAAAATTGGTAAAGCTTTCATACTGTCTTTGATATTTAACCCGTATTTGGTAAAATTCAGTAGAAGTTGACAATCTAGTCCTGCAATGAAACAGTAATTTTCAGTACAGAGCCATATTTAAGCTGAAAAGAGAAATATCAATGATGCTATCACTACATATTTATGTCCACGCTGTGTGCATCCACTTGCAGAATCCTGGTCAAAGACAGAGATCTCAGACATATTACATCCAGTAACATGCTTTCTCCACTGATTATTCCCTGAGGTGTTATGGGCAGTTTAAAATTTATTAAAGAAAACCAACAAAATCTACTGGAACAAAAACAAAACGAAAAACCAAACCAACAAAACAAAAGCATAAACAAACAAGCAAAAAAACCTACCAGAACTAAATAAAAAATCAAACAAACCCAAACCCTCAAAAACACAAAACCAAAAAAAAAAAAAAGCAAATCTCCTCCCTGCCCACCACCCATCTTCACATAGGCAGTAACTGACTATGTCATTATTAATAACCCTGCCTTTAGTGATTATCGCACCTGCAGCTCCAGTGCAGTAAAATGGTCGGTGAAAAGTTTAATTCTGACTCTGTATCTAGAAGTTCCAAAGTAGAAAACAAGCTGTTCTGTCAATACAGTAGGTTGGCATAGAACCAGAACCACAAAAGCAATTTTCTTCAAGATAAGGGGATGAGGATTTGTAAAATGGACTAATGAATTTACATGGAAGTAACAAGAATTTACATTTCTTAAGACTTTAAGATTGTTTCCTAGTACTTATATTTAATTTTGATTTTCTTAATCAAAATTTCTAAAATAATGATGAGGAATTGCTCAGGGGAAAATGAAAATTGGTTTTCACCTCCCCTTTTTTTTTTTACATAAAACATAGAGGGAGCTATTAATTATTTAATTTTAAATAAAAGTAAAATAATTTGTTGAGTCATGATAAAATTGTTTCCATATTTTCATTGCTACATTAATGCAGTTTTGACTTGTAGAAAATTGCCTGATACAAGCTTGTACAAATATATGTAGCTGGCATCTCCCAATACACAGAATTGATACCAAGTTAAATGTGGTATTTTAACCATGTTAAAACATTCAAGAATATTTCTGACAAAAATTTCTGTTAAAATCAAAAGCTTATTGAAAGTGAAGGTTGATTGCATATGTACAGAAATTCCAGAAGTAGTCTGAGAACAATGTGGGGTTTTGATTATTTGACCTTCCTGATGTAAATAACACTTGAAAAGAGGAGCCAGTTGATGGAGATGAAAAAATCTCTCCAGTCCTGTTCAAGTTAAAAAAGTGTCATAAACTGTCACAGTTTTTCCTGTGTTAGAAAGATGACTGAAAGTTGAAAATGCCAATGTGATATGAGAGAGAATTTTATTTTGTTTTGATTTGGTTTTGTTCCCCCCCCTCCACCAACCAAAAAAAGAGCCCAAGCTCAAAAACCTGCCAAACAAAAGAACAAACCCCACGCCCAGCCCAAAACCCATGATAAAATATATTTGAACTATAAAAATTCCCAAGAAATTTTATCTTCAGGTCCAGAGAGCAGCCAAAGACATATTATGTACTTATTAAAAATGGAAGACCAGCATCATTTTGAATAGGACATTTTATATAACCAAATCCTCTAAACCTCTGTTGCATTCTATACTGTTGATAGACCTGACATATATAAATAAACCCTATTCATAGGTCTATCATAATCCATTTGTTTTTTAAACAGCATATTGTTTAAAGACAGATAATAGCCATTGCTATTTTTCTGTAGCATTTCCCAGTAGAGCTGTGAAAAAGAAATCAGTAAAAAATGAACATTTGGTAAAAAATATTTTCTTAAGGAGGTAAAGATTTGCAACTAATTTGAGGAAAATAAAAGCAGATCATGTCAAACACTGAGCTATATAATTTGAACAATTCTAAACCAAGTGTTTTCTGTTTTGGAAATGTTGATGTATTTCCTCTTGAGATTTTAAAGTGGAGCTTTTGGTTTTATAACTTCATTACATTTCATTACTTATAAAACAATATAATTTAAAGAAGATAATGTTAAAACCTTGGAACGC
Source organism: Chamaea fasciata (assembly GCF_029207755.1). Lineage (NCBI taxonomy): Eukaryota > Metazoa > Chordata > Aves > Passeriformes > Sylviidae > Chamaea > Chamaea fasciata. Next base: position 66,748,619 of record NW_027094089.1, read on the forward strand.
CATTTAGATTGAAAGAAAGACATTAAGATTATTTAAAACAACATATATTTCCTTTTAATTAAAACCCAGACATCAGGTAGATTAAGTTTTCCATGTGCTGAATCCATTTCTTCCCCGTTCCTTATATTTGAATAAAAAAATATTAACTACTTTGAAAATCCTTATCATGGAGACTCGTTGCACTCCAGAAACAAAACAACAAAAGCAATGCCACTGACTGTGGGAAAGGTTAAAAATAGTGGGAACAATCAGAGTAAAGAAAAACTTTGTGCAATGACACCATGAGGGAACACAGCAACCTCCATAGTAGGAGAGAAGTTGACCTGTTATGTTTCTTCCAGTAACCAGTTATCAAAAATTTCATTTCTTATCAGATTAAAGGAAAAGTTACCTTCTCGTATAGCAGGAAGGGAAATACCAGCACAGTGAAGAAAGACCTGCCTATATCAGAAGGTGTTTTGAGTAAGTGGCAATATGGTGACAGCTGGGGGAGTACATGAAGACCCTGAAGAACATATGTGCCTGCTGTGGACAGGCCAGCAAACAGCCAGTGCAGAGGACAAGCAAACACTGCTGGCACAAGAGGAAAAAATAAGTTGTGAAACAATGAACTGAGAATGAGCACAAAGGCAAAGCCCCGGACTAGTCCAGAAAGTCATTACTTGCACAGCAATACAAAGCAAAACAGTTTCATAAACTCACAGGAAGACTATACGTGAGAGCAACATACAGCAAATACTGAACAACGTATGTAACCCGGAAAAAAACCCGGCAGTAATTTCAGTAATTGTCTTCTAACCTTTTGATATCCTGTGAGAGCAAAATTTCCTTCATGTGACATTCACGAGACCCATGACAGAAAAGTGCCAAAGAAGCTGAAAGAAATAAAGTTTTGGCCTGAAAATTAATATTTCTAATAAAAAAGCGAAGTTGCTGCTTTAAGTTTCTTTGAATCCAGTTTGGAAAAATATTGAGTTACTGTCCTGGGTTGTAGTATAGGATGTGCACAAAGTATTCTATCACCATCTTCATGAACTGTTGAATCCAGCTGAGGCAGTGTTTTCCCAAACCCCCTCCTTCTGGGCCATAATCTTCTGTTAATGGCCCATCAAATGCCTTGCCCATGACTCATAGATAACTCCCTCCGGGAGTTATCTCTATGTAATGGGCCATCAAGGACCCCCTGCATGACTCATCATCCCATTGTGAGATGCTCCGCCCAGAGGGAGAAACCAAGCATTCCAACCTGGATATAAGCTGAGACTCTGAACACCAGAGGGGTGCCTGCCCACTGGATTCCCAGAGGACCCGAGCTACCAGACCTTTCTACAGGATCACTGCTTCAGGAAGACCACCTCATCTGGACTGCTTCCATCACTCCGCTCAGGTTGTATTCTGACTCTGTCAGTGGTCTTTTGTATTATTGCATCTATTTTATTTTACTTTTTTCCCTTTCTTCCTATTAAATTGTGGCTCTGACTTGGAGCCTCTCATTTGTTTTGCTTTCAAACCACTACAGTCACCACATGAAAAAATTCTTCCGTGTGTGGAATTTGCATTCTGCTCCCCATTAGTGGTACAGCATTCAGCTGAGAGCCGATTTCTCTTTGTCAGAGTTATTTGGCTTATTTAATTCAGGGCCATAGACAACTGTGTGCCAATGAAATATTTGAGATTTTGGTTTGTTTGTTCTGGGGTTTGGGAGGAACAGGGTTGGTACTGCTTGGTATTGACTGAAATTTTCATAGAAGGAAAAGAAAGGAGGAATCGAATCACTAGAAATTAATTAATTACAGATTTCATCATATATATATTGCATGTCTTTATACTAAAAAAGTTGCATGTGGGTACTGTCATTTTATTAAATGGAAGCTAAACAAAGTTTGCTGCTGGACTTAGGTGTTCCCATTGGGCTTGGATGCTTTTTTTTTTGCTATTCACTCTGCATTTTCCTGCTACATCTTTTGACACCTGCCTAGCTGCTATCCACTGTGGCTTTGAGTTTCTTTGCTAGCACAGGAGAGTCAAAGAATCTCCTCTCCTCCCTCTTCAAAGAACAGCTTAGGAGATATCTGAGCAACTTCAACAGAAAGTGGAAATATATCAGCATAATTTTTACTGAAAGATGCTGAATTTACCATCTCTACAGGTATGTTGGGGGTCACACATGTATCAGATTTTGATCATTATGACCATACCCTAATGTCAGGGAATTCCTGCAAACTTCACATGGATCTAACAGATGTTTAATCATGTACAAAGGATTTTCTTGAAATGACACTATTCAGAATACAGACTGTATTTTGTTATTCTTCTGCAAAGATATGCCTTTTATCTTGAATGATATACCTGAAGACAAAGACATAAGCATTTTTTTCTCATTTGTCTAATTATCTGTTAACAAAATAATATATATATTTATTTTTATCTACTGACTGACTGTATTCAAAATTCAATTTGAAATAATAAAGTATGCTGGAATAAAAGAAGGTAATAAGTAAAATAATATAAAGCGTGTTCCATCTCCTCTTAGTTTTAAAGTTTTGACACTAAAATAAATCTTTCTAAGAAAGTGCATAGCTGCTAATATCACCAGTTCTACTTTGATGAAGTCATAGAAAAAAATAAAGACAAAATAATCTGATCAATTTCCATTTTCCTAAGAAATCTGATTGCATTTTTTTGCCTGATTGCTTACAAAACACAAACCAAAGACATGACCATTATAGGAGATTCTTCCTTAAGAACCTATTATAGATCACAAGATAGCTAGGATGAACCACAATTAGGCTGAAATTATTAATGGTCTTCAAACAATTTATTCCCTTTCCCTGAGAGAATCACACAGCAGGAGAGATATAAGCCATCACACAGCAAGAGGCCTGCCTTCCAGGCCTTGTGCAAGGCCCATATATGCTGGGATGATAATTACCACAAACAGTGGTCCTTGAGTTTATATCATCTATATCTATATCATCTATGTCTATATCTATGTCTATATCTATATATCATTTTAGATTGCATTTCATTACAAATTCATCTCTTGCCCATACATTCTAGTTTCACTGAAAGTATTGGCCTATTAAGATAATTTCATGATTACATGAATTTGGGACATAAAATTCCAAATTTTATTTTCACTTCTATTTATTTTAAATAGAAGTGAATATTCAGCCAATCACAGAGCTCTGATGCCCTATATGTAGCAAATCAGAGATTTAATTTTAAACATAGAAAATGAAGAAAACATTTTATTAAACAAAATATCAGTACCTAATTAAAAAAATTATTGACACCTAATAAATTAGTGGAAACACAACAGTGACTAATTTCTACATTATCTGTTTCATTAAAAATAAAGGACAAAAGCCTCCTACTTAAAAGTATTATGCATTGATACAATAACCCCTCAAAATAAAGAAATAGGAAAAGAACCCCCAGTAATATTGGAACGTAAATAAAAATTACTTCTCATTTTAATGAACTCTAACTTGTGTAGCTGTATTCAAAGCATTGCATGTGCATCAGACATTGCATCCCATCAACACTTGATTAAAATCTTTATAAAGACTTGGTTTGGAAGAGAGATCATGCCATTGTAATGGGCAAGAAACCTTCCACTAGACCAGGTTGTTCAGAGATCCATCTAGCCTGGCCTTGAACACTTCCAAAGAAAGGGCAACTACAATTTCTCTGGAAACCTTTGTCAGTGCCTCCCCACCAACACAATACAGAAGTGTCTGGCTATGTTGATTTAAAGAAATCTTTTAAGCACTCTATATAACAGGGAATTTACAGAAAATTTTAACTCTTTCCTAATTTTTCCTGTAGTTACTACATCTTATAAGGTAAATTAAACTCTTTCCACTTCCTTTTCTTCATGTTTCCTTCATTGAAAATCTTTCTTTCAAAATAATTTTAGGCACTGCATTGCAATGAAATTAAAGAGAGGGGGAAAGGTAAGTGTGAGCTAAATGTATATATCAGTAGTGCTCACATATTTATCACCTGCATCTGGTTAATTCTTGAACTATAACTCCTATTCAGCCTAGTCATTGTCACCTGGTCAATTTCCTCTCTGGAGCAATGATTTCATGGAACAATTAAAAGTAGCTTTGCAGATCAGCTAGTAGAAGGAATTCTGTGGTTAAACAACAGAGAGAAAGATTTGGAAAATATCCAGGACATCTAGGGAAGATTTCTGGCTCAAAACTGGCACACTGGCTTAGAGGTTGATTATAACAGAAGAGCAGAGCTGACAAGGATGTATTTCTACAGAGCATAATGACAATGTGAAAAACCTGAAGTACAAGATCACAAAGATTTAATTTCCTGCAGCTGACTATATAGTGGAATAAACCAAAGAAATTATTCAATCCAATCAGTGGAATGGGAAAGGTAGATTAAATAGGTGTGCCATTATAAAAGAAGGGATCTGATGTGGGTTTTGCTGAGGTGGTTGATGAGCTTGAAAGAATTTTACTCAGTGTAAGTTATAAATGAAAAGGCAAGTAGTTTTCAATGAATAATTTTAGAATGTATCAATTCCATCAGCATACATAAAATGTCACACACTAAACTGAAGACATTTAAAACTGGTTTTATGAATTAAAATTTATGTATCTGGTATCATATGACTCACACAGTTATTTCAGGACATATGTTCCTTTATTAGAAATCATTCTCCTCTCTCAAAGGTTCAAATGCAAATGAACCCCATACCACCAGAACAATTTAACACACAGAAAAAGCATAGTTTAAATATCCGTGCAGTTGAAATTTACATATTTGAAAGATTATGGAAATATTAATTTATATTTAGCTTGGCCTTTTATTGATGTTTTGTAAGCTTTTCTTCTTTTTGCTGTCGTATGTCAGAGACTTACTTTCTCTGAAGTCAATGGACCTGATCCTAAGCTAATGGTGCAATTCTCATTGAACCAGTGGGATCTGGTTAGAGTCAAATGGGATCATAATGCCAATTTCTGACAGCAGAATGTGGGCTTTAATTATCTCAAAAATGTTAATATTTAGCTCACATAACCCCTGTCCCCACCCCCACTCCCTACTCCCTGTTGTGTGTTTTAGTGCACTTAAAAGCATTTTGTCACCTTCTTCTAATTCAGAAGCAGCTCTCCTAGTTGAGGAGCGAAGTTTTTAGTAATTGTTCAGATTGTTCCCTCAAAGGGAGACATTAACTCTTGCAGACTGATGTAGTACTTTACCTCAAACAGGAGTGCCAAGAGAACCAAGATTTAGAGAATAAAAAAAGCCAACAAACTGGAGCAGAGGAGTTTGAAGGGAGATTTTCCAGCTGACCACTTTCAGCACAAATTTTTCACTAGAGACACACCATTTGTGGCCATGTGTTAATGTCCAGCCATCCTCACAGTGCAGTTTTCTGTGCTGGCAGGGATAAGTAGGAAGGAAGCATGCCAGGAAAATAGTTTCTGGGTTATGGGGAAAGAGAGATTTGGCTTCCCTTGGTAACTAATATCCATTTTTATGAAGAAGGTGGTTTCTATGTGAGGATTCACATATGAGACAAATGTTAAAAGACATGACTAGGGCAAGATTCTAGTTTACACTCTCATTAATGTCAGGAGAGAAGCTTTCTACTGATTCACAGAAGCATCTCCTCTTTTGTGGAGGAGTAGAACCCTGTGTCAGAGCTTTCTCTAATATTTCTCTCACATCCCTCCTGTGCAATTGAGAGCTTGCTGGAGGCACACCTGTTACTAGCTGATAAGAACATTTCAGCTTGGGGTGGCTGCTGACAGGACGTGTAAATCTTATCCTGTATAGTGAAGCTGAATGTAAGAGTTGTCACCAAAGGATTAGCGGGAGTGCTTTTTCCAGTGTTTGGTTTTTTGTTTTTGTTTTTTCTTGTCTCACAGTTTAAGTGGAGTCTCACATATTATGCTGATGTTTCCAGCAGTTGGAGGGACTCCTTAACATCTAACATTATGAAGGACCCTGGTGGTGATATAAGCCGGCCACTCAGTAGCTGAATATGGCCTCAAACTGGTGAGCGGGTCACTGCATAAATTTGTAGTCTGTGCCAGACATCTGTGAATGTGCTGTAGAAGTCCTCAGGGTAGAAATGTTGGCATCAGTCCACTTGGAAAGACGCTTTAAAAAAAAGCAACACATAAGAGAAAGAAGAGGTTATTCTACTTCCTTTTTAATTGGTATGGGCTCAGGGCTGTAATATTTATTGTGCAGAGAGTGATTGAAAAGCTGTTTGAGGGAAAATAACCGAAGTACATAATGCAGCATTGTTAAATAGAAAAAAATCCTGTCTATAACTTTTGCCAAGATGAGAATCCAAATTCTACAAGCCCCTAATTTTCAATTAATTTTGTTTTCTTCTGTGGCATGTTAGGAAAAAAATACCACTGGAGAAATGGACAGCACCTGAATGTAATGTTACTAAAGTGGCTATCTAATCCTTTGAGGAAAGAGACATGGTTGACACCTAATAATAACAGGAGTTTCACTGACAAAAAAGGATCAGGAGGGGTTTGCCTCCTGGTTTTGCTCTGTCTCACAAACTGGCCTCTGTTCTGAGGCTGTTCCTTTCCTTCTGGCTGGGATGGCTCCTTGAAGCTGATGTTCCCCTTCTGTGAAAAAGATGAGCACCTCATTATCATGTGAGTATCTGATCATGGCATTAGTGATTGGTGACTGATAAATACTGCATGATGTGCTACACTGGTTTATAAAGGTACCAAAGAAAATGTATTCACCAGGGGTATCCAGACTGAAGAGAATCATAAATACAGAAATATAATGAAGTTTCCAATCACAGGAGGACAAATTTAAAAAAAAAAAAAAAAAAAAAAGAAAAAAAAAAAAAAAGAAAAAAAGGGAATTCAGCTGGGAAGTAGACATCAATTTTACAATCTATGTGGAAACAATTTCTTGAAACAGATTTTGGCAGATATCAGTTCATATAAAACTCATGGACTTTTATCCATTTATTATCTGCAGCTTCCAACCTTTGCTAACATGAATCTAGTGTTTGGGTTTTTTCACTGTCATCAAATATTTGAGAACTTTCAAACTACATCTCTCAAAGATCTAAGAAATCACTTGAATGTTCAGATGAATCTAAGTTTTCCTATCATATTTAAAATTCAATAAATGTTAAATTAAAAAGAGAGGGTGTTTCATAAAACACCCTATATGGCTAGTCCAAGTCTGAATAAATTATCACCTCACATCTAAACAACAAAATTGATTTGGAGAAGAAGTAATAGCTAGAATTTTTATGCTCTGCATAAATTCAAATTAAAGGAAGAGGTTTCTAGCAAAGTTCAGAGAAAAAATAAAAATTTTCAAAGTGCAAGTTGGATATTTTAAATATTAATGTATAAATGAATTTGATTGTTCCTACTTATCTTACGGTATTATTTTTATCTTGAGACATTATTTCTTCTTTTCTGCCTTATATTTTCATTACTGGCTTTCTTAATGTATTGAACCTTGAAGAACCTTTGTGAGACTAAATCAATGTTTGTGTAAAACTTCTATTGTTCCTGCTTTTCCTCTTATTTCTTTACATTTGAGAAATTGTTGTGAATCCTTTTATTTAGGGGTTATGATCATCAATTGTTACTCGAAAATTCCACATAGATTTGCATCAGAAAGTTCTTTCCAACTCAGGCCCAAAGAATACTCTGTTCTGGAAATATATCTCTAACACTGGATTTACACGTCATACTTGTGAGTCAGCTGTTGTATTTTAGAAGAGATATATTTCACTGTACTTTCAGAAAGGATGTGACACAGTTGTATTTACATTTTTGAAGGATCCAGAAAACATCTCTAAATTTTTCTGATTAATTATCTTTCCAATAATGCTTCTATTAGAATTCACAACATTTCTATGTAACAATTTGAATACTATCTTTCATTCTCTATTAGATTTCAATTTGGAACTATATATTATACTTCGCTAAGCTTGAGAAGTGCTGTTTAATATTTTTTGGTATGCTCTGATTTACAGATATATCCATTTAGGATAGTGGGTATGGGGTAGTAAGAATTAACTGGACAATATATCATTAAGAAAATAATCCAGGGTCTCATAGTCCTTTAAAAACCATTGTGTAAGGGTACTAATATGATGAATAGAATTAATATTGTGAAGACCAGCCGACACAAAATCCTTTCAACTCCTATATCAAATATTCTATTACTTCTCTAGGTCAATGTAAGAATGGAAAATATTAATTCATTGAAGAAAATGTCTGTTATTCCTATATGAATATAATGAATAATTTTCATAATGGAAAATACAGATAAGAAGGAAGCTGATTACATGACAAGTCATATGTGCCCCAAAATTTTCTAACAGAAATGTTTCAAGAACTTATTTGTCCCCATTGAGGTATGGTGTGGTAGGCCTGAGCTTGGATCTGCATCATTTATGTTTAAACATGTAACTGAGTGGTATAAATCAGCAGTATAATTATCATTCCTCCTTACTAATGTTACTTGAAAGGATCAGACTTGTCTACAAAGCAAGAAGAATTCTGAGTAGCCTGTAATCTGCAAAGGAAAATGGAGTGCCAGTGTCCTCAAAGCAGATATTTCAGCCATGTGCATAAGGACAGATTGGAAGGAATCTGGATCCTTAACTATGGAACAATCTGTAAAATCTTCACCAAATCTGTTATTTTCTTTTCCTATATTAACAGATTGTCGGCTTCAATAACTAGAGGTGAAAATATGAAATTGAAGTTAGGAAGGTTTAGGTCCATGACAAATGCCATTTTGACCACAATGCCACTGAGGAGTGGAAGAGAAGTTTTTCTCTTCCATAGGAAAAGAAAAAGAGATACCAGCAGATGTTCAAATTATAAAATATATGAATGTATAGAATTTGTTACTAAAATGGAAAGAAGGCAGATGGACATCAATATAGTAATGGAAAAATACAGTAATTTTTAAAATATGGATAATATTAATTTAGCAACATATTGTTACACATGGCAGTTCTTCTTTTAGAAATATAGCAACCTTAATTAAAAAAACTGTCTTTTTTCTTATCTTGTCAGAAAACATTTTTTTTATGGGTTCAATCATCTTTGAAATTAAAAGAATGCAAATTACAGGAAGGGAAAGTTTGAGAGATCACATAAGATCAAATAACCAAATACCCTGAGATTTGAAAAATCTTATTCTGTCATCTGGGCACTTCACCCATCTTGATAACCTTATGAAAAAGCAGTAGCAAAACAAATTTAGTTTGCAGAAATGGAAGTTTTATTTCTAGATTACTGTCTATAAATGAAATGTAGTAGTCAATAAATGCAAGCTTACAGGTTTGGAAATACCAGCACACTGGGATAAAAAATGAGTATTCACTAACTTTTCCTGTAGATGAGAAGTAAACATTTTCAAATGTAAACTGAAATGCCTGTCTTTTTTCCTCATTTTATACCTTAAAAATATTAAAAGTTAAAAAGTTTAAAAATACCCTCAGACGTAAGAATCATGTGTATTTTTACCTGTTAAACTAAGTTTTACTTGTAATGCATAAATGAAATGAAGGATGCACAAGAAGTGACTATACTAGTCTGTATTAGCTAGACTTAATATAAAATCTCATAAATAAGTCTCTTTCTAGAATAATAAGAGCATAATAGTTGAAACTATATATATGCACAACTCCTGGCTTTGCCTTTGAACTGAATGATCCTAATGCCTTAAATGTCGACCCAAAAGAAACAGATTCTGTAGTCTGAACCACAGCTTTTTGCTACATTTGAGGAATAAATGACACATGCATTGTGTCATTTTTGAATGAGGTTTTGAAATATTACGTTATACATATTCATTATGTGGTCATTTTCTCGGTTATAAATTGATGTTAGCTTCCCCACATCTTATTTGTTCTAAAACTAACATCTTGTCTTTCTCAGTTGTCCTTGTAAATGAACAGGTAGCAGTGCATTATAGAAAATGATTAATGCAAGTGTAAGTGAAATAATAGCCCTTTGGTTGTTGCTGTTGTTGTATGCCGAACAAGAGATGATTTTTTAATATAAAAACACCTCTGTTTCAAAATAATTACCATAAGATTCCAGAAAGCTACTCTTATCAGAGCTATATTGGAATAGAGCTGGGATTTTTTTCAACTGAACAATCACAACATAGCATCATTGATAGAAAAGTTTTTTCAAAAGAGGATTTTTAGGTAAAGTCTAGGTAATAGATAGCCATGCCAAAGTAGTCAGTCAATAGCCAGCACAAGAGGTGAGGGAAATGGGAAAGCTGTGACTTGGTCATATGCAGCTCAGTTCCCTTGCCATTAGCTATGGAATGATTACTTTCTTATGTTAAAATTGCAACATTTTAATTTGGTAATATCTATTTAATCATATTTTAAAAATAACGGCTCTAAAAGAAGAAACAAAAATCCAAAATACCAAACCAACAACAAAAACACCCAACCCCCCAACCCATCAAAAAACCCCAAACCCAACCAACCATTCAAATAACCAAACAAAAGAAGGGTGAAATCCTGTCATGTTCATGGGGGCAAGGAAACTACTAGAGATTATATATTCACAAAATAATATTTCTGGAATACGCTGCTCCTGGAGAATCAGCAATCTATGTAATATATTATCATCCACAAGATCTTTTCTTGCAAAGACTTTTTTATAATCTGTAAGTTTGATAGGGCTTTGTTTTCTACTCTGGTCTAGATCAAAATATGCAATATTTGATACATTCCCATGGAACAACCAGGAAATCTAATAAGTCCTCTTTTAATGCATTAAATCTTCTTGGGTGAAATTCTCAGCCAGATCATACAAATTGTGTCAGAGATTTTAAATACAGCAAAACAAGTTCATTTTATTAGCTGTCACTCCAGGTTTTTCAAGTAGCTGCTATAACATGTGGAAAGAGAATCAAGGGAAGGAGGTTGCTGAGATGAGTTAGGGTTCCTAAGTAGAGGGCAGACAAACAGGCCTGTGTGTGCAGAGCTATGACAGAGCAGCACACAGGTGCTCCGGGCTGTGGCAGCGTTCTGTCACAGGAGGTGCCTTACTCATGTCCAAGAAGTCAGTGTGCAAGGATTTGCATGCTTGTAATGGGGACCAATAAACTTCATTTGTGCTCTGCAAATGTCCTCTGATGTGCAACTTATTACTTTTCCTCACTGCCACATGCTTAAGTGAGTGCTACATGTTACTCAGGCCTAAATGGAAAAATGTATTGCTGCCCCACTATGAATAGAAGCACCCTCAAAATTGTGGTTTCTGATGAAGTTTATGAGGTGTATCTATATACACATGTATGAATGTATGCACTATGTTAATATAGTTATATTAATGATCCAGACCCTGCTACCAGAATGCTTTTTTTTTTCCTATTGCTGTTGTCTGAAAAGACGGCGGCTCAAGAAACAATCCTTCATATCTAACAAACTGTGTGTGCTTAGGTTTAAGCATAAAAAAATAGTCTTTGAGCAGTTACGTGTTTTGTTGCAGAAAGATGAAGAAGCAGAGCTTATCCTTCTGTTAGATAGTTTGAAACACCATTCTGTAAGAATGTAGGAGTCCAGAAATACCTCAGATAAAGCATGAATATTTCACTACACTTTAAATCCATTTCTCATTGTCAGTGGGAAATAAGCAGTTCTTGAAAAGCAGTCCTTACTCACAGTCAAATATGTAGAATATGAGTTTTGGGGTAACTCAGGGATTAATGATAACAGTGCACTTTGTGGGCACATTAATCCGAGTCCTGAAATCTGTTGGGAGGGGAATTAAATAATCCCAAGTACTCACTTTTGTTAAAAATGGAACATTTTTTTGTCTTAACAGTTTTCTTAATTGTCTAGATTGTTGTAGAGCTTAATTGCTGAGGGAGATGAGGTTTTGTCGGGTCATTCATGGTGGTTATTGGAAGAGCATTTTTGTGTTTGAACCAGTTTGGGGAGTTTAACTTCAGCCTGCTGACAGCCACCCACCAAGCTGCTCTCTCGCTCATCCTCTTCAGCATGACAGGGCAAGGAAATATGAGTATGGTGTGTCAAAATAAAGATAGGGAGTTTACTCATCAGTTATTTTCAGGGGCAAACCAGAAAAAAAAATGGGAAAGATTTTCTTAATTTATTGCCAACTAACAACAAAGTAAGATAGTAAAACATAAACACAAATTAAAATCACCTTTTCCCTTCCTCTCTTTTCTTCTCACATACAGCTTCATTTCTGACCCTTCTACCTGTTTCCCAACAAGTAGTGCAGAAGAATGGGGAATGAGGGTTGTGATCAGTCATAATCTCTGCCACCCCATTCTCCTAACACCCTTTTCAACTTCCAGCATGGGGTGCCTTTCACAGAATACAGACCTTCACACACTGCGCCAGCATGGGTCTCCTCCATGGGCTGCAGCCCTTATGAATTGTTGCAGTGTGTGTGCTTCCTATGGCATACAGACCTCCAGAAACAGACTGCTCCAGAATGGTTCCTCTATGGGGCAACAGCTCCTGCATAGGCTCCACTCCATGCTCCAGAGACCTTTACAGGAACCTCTTCTGCCATGGGCTGTCCACAGGCTGCAGCCTCCTTTAAGGTATATTCACCTGCTTTAGGGTGGGGCCCTGCAATGGATGCAGTATGGCTGTGTGGTGATATGGCCCTGGCTGGAGGCCAGGTGCCAGCAATCTCTTGTATCCCTCCATCCCTCAGAAGGACAGGAGGAGAAAAGAAGATAGAAAAAGATGGATGATGTGTCAAGATAAAAGTAGTTTTATGTAAGGGAAAAACAATGGTCCCATCCTCTTCCTTTCCCCTGGCTTCTGTTGTTGGGCAGACATCAAACGGAATATCCCTTTGGACAGTTTGGGTCAGCTGTCCTGTCTGATTCTCTCCCAAGATCTTGCCCATCTGCAGCCTCCTAATGGAGGGGAATGTTGGAGGGATGGTGTTGGTGCTGTGCCAGCACTGCTTAGCAGCAGCCAAAGCACAGGTGTGTTATCAATGCCTTTCTAGGTACCCAGACACAACGCAGCACTGAGGGCTGCTATGGGATAACAAACTCCACTTCAGCCAGACCAAATGCCTGATATATGTTCCTCCAAGGACGGCAGGGACAACCTGGAATCGCTGCTCTGGAACTTCTTTTCCCTCTTTCTTCTCTGACGTTAGTGTCTGTTTCACATTTTTCTCACTTGTCTCTCACAGCAGCGATTTTTAGCCTTTTAAAATACATGATACAGAGGCACCACCAGCATTACTGGTGGCTCAGCTTTAAGCAGTGTCGGGATGGTCTAGGAAATGTCTGAAACTGCCTTTGTATGACTTTGGGGCAACCTCCAATGTCTTCTCAGAGAAGCAAGTTCCAACCAACATTTTTTCAAGAACTTTGTTGAACTATTCTAAAAAATGATGGAGAAAGATTCTAGGCAGTATACTTATGCAGAACATGCTCACTTTGGTTCCGAATTTTGTCATTAAATTAAATGAGTGCAGGAATGAATCTAATATCTATTTCAAACATTAAGTTTAGGTTTTGGAAGTGAATTCCTGCAATAGATTATTTGGATACTTTTGAAACTGTGTTTTTAACATCACTAATTTTTGTTTATTGTATTTACTTAAAAATAATATTATGATTATTCAGGATGATCACATAATGCATATTAATTGATTAGTGATGCAGGCAGTAGTAATGTTCTATATGACAAATATAGAATGAGCTATACTTTTTTAACATTGCTGATCTTCCATCCACACAACATCTATACAAACTCAAATATTCTTAATTGAAACCTCAAGAAAAGAATGGTTGTCTTCTTATTTTTTGACTTTTATATTCTGCTACAGTTGTCTATCATGTTTAAGATGTTTAATTAGAAAAAGAAGAAACTAATGCATTGGAAGAACATAATCAGCTTGGAAATGTAGTGATTTGGAATTACTGTGCCTGCTTCAGAGGATAACAGTCCTTAAATGAGTCTGCCTAATCTTTCTTGCCAAACTGTTAAAGATGGAAATCATTGGTTTACATATTCAAGTGATTATGAAAGAGATCAAAACTCAGCCTATTCCCTGATGGAAAACACTAACTTAAGTTCTTGGCTGACATTCTTCTTGACTGACATCCCATCTTGATCTCAGTGGAAGGCTCTGAAAACAAAAGCAATTTTAAAAAACAGGAACAACTTAAAGAGTGACAATTCACAGCCTTCTCTTTTGAGAATCAGCCCATTTTCATTGTATTTATTTTTATTTATATTAAAGTTGGACATTTCTCCAAAAGAAAACTCCTACAATAGAAGCTGGTTTTATTTAAAGCAGCTAGTAAGTTGTTTTTTTTTTTTTTTTTTCCAAGAGCTCTTTTTACCCAGTCTAGTAGAGGATTAGAAAAAATAAATCTTTTAGAAACAATAATGTTGGCAAATGCAGAGAGGGAATAAATATGGAATAAAACAAGGGCCGATGTTCCACAATACTGCATTTACATTGCAAAGATCATTATACTGAAAAGAAACAGTGAAACTACTAACTTCATTTGAGTTGAACCTATGTCTATTACTGAGAATGGGCTTTTTTGGCATTTTTTTGAATTGAATTTGAAATGTTGGTTTGGGGGTTTTTTGGTGGTAATCTATATTAAAAATATAGTCTATACTATTTCATTAAAATAATAGAAGTTTTAGGAAAGCTGTAAAAGATATGTTTAATGGCTCCCCTTTTTGTTTTCTTGTTTCTTTTATTCATTACATTACTAGGGAGAATTTACATATACAACAGGTGAGAAATTATTTTAACCCTTAAAATGTTTGCCTGGAAGAACAAATAAGTCTTTCACAAAAAAATTACTTGGAAGGACTAGGTTTGCAGTCAGTGTAACCTAATTATTAACTCTGTGAGGGCAAAAGGGAAGCTCTACCAATGTCTTCTACCTTTAATTCTGTAAGTAGATAGAAGTCTACTTCTGTTCCCCATAAGATTTTTACTTCTAAATTGCAGAAATATGAGTCTGATGGATGAAGTGTTAGATTAATAAGGCATTGGCTGGATGTCTGCATCCAAAGAGTTACAGTCAATTTCTCAGTGTCCAAGTGGAAACCAGTAATGAGTGGTGTCTCTCAAGGGTCTACACTGGCACCAACACTATTCAATATCTTCGTGAACAACATGAGCAGTGTGATTGAGTGTACCCTCAGCAAGTTTCCAGACTACATCAAGATGAGTGGTGCAGTTGATATACCAGAGGGATGGGATGCCACCCACAGGGACCTGAGTAGGCTTGAGGAATGTGCCTGTGCAAACCTGATGGAGTTCAACAAGACCATGGGCAAGGTTGGGGAAATCCCCAGTATCAGCACAGAGGGGTGGATGTACTGAGAGCAGCAGAGAAGGACTTGGGAACATCAGCTGTTGGAAAAGTGGACATGACTCAGCAATGTGCGTTTATAGCTCAGAAAGCCAACCATATCCTGGGCTTCTTCAAAAGAGTGACCAGCATTTTGAGGGAGGTGATTCTCCCCACACACTGAGAAGGTTGGACTAGGTGATCTTGGAAGGTCCCCTCTAACCCAAACCATTCTATGGCTCTATGGTACTATGATTCTCTGAATAATTACGTGCTGTGCATACAGAGTTTTTGTCTGTGGTGGCACATGCAATAACGGGGGGAAACCCAATGAACACATTATTGCAGCATTTAGATTTAGATTCATTTCCACCCAGCCCACCCTGCTGAACCTAAACCTAGGAAGGGACAGAAAAGAAAAGGGCAGAATTGAACAAAAATGCTTTGCTGTGTTTCTTAACACTTTACACCTCAAATGATTGACAGGAAATTAATTTCATCTGTGGAATGAGCCTGGTAAATTTCACAAAATTATATCAATGTGAATAAGAGGGAAATTTGAACCAATATTGTAAGTTCACTTTAAAATTAACATTTGAAAAGCTTGTTGTTTTATTCCGATAGCTTGTGTGTTCTTGCTTAGCAAAATTTTTTTCTGATGTTTGTTAGGTAGACTGAGGCATTTTTATTTATGTCCCACAGTGAATTCTAATGAGGCATTCTGTGCACATAGGGCCTGATTTTATTGTGCATCATCCCTGCTAATAACAGCATCTAATGAAGACATTCATTAAATGTCCATAATGTTAATGGAAAATTCCAATAGAACTCCATCAGGCTCTCCCTGTTAGTTTAGCACTGCACAACTCTACTAACAAATGTCTCAGAAGTTGTTACTGAAAAGAATACTATACAACTAAAATTGTCCATTATTCAAGATGAAAAATAGTGTTCTGTTACATTAGTTCTTCAATTGTCATGGACTGTAGATGTCTGGGATATTTGTAAGAATACTGTAGTTAGTTGTCATATAGTGACTGGCAAACAGAATTCATTAATGGGTCAAGAGAAATACATTAATTGTTAGAAAAAAATAGCAGTTATGAGATTATATTTACTTGAAAAAAACCCCAGTGTTTAGTAATCTGAAAACAAGTAAGGTGTATTTGTCAATAAAATTGCTTAAATCTGATGTTACATTTAGACTCATTACTGTACAGATCTGAGCTACCAAAATATATTAGTGTATTAAGGCATTGTTTATGCTGGTATTCAGATTAGATATGTGTTATACATGAAGGTAGTTCAATATTGCCACATATGCTGGCAGGAGTGGAATTTTAATTTGAAATTTATTTCTACAAATATTGAAAGAAACATAATGTTGCAATTGGCTATATGGAAACATAAGGAAGTAGGAATATAGAATGACATTAAAAAATAACTTTTAAGAAAGAAAAGTATTGCAAAAACTCTCTAGCATCATAAAAAAATGGGAACAGAAAGGAAGTTCCAGGAAGTTCTGGGAAGGGAAGGGAAGTTCTGGGAAGGGAAGGGAAGTTCTGGGAAGGGAAGGGAAGGGAAGTTCTAGGAAGGGAAGGGAAGGGAAGGGAAGGGAAGGGAAGGGAAGGGAAGGGAAGGGAAGGGAAGGGAAGGGAAGGGAAGGGAAGGGAAGGGAAGGGAAGGGAAGGGAAGGGAAGGGAAGGGAAGGGAAGGGAAGGGAAGGGAAGGGAAGGGAAGGGAAGGGAAGGGAAGGGAAGGGAAGGGAAGGGAAGGGAAGGGAAGGGAAGGGAAGGGAAGGGCTCGTGGAATGAAATTAGAAACTTGCTAAAAGGAAAAAATATCTTTCTATTTTATGCATATCTTCCTGAAAGATACATGGATAGTCATCAGAAGTTATTTTTAGTATATTTAGGGCAAAGTAAGAAAACAAGCTAGAAAGACCTGTAATTTTGTTGTTACGCTTTTTATAAATTTCTGTCTGGACACTTAGGATATTAACTTTATATTACTACCACAAGGATAGCTGAATTGACATGGTAGATTGCCACTCTGCATTTCACAAAATAAAGCATTCTGGAACTGCAATAACATACTACATTATCTGTCCTTATTGTACTGAAGCTATCACTGACATACTCAACAAATAACTCATGCCATATATTTACCCACTATACTTACACTACTGCAGCTATTTTTGTTCTTCTCCTTCCTTCTCTTATTGTAAATAATTCAAAGAGTTTTTATTTTTTTCTTACATTTTTAGAGGTACCTCACCTACAGCTTCAAGAGACACTTTGTTGGCAGTTTAAATGGAAGCCAGGATCACAAGAGAAAATAGGCAAAACTTTTCATAATTATACTCTTGGTATAAAAGGAAATCACATCATATGCTAGAATGTCATTGAGACATACATTGTGTATCAAATACATGGTGTCTTAAATACATTTATGTATTTAAGACAACACAAAATGTCTGTTTCAGATCATGTTTCTTTAAGGTCTGAAAAACTGTCCAAATTTAAGGTAAAATAGTAATTCATTCTATTCCTCTGTGTCATAAAGAAAAATTCAAAAGTTTCAAGTATTTTGCTTATTTATGTTGCTGTTCTGCAGCTTTTATATTAATAAGCCATGATAGTTTCCCAGTTGCCAAGGATTATTGTTGTTCCACCATCAGCCATTGCCAACACCTGAAAGGTATCTCACTGTCATAGATCATACATTAAAGGTTTGAGAATTGGGTAATTTCCATCTTTCTTGGAAAAATAAAAATGCCGTGGTCTTCAAACCTACCCACTCTGCATCAGACAGCAAAAAATCGTCCTCAAACAGCTCTGCTTTTGTTCATGGTAAATTATATGGCCATATTGAAGTTTCAGTGCTATCCTCATCTGCAGGCCATCTTGATTTCCTCTCAAAATTTCTTCAAGCTTTTTTCCAATCACAAGATTAATATTCTCTTTTATCTTGGTCTAACATTACAGAAATATTATGAATTGCTGTAGACAGAGGAAGAAAAACATTGTTTTAATATCCACTAGGAATCACCAGACACTAAAATTCCACTTTGATTTAACTGCATGCCAAGTTGAGAAGCTAAATAATTTTTCATAATTTCATAAGGCATACAAAGAAAGCTTTCTAAATTATTTGCAGGTCAAATCATTCTGATTTAATTGCTGGTGTTGTTCCGACAGTCCTCTTCTTGCTATCAGAAAGTTAAAGTTATGTCTCCTTACACTAATACAAAGAAATACAGCAAACATTTCAAACTGCTCTCCAAAAAATTCAGTCAGAGGAAAAAGACTGACCTCAGGATCCTATTCAAATAATGGGATGATTTGGAGATAATTTCTAGGGGGGTGGGGGGGGGGGGAAGAGAGAGAGAGAGAGAGAGAGAGAGAGAGAGAGAAGAAACAGTCTTCAACTTATTTTGAGATTCCTTTTCCAACTACTTTCTGCCTTACAGGACCCCAGAGCTTCTACACCAAGCAAGGGGAAGGATTACAATGACTCTTTGAAGAACTGGTGTAATAAAATTCTGTTTTATCCTGTGCATCTGAACAACAGAGAAGTTTTTCAAAGGACACCGTCAGGTTTTATGAACTGGAGCAGAAACTGTGCTCTGGTTAACATCTGACACAATATGTTACCTGTATACCATTTCTCTGAACTTCACAGGGCATTCCTCTGCTAGCCCACAGGATCTAGACAGCATCTATGCATTAAAGATACTAAAGTCTCAATGGTTTTAATTTGCAGCATCCAGTCATTCTTAGGTTTGTTCATTTGTTTTTTTGCTTGTTTTTCATCTGACCTCTGTCAGGCTATGATCTTTAGCTCTAGATTCCTGAGAATTCCAGCCATAAAGATTTCTGTGTATACTTGGTCTACTATAAGTGTAGTCTATGAACTCCAAATTCAGCAAAGTTTATGAAAGATACTCAATAGTTTTTTTCTGTTTCCAACATCTTTTCATTTCCTTAATGGACAAAAGCTTTGGAAATGATGTTTTAGTAATAGTACTGGCATTTCTATTAGATAACGGAATGGAATTTTTTTTTTTTCTATCTTTTAAATTTTTCTACTTTGAAACTTTTAAAATTAATTTTTCTATTAAATTGACCATGAGATTAATTTGGGTGTTTTTTTTACATTTTCTTTATTTCACTTCTGCTGTTTTATTCTCAATGAGCTTTCAACAAATCAAGATTGGCTGACCTATACGTATGATGTGTATTCTTGGAGGTATCGAGCAGAAAAATGCAAGCAACCAGTTTCTAATATCTGTTGTAGAAAGACTGGAGTTGCCACTGAAACACTCAGTAAAAGACACAATTGACTAAGTAAAGTTAACAAAGAGGAAGAAAAGAGGAATGATAATATAACTGGAAAACCTGTCAAGAAACATCATAGAAGCAGAATTAAAATAAAACTATTTTGTTTCAAAGCCATATTTGCAGTGCTGACTGCTCTGCACCTAGGTCTGAGAGAGCAAAGTCGTGTATCATGCTAAAAGACTATGTTGTGAATGAGAGCAGGAAAATTGTGTAATCACAAAATGTGCAAAGCTGTATCAACTTAACTACACATTCCAAGCTTTTCCAAGAGTGAGGTAAGAAGTAGTCAGAAGTTCCTCTAATGTTCGTGGGGGTTTTTTTCTTTCACAGATTTTTATATCCTTCACAGCTGATATTATTTTAGAAATGAAATTAACATTAAACTAGCTTTCCCTAAAAAATATCTGAGAAAAAATTCGTTTTCTCTTTATGAACAGAACCCCTACAACTTAAAGTTCAATTTGGAATACTAGCTGCTGTTTCTAATAGTTCTTATTTAGATATCTAAAATATTTTAAGAGTGGCCATTCTTGAGCTGAGATACTCTGAATCAGGTAGGCAGACACATAATAGTGACATGGATAAGAATTTATGTGGTAATTTGAACTGCTGTTAGCTTCAACACAGGCAAAGGACAGGAAGTTCTTTACTGCACATTCTTGTGCCGTATTTTTACTTGGTTCCAGCGATCATATAAAAACATCACCACATTTTCTGGGAATAGGAAACCACTGAAATATCCCTGACCTCCACACACTTGGTATAAAGGGGGCAAAGTGATAAATCTTCCTTATGGAAGGGATACTTATATTTCCCCAAAAGTCTATTAATCTCATCCATTCCCCCCATAAATGTAACTCCACCAATGAAATCCTGAGTATCACACATACCTGGGTAATATTTTTTTCTAGACTATTGTCTCCAAGGTCAAAATTGCTCACTGTCTTTAATTTCTTACTGATAAACTCTGATGTTCAACCAAACCCTCTCTCCTCAGGCAATTAGTTAATCAAACAAATAACAAAATATATCATCTGCCATGATTTTGTAGGGAAACAATTCCTTCATGACCAGGTGACGGGTCACAACCACACAATGTCAGGTGGCACAGCTTGCTATTAATCAGGCTTTCATATTGTTAAGGGATACTTATGGAAAGAGGAAAGAGGAAATGGTTGTCTGGCCCAAGTAATTTTCCTTTTCTAACTCTAACCAACAGAGAGTGAATGCAGTAGTACTCCAGCTGGACATGTATGTCCATATTTTCTTTCCCAATAGCCCACAACTGTGAGACTTGTTATTATGCACTCAAAATCTCTATCAAGATTCTCCTGATGTTTTATGAGAAATGCTTACTTCTTTAAATATCTTTCTGTAACATGACTAGTGACCCTTAGACTTACCAAATAAATAATTTGGTATGTAGATCATCTTCCACCTATTTCCACCAAGCAATCACTCAAAATTTTGTGAAAGATACTTAATAAGCAAACTCATGAACACATGTCCTTATTGCTGAAACTGTGAACTTTTTATTAAAAAGAATACTCAGAGATAGGTATAATAAATTTTTTTTCTAGTGTAGAAAATTGTTCATATAAATGAAATGAAATGAAATTGCTTTACAGCAATTGGCTCATGTTCAGTCACTGTCTTTCAGTTGAGATCTGTATGTATGAAGACTGTGCACATATGGTAATGATAACCAAAAGAATAACTTAAAACATAGTTTACATTAGGTTTAATCTCTGTGGAAAATTTGTTTTCCACAGTTAATGAACAGTTTACTGCTATGATAGCTGATAAATCAGATGGTATGCCCTAATTTCAGAGGATTACTTCTTAAATGGATTTCAGCAAGGTAGCACTATATTTCTTCTTTTTTGTTTATTGCCTTTTCCCCCCAGCACAATTAATGTGATTTTCTGTGAAAGGTGCGATTTGATGCAGCCTGGCTTAAAAGTGTTTTGTCCAATGTGCACAAAACACGTGATCTATTAGCACAAAACTGGAGCATTTCTGCCAGTGCTTCAGGGTAAAGAATGAGAAACACAAAGAATGTCTAAATTAGCATAATTAGCATTAACCTTTGGGTTACATGTGAGCAGTGTAATTCACTAAGTAATGCTAAAGGAAATTATGAGAAAAACTCTTAATTTCCAAGGTATCTGCATTCACAATCTCATTTATGTGTTAGGAAATTAGTTTGCTTGGACCGCAATCACAAGATGAGACTGTTCTCAGCAAGCAGGTATCCAGAAAACTATTCCAAATTTTGTTATTTATCAGCTCATTTTTTCATCCACCAGTTTTATTTGCTCAGATAATTTCAACTGGTTGAATGAGATGGGTACTCTTCAATTTATTGTGCATCCCATTATTTGCTCATTTTCTTTTGAATAAATCAAAGGAATTTTTCCACAGTTTTATAAAATTGATAATTGTACAACTTGGTGAATTCTTTTAAAAATCAAAAACATGGCCAAATTGTAAGTAGAATAGTACTGTAAACGTCTGGGGTATTATTACCTTGTTTCTATGCATTAGTACATCTTTTCAATCAAAAAAAAAAAACTCGGCCTGAATCCACTGATATTTTGAAGTAGACAAAACATCCTAAATAAATTTAATTTCTTTGTCAAATAACCAGTTGGGGATTTCACCAAAATGACAAACATTTTTTCTTGCAATTTGCTTATGAGTTGTTCCTTTTGTACTTTAAGAGACAAAAGTGAAGGAGCCTGTTCATCTATACAGTGCTGAATGTTTTACTCTGCTTATTAAAAGAAATAGAAAAATAGTTTTAAAGTACTTTGGTTTCACTCAAATTAGAACAGGTAAAGACCATATCTAGGGATCAAGGTAAAATATTTATAGATATTTTTAAAAAGTATCTTCAGGCATCCATATTTCCATGGTGGAATTTTTAACATTTTATTACTGGCATTTTAACTGAGGTCTTCCAAAAGCAGTATTTTTATAATAATAGGAAAAAGTCAGCAGTGAATATATGCTTGTGACGTAGATCTGTTTCTATGTTATTTTGGACTTCTGCTATTTTCCTTGGTTTTTTTGGTTTTTTTGAGGTTTTTGTGTTTTTTTGGTTTTTTTTTTTTTTTTTTTTTTTGGTTGGTTGGTTTTTTGGGGGTTTTTTAGGGGGTTTTTTGGGTTTTTTTGCTCTTTTTTTTTTTTTTTTTTTTTGTTTTGTTTGTTTGTTTTTTTGTTTTGCTTTGGTTTTTGGGTTTTGGGTTTTTTAGCCATTGGTGTGGTTTTCCTAAATCAGCTATCATGAAATAATTGTATGAGCTCTACTCTTCCTCTATCCTATGGACTTTTTCCTTTCACATGTTAGGACTTGAAACTGAAAAACAGTTTTTTATTTTTTCCCTATCTAAGAGCGAGCTAGACAGAGTACCCAAAAGATGTGCAGCTGTCCAGGTTTCAGGCTGTATGGAGTGCCTAAGCCTTTCACTGGATTCTAGAAGACACAGAGGTTTTGTAAGATGCTACCAAGTGAATGACCTGCTCAGCCTGGTAGCAGAGCTATGGGATGATGTAAGAAAGGTTAAGGAGTATTAGAGGTTCAGAAATGGACATTGACTGATGAAACCAAGAGGTTTCAGGAGTAGCCAGGTAGCCATCAAAACAATTTCAAGAACAAGGGGTACCGCTGTCCATCTCCAGCAAGGAGCAGGTACAATGTGTGAAGAAAGGAGCAAATGGTAGTCTATGCTTGGAGTGGCAAAGAGAATCCTCCTTCGCTCATCCTGCAAGGTGTCTCTGCACAATAGGTAGGAGGCTTGGTACATGGAAGACTAGCCTAAAGATGATGAAGGTACAGCTACACCAGAGGTATCACCACAATCAGAAAGATCAATCCCCTGTATTAAATATGCTTCTAAGAGGAAGTGAAGATGGATTATAGTCATAAATCATTCCCTTCTAAGAGGAACAGAGAGCCCAATATGACAAACAAGCCTATCTTACAGGGTGACCTGTTGCTTTCCTCAGACCTGGAATAGGAAAAACACCAGGAAGCTAGGAAGCTATTAATACATGGCTCCACAGCTTGTGTCACCACCAAAATTTTGTGGTTTTGACAATGGAATGGACAACAAAGCACCAGGAATCCTGGCATTGGACAGGACTCCCCTTGCTCAGTGAGAGTCTGCACAGGAACTAGCAGTGCTCATTGTCAGAGCTTTAAACTGGACATGAGCCAGTCATGGGCACTCCCAGCCCAGAAAGCCAAGTGTGTCCTGGGCTGCATCCAAAACTCCGTGGGCAGCAGTGGAGGGAGGGGATTCTACCCCTCTGCCCCACTCTGGTGAGAGCCCACCTGCAGAGCTGCCTCCAGCCCGGGGGTCCCAGCACTGGAAGGACGTGGAGCTGTTGGAGAGAGTCCAGAGGAGGGACACCAAGGTGATCACAGTGATGGAGCACCTCTGCTATGAGAGAAGTCAGAGAGAATCAGGGTTGTTCAGCCTGGAGAAAAAATGTTTCTGGGTGACCTAATTGTGCCCTTCCAGTACCTGAAGGAAGCCCATAAGAAACATAGCAAGAGACTATTCACAAGAGCATGTAGTGACAGAACAAGAAGGAATGGATTCAAAATGAAATAGAATAGGTTTAGATTAGATATTAGGAAGAAATTGTTTACTGTGATGGTTGTGAGGTAGTGGAATATGTTGATTTTTTCACAAATGGCAAATATTACTTTCACATTCTTATATAAAGTCTACTTTCTTTCTGATTGATTTCATTTTGTCCCCTACTATTTTTAGCATATGTGGTTCTAAATTGTCTGAAAGAAAAATACTATACTCATCTTTTTCAAATGTAAAGCCAGGTAAGTGCCCTATGCTGAAACAAAATGCTCACTGTAGTGTTGGACTTGCCACACATACACATCCCCCTCAAAAAGCAAAATGAAAGAGTTATCAAATTTTGAACAAGTGAACATTATTATTCTCACAAAGCTAATGACCTGAGCTGAATAAAGAATAAAAAGCAAAATGATGATCTAATTCATATGTTTAATCAATTTTCCTTTTGCAGCTTTGGAGAATCAATATTTTTGTCTATGACTGGTCAGTACAGTCAGGTTACCAACACAAAAATAATGTTGGTGGTCAAAGAATTCTGAAGCAACAGTCAGGGTGACTGAAATTATATTAGTTTCAAAATACAGCTCTATACTCGGTTGAGATTTCTGTCAGCATGACTTTCAGACTGACTCCCTTTAGAAAACTCAAAGGATTGAGTTCAAACAAAAGACTTATAGGACCATAGCATGGTTTGCTATGGAAGGCATCTTAAAGATTTGATATACCCTCACAGAACAGTGTTTAGCATCATCTAACAAGAGGATAGATTTGCTGCTTTATTTTTATGCAACAAGAAACATATATACTTTTCAGTTTGAAGCCGTTTGCCCTTGTCCTGGTTTTTTTGCCATTGCAAAATGTCCCTCTACAGCTTTCTCACAGGCCACTTTTCATACTTTAACATTTTAGGCTTTTTACAGTCAGAGAAATTCTTCATTTTCCCCTACCTTTTCACTTTAAGAGTGAAGATCTACATCATTTACATGTTTAAGTTCTCAAATTATTGCTTCCTAAAAAAAAGTAAGCAAGGTAAAATTGTAGGACAATTTTGAGTCTGTCATGGAGCAGTTAAGAAAAGCTACTTCTACCATGTAGCTAGTTATGCAATAATGTGTTTTCTTTGAAGTGGTTTGATTTTGTTCTTTTTATAAAAATCTCTTAATTTAAAACAACAATGCAAGAACAAAACCTAGAAAAAACTGCCAGGTATTTCTGATATTTCTGTTATTTTGACATTAGCTTGTAGCAAAAAAAAAAAGCATGAAGGTAACATTGTCATGACAAATCACACTTTCATTTAATTCATAGGTCCAAAACAAATAACCTGAAAGTCCTCGATTTTCTATCCTGATTTTAAGCCTCGACTCTCAGGAAAAACTGTGAAACACAATGTGCATATATATGTGTGGAAACACACATGTAGGCTGCTTTCTGCCTGAAACTGGCCTTGTGCTGAAACAGTGACTCCAAGTTTTTGAGACTAAGCTTAAGTTAGAGTTTCACTCCATGTGTTTTTAAGTCTCCATACAATACCTTTTTTCTGGTCTACCTTCAAAGACAGTGCTATCACCATGAGAAATGGCTTATATGCGTATACTGGCATTTGTAGCAATTCTCCAAACTGGATGCTGCTCTGTAACAGTGGATGAAGTGGGGTTTTTTTTGTTTGGTTGGTTGATGGGGTTTTTTTTTTGTTTGTTTTTTTGTTGTGTTGTTTTTTTTGGGGGGGGGGGGGGGTCCTCCCCCCACAGCTTTTTCATTTCACTAAAAAATAAAATAATCCCATTTGTCCTTGAGCAACACAGTTTTTTGGTTATAGAACTTGTATGCACCTGAAAAAAACCCAGATAAAATCTTTCATTTAAAGATCATTCATAAACTGATTTCAACCCTCAACATTTTACTTAAAGAATGAAAAAAAAATCAGGATTTTTGTTGGTCTCATTTAGTAGTGGCTGGGACTAAAATTATTAGTATTAAATAATTCTGTACACACGCACATAGACATAGATATAGATACATGGATGATATAGATATAGATATAAATTCATAGAAGAATGTCACATTTACCGCCAGTGGAAGAGAGCTGATTAAGCAATCATGGAAGAATCTCATTCCATTCTCTTTTCTGCACAGTTTTTCAGTCTGTATTGATTATGCTATATGTGTTTTTTCAGGAACCAGTAAATTAAGCACATCAACTACTTTGAACCCAAGAAGGCTCCTTAAGTAAAGCAGAATGTAGAGCTTCTACGTAGTCCTATAAAAAGTCCCCGAAAGCAAGCATTACCCATTTGATATGTATCCATGTCCTTGCCTTTTTAGCTCTTTCAAGGAGTGTTTTTAACTTCTGACCTACAGTGGGTGTCTTGTTGGAGCAATGCGTGCAAGTTCCTTCCGCTATTTTAATATTTTATCCTCATGGATATGTGTATGCTTCATGAAGTAACTTTTAGTCAACAAAAGGGCAGACAGTCTTATATTTTTGAAATAGGTATATTTGTGATGAAGACTTGAACAGTCTCATCTCACTTATCCAACCTACTTGCTATCTTCCTATATGTACATATTATACAAAAAAAATTAAGAAAAAAATTGTTCTGTCTGTGAAATCAAGACAACTGTCCTAGTTTCTGCAATAAAGATTTCCAAAAATTAAAAAACTTATAAAAATAACTTGGTTCAGCTTTAAATAGTTTGTTCTTCAGCCCTCAGTATACTTATTTTTAATAGGTTTCTACACTAGATTATTGAATTACATAATGGAAAGTATTTTGGACCAGAAAGAAACATGTCATTTGATCAGTATTTTTATGTGTTAAATAATTTACATATGAAAAGAACATAAACCTACCATAATATAAATGGGAACGAAGCTCTATATGGACCACTGGACACAATATCACAATAAGTGACTAATTTTTCAATAAAATGAAGAAAAAAGTCTTACATGTACTACCTAAAAAATCACATTATTAATATAGAAAGCTCTTGAAACATGAAATGTTTGAAATTGCAGACAAATAGAGAAACATTTGTCAAATGTGGGAAAGATTAGAGTAAGACATTTTTAAAAAATCATTGTTTTTTCATCCATAGGAGCTTTAAAGTTATATACAGAGACAGGAAAACAACAACCTTAATAGAAGCCATACCTAAGGTTGCCACTGAAAAGATAATTCAATATAAAATGAGTAATTCTACTCACAGCAGGGCTCTACATAAAAACTCCAACAAATCTTCCATCTCAGTGGGTCAGTTTGACATCTGCGATATATAGGTTTTGGATGGTAGCTGGTATGAATGACATTTTGGTACCAAGCCATAGTCATGGTCTTACAATTTGAATAAATTCCTAGTCTTTCTAACAACAACTGAAAAATATATGCCCTTTGGCAGTAGCTTTTAAGCCAGCACTCATTCTTTCTGGTTTTCCATAATATATATTAAAAATATTATTTTCATAATTTCTACACTGAATAAGAAGTTGAATATGTTGTGAATTAAAAAAAAAAAAAAAAAAGTTATTTGTGAAAAAAAGACAGAAGTTTCCCAGTCCATTGATTTGGTCATCGTCTGACTTCATGTTATAAACTGTGTCTACTGTACTTAAAGTTTCTAAAAAAATTGTAAAGCATGCTAATACTATTTATTAAAAAGCCTTTATCAAGTTTATTACTCTATATAGAGAAATATTAACAGCTGTATTAATCAGACAACATTTTTATAAAAACTTCTTACTCAAAACCCACTTTAGTATTGACTCCTAATTTAAAATATCTGTGCTGAAAAAATTGTTTACTCAAAACTCCATGAACATAAGTAACCCTTGAAAATGAGAATGGCATGAAAAAGGCATGAAACAAGTCATTATCTTTAGAAGCCAACAATTTCTTTTTGATCCAGAGGTCTGGTACCACACTTAAACTTTACATATGTCTGTGGAAAGCCACTCACAATGTTTGTATTTTTAATTTGAAGGAACTAAATTATGACTCTACCTAATACAGTATCTGTAATAATTTATTTAAATATACTCTTACCTAGTAACCTTTCAGACTGAAATCCAACGTTAAACTTGCTGAGCAGATGTCTAATATTTTCAAGGGTGATATTCGAAAGGAACTTGCATTCCCTTTTGCCACAGTTTAGAAATGAAAAACAAGACTACTTTAATCAGATAGTGTGAGGGGAAAAAAACCTCCGTATTTGTTTAGCAATTTAGCAAAATAGGGATGAATAAACATTTTTTTTTCCATTTTGAATGTTCTTCAAAATGTTACTCACATTGAGACCTGAAACTTCAAAAATCCTTGTTGCTCATAAATATTTTTATTTTTTAAAAAAAATTGTGTGAACACAAACACATACCCAGAGATAAATGTATGCAAATCAAAATCAAAATTGAAAAAAAAAACCAAAAACCTTGCATGGCAAAAAGAGGATCTATTCACTCTCAGGGCATCTCTGCATATTTTATGCTTATCTGCTCTACTCATGCTTTTCTACTGAGCAAGCTCTATTAATTAATCAAATTAATAAAGGAAAAAAACACTTAGTCTGCAATTATGACAGAGCCAATTACACTAAGACTGAGAAATATATGAAAGGCATCAGCGCAGTAATTAAAACTTCATTCTTTCTAATTAGTTTTGGATCTTGTCAACCAGTGATGTGGAAGTAGACTACTAAAGAAGGGTTAAAATATTCTGGAAGGATTTAGTAATTACAGATATTGATTACTTTTAGACTCTGTTGAGCTGACAGGATAAGAAAAGCACACTTACCTCTTTGGTTCTTTTATTTCTCACAAGATTGATGAGTTAACAAACAGGGAGCAAGCATTCACATAAATTCAACATCTGTAATATTTTTCACCCTTGAATTACTTGGATGAGAGGGACATCTTTTATGTGAAGTCACCAGAGAGGAGACAGCAAACTTGATTTGCAACCTGCACTCTTTCCTGTGATTAATACAGTGTTGATGTTCAAAGAGGAGGACCATTAGGCAAAAACTCAGCAAAAAGAAACTATGTTCCTTCAAGAGGGACCTCCTGCCATGCTCTAATGTTTTCCCCTGTTCGTAAAATTCATCTTCTTCATGTATTAGGGTCTAACCTGTTATTTTCTGCATATGCTATCTTAAATAAATCCACCCACCCATCTTTGCTTTCTAATGTAACTTATTTATTTTTCTTGTGTCTTTAAAGAAATAAAATTAATGAAAAAAATTAGTTAGCTATAAAGCTAATTAAAAACCTGAAAATGAGGGCAAGAATTTAAAAATATTTCAAAGTATCTTTGCTTGCAAAACTTTTTTTACAAAAAAATGCTTTTGGATCAACTGTGCTCTAAAGTAGACAAAAAAGTAAATATTAAAGATAATTTAGGATGGGTTTAATTTATAGTACTGCTGTGAACCAGTTAGCATAGAAACAAATCATTAAAGACAGAAATTTTCATTTAAGGGTGACAAAAATTTTTATGGTGTTCAGATGAAGCCAATGCTAATAAATTATGGAATACGAGTGAAGTCACATATTCTTGCATTTTCTGTGTAGCTGCACTATTTACTAAAGCCACATCACTAGGAGTATTTTGTGGCCCCAAGTTAGATTACATTTCAATGCTTCTGGGTTCTTTCAATTTTCTTCTTTCTGTGTGACTGCTAAATTTTATTCCCCTGATCTTCTACCAAATTAATTGTGTGAATCCTTGAAGAAATATACTCTGTGTGTCTTCCTTCCTTTCTACATTCATTCCAATTCATACAAGCACACCATATTTTCTCTTCTTTTTCTTCTAGACAGCAAATAAATTTAAATATAAAATTTCTCAGTAAAATTTACTCTTTTTTGCATTCTTTGATTTTTTGGTTCATTGGTAGAGACTATTGCTTCAAATTTTCTCTAATAGAGGCTCTTTATTCATCTACTGTTCTCAACATGAGGTCAGATTTGCCATTTGTTAAAATGCCATTTTAAAAATGGTTACTGCCTTTTAAATGTCACAATGACAATGAAGTGAATCTGAACTCAAAAAAAAAGTTGACCTCTCATTTTGTCAGGAAGCAAAGAGCACACAGAGAGAAGGCAGCTGTAGATCTCGGTCCAAATGAGCAGAATGAAAAAAATATTCTTTTCTCAAATTGCCATTTTTCTTATTGATAGTCCATAACCTTCATTCCATTGACCTTTATGTGATGTGGAGATGTTTTGAAAGATGCTGGAGTTTTGCTGGATTTATTTAATTGACAGATGATAATTTTCAGATGAGAAAACTATTGCAGAATATGATTAAAAGAGATTTCAAAAGAGTTGATTAAAAAATTAAAGTATTTGTTTTCCATATGTTAAAAAATAATCAATATATTTCCAATTTGAGAATATCTTGTATAAAGTTTTAAATGATCAATGCATTTCTCCTAAATATTCTCAAAACAGGAACACCAACAATCAAAACATAAACAAAAAAGAATCACCTCCTAATTTTAAATGTACATGTCCTAACCTAAATAAGTAGAATACCAATAAAAAACAAACCCAAAACAATACCCAAAGAAAATGCACCTCCAGCCCCCAAACTGAAACAAACAACAAAGCAAACCGAAACAATATCCCTCCCCAAACAAACAAACAAGTAAACAAAATACAAGGAAATCAATTGTAAGGAAAACACAGGAATACAAAATAAATGTTCATTACAAGAAATGTTTTTATTTTCCTGGAAATTATTGAAATTTTTATAGAACAAACACTTTCTGTCCATTGGGATTTGAGAAAACATGTGAGTCTTCCCTGAAATTTAGAGTAACATATAATTGTTTATACCATTCTACTCCACAAATATCAGTCACTGGAAAAAAGTTAATATATATATCAAGCAAAAGAAAATTATTTTCAAGACTACCTGTTTTTAAAATTTAATTTTATTTGCATTAAAAAATCAGTAAATGTAAATTCCTGATGATTATTTCTTTATTTAAAGGGATATCTTGCAGATTTTAGGACTTGAAAAATTCTATTCTA
Source organism: Chamaea fasciata (assembly GCF_029207755.1). Taxonomy (NCBI): domain Eukaryota; kingdom Metazoa; phylum Chordata; class Aves; order Passeriformes; family Sylviidae; genus Chamaea; species Chamaea fasciata. The sequence goes on from NW_027094089.1 coordinate 66,779,944, forward strand.
TACATGATGAAAATAAGAAAAGAATTCAATACTATTTCTTGTTCCAATTTATCTTATGTCTAAAATAACAATCTGAATATTCCTAGATGTTTTAAATAATCTTTTAGATCACGGCACAATTTCTTCTGCCACAGAGAGCTAACAGGCTATTCTAACAAGTAAGGCTAAATTAGCCACAGGTTAAAAAAAACAAACAAAACAACTTCATCACACTTTTTTCTTTTAAAAGTATCAGAATACTGATTTTTCTAACCATCTAATTTCTTGATAAATAGTAGCTTTTCTACATATTGGACCTTGTATCAGATGTTCAGGCTAACTCTGTAAATCATAGGCAGAGCAAATCCAGTGAAATGGTATTTAATACTGGGCTCTGACACAGTGTTAACACCACAGTTTCTTACCTAAAAGAACAACATGACTTGGTCTTCATTAGCTCTATATCTTGGGGTTTTTTCCATATCATTCATAGATCTTAACCAGATTTCTGCACAAGCCAGTTCTTTGACAAATTTTATCTAGATTACCATCTTCACAAAGAGCTACCCAAAAATATTTAGCAAAACAGCAGGCCTTGAATTGGCATTGATCCCTGGTCACCTGTAGGTTATTTGTACTGTTCTTTGATTACCATCCTTGATCTTTAGTCTGAGGGTTGACACTAAACTTCATGTTATTCTTTGTATCATGCCATAAAACCTTGTCATAAAATTGGCAGAAAATAAAAAGTATTCTTTACAGAAAGAGAAACCATAGACAATTGATTAATCCGCAATTCCACCAACAATATTCAAGGACTAAAGAGAGAGTAGGAATCCTCTTGTTGTGACACTGAGTAAACACAGTTTAAAAAACAGAGAGCCTAAACTAGCAGATTCTTACCTCAGTGGCCCCTCTACTGCTTGTGCCACTGGAATGAAATCTTTCCTAAGCTTCTACAAAAATATTTTGTGATGCAACATAGTTGAAGTTTGGGTATTTTTGTGTGACTTCAAGTATACTTATTAGACAATATATCTCTATTTTCATTTCATGAAGAAAAAATAAAATATCTTGTATATCAAGGAGATATAAACAAAAGAAATGTGGATCACAGAAATCAGTTAATGTTTCATGATTTCAGCCCCACAGAGATACAACACTGAATTTTGTTTAGTCTCCATTTATGAATTTCATATGCTCTCCATCTCTTTCTGACTAGCATTATGAAGTGTTTAAGTGCTTGATGTTATATTGACTCAGTTGATTTTCTGGACACAGGGTTGTGGAAGGGGGATACAAAAGTCAACAGAAACCAGACCACGTAATCATTCAAGTGTATGTTGCCAGCAAATTTCCAGGTGGCAAGTCAAATATTTCAAAATATTTGTTTACAAGTGTGTATGAAAAATGCTCAGCTGTATGGTTTCAGGCCTTTTCCCTCTACTGAGTATGCCATGTATGATATATATCAAGGTGGATTTTTTACACTTCGGAGTACCTACTTAGAAACCTTTTTAAAAATATTTATCTGATCCCATTTCAAGAAGTGATATTCCAGCTCTAGCAAAAACTGTGAGCTCAAAATGTTTACCTCTTCTCGCTGAGGATTAAGAGGTGACTTACTTTTGAGTACCTGACTAGAGAGAGAGATCTAGATGTACTTTAATTTTATTTTAATTTTGTTTGCTGTCTTAATTCAGCAAACAAAAACTTCCTATTTTCCAAAAGAGGATGTTCAACTAGAAAAGAAACATTAATTTTTAATAATAGAAACAACCAATAAATGTGGTTATCTGCGTGGTTCAACCTTATCTGGGGATCTGGGGCATTTTTGATACTTCTAATTCAAGATTGTCTATCATCATAAATTTCATTCAATCACAATCCATAGGCTGTTATAGAACTACTTGTTAAATTGCATGAATACTGCTGTAGAGCTGATAGAGAAAGATTTGTGGTTCCACTGTAAGCTAATGAAGAACGGAAAAGGCTGCTAGGTTAAGGAGAAAGTGTCTTGTTTAATTTTTAAATATGCTCAAATTTAATAAACCAGCCATTTGTCTTTTCCTATCAATTCCATCTACAGAGCTTTTTTTTTTTTCTTATGAATCTGGATAAAAGGTGTTGTTAAATTATTTGCTGGATGCTTCTTCAAAATGCAGTTTAGCTTAAAAATGTCTTCTTAGCTAAAACTGCAGGCAACATACAGTAGCTCATGTTATGTTTGTCATCTGCTTTTTCAGTTAAATGTTCATGCTGCTGTTTCTCAAAAGTACTTTTTAAATGTTGCAATAGAATATACAAAGAACGAAGAAAGTTACGACAACTTTTAAATGCACCTGTGGTGAAAATCTGTCTGTAATATACTCAGGTGTTTTAAGATATCACCAATAAACTTAGAAATAAGTAGAGTTTGTTTGATATCTATTTAAAGCAGCCACAACAGGGATACAGTCATCATGCTGATAAGGTGAAAAGGAAGAACTTTAGTTAAAATATTAATATATTCATTTTCCCCCAAAGTTAGTCAGTGTTTGGAATTCTTTAACCCAAGAAGAATAAGCTGACAGACTCACTGTGATGAATCTCTCTATTTCTACTCGGGGAACCATTCTGTGACGCAGAAATACCAGCTGAAGTCAAGGAGGAAGAGAACAATCTGGATCATGAAAGTTCATCTCACAGAAACAAGTTATTGTAACAGTCAGTTCACAAAACTTTTCAGTAATTTTCAAGAATTCAGAATTTTCAGAAGTGGTTGTCAGTAAAGTATTGAGCCCTATGTCAAGACTATAGGTTATCAGCATGATGTCATGATAACAAGGTACTTTAATTTCCCTTTAACAATTTGATAGCTCAAATTTAAGGCTGGTTAGTGGTTGGGAGGTGGAGGGGAGGGAGGGTCAGAGAGATGAAGAGGATAGGACTGGGGAAAGATTTGCTCTCAGGGCCTGCAGATTTTTGAACATGTTTTATGCCAGTGGGGATAACTAATGAGAATACTAGAAATTATAATCAAATCACTTCTAGTGGACATCAGTGGACAGGTCTGCCCTTCTTGTTATTCTTCTTGCTACAGCTACCACAGAAGAACAGATCAAGAATTGTGTCTTTCCTCGCAAATTCTCTCCATGAAAATGATCTCCCATTAATTAAAACATGCTGTCCCAGAGACACTTTTGGGTGTGTATGCCAGCTTTTCCTGAGAAAAGAACCCTAAACCTTTCCCTGCTTCTGAAACATATGGACTTCTTGATCTTCTTGGAGGTACTCCAGCACCTTAGATACAAAGCCTTCTGTAATTTCAGAAGGGTGTTCTAATCTGGGTTTCCTGCACTTCATATCACACTCAGCTTTAAAGAATGGGTTATTTACATGTCAGCTGATGGATAATAACAATGATATTGATAGTATTACTGTGACACTTGCTCAAAAAATTAATTATTTTTCAGCATATTTTCTTGCTTGAAAAGGTGTAATTTTCCCCTCAAATTATTAGGTCTTAAGAACCATGTTGATTCAAAGATGACAGTGTGCTTTTAATAAACTACAAATAAACACAGGCACATTTGGAAACTGTATTTTAGAAAGGATTCAAAATATGTGTGACATTTTATGACTCCAAAGGAAACTATAACTCAGTCTAGGAACCAGAAAGCCAATTATAAAAACAGATAAAAAATATCAGTCATTCCAAATGCTGACTCGGCCACGGTTCCTATCATAATCAAGGATCAAATAAGATGCTGCTATTTCTTTAAATCAGTAATTTTAAAATTCTATATTAATATTGTTGTTAATAACTGGACACATGAATACTTAATCAAATGATTCTGGGAGCATTCATTGGTCAGCTTGCATGGCTGATCAAGGCAGAATAACACACCACTGCCACTACATTTCCTTAGCCTCTGAAAAGGGTAGCTGAACACAAACTGCCTGCTGGGAATGGTGCCTGGCCATTCACAAATAACGGTTTTACACTTCTCTGGAAAGTGTGACCTTTCCTATACCAAAACTTCAAGGAATTTTTACACTTATTTAACATGCTGGAGAGTGCATTTCTGGCAATTCTAGGCATCATCTGCCACTGCTTTTTTCCAGATGTGAGTTTGGCCTTAGGGATTTTAGAAACTGAAATTTAAGGATGCTTAGGAAAACTGGGAATTCAGGTGCCAGCATGGTGAATGGAGTGGGATGTAAGAAAGGTGCCATGTGACCACTGCGATGGAGGTGATGGTGACCAGACTGATCAGTGAACTTTTTGGTCAGTGTAACCTCAATTTCTGAGAGCAGAACTGGAGATACTGAAGCAACTGGAAGAAGTTGATTAATGGAATTATTCTCTTCAAGGATTTCCCATGTTTCTTCAAAACTGTCCTTCAGAAATACAATGATACATGCAGAAATACTGGGAGAGGCAAGCAGGTCAGACAAAGGTGTTCCCAATGATAGTTTTCTGACTGTGTCTTTCTGTGACACATTTCTGGATATCCAGTTTTTTGTCAAGGGTATGAGAAAACAATTCACCGTAAGTTGAAAGTATTTCCTACCAGAAAAGCCTTGGGAATGGGGATTCAATGGATGGCTCAGAGGGATCTTTGATAGGAAGTATTCATATTGGTGTCTTATATTCCCTTTTCTTGCTTTCAGTTTATTTAGATTTTATTTTTTTCCTTAAAAGAAAGTAGATAAATCTATGATATGCTGATCTTGCAAAATAATATTGCAGAGAAAGATTGCAGATATTCTAGCTGCTGCAGAAATACATTCAGTTTTAAAGAAATCCCATATACTTCTCCTGCAAAGAAAGTGGCACATGGATGACTTCAAAGGTTCATAGACGTAAGTCTTTTCTTTCACTACCCAAGAACATAATGCATTAACATACATGCTGAGCTAAATCAAAATAAGTGTTAATCCTTGACATAATTTTTTATACAGTAGAAGAACATATGAAAAGTAAGATGTTTAAATGAGAAGCATTAAATATTAACAGGTTTTCAGATCAGAAGGCACTCACTTAGGGGTGTTGAATTGTCTCCCAGACAAGGCAGATGGGAACTAGTAAAACAGAAAATTATTTTAAAGGTAGTGAAGTAGGCAGCTATAACAATCTAAAATTCTCACCAAATTGTTCATGGATCACAGTGTTAAACAGAGTAGTGGGTTATAGGTACTTGTTATCTCTTATATATGGTATTAAAGTGCTCTTTTAGGGCAAACACACTCTGTCAATTTTGTTACAAGTCAGATGGACATTTATAGCAGACTTTAGCCTCATCCCCTCTCTGGATTTAGTGAGATGAGGTCAATCTATCAAAATGCACTGCACATAGGGCTTTGTATCTTATTGCTTCCTGTAACCTGTGAGAGCAGAATGCTCTCACTTCTGAAGAAACAAACTGGTATACCTTTGTACTGATTACACCTGCATTATTCATATATATTCTGTTATTCACGTTTCTGGTTCATCTAATTCAAATCATCATTTCTGACACAAGAACATTTATTCTACCACTTGCAGAACTGGAAGTGTAAAACTACATACATTTTTTTTTTTAATTAAATGTTTTCATGTCCTCCATCAAGTTTTGATTAGTTAGATAACATACAAAAAAACCCCCGCCAAAAGCCAAAAAACCTACAGCTTTTACTATGACTGTATACAGGATAGAATACTACCACATTTTTATGCATATGTAGATGAAAGATGTAAGAAAATGCAAGGGTATTATAGTAGCTGTACTATTTGTGTAGTAAATGCTCATATATTTGGGGCACTTCATTTACTCCTTTGCACCTGTTGAAAGAACTTATTAAGTATTTTGAAAAATATGAACCATTCATTTTAATCTTAATGGAATATCTCATATGTGTGTTTTACATTTCCAACATGGGAATCACCTGATTTGCTGGTATCATTTCTGTTCCTTAAAATATATTTAATAATTATTAATTATTAACATATGTTTTAACATCTAATAAAATCTATTAATAATCAAAAAAAGAAGCCATACTCACGTAAGTTTATATTAGATGTTGTAACATATGCTTAATTGCAGAATTTTACTTCAGGTAATCTAAAATATAATATAATGTGTGTCTTTGTTATCCTCGCCCCACCTTTTTTTGTCTCACAAAATCTCACATAAGAACAACTCTATCAGGTATTATGGGATATAGAGAATTACTTCTAATTTCTTTGCAGGTGTTTCTATTTTATCAACAAAACATCTGAGTGTTTCAGTGACATTAGTTACCTTTCTTTCCTGGCTCTTCTGAGATGGAAATAAGTTATAATCATACTTAAGGAATATTTATTGGAACACAATTCTAGTACCTAATACTAAGAGCAACTGAATAAATGTTAATATTAAATTTCATAACTGCTCACTTTGAAACATGACCTGGTATCAGTGTCTTGTATAAGCATTGCCCTTGCTTTACAGACACAGATGTGTGTCATACACGTCCAGTAGGACAGTTGCACTTATTTGAAAACTGGAAAAGCTATATCTCTCTCCATGAATTGTGTAGTGGTCTCAGGCAACTATCACAGATCTAAAATTTTGTTTGCATGACAAAAATCTCAAATCAGTCCTTTTACAAGCAAGTACTCATAAAGACTTTTAACTCTTGGGTTATGGCTGTGGGACAAAATGAAACACTGATATTATCTGGACTTCCTTATAGTTGCACTTTTTACTGCAAAAATTCACTGTCATTAGTAACTCCAGATGAGTTTCTGAAATCAATTGAGCTAGGAACTCCAAATGGGCTTTCAAAATAAAGTCCCATGGATTTCAGAACGGGGTTTCAGAAGAAAAAAACTGGCAGCTATTTTTTTTATTGGGAAGAATCTTTTTGATAAAGAAAATAATTCCTTCCCTGTGCTCTTAATGAGGCAGATTTCAATTGAAATGAAGTATGCAATTATTTTGAGTTTATGATAACTCAGTGGCCTGCATTATTTTTGTAGTACTCATTACAGAAGAAAGATGGTCTTCCTTGTGTCACCAGCCAAGGAAAGAGAACTTTAGTTTTGCCTGATCTATGTGCACCCTCAGTGGTTATTGAAACTATAAGCAATTAAAAAAAAAAAAATCCAGTCTTTACCCCCTCAAGGGGTAAAGGGCTTTCTTTCATTTAGAACTCTAAATGTTACATGTTAGCAGGATCATGAAGAGCAGATACTTCTGAGCATGAAATACAGCACAGGAGGGATCTGAGCTGCTAATTATGATCCATAATCAGTCCAACTCTATGTGGTTTTGTTTAGTTGCAGAAAATCTGATGCACTATGCTTTTACATTTGCTATTGAGAGCATCCATCTCAAATGTACAAGGCATGAAGCACGAGCTTTGACAGTATTCAGGAAAAGCAGCTATACTACTGTGCTTCAACACTAGCTGTTCTCATAGCTCAGGCCCCAAATTCAGGAATTTTTGTCATGTATCATTTTTATTTCCCTCTCATCTTTCTGTGTTTCAGGGATGCATAGTTTACTACCTGCCAAAGCAAATGGGATGGTCTGGTTCCTGTTCCAGTCTGTGCTCCAAAGGCTGCTGTTGAAGATTATATTTCTGTTTCTGGAAAATGACTTTTTCTGTTACAAGTACTCAGAGTATGCAACACTACTTCTGGAATGCAAAATCTTCTGGAAAAGTTGAAAACAGTGACCAAAATAGTCATGATTGTAGTATTGTAAATACATTGATGCTGAGAATAATGGAAGAAGAAATGGCCCAGTAAGTGGGCGGGTTGTGAGGTCTGCTTTAACAGCATCTGTTACTGGTTCCATTGCAATCAATCAGTCGACCAGACAGAAGGTTAATAGGATGTCAAAATAAGTATTAAATTTTGTTGCAATAGGAAAAAGGGAATTCCAAAACTTCATGATTTTGGGTAAAACCCAGAGTCTGGGTTTAAACAAGGCAGGGAGAGAGCTTCTTGGGTGGTGGCAGACAGGACATTTCCTAAGAAAGAGCTACACATTTTTATAATGTATTCTCTTCGAAAATCAAATATGAAATTTTTCTGAAAATATATAATCAAAATACAATATCACATACATGAAAATTAAACAAAAATAAAATCCTGTTTAGAATTCTGAGAGGTTTTAACTAAAAAAAAATCAAAAGAACTGTAAATCTTGGAGAAGTCAGTAAATAGATCTATTGTCCCTAATACTTTGTAATTACATAGAGAGGAAGGCCTGTCTCATTGTGAAATCAATGACATATTCATTTAGATAAGACAAAGAATCAAACCACAGTACATAAGGCATATGTAAATCTTCCTATGATGCTTTTCAAATACACAAAGATGTGACAAAATTTAAGTAGATCACTCATTTAAAAAACATTGGTATTGCACTGGAAAGAATCATAAGGGTAAATAATTTCTGAATTATCTTAAGATTACCTAAAACATCACAAAGAACAAAGTCCAATAGAAATTGTGGTGTGATTATTTAATACCAGGTGAGGCACTGGCAAAATGTATTATATCTATACAGTAACAATTTTAGAAGTCCACAGTTATGCTTTGCTAGTAAAACAAGGATATTTGAAATTCAAGTAAGAACTGTAATCCAATTTCCCACCGAAAACAGCTGAATATGAAGGGTCTGAACTTTTAATGAAAATGGGCCAAGACCCCTGATACTGCAAAGATATCCTCCACAATTACTTACAGATTTACAGTTGCTTATTAAAATCTGCAAAGTTGTGTAATTGCAGTTTCAAAACAAGGTTACTGCCCTAATTTTGGAGTATTTTGATCATTATTGAGCTTTGTGAAATGTGTTATGTTAAATGTAACTTTTTTGTAATTTATCTAAAGCTGCCTACAAGTATTCTGTGCATTTTCTGAGATACTACTTCTTCTTTTGACATCAGAGAAAAGTCTGTGCATGTTGGGCAGAGTTCTTTATACTGTCTGGATGTCTATGATGTTGCTTTTTCAGTTGTTCATGATTGTGGCTGCCTCTGTTAGACAGAGGCATATGAAACTGGTGTATTTCTGGTTGCAAAAACCTACTTCGTGTCATTAGAGGAGTTACCAGATGTCTTATACAAAACCGTTATGTGTTCTCAATGGAGAAGGGTCTCCACATCTTCTCTGGGTTACCTGTTCCAGTGCCTTACCACCATCTCAGTAAAGAACTTCTTCCTACTATCTAATCAAAATCTACTCCTTTTCAGTTTAAAGTCATTACCCCTCATTCCATTACCCTATGCCATTGTGAAAAATCCCTCTCCAGCTCTCCTGTAGCCAACCTCTAGCTTCTGGAAGGCTGCTCTAAGATGTTTCTGGAGCCTTCTCTTTTCCAAGTTGAAAATCCCAACTCTTTCAGCTTCTCCATATATGAGAGGTGATTCAGACCCTCTTGATCATCTTCTTGACCCTCCTTTCGGGCTTGTTCAAGCAGGTCCATGTCTGCTCTTATATTGGGGATTCCACAACTTGGCACAATTCTCCAGATAGGGCCGCACCAGTGCAGAGCAGAAGGGTAAACTCACCTTCCCCAACCTCTCGCCACACTGCTTTTGGCGCAGTTCTAAAGGATACTGTTCACTTTCTGGACTGTGAGTTCACACAGACAGATCATATTCAGTTTAATATCCACCAATACCTCGAAGACCTTCTCCCCAGGTCTGCTCTCAATGTACTCATCACCCTGACTGTATCCATTTTGAGGATTTCCCTGAGGCAGGAGCAGAATGCATTTGTCCTTGTTAAACTTCATGAGGTTTGCACTGATCCACCTTGACAGCTTGTCAAGGACACTCTCAGGAAATTTGCTGCACTCCATCCCCTGCCCATGCCCTTGATAATGATTTAAAAAATCCAGTCTCAATACCAGCCATTGAGGAATGCCACTAAATGCTGGTCTCCACCTGGATATTGAGCTTACAGCAGCTCTTTGACTGTGACCATGCAGATAATTACTTATTCACTGAGAGGTCCACTCATCAAATCCATATCTCTCCAATTTAGAAACAAGGATGTTGTGTGTAAAAGCATGCTGGTTGGGGCTGTGTTTGGTTTTGTGCTGAAAAAAATGTTGATAACGCAGGGATGTTTTAGCTACTGCTGAGCAGGGCTTGCAGAGCATCTAGGATTTTCAGCTTCTCATCCCCGCAGTGAGAAAGCTGGGGGCACACAAGGAGTGGAAAGGAGACAGATGACAGCTGACCTCAACTGACCACAGAGATTCAATACCCTATGGCATCATGCTTTGCATATAAAGCTGAGGGTAGAAGAAGGAAGAGACGGGACAGTTGGAAGGATGGTGTTTAGGTGACCCAAGTCATTGCTATGCTTGATGGAGTTATGCTCTCCTGGGGATTGCTGAACAGCTGCCCGCACATGGGAAGGTTTGAACACACTTGCTTGTGTGCACAGCATTTGCTTAACCTATTAAACTGTCTCTACCTCCAACCATGCTGCCTACAATAAAAAAAACTTATTCTCCTCTCTCCTGTTCATGGGTTTGTTTTTTTGGGTTTTTTTTCCAAATTATTTGACATTTTACCATGTCATATTTTTTAGCTTTAAAAAACATTGCCATGCTGCACTGTTCCTAAAGACAGTGACGTTTTGGACTGTCTCACAGTCTTCCTTAAAAAAAGTTATATTTCAGAAACTAAATGGAGATTAAATGTTAACCAAACCAAAACCCCAGATGTTCAGTGACCTAATTAATAAATATTCATCTAGTGATGCCCAGAATGACATCATACACATAACCTGAATCCCCATGGCAGATGAGAGTTATATTTTGCTTCTTATTGGACACTCTGTCATTAACACATCTCTAAATTTTAACTGTTATTTCTCACTGCTTCATTGTTCTGCATTGATCTATTCAGACAGTAAGGTAGGTAAAAATTAATGGAAGTGTTCATTCTACATCTTCCGGGAGTTAAGTGGAACCTACTATGAAAGAGATCCTACATCTTGCAGGTAATTATATACATGATCATCCCTGGTGGAAGGGAGATTTTTTTGAGGAGAAACCAGCATGTTGACAAGAAAACTGGACTCTGCTAAGAGGAGAAAGGAAGAGATAAGAAATGAACTCTTCTTTCTTATTATTTTTCTTCTGTTTTTTTCATCTCCTTCTCGTTCACATTTTAATTCTTCTCCTTCTAATTCTTCTCCTTTTCTTCTCTCTTTTCCTTCCTGTCTTGGTTTACATAGACAGGTATCTGCCAGGGAGGGTTGGAGTCTCCCTTAAAATGTAAGCCCCTCCCCCCCTTTTCCAAATTATCATAAATTTGCAATTAAAAGGCTGTCAGGCAAAGATTTTGGGAATAGGTATAGCAGTTCTTTACTAGGGATATAAAAATACAGATGTTGTAGTACAGAAGAATAAGCAGACAAATAAACTGTCTTGGTTTGGGAAGACAGGTATCTGCTAGGTAATAAAAAAACCCCTGCAGTTTCCTTTGGAATGGAGAGTGTAAACCCCCCCGTCTTTTTTTTCCTTTTTCAATTATAAATTACAATCAGAGGCTCTTAGGCAAAGATTTGGGAAATAGGAATAGCAGTTCTTTACTAGTATGTATTACAAAGCAAAAAACCCACAAACCCCCCTCCCCCACCAAACAACTACAGCATTAATAACAAACAAAAACAGTACCAAGAACCTTGAGGGCTTTGTTTCACAAAACCCAGGGCAGTTTGGTTTCGGTGTCTCTGCAGGACCCTCAGATCACCAAGCTGAAACAGTGGAAAAGTTCTGGGCTGGTAGCTGGGATGGCAGGGTGTCCCGGCAGACAGGGGCAGGATGTCCCGGCAGCGCAGGGGATGCAGGGTCACACTATAGCAAGAGGAGCAGCGCCGAAGAAGCCGAAGGCGAGGCAGGGCTTGGCCCATCTCCAGCGGGTGGCAGAGAAGTCTCACGATTCAGGCCGAACTGGTGATCGTAGATTTCCCAGTACTGGATCCCTTTGGCCACAGTGAAACTCTTCCAGCCAGCAACAGCTGTTTTCTCTCTTCCCCCGAACGCCAGAAAAAGAAGAGCCCGCAGCTGCCTCAAGCTCTTTTACCTGCATTATCTTCCCCTTCCAACTTTGTCCACCTCTTTGTTTTGGTTAAGTACTCTCAAGTATTCAACACTTGGTCTTCTTGGTAACTTATGGGGAAAAAATTCTTTAGAGAAAGAAGGAACCCCCAACATAAAATTTTTTAGAGAAAGAAGGAACCCCCAACATAAACAAACAAGAAATCCTAGAAACCCCTGACAGAGTCAGAAATACAACCTGACACCCTAGTGGTCAGGGTGTTGCAAGCTGTCCAAAGTAAGCCCTCCTGGAGTGGCAGATGTGGCTCTGTTGGAGTAGAAATGGTCCCGTTGAAGAAAAAGGGTCCAGTAATGGTGAGATGGGTCCGGTCTTCCTCCAGGGATCCGGTGGAAAAACCGGATACCTAGTGGGACTGTGGCTCCTTTTTATCTAGGTTAAGATGGTTTGGCTCCTCCTCCCTGTGTGGAGCAGCTTACAATAGTGCAGTGTAATGTGCAATGTTATTGATGAGCTCTTAATGGTCCATTAGCAGAAGACATTCCCATGGAAGCAGTGAAACAATGAAGAGAGATAAGTAGCACTCCACCGTCTGATAAGTGACACTGACCCATTTGGGCAAAGATAAGCAATTCTGCTCCACCCAGATGGAATAGAATAATATGCTCTTTACAAAAAACCCATGACACTTCTCCTCCTCATCGTTTTTCTCCTCCTTCTCCTGGCAAACAATACTGTCAAAAACAATATTCTAAGGCCTCTTAAATCACAATAGGCACCTAAATCCATTAGAACATTTTTTGGTAAGATGAAGACAAGATCGTAAATATAATTATTTATTTGTAGAATCAAAACCAGAGAACAATTAAATATTTTTAGTGGTTAAATTGAGTAACAAATATATGTGACACCACTGTTGTGTAACAGTCACTGAGTGACTGCCTGGCACTCGTGAAAGTCACTCACTCACCCTCCCCTGCCACAGCTGGGCAGAGGAAAGGAAAATTTAATGAAGGGTTCACAAGGTGAGATAAGGACCAGGAGGAAACACTACAAGGGCAAAACAGGCTCAGCTTAGAGGTACAAGTGAATTTATTACTAACAGGGTCAGAGGAGGATAAGGAGGATAAGCCCTTGAAACACCTTTTTTCATCCAAACCCCTCCCTTCTTCCCACCGACAGTGCAGGGGACAAAGCATGGGGAGTCTAGTAAGTTTGTCACCCAAGTGGTTCTTCCACTGCTCAGGGAAATGAGTCCTTCCCCTGCAAGACAGTAGGATCTCTTCCCCACCCAGCATGACTCCAATCTCACAAGCAGCAATCCTACCAAAGTTGCTGCAACATGAATTCCCCCCACGGGCAGACAGTGCTCCCAAAACTGCAGCCCCTGGGCCTCTCTTTCCACGGGGGGCAGTCCTCCAAGGACAGCCTGCTCCAACCCGGAAGCAAGAGCCCCCTCTCCTCCAGGTCTCCCACTGGATCACAGTCTCCTCCAGGCATCCACCTGCTCCAGTGTGAGTGCCTTCCCCACGGGCTGTGGGTGGATCTCTGCATTCCTGTGGATCCCCATGGGCTGCAGGGGCACAGTTGCTTCACCATGGTCTCACCATGGTCTCATCATGGTCTCACCATGGCCTGCAGAGGAACCTCAGCTCTGGTGCCTGGAGCACCTCCTGCCCTCCTTCTCCACTGACCTTGGTGTCTCCGTGTTGTCTTCCCTCACACATTGTCACCTCCTCCTCTTCATTGGCTAGGGGAAAAAACTGCATCTGCTTTGTTTTGATTTTCTTTTAAATATGTTATCCCAGAGATGTGATAACCAACCTCTCTAACTGGCCCAGTTTTGGCCAGTAGCATGTCCATCTTCAGAGCCATCAGGGATTGGCTCTGCCGGACATGGTGGAAGCTTCTGGCAGCTTCTCACAAAAGCCATCTGTGTGGTCTCTCGCTACCAAAATCAGGCCACGCAAAATCCAACAGAAACACTGTTAAAAATAATAAGGTCTTTTTTTCACTTATTCAGACAATATTTATACCAGCTAGTGTCCTGGGTTTCAGTGTCTTTCAAATTTTTTATAACACGTTAGTAATATCTGTGAGACTATAACTCAACCAACTCACCCGTTACTGAGAGATTTGATCAGGCCAAACTTTTATGAGGACTTTCTTAGATCAGCATGTTTTCTATATCACTTTCAGAACTAGTCCCTCCCTTGAGGCAAAATCATTCTGTTCCCTAATTCCTTGCCACTAAGTGAAACGTTGAAATGTGGGGCTACTGTCTTCAGTTTAGTTGTTTTGAGGTTGTGTTTCTTTGCTTGTTTGGTTGCTTTGTTTGTTTTTTGTTTAGCTTGGCTCAGTTTGATAAAGTGAGATGTCTTGTCTTGTACCTGACTTTCATTTATGGCCTTTAGAATCAAAATAAGACAAATTTCTTGTGTCTTCTTGTCTTTTTTTTTTTTTTTTTTTTAATGTCATGTTGTTTGAATAGAGACAAAAACAACACCCTTCCCTGAAACACGATATAGATAGCATACGTTATAAAGTTAAGTTATTCACTATAGTCCTATGATTTAGCTGAGACACAGTGGCCACTAATTACCACTTATGAGAAAATTGATATGAGATAGTTGATATAAAAGCAAAAGATTATAGATTAACCATCACCATTAACAGTATGCTTATTAACAGTGATACCAAAAGACCGTTTTACAAGAATTTCAGTTATCAATAGAATTTGACCAGCTTCTGTAAAAAACAAGTCCACCTCCTGTTTTAATGTTTCTCATTATTGTATGACGGATTGCATTTTCCTCCTCCTTTAAATTTGGTGTGTAGGTGGTAGAAGACTTTTTACCTGCCAAGGAAATGTGGATGAGAAAAACTGTATACTTTGTTTAGTAGATGACTAGGAGAGAGAAGCCAAATGAAAGGGTTTCTTGGTAGAATTTATGCAGCAGATTAATCCTTCAATTAAAACTATTGGTGAGGAAAGTGATCCTTTTATCTATGGGCATCTTTGTCTGTTACAAAGTCATTATTCTATATAACTGTTATTGCATCTATCCATCCTGCTTTAGTGCAAAAGCCGCACAGGTAAGATTATTAAATGCTTTTCTGATTTTTTAATATTGGTTTTCACAGTCTAAATAACAGTTCTAATTTTGGAACTCAAAGCTAACAGTGACCTTTCACTGCGAGGACTTTTGAATGCAATGAGCACATTTATTATTATTAATCCCAGGTTAGCCCAAATGTGAATCCCTCCTACTGACATTTGCAGCAACCCAAAAACGATGACCTTATTATAAGGTTTAAATAGAAACCCTCAGCTGCTTCACTAATTATAAGAATTAAAACAAAATGAAAATAAGAATTCTTGAAGTATTTATTTTACTTCTTAAGATTCAATGAGGTACAACATGAAGAGAGTTGCACATTTTAAATCACAAAAGTTGTGATGTTCTTTTTTATATGTTATCCTCAGCTACAGGGTCAAATTATGCTAAAAGTTGATTCATGAGTATTTTCTTGAATAATATTGACAAGATCATCTGACTTATGTCTTCAGGTTGCATTATTTACAGTTTATAAGTGATTTGGTTGGCCCCTTGGAATTGATTACACACTCACAATTCTGAAGTCTTTCACTTGCTTAGCGACAATTACGACTTTCATGGAAGGCATGTTTTTTTTTATTTATTCTTATTCAGTATTTCTCCACTGAAAAGTGTCTATTTTTGATCATTAATGTAGTAGAAATTTCACTCTGTATCTTTCAAACTGGATAAAACATGGCAAATTGAATAACTGGCTGTTTCTTGAGTGTTCTGTGAAGAATGTGGTTGAAGGAGGACAATATGAGCACAATAACAAGCCTGGAGTGACTTTGGGTTATGTTTCTTGGCATATTCTCTTTAAAAAGCAAGTCAAAATGAACCATACTTCATGCCTGGTCTTGACTTGCTATCAAGGCATTTTTATAGGGCTTTTGTAAACAGTGCATCAATGAGATGAAATTTAACTTAAATTCATTTCCATGTATCTCAGGAGTGAACATAACTGTTAACTTGAATTTGGAAGGCTGCATGATAACAGCTAATGTTGAATTACTGAGATCAAAAAATACTCAAAGATCATGAAGACATTCTTGCTACTATAGACTTCAGTGTGTAACAATCAAAGTAGTAAGATTAGTGGTTATACTAGGTCTAAATATTTTCAAAACTAGGAGTCAAAATGTACCATGGTTTCATTACTGCTATCTGCCCTTCCTGAGAAGGAATTTTTAAACTCTGTTAATAGCAATTATATTTGTTTTGTAAAATAATGAAAAAAAAAGACATCATGCCTGATAAGGGATTAAGTGCTTGTTAAAGACTAAGAAAGAATAAAGAAGGTCGGTAACTGATTCCTGTGGTGTACGAAGACTACTGATGACTTGCTGTTTAGATAAGAAGCTGTAAGCTATTCTTTCCATCTTGAGTTCACAAGAAACTGATGAAGAAATGTTAACACATAAGGAGCAGAGGCAAGGCTTACATTTGAATGAACCCCAGAGTTACGCCTGTACTTTTTTTTATTTAGTGTCACACAATAAAACCTTCAGTGGAAACCAGAGACTGGAGCTTTGAATTGTTTCAAAAGGGTTGCTTACAGAATTTTATGGAGGAAGAGAAATCTTGTGTCTGCCCTTTAATGCTAATGTAAATCAATTGTTAGAATATTTTCCTCCCTTTTTGATTTGGCCACTCCTGCAAAATCTTCGGATGTGTTGTCTATTTCTTATTTAGTCCATAAAGACATAACAATTTGTTATTAGACTAATTTTGATAATGATTTTAATGTGAGGAAATATGAGATAATTTAATACTTTTTGACATGTCTACTCCACAAACAAAAGCTTCTGGATGCCTTTGACATGATGACCAATCCATCACATATATGCCCAGGTATCTATGCAGTGAAAAGGATTGCATCTTGGTGTCTATGTTGTTTTCCATGGGATTTTCTGATACTTTGAAACAGGAGCATCTCTGAGGAAAAAGTATCTTCTAGTCTTCACTAAAGAGAAAACCTCTCCATTGTATGGCAAAACAGTGGCAACATGACTGAATCTTGAGGGGGATTCAAGAGACATGTAACAAGACAATAACTTCAATGACTATATTAGGGGAATACTATGTGATTTAGATAATCTCTTACTATCTAACAATGCAGAAAATTACGAAACCAGTACAGTTTAATTATTTCAAATATATCTATATAAAGATAGAGTTCATATTGAATGCATTATTACAAACCAGTCTGAGGAAAGCTTACCAAGACAAAAAATGGAAACATTGTTTCTTATAAATAGTTTGCCTTTGTGTTTATGAAACAATCAACATAATTTACACAAAGACTTTCCTTAGGGGACCAATTTTTTCTTTCATTTCTCTCCAAATACACAGTGTTTGTAATTTGGTATACATTATTCATGTGTATATACATCTCATCTACATGGTGGTGACAAACAGAGATGTGATAAATTGAACTAATTCCGTGGGAGTTTTGATTTAAATTCTCCACCCCACTGGGCATTATCACTTTAATGTGATGAATAAAGCAAGAAAATAAGTATTTCTTTTGTCCCAAATTTAGAAAGAATTATTTTCTTTTCTCACACAAATATGGACTTCTAATTTACAATGGAATAGACCCATATTTTATTTGCAGCCTAGTGCTAAGAGGAAGAGTAAGGTTATGTGTGTTTTGATGGAGTCAGTCTGGAAATAAACTGCCATCCTTGCCAGAAAGTAGTTTTTTTTCACTTCTTATTTTTGAAGATTTTGTTCAAAGTGAGGTTGTAGTACAGAGGGTTTGTTTTTAGGTAATTTAAAAAACAGAAGGGAAAACAGTAAGACATTTCACTTTCTCATACCTCCTTATGTGGATATATTGTACTACGGATTAGACTTAAAAGCAAAACTTAGTATTAAGCTGGAAACAAAATATCTTACCATAAAAATATTAAAAAAAAATCTCTTGTAAACTAAGATAATTTTCCTGCATATTTAATACATAATAACAAAGAAAAATGCTAGTTTCAAATACTGTAATTTTTATATTAATATTTCTCCTTAGACTCCTAGATAATGAAGAATATGATAAGATGAAATGAAGTGCAGTGAGAACCCCAAATCACTAGATGAATTATCGCATTCTGCGGAAAGGAAGAAATTAACTATGTGACATCCCAAAGTAATGCTGATACTTTATAGTAACATATTCCGTTACCAAGTACATACATGCTTTAGCAGACACTGCTGTTTCGACCTGGCTTGCAAGTATGTGTTTCACCTTTTAATTAATGACCAATTTTAATAAATTTAACAGAAAAACATGCATACTTGAAAGAATGTCTCTGAGACACTGCCTGACTGTTGCAGGATCAAACCCACAGAGCAAGTTTAATGCACAGTTTTCATATTAAAGCTTCATGATCTGTTCATAGACAAAATAAAGTGTGTGTTAAGCAAATTTTGGATTTGTAGTGGTCATTTTAGTAGCATTTACTTGTGTTAAGTGAGACATGATTGATTGAACATTCTGCTCTTTGCATTTTCTGTGTGCTCTTTCTCAGCTTTTAAAGTTATGCAGCTCTGAAAGAGAGGAAAAAAAAGGCAACTCCTTATTAATAATATTTTCTTAGATTCTATATATCTAAGATTAAATTGCTATGGTTCTAATTAACCTCTTACTGTAACATTCCAAAAGCCAAATTTCCAAAGAATTTTTGATTTATTTTAAACCAGTAAGAATCAATTTTCAGTAGCCTGTGAAAATTGTCCATGTACTTATCCCTATTTTTTTCCTGCTGCCAGAGTTTCAGTGGGTAAAGTATCTCTCAAAAGAGTTAAAGCAACTCTGACCCATGCAGAAAATATCACAGCCTATGGTTACAAGGGTTAAAATTATTCACTTAAAAGCTGCAACTTCTTTGCTTGTCTATTGCTCCAAAATCTGAGAATTGTTTTGTATTCCATTCAAATTTACTCACTTTCATTAAGAGAAGTAGCCGATTTAAAAACTTATAAAGTATGGCAGGAACTGAATACAACTGGGGCATGCAGCCAAAAGCATGAGGAATAATTTTTGTCCAATTATAATTTCTAAGACTGGCTGACAATTCAAGGAATATGCATGTTCTTTCAAAAAAGGTCAGTGAATCTGAAACAAATTATTCCAACCTACATCTTGCCTGTAATCTGCATTCTCTTTTAATGCCCTTTAGGACTGCAACTCCTGTCAGAGGAGATGACTGTCCTGCTCTGCTCTCCAGGTGTGGCCTCACCTCAAAATTGGGGCAGCTTTGGGCATCACAATGTAAAAAAATATTAAGCCATTGGACAGTGTCCAAAGGAGGGCCATAAGGATGGAAAGGGCTTTAAGAGGAAGCCAAATGAAGAATGTCTGAGGGCACTTGGCCTGTTCACCTGGAGAAGAACAGGTGAACAGACAACAGGTGAAATTCATTGTGGGGAGACCTCATCACAGTCTGCAATTTCCTCCCGATGGGAAGAGGAGGGGCAGATGCTGATCACTGCTATGTGGCAACCAGTGACAGGACCTGAGAGAATGGCCTGAGATTGTGTCAGAGGATGTTTAGGTAGAATACCAGAACAAGGTCCTTCACCCAGAGGATGTTTGGCACTGGAACAAGCTCCCCAGGGCAGTGGTCACATCACCAAGCCTGACAGATTGAAGAACTGTTTGGACAATGCTCTTGGCCCATGCTGTCACTCTAGGAGTGTCCTGTGTAGGACCATGGGTTTCACTTCTTGATCTTGATGGGTCCCTTCCAACTCACAATTCAGGATATGCTGTGATTCTTTCATATTCTATGATTCCTTCATGCATTGCAGCAAATTAATTCAGAAAGGAAAAAAAAAAAAAAGGAAAAAATAGAAAAAAAAAAAGAAAAAAAAAGCACGGTTAACTAATTGTGCAAAAAGGGTTTGCTTATTTTGGTAAATATTTTGAACTGTAATTTTTTAATAGTCTGCTGGTATTCCTCTGGACTATATTACCAACAAAAGAAAAAAAGGTATTTTTCAGATAGTTAAGATAAGATGTCTGTTTTTCTCTATGTTAAAACTTCAGTAGACTACATTTCTTATCTTCTCATAAGAACTTGTCATACACATAAAAGTAACAGTAGAGTCAGTTAAAAAAAATCAGTTCAGAGCCCTGAAAATCTTTAATAGTTCCCCAGAGCCTTCCAATTCACTGTTTTGAAATCTCAAAAGGACCCTTTAATGAGTAGAAATAATCTGATAATTAACTTCTGACCTCCTTTTTACTCCATGACACATCATATCAGGGTATACTCAAAAAATCTTACACAATTCAAAAAAGGAAAAAAAAAAAAGCATTTAGAAATAACTCAGTGTATTACACAAGTTGTGGATAGTAAAACCTATGTCAAAGTCTTTGGAAGAGCAGTGAAATATTTTGAATGAGTAAATATGTGAATTAAACTTCATTTATTGGCCAGAAGGGATCAGAACCCTTAGTAGCTGGAACTTTTGGGAGCCAAAAATTACATTTACTGTATACAAGATGGTGGAATACACTTTACCTCAGTTTTGACTTGTTGATACTTGGCTGGACTCTTTAACCATGTTGTATATTCTCTAATGAAAATGTTAAACAATTAAAAACCACTTTCTTTCAGCAGTTTAATGGTAAATTTGGACCAGCTGTCAATCTATAAGACTTCATATTGGCAGATTTTTCATATTTTCAGATCTGCTGTCACTTGATGTGAATTTCAGCTTCCTCTTTGTTGCAAAACATCAGAGCACTTTCAAAAGTACACATAAATGAGTATTAGGAAGGTAATGTGACAGGTTTTCAAAAGAAAAAAAAAAATCAAAATATCCTTTTCCAGAAGCAAAACACTGTAAGAAAGATAACCAATTCTGAAGAAATGCTCTTCCCCGTTCTACATCTAATGTGCTAGTTAAAGCTAAACTTTAGTAAATCAATCAGATTTGTAAATCAAACCAAGAAACTGGAAAAAGAAATAACAAATTCATTAGTTTAGTGGAAGAGAGATAAATCAAAAGTTAACTGTACTAATAAAATTATTACTATTTCAAGTTTTCATTACAATTTATTATTCATGACGGATTCTTTATCTGAAAAATATGTAAATACTTCTATATTTGGTTTAACAATGTCAGTGGTCAAACTTTTACAATTTACATTTCATTTCTCACAACACTAACAAACTGGTCCTCACAGAGTCAGGTTTCCTTTAATACTACAGCCATTTATCTCTATCTTGAGAACTTGACATCTCTGTGTAATTTACTAATGCTCTTAAGCAGGTTTATTTTACAGTATGTTAATGAAGATGTAGTTACACTACTGATTTTGAGATTCCATTCCTATTGATCTCTTAAATACAGCACTGCCCTTCAAATAACCAAAATCTGCAGCTATAAGGAGTATCTGCTAAAATTATCAACTATAACTTCAAGTTTCTTACTATGAGAGTGAAAAGAGTGTCAGTGGGATGACAAAGGATGCTATTTGTATATTTTGTATCACTAGCTGGTGATTCATGTTCATTCAACTTCCTCTAGCAACGAAAACTGGGTTAATAAATATTCCTTGCATGTTAGTAACCAGGCATATGAACCTACAACATCATTCTGTACCTTTCATTCCTTCTGGGCATGTCTCTCCTGAATATCCTGTTTAGTGTTTCATCGTTGTGCATATTATAATGCACCTTATCTTTTCAGCTTTTTACATCTTTTTTTTACATCTACTGATGTATTAAAAATATTTATACGAAACAGAATTTCAAATTTTCTTCAAACTCCAAATTTGAGTGATGCATTCCATCCATGGTGGACTGAACAAGAGACATCTGTGTACACAATATACACTTGCACAGAAATATCTCACTAAGAGAACACAAAGGGTCCTCAATCTTTTGTTTAATTTTTTTCCCCACTACAACTATGATTATATTTTGAGACTGGAAATTAAAGAATTTGATTTCAATCATGTTTCATTTCTGCATAATTAATGCTGATCAATGTGCCACTTTTTGAAGTTTACTGAAATATTAATTTCATTTTCAAATGGGATGTAATTGAAATAAATGTTTTTAATTAGAAATACTGTAATTTTGCAATAATGTAGGTTTCTTCAGAAAAAGCTATTTAATCCAGTCTGACATTTACCTTATCCAGAATGATTCTGAAAGATATAGCAATTTGACTAAGAGGATCATAATTTTTTTGTTTTGACAGATTCAATATTAAAAATTTGCCCTTCAGTTAGATTCAGTATTTCTTTTGGATGCTCATTGATGCTAAGTGTTTTATTTTGAAAATTAAAACTATAAATTAAATAAATTTGTTCAGCAGTTCTGATGCTTTGAATTATATTTGAATTATAGTTCAGCCATGTTTTGTAGACCGAGACTGAAGAAAGTAACTTAAATACCATGTCTATGAGCACTTCATGGCAATAGTTAGGTGTACCTCAGTACAAGTCTTGCTTACCTAAGAGCAGATTCTACATTTTTAAACCTGAATACAGTGACAAATGTGACAGAAAGCTTTCTGTAGAAGAAAATATTCTGCTCTACTGAGTTGCACTGCTTAATTTTTTTAAATTTGTACAATATTTGCTAAAATCTGCTTAGTGGTGAAAAATATTTGTCTATAACTTATTGAAAAATAATTTATGAAATTTAGTAGCCCCTATGTGGTCCATATTATGAATATTTTCATGAAGTATTTATGTAAATAAAGAATACTCTTGAAAAGTTTGAATATGAAAAAAATACATCTCTTTTTCCTTCAGGAACACTTTTTATCCACTTCCATAAAAAGGGAAATTCACACTGAACATTTTGGTCTAATTGCTTGTTGTTATGAGAATTTGCAAATAATTCCATGGTCTGACCCTTCCTTTTTCCACCAGCATCCATCTATCAATTAATGCTGTCCTAAATTTACCAGATCTAAATCTTTTACTTAAAAAAAATTACAGACACATTTTATTCTGGAAAACAAAGAGAAAGGACGATCAATTCTTTGCCCATCTCTAACATTTCCTTCAATGATAGTTCTAATTTCTGTTTGAAGATCCAGAGTAATATAAAACCACCAATACTGTAAGAGAGTGGACTGAATTAATAACATATTCAAAACACAATTCCTTAATATAGCTGGAAAAAACCACAAACTCAGGAGTAATTTATACAACAAAAGGAAAAAACCTGATTAATAAAAGAAATTACCGCTTTTAACACAAAATCTTTCAGCAGTAGACATGGAACTAATTATAATTTTAATTATCATTTAATGTATAACCACAGTTTATACAACAGGTATGTATACAACATGTAAACTTTATATGTGAGATGAAAACCTAGAACAATGGTTGTTAAAGAAAACCTCTTCATTTTGATGAAGTGTGTTGGTATCAGACATTTTAGTCTAGTCAAACAGGATTTTCTTAACGAACAGAATTTTCATGAAAAGTACTGTACCTTAGTTTGCAACAGGTGTCTGCCCTTTTCAGATGAGATTTTTAGATTTTTACAATTCCCATGCAAACCGTCTTATCTACAATCAGAAGGCCATAAGGTTATTTCTGGCTTTGGGGAAGTACAGACTTCAAAAAATATACAAGGAAATGCAAGCCTCTGAATTATTTCTTAAGCCTAAATTTTTTTTTGAAGTCTTATTTTTTTAAAAAAATGTTGTATTATTTTGTTTTTATGCAAATTTATGTGAAATTGAGCCAGATCTTCACTCTGTTGAAAACTTATTCTGTGGTAGAATTCCAGACACCTTTTATTTTCAGAAGGCGATTTTCAAAAGGAAAAACACCTTTTAGGATGATAATATCCATCAAAAAGAAGGGCTTTGCAGTTTTTTTTTTTTTGTGAACACCAAGAATAACTGTGTCAACATCTTGTTTTAACTGAAATTTTCTAGGAAGATAAATATAATTTTTTTTGTGTATTTAACATAGGAACTCTCCCAAAAGAGTCACTTATCTCATTTTTTTCCTCTCCATTTTCCTTTTTTTTTGCTCTTCCTTTTCCTATTTTCTTTTTTTGTGACTCTGTCAGGAGCAATACCCAAGGTATTATGTGAGCCCTGTCATGTAGCATAATCACATATTTTTTATTTTGCACTTAGTAGTTAATTATTTCATATCACAAAGCAGTGCAACTTTCTTTAGTACATAATTTATCCCTTTACTACATCTGCTTTTGGCCCCATCAGAAAAAGGTGCACATTTGTAATTTTGATCTGTTGATGCAGTTCCATCACACCAAAGTAGTATCAGCCCTCTTTGATTCAAATCCAGGACTGAAGAAAAGAGATTAATGTATTGGGGAAGGCTGAGGCAACCCAAGGAAAAAAGAAAAGCACAGTTCAGTTCAGATACTTGTTTACAAAGTCCAGCAAAACTTAGATTAATAAATTTACATTTTTCTGTAGTTTTAGTTCTGTCCTTTTTTATATCTGTTTTGATTCTGATTGACACAAAAACACTGTGGAAAACAGGAATATGACCAGGCATCAAAGCCTATTTTTAACTTATTTACTATAGGATTAAGACTGTACTTGTAACTGAAATTTGTTTACAGATTTTTCAGTAGTCGACTCTGAAGTTCCATAGTGATGCAGAATTTTAAAGTACTTATGAATTCTTGTATTTTGTTTCCATGATCCCCTTAATTAGGGTTTTTTTTTCCTTTTCAAAGTCCTGTGCCAGGGTTTGAAAGAAGAGCGGAACTTGCAGCTCAGTCTTAAAAGGTATTTATTAAATTTTTATCTCAAAAGTCTTGTGCACCACCCTACACCAGGCTTAACACGCAGAAAAATACCACTGCCAAGAGCATGAGACACGGTATTCAAGGTCTCTTAAAGGTTTCTAATCAAATTAACTCTTGAAACATACTATATTTACAATTTTGTACTGATAATTACTACTAATTCTAGACACACAATTCTCTACATCACCTACATTCTACCAATGTCTTTGCGTCACCATCACAGCAGAAGATGGAGTAGAAGAAGAACTTAAGACACTGCCCAAAATTCTCCAATTTGCCTCTATCTACTTCCATTCCAAAAACCCAAAACTACAGATTTTCACCCTGTAACAAACTAAAACTACTATCTAATTTAGATTTTTGTTCTTCTCATTTCATCCATAAGTGTTGGCAGTTTTTCCCACGGACTAAGGTCAAAGGCAATGCTTTCAGGGGTCCCTGTGGGGGTCTCAGTGCCCCCAGTGCAATTTGAGGGGTTTTCCCCATGCCCTGGACTCCAACAATAAATAACAAAAATGTTAAATTATTTTAAAAATTAATACTAAATGCTAACAAGACTACTTGCAATGACACTGTTCACTGGTCATTTATGTATACCTGTGCAACTTATATAATACTGTAATTTTTTATAACAAAAAGTTTATATATATCCACATTTATATATGGATCAATTTTTAATGGGTTTAACAGAAATGGGTCAAAACCCAAAAAGCTGCAAATTCAAAGTTTTTAAAGTGTTCCTCAAATATTACCATAGAAAGAAGAAAAAAACAGTAACTTAGTCTGTTTAGGGAGAACAAAGCTGTATCTTCCCATAGTAATTTTGGGGGTTTTACCTTTTTTTTTTTTTTAAAATACCTGCCCTACTCAGGAAAATATAGGCATATACTTACCTACAAATCATAACATTAGAGTTAAGAGATGGATAAGCATTATTTTAAGCTCATGATGTCTTCCTGAATCAAAAGAAATAAAAGGTAAAATACTTCTGACATAAAACAAACCACCAGTATCTTCTGGCATTAGTCTGGAATAATGCTCTTTGTGTCTAATTCTGTCTATTGATTCTACTAAGAGTCCATTTACTTACACTATTACGAAATACGCCCTTGCTAATTTTCAAGAATTCGGACTGCACTTTCAATGCTGTGAAAAATGGCATCATGGAAGAATCTGAGACTACCCAGGATATTTAGGCAGGTGTTTCTTTTAATAAGAATATGTTTCTTACACCATTATATTCAGCTGAAACTGAGATTTTATTTGATTTCTGGAAAACATAATGAACTTCCTGTGAAGTTGCATTAACACATGTAATTAGGAATTCCACCACAGTAAAAAATTCACTGTGATCATTCCTTCTGTGAACAACAAAGTACCTTAAGACTGGAGCATTCAAGACTGAAATCCCTCAACAACTTGTAAGCTTGAAATGCCTAATTAAATTGCATTTAAAAAATAATCTAACAGAAAAAAAAAAAACCCAAACAAAACACAAAACCCAAGAAAACCCAAAACAAACAAACAAACAAACAAAGGTGTAATTTTGAAGTAAATTTGATTTTTTTAAATGAAAAGCTTAATAAAGCATTATTCTTTGGAGTTTGAATTTGTCTTACTCTAAGTATATAACACATTTGAAGTGATAATATATTTAAAGAGATAGTATAACAGAAAGCAACACATGTTATCTAAAAGATTCTAATTATCTGCAATTGCACACATACTGGTCTTTTTAACTTCTATTTGCTCCCAAATATCACTATGCTCTGGTCAAAACATAGCAGACAGCTTTTTAGAACTTTTAAAATAACTTTTCATTAACATTTACTCTTTCAATTCTTTTTTTTCCCCCCCTCATTTGCTTAGTGCTGAATTTAGTGACCCACCAACAACCATCAGAATATACTTCACATTTTTATGTTTGGTGGTAATCCATGCAGACATACTATCACACCTGTTCTCCATTTTAACATTTATAATTCATATAATAATGAGTTTAATTTCATCCTCAAATTTCTTATGTAATGTTTTTCTCACTAGGTTTGCTCACAGAATGGTGAACAGGAAAAAAAATTGTGATTCTACAAGAAGAGTCAGTGATACCACAGGGTCATTGACTGCTAACACCTGCCATCTTTGTTCCCATGATCTGCTGTATTCTTGGGTTTGTAAATTAAGCAGTAAAACAAATTCCTTTTGGAAACAACAAAGAAAAATCAATTTGGTTTTAATATATTTCAAAGGAGATTACAAATGTGATAAATTTATTTTACAATATTGAGAGAGTTTCTGGAGGAAATCTGCTGCTTTCTTGTATCATATTTTCATTTCATATTTTGATTGCAAGTTTGTCTTATCAAGTAGGAACCAATTTGTTTTGCTAATTCATTTACTATATAGCTCCATTTTTTAATAGACCACATTCTATACCTAAGTATATTTCCTGACTCAAAATGTGTGTTCCTCACTGTTGTGTGAGAGAATAAACATTTTATGTATCATTCTGGGGAGAAAGACTACAATCACAGAATCATGGAATTCTTTAGAGTGGGAAAAACTCTAAGATCCTTAGGTCCAACCACTAACGCAGATCTGCCAACACCAGATCCAGCATCAAACCATGCCCCTGAGGATTACATCCAGAAATTTTTTAAATACCTCCAGGGATGGTGATTTATCCACTTCCCTGAACAGGTGTTCCAGTGCTTGACTGCCCTTTTGGTAAAGAAAATTTTCCTTGCATCCAATCAGAACTTCCTCTGGTGCAACTTGAAGCCACTTCCTCTTGTCGTTATCACTTTTTATTCAGGAAAAGAGAGAGATGAGGCCTTCCTTGAGCCTCCTCTTCTCCAGGCTAAACCACCCGAGTTCCTTCAGGAACTAACAACAAATAAAAAGGAAGACTTGTGAGTAAATATGTCAGTCAAGCAGGATCTGCCTTTTATAAATCCATGTTCATAAACCTCTGCTTATCCTGTACTTGCAGTGTGATGGCATTCACAAGGATCTGCTCCATAATCTACCCCTGCACCCAGGTCAGACTGACAGGCTTGTAGGTCCCAGATCCTCCTTCTGTCCCTTCTCACCACATTTGCTAACTCCCAGTCAAATGGGAGCTCTCTGCTTAGCCAGGGCTGCTGGAGAAGTGTCAGGACACTTCCCAGGACAGTGTCTTGGCAAGCATTTCTGCCAGCTCCCTTAGGACCACTGCGTGGATTGCATCAGGCATCAAACAAACTAAAACCATATAATCCAACAAGAATATTTAAACATACAATAAACACTCTAAGAGTGCATGCTGGGATATTTACAATAAATAGGACTTTTTTCCTTAACTGAAGTTACTTTCCTGTCTCTGGTTTCTCTTACAAGCCATTTTTTCTCTATGGTGAGCCCTTACTGTAAGTGTACATCTAATACAAATTATTTTATTTTTCATTTATTATCTTTCATAAAATTGTATTTGGATTCATATAATTGCAAATGACACATCAATCAGAAGATATTCATCATCAATTTGATGAAAAATGAAGGGCTGGTGAACAAAAAAGTTGCAATTTGTCCAGGAATGTACATTAACATGAATATTTTAAGTTATACACAGAACATCAGTAAAAAAAGTTTTTCTCCAAAATTTTTCTGACCACTTGAATTCAGTAACAGATTTTGGCTGCTAACTACAAGACAGGTGTGCTGTATTATTACATAGGGTTAAATTTGAGCGCCCAACAAAGGGGCAGACTTATTGAAGAACATGAGAATGTAAGATACCTGCTTGAATACATGACAGATTGAAAAATACAGTGGTGAGAAGACCATCAGATGGTAAAAATATAGTACGAAAAGGATAGGGAACAGAACAGGAAAAATTTATTACCTAGATTTATCAGCTGTTCATCACTGTAAACGCTAGAGCTCAACAGAACTTCAGATTATTTATTTTCTTCATATTACCCACAAATGCTCAAAGCCTTCAAGAGCACCAGCACTGGTTTCTATCAGCAGAAGTTCACACAGACATAATTTTTTTTTTTTTTTCTCATAACCAGACCCTTATTTTATGCAGATATACTTGATTACTCCTTTCAGGGAAGAACCAGGAAGATAATCTGCTGTCTTCATTTCAAATTATAAATGAAAACCTGAAGGGCTGAAGAGGTGCATCATGAAGTTGGTTGGCTTTATATGCAAGAAAACATAGCACAAATTAGAAAGAAACAAACAAGGGACTTTGATGCATTAAAAAAACCACAAAGGTTCAATGGGTATCAATCCCTCTTTTACAGTCACCTTCCATAACAGAGCAAAAGGGCAAAGTATTAGCAAGTAAATTAAAGGCAAATGAAAAAGACATTGCTTGCATGATACATAGCAATTGCAAGGAATTACTGAGTAAAAAAAATCAAAATTAAAAATTGTTTGTGGGTTTTAAACTGGTTTATGCTAAAATACCCACAGCTGGTTTTCCTGCCATGAAATCAATTGAAAACACGTAGGAAATAGCAAAGGATTTCCTGACAGCCATGTGAACACCAGTTAAGACACAATTAGAAAATAATTTCATCCATTTTCAGAATTGCACAATTTTCTAGTGCACTTTGGGAAATCTGCTTTCAGACCCTTTTCCATAAAAAGGGTCAACAGCTTCAAATTTCTTCTGGATAAGAAATTTAAATTCAAATTTAAATTCAAATTCAAATTAAGAAATTTAAAATCAAATTTCTTCAAATTTAAACTTGTTAGCCAATATGCTTTTTTGTACCTATTCTTTTTCATTCACATTTATCTTAATTAATACCAGATATGTATTTTGAGATATATAGTTTTTATTTAAACTTCTAGTCTGAGCTTTGCTTTTTCTTCTTCCTTGTAATTTTTTTTTTTACTTTCATGGGAAAAAAAAAGAAGAAAAAATGTTCCAAACCCCCAAAACAAACGAAGACAAAACCCAAACCAAAACCCACCAACAACAAAAAACAAACGAAAAGGCAAACAAACACACTAAAGTTAAAATTTCAACCAGCCAACCAAAAAAGCCCCCAGTGCAGAAACATAAATTTGCAAAGTGCACAGAATTTGATATTTTGACACTTGGCTTAGATGATCATTGTAAGTCACTTCCAGCTGGCACTGTTCTGGTCTAGCCTTCCCTAGTGGGGTACTCTGGTCTAGTCCAGTTCATGTTACAAAATACCGAGCCTGCTGGCAGCAGATGTGATATACCTGCCTCAAAGGATCTTTGTGCAAGAGCTTGTCAGGGCTCGTTAAAAGAGCATTCAACTAGATTTGAAAAGGAAAGGCTCACTAGAGCCTGGAGATAGTGCATGAAAGCCTGAGGTTTGCTGCCAAGGTCCCTTGGTCTGTTCTGTTATGTGCTGGGTCATAGAAGCACATTTGAAACACCCCTTTATTAGTGTCCACAGCATCACAGTCACTTCAGTGGGGCCACAGAACAGGGATACACACAGCAGCAGAGATGTAATGGTCGATGATGTGTTAAAAACCACAGAAACAATTGAGAATTTTCACATAGGCATTAGGGCTGCTCCCCCCCAATAGATGGCGGGACCAATAGCTCAGCTAAAGTGAACCAACAATAATGCATGGCAGCATGGACAGCAAACAGGAGAAGTTCAAATCCACAGTGCATCAGGAAAACTATGATTAAATAGAAATCACAGAAACATGGTAGGTGACTCAGGTGAATAGAGTGCTGCACCAAAAGGCTACAAACTCCTCAGAAGGGATAGGGGAGTTGTTTTTTATACTAGGAAGTGTATTTACGGTCTTGAACTTGGCAATGGTGGAAACAGGGTTAAGTGTTTAGAAGAGTAGGGAGCAGTCAGCAAGGCAGATATCCTAGTTAGTCTGTTATCAAGCATCCAACCAGCATGAAGAGACACATGAAATATTCTACAAGTAGCTGGTAGAAATCTAGCTCTTGCTCTTGTGAGGGTCTCCAATTCACCAGATGTCTGCTGGAAGCACAACACACTTAGGAAGAAACAATCTAGAAGGTCCCTGGAGGGAACATTACTGTGTGGGAGATAATTCGTGACTTAGTTGGTGAAAGGAAATCTATAGACAGACCCCACTCAAGCTATTGTTTGCAAATAGAGAAGGATTTGTAGGTGGCATAATGACTGGAGGTTGTCTTTGGCATAGGATTTAAATGATAGAAGTTCCAATAACCAGAAA
Source organism: Chamaea fasciata (assembly GCF_029207755.1). Lineage (NCBI taxonomy): Eukaryota > Metazoa > Chordata > Aves > Passeriformes > Sylviidae > Chamaea > Chamaea fasciata. The sequence goes on from NW_027094089.1 coordinate 66,811,028, forward strand.
GTAACAAGGATCAGCAGAACTGCTACCTTGGACTTCTTGTGGGCAGACTTTAGACCATTTAGTTGCCTGATTTTGTAGAGTCCTTTGGGAGGCAGTCCTCAATGGAAAATCAGTCTAAGTCTGGACATTCTTCAGGAAGGGAATCTCCAGATTTTTATCCTTCTACTCAGTCTACAAAAACTGTCCTTGATATCTACCTCTAGGAAGGACAAATTACATGATGAGTTGTTTTTATCTTGACTCCTGCTTGTAGCTTCCAGTCTCTCCACTAACAGGTCAGTCTCTCCACTAACAGGTCACAACAAACAGCTTACTCAGCTTCTTTAATTCTTTACACTGTCTGCATTCTAAATGTCTTTTAAGTCTTAAGAACTCAGGCTAAGGTCTGAAAGGAATAATCATGACATCATGGATTGAGTATGGAGGGTAAAATCTCAGGAACTTCTGATTTTTTCCTTTAAAAGCTTTGTCTTCTTCAGTCTTTGATTTCCCATTAATGGAACACCAAACCATCCTCTTTCAATTAGCATTCAGGAGCCAAAAATAAATCATGACAAAAAACCCTGAAGAATTTTTTACATTTAGAAAGTAATAATGAGAATTATTCTGTTACAGAGAGAAAATTTGAGAAGTCTATATTCAACCATACTGCTATAAGCAAGCCAAATTTTGGTATTTTAGTGAGATCAGGTAGTGAAAAATTTTTTTAACTTTTGTAAAAACAGAGACTCTGTCAAGATATATTAAAGTGGTAAAATGCATATTAAAGGACAATGCTAGTAAAGCAAACCAATTTTGGCATTCTGGGACATTAGAAACCTTCAACATTTGACTGAATACAAAGGAAACTTCTTCCCTGTCCTTGCTCAGTGGAGATGGTTATCTTTTAGCATATTTCCCCAACTAAGAAATAAATAATAAAAAAAATTCAGGCGTATGTTAATCTCAAATTTCACTTCTTTTTTGTTTTTCCCTTTTTTTTTTTTTTTTTTTTTTTTTTTTTTTTTTTGTTGGAGGGGAGAGGGGTTTTACTTATGACCATAGGAATAATAAAATAATAAAGATTTTTAATGAGTATTCATAGGTATTTTATCACTAATCAGCTAGTTTGTGCAGGCTGTGGAATTGAAAAGGAAGACTTATCTATTATTATTTTTCATATCATTGACACAAATAGAAGTAGTGCAGAGAGGGATTTAAGATACACTGTTTAGCTGCATCTATGATTGTAAATAAAATAAAATAAAGTAAAATAAAATAAAATAAAATAAAATAAAATACTTCTATAATTATAAATTTATGCGAGGTTTTTATTAGTCCAGACTATAGTAAATTAAACAGCTGTCAATGTTGCTTCATTACTTATCTTGCCATTGTTGAAGACCTCAGAAACAGCATCTTGCTACTACATTCAAGTTCCTTAAGCATATGGAAAACAAAATTTCAAAACTTCACTTAAAAAAATACTCAAAAAGTAATTGATATGTTCTGTGCAAAGCACTTTGGTATTTTTCAATTATCATATTGAAATTATTTTCCAACAAATTGCAAAGAAAAAGCATTAACTACTATAAGAACAATACTTTGTGTTTGATATGTAAAATCAAAGTGACAAGGTTTGGCATGCTGCAAGAATTAGTCAATTTTCTATAACCAAATGCAAAATATTATTCATTCAGTTTGTGGCATTCAACATTGTCCTTCTCATCCATTAAGTATTTGAAATTAAACTTCATAAAAATTACACGGCAGTTAGGCACCTTTCAGTGCAAAAAATGAGAGCATTGATGCCATGAACCTGCTCCATGTTTCAAACTGTTAGAATATCCTCAGTAACTCATACCATGATAGGAAACTAGACTTATGGTCAGTCTGACATTCTAGTAACTGTGGCCACAAGGGACCTTCTTTACAGCTTGGCAACCTAAACATTTAATCACCTTCTGAAAATTGTGACTTGTGCTAGAAAATACGTTGGTATCAGTCCTAGAAATTCAAAACAAATTTGCTTGACTTCTGTTTTCCAGGGAGATAACCCTACAGAGCAGAGCACAGTCTGTGCCAATGGCATGAGTTTTCAGCAGAAAATGAGATTTTTACACTGTTTGGGGAAAAAAAAAGAACAGAAGCACCACTAAACCTAAACAATAACAAAACACACACACACACAGAAGAGCAGAAAATACAGGAACAGAAAAACAAGAAATGGAATTTGACCACTGACAAGGAGTTAAAAAGATTTTCCAGTCTTTGCAAGATCTGCTATAAATTTACAACAGACATTTCTAAACATTTCTTTTAATAAACTGTTCCATTTTTTTTTCTTTTATATTGAACCTCTATTTTCTTTTGTTCTAGTACAGAATCTAAAAGCTCCATGTGATTGGTATGTTTCTTAATAGCAATGCAAAGTACTAAAAAAAAAAAAATTAAATAAATAAATAAATAAATAAATAAAATAGTTGATGCTTTGTGAAGAAATTTCAATTAAGTTTCTATAAACTATTTCCTTGGCTTTAAATAACAAAAGCATTTGAATTATTTTGAAATTTTTTGTTTGGGCTTTTTTTTCAGATTCCCTGTTGACAGTAACACTAGCAGTAGTAATTCTGAGAACCTGAAATTTATATAACTAAAAACTAACTACCGGATATATATATACATATATATATATATATATATATATACACATACATATATATATATATATATATATATATATACACACACACACATAAAATTCCAATACTAAGTTCATCTTTATATTAGCATTCTCAGTTATTATTTCAAGTCACACTGCCTTTGATTGTACTGCAGAGTGAATCTAAGTAGCATGTTTATTTTATCATTAATCTTGTTGGTCATTATATCACTTACTGTTCATTACAGCAAGAGATAAATTGCAGAAATGCTTAATATTGTTAGTTCAGCTTGGTCGCATCTTTTAGTGATGCTAATTCTACCAAGCAGTTGAAAAAAATCAATGCCTGATGCATGATTTGTATTAAATTATGCTTGTTATATGATTGAATCAACACTACACAGAGTTTTCTCAAGTTAATTGATCAACTTCTACAAAACAGATTAATGTGATACATCAAACTTAAGCTGAACTGCAGACCAGAACAGAAAAAAATGAGACTGACTAAAAGCTGCACAGGTCCAAGTAATCATGGGGGGTTTTTTTAGATGGGATTAGGATGTTACATTTTTGTAGAAAATATCAAAATGGAAGTTTAAAATGGGATTCATCAGAGAGATTTCTGAATTACCATACTGAAATTGAATATTTTTTCTGTTTGACTTTCAAAATTTTGCAATTCAGCAAAGAAATTCAGTCTGTATATAATCCACCCAAGGATTCAATTAATTTTATGCAAGATAGTAAGCATGATTTCACTGCTTTTTTTAATCCAGATAAGTTTAAGAGGAATTTAACCATACCTCTCTATCTACTTTTGAGTTGCTACTTGTGAATTCTTTATTGATGTTCTGCGACTGCTGCTTATCCAAGTACTTCCAGTTTTGCCTATCAAAATGAATCAAGTTAGTTTGAGCACCATTTTGTGGGATCTTTAAGCAGGACAAAGAAGGGAGTAGCAGTTTTGATTGTGTTTTGTTCCCTCACAGGAGTGGAAGGGGAATTTGATGTAGGAGATGAGCTGTACTTGAATCATCCAGACTGAGCAATATGCTAGTCCTCTAGGCCGTGGCACTGAGGCCTGTGAGGTTGTGGCGCAGATAGAAATGAGTGCCAAGTGTGTGTCGCAGTTAATAAATATTCACTTAAGGTGCTGCAAAGGTCAAAGGGTTTCACAGTAGTTAACTAGTAATTGGTGTGGACATAGTAGCTACCCTAAACAGTTTATTAAACAATGAGTGTTTGCATTCCTCCCTGTGCCTTGTACCAATGAGAATGTATTTGGAAGTGTAAACTATAGAAAGTGTATAAAAACCTGCCATCTTACACAGAATAAAGGAGAAACGTAGCAGTGATCATTTTGGTTGAACCTGCGTTTGCTCTGCCGACTTCCTTCTATTATTTGGGGGTTTCCCTACGACTTCGCCAGGCGCCCGAACAGTAGGACCCTAGAAAAGCATTTAAGCGAATCCGGATTCCACGAAGACGTCGGAAAGCCTTCTCTCGCGGGTTCGGGAGCGGCTCCGGCGCATGTTAAGCCTTCGCCGAAGGCGGAGCACCTTTAAGCCTCCGTGTTCAGTCATCCGTGGCGGGACGGAGCAAAGGAGTCGGACCGTGACGGAGGTACCACCGTCGCGGGAGGAGAGCCGCGGTGAAAAACATCAAATAAGAAAGGTAACATGGATGCGGAAGCAGAATTTAAGGCAGCCACGCGGCTTTTACTGAATCTCCTCTCAAAGAGAGGTGAAAAACTACACGAACGTGACTTAGAGCAGTTGGCTCTCTGGGCAAAGAGAAAAAGGGAAATTACGTGAGCCATTTCTGATGGTTAGCGTCTATGCGTGGCGCGAGATCGGCACTTTACTTTGGGGCACAGTAATCACAGGCGGGAAGGTCGCGCGAGAACTGGGGGCGGTGTGGAGGCCATCTCTGCTGAGAGACAAGCTGTGGCAGCTGCCCTTCAGGCTTTTGAAGGGGCGGAGACTGAAAAATTAGATCCACGGCCACCGCCGCAGCTGCACTCGACAACCGCGACCTGGCTGCGTTTTTGTAACTTGCGCCCGATGAAAGGTTCGTCTGCCCATGTCCATTCCAGTCCCCAGGATGTTGTGGATCACGTCACACAGGCGGAAGTGTCTTCTCTGCTTGCCAGGCCAACTGCGCAGGAGCAGTACGGGACTCCGCGGTCCCCTTCGGGGGCCGTGGTGAATGACGTGACTCAGGCGCAGCCAGAGGCGGGACGGAGCGGAGCCGAGCGGCGGACCACGAGGCGGAGCTGAGGGCGGAGACGGCGGCGATGCAGAACAGCCCGCTCACTCTCCGGTCTCCCCCCTCTCTCATCCGCGCGGGAGAAGCCAGCGGCGCGGGGAGAGCAGGCGCCGCCAGGGAAGACAGCACGGCCGACAGAGCCGATCCCGGCAAGCGCAGCCGCCGCAGCGACAGAGACGGCAGCAGACCACTCTGTCCCTGTGTCTCGAGAAAGGCAGTGACAGTGATTCAGAATAAAGAGTGCAGGTGAAATACATCATCAAAGTTCGAAACTGGCTGAAGTAGCACATCAACAAAATACTTTAGAGAGCCACGAAACATCACCTCCTCAAGTGTGGAAGTCGGAGAAGCACAATTCCCTCCTTCCTTTGTCAATTAACACCTGACAACGACTCCAGAACATAAAACACAGCGGTCAGCTGTGAAAATATCTGAATTGGCTGACCCCAAATGCACAAATTTTACCCTCAACTTTTCACCTTGTATGCTGCTCAAAAACTGTTTGAACAATGACAATTTACAACCATTGCAAGACGGTGACGACTCAAACTCTCGACTCTGTACCCCCCACAACGACAGACGTTTCCTTGCAAAAGAAAAAGGGGGAGAGCCGGGACCGGCTGGAACAAGCAAAGTGAAGTGTCATGACATGTTTTATAAACTTAATGTTGTACTGCCTGCAGGTTTTTAATTGTTTCAGGTTATTCAATTGTTTTAGGTTTGTTTTAGGTTTTGTTAAGAGGTTTTAAATTGTTCTAAGTTTTATCAAGATAAACTAACTCAATTTAAACAGTTGAGTCATGTCTCAGACAGAAGAAACTTCGAAGGAAAACAGCAGTGATGGAGTACTGAGACGTGTCACCTGTTTGTGTGACCGAAAGAAGACACAAGTTTTACAGCAGAATTGTTATAAGTTATAAACTGTTTTGTAAGATTTTAAGTTTTAAGATAATAAGATTAGTAAAGTAAATTAAGTTTAAAAAAATGAATATTGTGAAGAGTTTCATTTTAAAATCTGTTAAGGGACATCACTCTAGTATAAAGGCAGGGTCTTGGCCACACCTTGACTTCAACTACAGGAGATGTTTTCGTCAGCCAACCCTTTTTTCTGCACAAAAAAGAAACTAGATACAAGTCATTTTGACTTGACAATTTGACCTTGTCAATGACAGCTGGACAGACTTTGGAGTAAACTTGGGAGCCTTGCTCGAGAAAGGATACCCACCTTGTAGTGGTTTGAAAGCAAAACAAATGAGAGGCTCCAAGTCAGAGATACAATTTAATAGGGGAAAAAAAAAAAAGAAAGAAAGTAAAATAAAATAGATGCAATAATACAAAAGATCACTGACAGAGTCAGAATACAACCTGAGCGGAGTGATGGAAACAGTCCAGATGAGGTGGTCTTCCTGAAGCAGTGATCCTGTAGACAGGTCTGGTAGCTCGGGTCCTCTGGGAATCCAGTGGGTACGTGCCCCTCTGGTGTTCAGAGTCTCAGCTTATATCCAGGCTGGAATGCTTGGTTCCTCCCTCTGGGCGGAGCATCCCACAATGGGATGGTGAGTCATGTGATTAGGCCTGATGGGCCCTTTAACAGGAGATAGTCCAGGAGGGGGTTATCTGTGAGCTGTGCAGCAAAGGTGCTGATGGGCCCATTAACAGAAGATAAGCCAGAGTGGAGGAGGCAGGGAGCACTACCTCACCTGGTTTCAACAGTTCATGAAGATGGTGATAGAATATACTTCAACCCAGGACACACGTTTTCACTGAGAAAAAGTTTTTCAGCTGTTGCAGACTCTGGGACAATGAGATAGTATTTTAGTAATCAGCAGTCATTTAACTCTGCATGTGTTACTGTTGATTGTTGTAGGTTGTTTGTTTTGAGAAAGAGTTTAAGTTATTGCATTTAAGATTTTTCTTAACGGTTTTTAGTTTTAATAGACATGTATGTGAAAAATAGTAAGGTGCGCCTCTACCCCAGTCTGGCTGATTCAAAAGAAAAAGGGGGATTTGTAGGAGATGAGCTGTACTTGAATCATCCAGACTGAGCAATATGCTAGGCCTCTAGGCCGTGGCACTGAGGCCTGTGAGGTTGTGGCACAGATAGAAATTAGTGCCAAGTGGAAAATTTTCACTTAAGGTTTTGAAAGGGTCAAAGGGTTTCACAGTAGTTAACAAGTGTAGTAATTGGTGTGGACATAGTAGCTACCTTAAACAGTTTATTAAACAATGAGTGTTTGCATTCTTCCCTGTGCCTTGTACCAATGAGAATGTATTTGGAAGTGTAAACTATAGAGAGTGTATAAAACCTGCCATCTTACACAGAATAAAGCAGAAACGTAGCAGTGATCATATTGGTTGGACCTGCGTTTGCTCTGCCGACTTCCTTCTATTATTTCAGGGTTTCCCTGTGACTTCGATTTGAGAGTCAGTAAAGATGTTTTTCTAAGGCAGGCTAATGGGAGGGGAAAGACTTTACTCCTTCAGCCAGCAGTTAACCTCCCCTTTGACTAAGACTGATCATGGCTCATGTTTGGTTGTCCAGGCTGCAGACAGGTAGGGGGCAGAGACATTCTTTAAGCTGATAGATAATGTTTCCTAGCAATCATAAATAAATTCTCTCAGGCTTCTTTCTGATTGTTGGTGTCTATGTCTCAATTTATAGCAGGGCTATGGAGAATTTCCGTGCCATGAAGAGGGATTAATCTCACCAACCTTTTGACATCTACAATGCAAGTGTTTACATTGAATCCCTGATTTATTTACCCTGGGCTCACTTTGTAATCCACAGGGATCAATCATGAACTTCTAGGGCATGTCGCTTTAGACTGATATTAGAAAATTACATTAGAATAAGATAGATTGCATATTGAAAATGCCCAATTTTGTTCTTGGACTATTTGGGGAGAAACAGCTGAAAAGCTCTAAAGTTATGCTACTGAGGTAGATATACTAACGTATTTTTTTCAGCTTTCTTTCATTCTCAGTGACTATAATCTGATCTCAGATTTTGTGGTTTTAAAGCACTGAAACAGTTATAAGTATGACGATCCCTGTTCTGGGACTCACTGCTTGCTGGCTTTTATTACTCTAGCCTGTTTTGCTCACCTGCTACATGTGCCTAAACCCAGGATGTGCCGAAGTTATCAAAATGGGAAAAAAATGGTTTGTTTATTTGTTTTATATCTTCATCTGGAACAAACCATAATGTCAAAAAGTCTAAAACATGATGTGTCGCAGTGTCCCTCACAGAGCAGTGCCTCCATCCACCTGGGCTAACCTGACACCTCAGACATGCGGGGGACACTTCTCTGGATCTTCAGAACCAGAGGGGCAGCTAAGGAAACCTTCCCTTGTCACAGAGAGGCTGGCAACAATGGCGGAGGAAGGACTCTGACTCAGTTGGAGGTCAAAGTCCAAGACTTTTATTCAGTCCCAGAGGGGGCTGTAAGTCTCAGGGTAGCTGCTCCAGCTACCACCTTCCAGTGCAACAGGGAAGACAGCAACTTCTAAACAGGGGAGATACAGCAGGAGGGATCAAACCATTAACCAATAGGGAACAGGGTAGGAGTGGATTTGGGTTGGAGGGACTGTCAGAAGGTCCAATAAGAACAGCAAGGGAGGAACTTCCTCTGTTCCTATCCTATCACTTGATGCCCTTCCCCAGAAGGGAACTTTCCAGAAGCAAGGGGGAGCAATCGAGTGATAGACTGGGCTCAGGGGAGGAGGCTGGGAAGGATACAAAAGGATTGACAGTGAGGAGAGACTGGGATAAACTTGGGGCGTAACATGTTTTGAGAAGCAAAGGGGAGAAAGAAAGAAACCATTTTTGCAAACCAAAACCACAACACAACAATGATGTACTTTAAACTTTTTAAATCTTTCATGCCATTTAAAAGTGTAGATAAATAAGAGACTGTCTTCTTTATTTTGAGTCTATAACCAGTTAACAGACCCATTCACTTGTAAATATTACGTGCAGTGTGGAATTATGTGGCGTTTACAATTTTAAGTTACCCATTTAACTAATTTTTTTGATTTTATTTTTTATGGTCCTGCTATTTTGGTAACTAATTTAAAATCTGTAAGTAAACATATAACAGACACACTGTGTTGAGCGGTCATATATTTTTTTATTATTGCCTTTAGTAATGAGATTATAGGTGCATTTCTAAGGTGCTTTCAAATTATTAGAAGTCACTTTAAAGTTTGTCCCACTAGAAGATATTACATGTAACTATGAATTGGATTTTATAATACTCAATGGGTCCTACTTTATGAATACTGCTTGATACAATTCATGCAAGTTTTTCATGCTTTCAAACTTAAAAAAATAATGTTACGCTTTGCCCTTATTTTGTTGCTCCCACACTTAGAGGTTTAAAATACCCATGAATGATTTTGATTTTAAAAATCACTGTAATGTAAAAGGTAATGGATCCTCCCATCTTCCACAGGTAGCCGGCCTCACAAGCTTAGTTGTATCAAGGAGAGTAACATAAATAACGCTAAGCTTATTGATGTGATGACCCATATTCTTGATTTCCAAATATTTTTTAAATTATATGCTGATAGGATATTAATCAAGCTCTGAATATAGAGAATCTAAATTAATACTTTTCTCCTTCTTTTTGTACAGGGGTGGTGAGTATCCCTGCTGAATTTCATCTATTACATGAAATGTAAGCAAGCAACAGAGATGTGGAGGAGCAGATAGTTAATGTCTAGATAATAGACTCCAAGATTTGAAGATTCTGAGTTCATGTATTTATTAGCTTTAAATGAAAATGAGTTCAGTGGTATTGGAATTGTCCCCAGTGAGTGTTTGTCTGAATTACAAAGGCATAGCCTGTTTGTTGCTTGCAGACATTTGCTCTGGAAATGCCTAGCAGCAATGCCACAAATTCAAAATAAGATTTCAGTTATAATTACAATTTGCTGGTGATCTAATAGGCACCCTGGCTCTTACCAAGTCCTGTTTATAATGCATAAATAAGTAAATAAATATAAAAATAAAACAAAATAGTTTAGATAAATCTTAGCATCTGAATCATGAGCTATATTACATATATGGTATTATTTTTTCATATAATTTATTTTTAAATTAAAAAATATAATTTAACAAATGTGTAAAAGGTAGTAAATTCCTGACAGGTTATTTCCCCCTATGTTTTTGATCGGCTAGAAATTTCTGTCTTTTCCTAATTTCTTGTGTATCATACTGATATACTCAAAAGATGCACTCCAGTCAGGAATAAAATATTTGTGGAAATCATAGCGCTTAATATCTACAGTATTTTTAAAGTAAGGAATGGGGTTTTTTTTACTTCCATATACTACTTTTTATGCTTTCTTTGATTTCTATTATGTTGAAAAATCTTATTCTGGTAGTCTGGTTTTGTTTTCGGCATCAGATATTTAATGTATATTGAAGTGCTGCTTTACAGTTTGTGTTCTGTGATTCATAAGAACCCTTGCCCTGAAACGGATACGATTTCTATAAGGTTAATGTAGCAGTAGATTGATGAATAATGAAATAGGATTTAATCTGTCTAAAAGCTAATTAGATGAAAAATAAACAGGTTTAACAACACTTCTTGAGCTTGTTTTCGTGTTAATCCACGCATTATTCAAAGTATACCAGTGATGTGCAGTGAAAGCAAAACTATTTCTCTTCAATTCAACCTTTAAAATAAAAAGCAAAGCAACCTGTTTTCATATATTGCTTGAGTCATTTTTCATAGTTATTTTCCTGCATACATTACACTTGTTTAATACGTTTCAAATGTACATTATCTGTAACTATATGGAAAATATCACGTATACATTTTAAATTTGTGTATTTATAGGAAGAGCAAGATATAGAAGAAACATTATTCTAATTGTAATGTGTTAATTAGGAGAAAAATAATTCTATTTTCTAAAGATGCAATTTAATATTTTGGTGAAGATATGACAGTATTTCTAAATACATTAAATCTTTTTCAAATGACATGGTTTAATCATATTTCTTCTAGAAATGTGGAGAAAAATTTACCTATAATGAATATTATTTGTGTATTATTGATTGACCCCTGATACATCAACATATGCTCCCTTTGCTCTTAATTTTCCTCCCTCAGGTACAGGACTAGTGTTTATATCTCTTGTGTTACCTCAGTAGTTAATGAAAAACCTTGTGTGTTCCTTTCCTACACAGAGTGCAAACTCATACAAAAAAAAAATCACAGGTGAACTCCTTGTGAACACTTCTAATTGCTTAGGCACAGTGTTTGAAAAGCTCAAGTAATTTGCCATTAAAATAATGAATAGCATAAACTAATTTTTCATAGTAATTAACTTGTGTCAGCACCATTATTTTTCATTAATTATAAATGAAAAAGAATGAAAGATCTCCTGCAGGAACAGATGTGTGAAATTGTCTCTGAGGTTCCATTGTAGACTTTTTAATTCTTCCCTCCAAAAAATTATACTAAGAATGGGATCCAGACATACAAGAATGCAGATGGTAGAGATTGTCCAGGAGAAACTGGCCAAAAGTGCTTTTAATAAGGTTATTGTCTGTGAAGAATAATATTTAAATGAAAAAATGCAATCACTAATGACAAAAATACAAAACTGCAAAAGATTTGAAAAATTTTGTCTCCTACCATTATTAGAAGTTAGGAAAAACAATCTGACAGTAAAACTGAATTCTCTTTTTTTTTTTTTTTTTAATTCAAAAGTCTATTTGTTTCATTTGGAGATTTATGTTTCAGCTCATTTAATGACTATTTTAGGAAATATTTATTACCTTTTCAAATATTTAGGAGGTCTTCTTGTTTCTTTCTTTCTTTGGTGTTCAAGGACGTTGATGGGGATGATGAAGGAAAAATAATTTTGCCTACCTTTAGATGTTTCTGTTTTTCTTGATAAATTTTCTACACCTCCCTTACAGTCACAGAATACACAACTGAAAATGTCCATTTTGATTCCAATGAAGTCCTGCTTATTCGTTAAAGATGTTTTCTTAAAAGAACATACAAGATTCAGTCCTGTGTACACCTTCACCTAAACTCCCTCATCAATTACATTACCAAACTATGAACATCTACTGAGCTATAGTATTGATAAAACTTGGCCTTTTCTAATTAGGATAGAATGATAAAAAGATGTGTGTTGTAAGTATCCTGTGTAGGTCATCTGTGTAGGTTCAATTCTCTGCACAACTGGAGTTACCTCCAAAGTTGGAGCATTATGCCCAGGACGTCATCCAGCTGAATTGTGGATATCTCTAAGAACAAACAAGCACAAAAACCCATAAATAGATGGGAGATTTTGTATTTTAGTGGACATTTGCTTTACACTATGTGTTGTCACTGAGTTGGATACTTTTCTTACCTTAAATTTCATATATTTATTTCATAAATCATAGATATAGGAAGTACAATAATTCTTCTTCATATGTTACTTTTATATTTAGCTTCTGTTCTTTTGTTTTTCCTCCAAGGGTTTGGAATAAAAAAGGTCGATAATGTTATTAACTGGAATGCATTAACTATTCCTGAATATATGTTTTAAAATGGAGACAAGTCATGTCAGGGGATTTTCAGTAAAAATTGTATGCTATGTTCAACATAAATTTTCACAATTTGTCCTTTTTGAGGTGTCTGCCCTTTTTAGAAGTAGGAAATGAAGCTTATGAAACTTTTAATAATTAGGGAGAATTTTAGAGTTGAAAGTATTTAAGTTATGCTTATAGAGAAGTAATAGTTGTTTATTAAAAACACAGATAAAAAGAATTGATAAGAAATAATCCAAGAACAAAGATAGAAAAGATTATGAGAGTAAAAAGTAGCATCATTATGTCATTATTTCCCTTTTCCATATGGTAAATCAGTACTTTTGCTTTCATTCATGCAGTTTCTGATTGGTTAACGTTTCCTTTCCCAGTAACAGCCAGCATGAATATTCACTCTGGCTTTCCCTTGCATAACTCCAAATATCAGATATATTTTGATAAGAAATACAAATTATTTCATTTCCAAACTTCTATCAATGGGAGAATATGTGGGGTTTTGCTGCAGGAAAAACAGGACCTTGACTATAACTCTCAGAGGGGTGAGGTAGGGAGCTCTGGTGAGAAAGGTGTGGCAGAGCTGTCCCTGGCCATCAGGAGCTCTACAGAAGCTTCTCTTGCAGATCTTCTCTCTTCTTTGCTGTTATGATAATTTCCCATCCTACTGAGAAATTATGCAGCATCAACTGACCTCTGAGTAGCCATGGACGCCTTCCCTCACTTTGTGAACTACTGAGTTTAAAATGGTTGTAGCAGAATAGTTTGATCTTATGCTTCTTATGAAAATAAGCCCCATTTTTTTTCTTCCAAACCATTCTGCACAGCAAAAAGAGGCTGGACCCTTCTTAACCCTTTGTTACATACAAAGCTGAATCCCATTCTGTGACAGTGGACACGTATTTCCATACAATAAGACATAGATTATAGGGGAAAACAAACTTTTTTATTGAACAGACATGTGTGTAAGGTACATTTTTAATGACCAAAGTAAAGAAAAAACTTCTACTTTCTAAAAATGACCTGTATGATCTTGCAACAAAATGATTCAGAAATGCAGAGGAAATGAAAACAAATATAGTTGTAAACACAATTAGCTTACATGTTTGCTTTTTATCACTTGCAGGGAGTAGCTGGAACAGAATAGCTTGCTGCTGTTTTAATGTTGATACATGATTTCTTAACTTCAGAACAGAAAGAACAGATCTTTCATGTCAATGTTTTGAGTCCATATATATCATGTAAGATTTTCTAGGTCCATATGTAATCAAACTGAGATTATTGAGTCATATTTTAAGATTTCAACTTTCATAAAGCAATAAAAATGTGATAAACCAGAGATTGGATCTTTTTTATCATATGTGCCACAATATTTCCTGATGTTTTCTCAACCACACTTTATTTCAGTTCATATTTAGTAAGTAAACCACTTATTTTAGTTTGTATATTTCTTACTAGGGTTCTCAAGAAAACAAACATTTTTAAGGGTACAAAAAAAAGAAGTATATTTCACATAATTCAATACCAACATCATGATGTGATTCTTACTTAATTAAGCAGTTTTTCTGCATACATCCCCAGTATTCTGGTAGATTTTTTTTTTCTTGCAAACAAGCATTATTATTGTAAAATCGTGTATGTATTAAATAAATTTGTTATAAGGAAACCAGGATAGTGTAGACCATATGAGCATAGGGCACAAGCTATTTCTATAATTGCTCAAGCCCCAAATGCAGATGACAGCAGACAGAGTACTTACATTAAAAAGGTGTGAGGGAGGTAAATGAATCAGCATTAAAATCACAAAGGAATACATCGATATTATGGCATTATTATATGTTAAATAAGGGTAAGTGCCAGAAAATGGCAAAAATCAAAATCTCCATACAGATACTACCATGAAGTTGTATATATATATTGAACAGTATTATTCAGAATTTAAATATATAATATGATCTAGTGCTTTGAGTTTAGTAGCTTACTAAATTTATGTAAGTAGTTTATTTATGTACTCAGCTCTGTGTTTCAAGTTTTGGTTGTTTGAATCTACATACTCAGCTCATAGTTGCTTATGTCTGTTGAGAACCAGGATTCTCAAGGGCTGCATACCCTTATTAATTCCGAATTGGAAAGAGGACAAAGAATACTCTCTTGTTCACAGTCAAGTTATGGCTTTCCTAAATGCTTAGGCAGAGGAGGGCTCTAGTATTATGTACATGGCCCAGCAGCTTCAATCAAGACATGTAAAGATGCTTCATATCCTTCTATCAATTATATTGGAATATCCTAATTACCTTCTATGAATTAATTTAATCCAAGGTCTGTTTTCAATATATCATAATAAAAGAATATGAGGAGTGTGGAAAAGAGTAAAAATTCACATGTTTATTGTGAGGCATCCTCTGGTTTTGCAACACATCTAGTGATCATTTTTCTTCCAATAAAATTTAAGCCTAAACATTTTGAATGCAATCAAAGTATAACAATCATATTTTTATTGTCAACAGAGAATTCTTTTACTTGTTATGGAAAATGTAGTTTACTACAACACGTACCAATTTTGTTGTGAAACACAGCATGGTTATAATACTGCACCTCGAGTTTTGGTAATAGGTCTTGTGGGAATAAGACTGATCCTACTAAGATGATGTTAAAGTTTACATTTAAGCCAGTGTTTACAGTGCTGCAGAATGTCCAAAATTAAATAGAAAAGTTAAAATTATTGATTTATTAAAAATAGTTTTACTTTTTTTGGACAAATGGCACTTGCTAATATTCTTTACTATAAAGCCCAAAAGAACCATCATACTGTATTGTTTGTAGCAAAAAATAAGCCCTCAAGCTGAATTTGCCCACTGCACTACTACTTGAACTGCAACATTTTAGTTTTTTAAAGCATCTAATAAAAAGGACCCCTTTCTAGAAACTCCATATTCTTATGGGGCAAAGACTTGTAGCTTTCCATAGGCCTGATAGATTCACCTACCAGGAGAACCAATGCTAAGTTAAGAAATCCAAACTAAATACTAAATGTAAATACTTTTTCTAATTATCCAAATTCTAGGGCTAAGAAGTTAGTGTAATGTCTTTGCTGTGATGTGCACCATTCAGGATGATTTCCAGGAATAAGCTTTTAGGAAAATGATGATAAATGAAATGGGAGTAAGTTTACTGTGTTATCAGGAATAGAGTCAGTAAACAAATATGATTATTTAGGAAAACTCCAGAATTATCAGGATCATTCTGAAGGCACAGAAGATTTTGAAAAAGGACTGGTATGACATAGTTAAATTAAAATAGCTATTAGAATCTCAAAAATATTCTGAAATCCCCACAATATAAAAGTGTTTTCAAAGACCATTAACTCACATTGGGAAATTAAGATTTAATCCTTGAAAAATTTTCAGTGAGAATAAAATTTGAACTACTACACCAAGAGGGAAGAATTAAGTGTCTGACTCTCATCTGACACTAATGTGAGATCATGAAAGGGGCAAATTGTTTCCACAAATAGAAAAAAAAAAAAAAAAAAAAAAAAAAAAAAAAAAAAAAAAAAAAAAGATAATTGAAAAATTACCTGAAATCAAGGAAATGTCTTTCTATATACTACTGGTTTTATGAAAACACTAATAATATGACCACCATAAAGCGTATAAAAGTTTGATAAGACATTTGTGGACTTGAAGATACTACCCAAAAAAACCCAGTCTATGAAGCTATGACCAGATTGTACAAATACACTTATTTATATTTAACCATAGGCTATTCAGTAGATTTTTACAAGTTTAACATTTTTAAAAACTCAGTATTGAAATTTCAGTATCAGTAAGAAAATGAAAAATGAAGAGATATGCATCAAGTCCAGAAAAGAGAAGCAGTAAATGCAGTGTAATCCCAGTGATCTGCCTGTATAGTCTTGCAGTTGTTTGCTAAAAAAGATCCAGAATTTTTAAAATCTCTTTTAATGCAATTTCTATTCTGTTTGAATTAATCTTCAAAAAAGTTCTTGTAATGCAAACTGTACCAGTTCAAAAAATACTCTTGACTTAGTGATACAAACATTCAAAGAAACAAGAAAAGGAGTGTCATTGAAAGAAAAATATGCGGGGGGAAAAAAGGAAGGTGGTCAAAACAGTAATTTCCAGTACTTCTCTGTATCTTTTAGGACTTCAGCCCTGACTGTCTTACATCATTACTTGATATTCTTTCGCTTATCCACTTACATTTAATTATTAAGCAACTAATTGAAATCTAGTGTTTTCTCTCATACATCCCTCTAGGTATTTGTAGTAGTATTTGGGAATTTTTTTTTCTGAGCTTTTTCTTAATCCTTAATGTGGGGATAAACAGAATGGAAGCATTTCTGCTTTCAGAGAGTCTGTGGTTATTAGTTATTCAGCCTAAAATCTTACCAAAAGATACTGTAAAATTAATGAACTAAAACATGATGGACAAGCTCTGTGGAATAGGAAATAAAGGAAACAGCAGAAAAAAAAAAAATCTCCCATTTGACTGATTGGTCACTAAAAACACCACAAACCTGGTCATAAAAATTATCTTCCAGAAGACCCTTGTATCAGAAAAGGAAGAGGAAATGAAACTCTTGTGAGTCCCACAGGCGCCTGTGGACTGTGCAAGACTTCTTCCAATGTGTTATAAGGAAACTCTGTAACTGAACAATATCTATTACAGGATGTTTATGGGAAGGGCCACAGCTGAGAAAAAGGAGGAATCCAGGGAGGAAAATTGGGTGGAGTGTGTTTAAAATAAATTTGTCTAGGGAGTAAACATGCTGCCAGTCGTGTTTGTCCAAGCCCTTTGCTATGTCACTGCAGTCCACCCTGTCTTCAGTTTAATCCCACCAGTAACTGGTTTCTATGTGAGTCTGCTCAGCTGTAAGTGTGGTTGTGAGTAAACTTCATCTGGATCAGTCAGCAAGAAAGAGAGAAGCTATACCTTTCGGTTCTCAGGATCTGAGTTGAGATCTGGTTAGGGGGTAATTCTACATGGTTAATAGACAGAATGAGTCATTGTGCACATCAGTGTGTGTATGAATTAAGAGAGCAAAGGTGTGTGTGTTTTTCAGTGAGAAAAGCCAGACCTCACCAGAAGGAGGAGGAACCTGTCTAAACCCGTTTCTCCAAGTGCTGGTGACGTCTTTGGGACAGCTGCTCAGCCTCACACACCAGAGCAGCAGAAAGCACATTGAGAAGAGCTGGTGCTCCATCCTACCATCCTTTGGAGCATCTGTCCTTAAACCTTGATTTTTCTGCTTCTTAGAGAAGCAGATTTCTTCTGCTTCACACCTCTGTGCAGATGTCTCACTGAGTACCTTACTTCATAACTTTACATACGACCATAAAGAAATATCTTTTTTTGTTTTATATTTACCTTTTTTGTTTTAGTAAAAAAATATCTTCCTTACCTCAGCAGAGAACTTTATTACTTTTTATGCCTGTAATCATAGGAAACATTGGTAAAAATCTTAGAGCAGTACTCTGAGATTATTTCAAGAATCCACTACAAAATTTTCCTTAGTGGAATTCCCATTAATAATAATTGGTTTTGAGATCAATTAAACTCATTTACATTTCTTCTAGCACTTCTTCTCCAAATGCTTAAACACTATATGGAAATTACTGAGTTCTTGTTGATTTTAAATTATTCCACCTTAATTATTCCTGTTTGAGAATTTCTCTAGTTCTGATGTGGTAAAAAACTCTATCATAAAAATATGTGAATACATATCCTTGTTTTTTAATAAAAAGAACAAAAATGGATTTTTATCACAATCTTCTATTGCATCCCGATTAATGATTTCTGTTTTACTGTAATGTCATGTTACATTCTTCTCAATGTAATATACTTCCTTTTAATTCTGATTTGTCAAACTTTTATCTTTAATAGTTCTAAATTTTCATTTTAGCTTCCCTAATTTTCAAATTAAATATTTGTTCACTGTTATCATTATACATAGTAGTCCATTTTTTGCTAATTGTGTTTTCTCATGTGAAAGTGAGAGAACATTAAGTGTTCCCAAGTAGCAATAAACCAGGAATTTTTTACATTATTTTTCTCTATATTTTAAATTGATAAAATCTATTAAAAATTGTTTAAATGACAATGTAACTGACAGCCCTCAGCCAAGTTCTGCCATCTTTTTCCAAGTCCACCACTTTGGGCTGCATCAGTTTTGTCTGTGCACGTAACCTCATTACTTGCTATCCGTGAAAAAGAAAGAAACAATCAAAACTAGGAAGCAAGACTTTTTTCAAATTATTCTAAAGGCAATTAGTAGAACAAAATTCAATAGAAATATGGAATAAAAAACCCTTTTAGAACCATTCAGTGTATCCTGTGTGTTCTGAATGCTTTTCTCGATAGTTATTGGTTTTATCACTAAAGTTGCCATTTCACCCACTGCTTAACTGGCCTCTCCATGAGTAGCAATATCAAAATCTCATCTGAATTCCTGACCACTCTGCTGGATTATTTGCAATTTATTTAGGAACTACTGCGTTGTTAGTTTATCTTAATTTGACCTATTGATTTCCAAATAATAACATTTATAATTGCGAGACCAACTTTCAGCCAGCTGGTTTCCCTTGCAAGATCTTTTGTTTGTAGAGAATTAACATGCTATTTTTAAATTACCAGAGTAAAGAGGACTGTGATTTAGTCCACTTTAAATAAAAATAAGGATATCTACATACATTCTGTAAAAAACTACAGACAAAAAATGTGAAAGTGCCTGTTTAAAAGTAAGAAAACTGATGAAGAAGAGTAATTTCTGTATCGGTGTGAGCATACATGTGTGAGTTTGTCTGTATGTATGTTATTTTCATTAAATCAGCTTTTTTTTTTTCATAGGAAGGTTACTCTTGCTGAAGAATAGATCTCCATGACAGCCACATATGGAAATGACAACAACAAAATCACTTCTGGAAAACCCTGGAATACCTCAGGAAGCTCAGCTTTGTAGTGAGAAGTTTTCTACTTTTATACAGACCTATAGACACCTTTAAGAAACTTCTCTTTACAGCTCAGTAGCCTTTACAAGTTCTGTATTGTAGAAGCAGGACACATTTTAATGAACTGGTTTTCAAAGCAGATAATGGGCTTCATAGAGAATACTAATCAATATGTGCATTTTGACTGTAACCATTGCCAAAGGAGTCTTTGCGAGAGCAGCCTTGTCTCTATTAGTGAAAAAGTTTTTTTAAAAAATTTGAAGTGTCAAATCTGAGTAGGCAGTGTATGTTCATTATCTAGTATTCCAATCTTCTCTTCTAGAGTAGGAAACCAATTTATTTTTACCAAAGTTCAACTCAGAAGTTTTATACCTACATGACTAAGCAACTGATAGAAGCAATTAGAGGAAAAGTTGCACAGGCCACAACAATCTAAAATTCAAAGAAAGAGAAAATAACTGGACACAAGAAGGGAAGAAAAGAGAAGGCAAAAGTAAGTAAAATAATGAGCTCATGAAAAGCTCAAGGAATGGGATTCAGTCCTAGAGAGGGGAACATTTTTATGCAGACAAAAGGATAGCCTCTATTATCAATTCCCTATAGTTAAACTGGCAGAAACATATGGACCACATCTCCAAATGTCCTTCTGGAGCATCTGCTGCAGATGGCCCACTCAGTAGCCTCTCAATAGGTTTTTGTAGATGAGCCAAGACCAGGGCAAAAATTTCCAATATGTGGTTAGTTCCTCACTTCCAGTGCAGCCATGTATATATATACAAGACTTCATTTATACAGCTGTATGGGCCATTCTAAACCAGGATTTTGTTCTGGAAATATTAGTTTAAGTATTTTCATATTAACATTTTTCTAACAATTCAATTGCTAATAAAGAGAAACTATTTTAATAATAATACCTCCAAGTCAGAATTTGAATGAAATCATTAATGTGATTTGTGAGCCCACATTGGATTTTTCTCCCAGTCAGGGAAACAAATGAAATTTGATTTGGTGCCTTTTTGAGAAAAATGAATGAACAAACAAACAAAAACATTACAGAGGAAAAAAACCTCCAGGAGATAAGTAACATTTTTGTCATTCAGAATAATACTACTACAAGATGGAATGGAAAATCTGGTAAATATGTTCAAAACCAACTTTAACTGCTAATTCAGCATCAGACTTTAATTGGAGCATAGATATGTAGTGCAGTTGAATGAGGTCAGACCTTCCTGTAGACAAGCTTTAAAATAACTCCTGTCGCTTCATCTAGTTGTCAAACTCCATAGCAAAATACTAATTCTATTGCCTATTCTGTAAAGCAGGGGAAATTGCCAAAACTCACAAATGAAAAAATGACAAAGAGCTAGAAGAAAAATCAAAAAGGTATAAAGAAATCATAGGGAAAGAAATCACTTTTTTTTGTTGTTTTTCAAAATCAAGTACGGGTTAGTAACATACACATGCTGATACCTTAGTACTTTGTGTTTGAACTTGTATAAATCAACAGATGTTTCCATTGCAGAAGTTTCCATTGTGCACTGTGCCAGGTTGACATCAGTATAGTTTCATATTTTCTTGGTGCCAAGAAATGCTAGCACTTTGCCACTTCAAAGAGGGTTTTGTAAAAAGTCACAATGCAAAAGCAGACCAAGTGATAGGCAGATTGTGGTTAATGAATCTGTAGAAGCTCTGGTACACAAATTTAACTGTCTCTTTCTGTCAGCAATATGGTAATTTTGAAATACCAGGCTTGACAATTATTTCACTGCTCTCCACTTTCACAAGGAATAAATCATTCTCAAGCAATCCTTGAAACATCTACAAGTAAAGTTCTATTTGTTCTGCATCTATCTAACCTTCAAATTCCCCACACAAAACTATTCTGCTACTTTAGATAATCAATATGTAATTCAACGGAAATATAAAGCTTGGAGCAACACATGATGTAATTGAATTAAATACCTCAAGGACACAGTCTCCATTTTCAAAACCTTTTTTTATTTTTGTAGCTACAAGGAACTCAGTCTGCAATACTGGAGTGTTACAGACTTCAGAACTCTCAACAAAGAATTCAGGTTAGTTGTACTGCTGCAGAAAATACGGGAGCCTCAATTGCAGCCGGCACTGACTACAATACAAATAAGTCTTGTCTATGCTCATGACCAGCATTTCTGTTGAAGAAATCCTTAAGTGGTGTTTGTATCCTTCACACAATACGAAGTGAGATTAGGATAAGCTTCTCTGTGGGTGAGTATAACCAGAGAATTAAAATTAAACAGCATTTTATACAACTGGAGATACAGTAAAGATAATGCATGCATTCTACAGCTTTTATTTGTGTAAGCCTATTTAAGAGCACTTTTCTTCTCTCTTTCTCTGGTGACAATAAGGCACCTTGGAATACAATCCCCTAATTTAGGCAGATGTAATTTAGGTAAACATGTCTGTCCTAGTTACCAGAGGCACTACTGCCCTCTGCCAATTAGGGACAACGCTAGTTTATTTAAACTACACTGAAAAATCACAACTCCATTCAAATTTATAAAATATTCCATTAAATTGGAAAAGGATAGAGATTCTAAAGTAAAGGAAATTATGAACATTTAAATGAATAAAGAATTATTTACAGCATAGCAGAATATACCAAACGTAATGGCTTTGCCTCCCTTTTCTGTGTAAGAGGACTGTGGTGACACAAAAGAACTTTTTCATGCCTGTGGCTGGGCAGAAGTATGCCACAGCATTTGCACCCAAGGAAAATCAAAATCTCCTACACAGTCCAGGCACAGATGCAATAGACATAATTGCAGCCATAGGGAACAGGAGGAAGAGCTGTGACTCATAGCTCTCCACAGCTGGTGGAGAGCCAGACCCTGGTCCCACAGGCTTCCCATGCCTGAGGCATGTTGGCAGGCAGTCAGAAAGGAACAGACTAATCTAGCAAACCACCAGTGTGAACAGCTGGAGGACCAGGCAACCAGCTGCATGGGGTACAGAAGTAACTTACACTTACCTAAATCATATCAGGAGCCCCTTCCTGAATCAATAAAGTCTGAAGGGGCAGATCACACGCTGTCTGCAAATATTCCCTTGCAGTTCCATGGGCAATGTCTGGATGGCGCATGCTATAACCCTGGGTCTTAACTTGTCCCCATCCACCTGAAGGCACCTGATGGGATGGGACTGCCCTGGCTGACCCTAGCTTGCCCTGCTCCCCAGTCACTGTGCGATGAGGAGGACTGCTCTTGAGTAAGTCACAATATTCCCAGTATTCAGTGATTATATAATAAAAAGGGAAAAAAGAAAACTGTATCATACTATCCTGACTGTGAAAAGGTAACACTTTATTATGCCCTGAAGCAGAAATAATCTTCAAAAATAATGATTTAAAAATGCCTTTCTTGCAGATGGAACACAGATATTTCACAGTCTTTGCAATTTCCACTGAGGTAGAAGAATTTCTCTTACATTTTAAGAGAGATTCTCCCCCTTCCTTTTGGGCCAGGAACAAATTTTAACAGCTGTGGAAATGTGTGTTTCTTTTTCAGTCACAGTGTAAAGTAGCTACAAAAATAAATGAAACCTAGAGACCTCTGTCCTTCTAAATTCCAATTTCCATTGGTGCAACTTCTGCCATGATAATTTTAAGACTTGAGATATAATTATTCATAGGTTTCTCAAATCACTTTTCCAAAGTATAATCTGTGGTTGCTAAAAAACATGAAATGAGTTTTTGAAAAAGTAGAACAGCTTTTCTATCAAATTTGCTATTAGTCTAGATGTACTGCAATGTTTTTTGTGTCCCTGTGTTCAGATACCATTTTTATCAGAGGTCTCATTGTCAAGCAAAATTGAGGACCACTGTTGAACCATACAGAACATTAACTGCATCTGTAGAGGAATTAAAGAAGGAATCATTAGAAGACTCAGCCCATATGAAGGAGCAAAAATTTTTAATAAATGTATACTACTGTATGTGCACAACTGGTGAAGTACTTGTGTGTGGTTAATGTATTTTAAAGCCACAGATATTCCCTTTTTTTTTTTTTTTTTTTTTTTCCTATTTGATTAACTTAGCAGATCATTTTTATTAATGGAAAATCCATTACTTCTAGGACAAGGGAACAAGTGATTTTCCAACACAGCTGCTGCGGCCACACTATGTCTATTTGTATATCAAAAAGTACACTAGCAGCATTACAAATCCTTGTAATAATCTTCGCCAGAATTTTCCAGTGTGCAGTTATCTCAACGCACTTCACTGAACACCATGTGATTTTCAGGTTAGGCTGCCAAGCCAGTTTCAATAAACAGGTCACAAGGTGCTATGAACAGCCACCATCTAAAGAATATGCACTGAAAACAGTGAATAGAGTCAGAGTTGCTAAATGCTAATGTGAGTCTACATTAAAAAAAGTGAAAATGAGGAAGCTTGATGCTAGTGCCATTGTGTTGAAGACCCTAATAAATTTAGCTGAATTTCACGGGAAAAATTTGGCAGTTATTCAAGCAAGATATGGGTAAGGAGCAATCAATATGGTTACTTACACTGCATGGAAGAGAGATAGAATATCAATTCTAATAAGAACAAGTCTGCAATAGTATGAAAGCATTGTCAATATGGCAAGGAATTATAAATCCATTTGGTTGCAATGGGATCATTCAGTTTACGTACACTGCTTGAGAGTTGTTATGGAGGCTGTCACTATTGCTGGAGGAGAGTAAGGAAGTGATGCCAGTACATGCCATTATCCCTGTGCTACCTGCCATTCAGAGGTAATCGTATGCCCACTCTAAAAATGTTTGAGCTTCATTTCACATATGCAGCTCTTGTTGAAGATAATGGGTAACATTTAAAGGAAGTACAATCTCTTTGTCAAGTGAAATCGTTTCAGGAAATGAATAGAAAATCAACAGGCATATTTGGGACGAAAATGGGTTTCTATCAACATACTGGCATCATTATTGCTCTTGATGACTGGGTTCACTTCAGTTACAGAGTCATTAAAAACCCTTCACACAAATGCATCTAAAACATAGTTGCAATGAAATCAAAACCAACCTGCGATTTCATAAAATTCTACAAGTAATTACATACACTTAGTGTGATTCTGTTGTTGTTGGGGGTAAGGTTTGTTCCTTTTTTTTTTCACTCTAAAGAATTATTTCCTCCCCCCTAAATTACTAGGAGATTAAGTACTGGGTACTTGAGGGTGCTGAACCAAAACAAAGAGATGGCTGAAAGCTCAAAGGGGGAGATAACAGGAGTTTTGGGGCAGGTAAAGGACAGAGCTGGAGGCAGCTTCTCTCTCCTGCTCTCTTGGCTTTGGAGACAGGATAGCCAGGCTGCTGCTTGCTGCAGGAGAAAGTCCGCTGTCACCAGAAAGTCCAGCCCTGGGAAATATACCATCATCTGCTTCTGTGCCCCGGAATTCTGAGCTCTTCCACCTGCCCTGCTGAAGCTGGGCCAGTCCTGTCCCACTGTTGCGGCTTCTTCAGTGCTGTTCTTTTTGCTACGCTGTGACCCTGCACCCCCTGCCCTGCCGGGACACCCTGCCCCTGCCTGCTGGGGACATCCTGCCATCCCAGCTACCAGCCCGGGACTTTCCACCGTTCCAGCTTGGTGCTCTGAGGGTCCTGCAGGGACACCAAGACCAAACTGCCCTGGGTTTTGTGAAGCAAAGCCCTCAAGGTTTTTGGTACTGTTTTGTTTTTAATGCTGTAGTTGTTGTGTTTGTTTGCTTCGTTATGCATACTACTAAAGAACTGCTATTCCTATCTCCAAATCTTTGCCTGAAAGCCTCTAATTGCAAATTTGTAATTGGAAAGGAGGGGGAGGAGGGGGGAGGGAGGGGGGGAGGTCGGGGGGGGGGGGGTGGTTTACATTCTCCATTCCAAGGGAAACTCCAGCTTTCCCTGGCAGATACCTCTCTTCCCAAACCGAGACAGTTGCCTAAACATAAACAATTAAAGCCATTTCAGATCCCTAACATTGTCATTGCTGTATGTCAGAACAGACAAAAAAAAAGTATAATCCCATCCACATAGATATCTGACAATTGAGAATAACTGGCTTCTTATGTTAAGACAGCTAAAGATCGCTCAAAGTATTTTCAGGGAACAGTTTAAAAGTGCAAAGATATGCATTTTCATAAATGCTGTGTTCCAGGGTCAGCAGAGATGGACTGGCCTATTGACATTTAAGAATGGTCTTAAAGGAAGAAGGGGCATTAGCTGATGGTGTAGTTATCCGCAAAGGCCTCTGACCTAAATGCTATTCAACTACATGTGCTGGTTGGCTCCAGAGGAAAGAGAGTGTTCACAGTTTCCTTTTTAACTCTTCAAGAACAATTTATTGATGAAATAGGGGAGCAGCATAAACTGGATAATGGTATCTGTGATTTTCTACATGAGCTTCCTGTAAGAGTAAGTTGCAAGGTACCAGAAATCTGTTCAAATCTCTTGATATTCTGGCAGCTGCTACTGCTTGAGCACAGACAGGATTTTTAAGAAGTTGTGATTGCAGAAAATTTATTCAGCAAAAATGAGGGTTAAGGTTATGATTGCATTTGCCCCAAGTTTTATTTCACCCCAAAAGTGATCCAGTTATCTAACTCACAGATTTGTAATGATCTTCTTTCTCCAGAAACAGCAAGATTTTCAAGGCATGCTTTACAAGCTGTACAGCTGCAATTACCAGTAATTCTCGGCTGAGGAATTGTCACAGTTTTATTGTCACAGACACAGATATCTATTAGTATTGAAACATTTATTTTTAGAATTTTTTCCTGCCAGCCACCTGACTTTGTAAGTTCTCTTCCCTCCTGCACTGAAAATTATGGATTTCCCAAAATTCTTGGTCAAATATCTACAGATCAAAGTGCAAATAAGCAGTTTGGAATGTGACAAAAAATGTAGAGGTCCTTAGTGAAAATTAGCTTATAAATGACAATTAAAGTTAAGTTTTCCTATTCATTCACAAAATAAAAATAACCCTAAAGCAACAGACCTATTAGTTGAATCCATACAACCAGGAAACTTCAATCTTATAAATTGACCTGTAGGTACCCTGAGTACCAAAAATACATCAGCAGTATTTGGTGGCAGATAAAATAGTGGTGATTTCACTTGCCAAAGAATATACTTTTTTTCATGGCTTTTTCATACAATATAAAAAAGTTATAGTCAAAGCAATAGACCTCAGAATCAATCTACTTTTAGGAAATTAATTTCCTAAAACTCAGAATTTAAATACTTGACATTTAAACCCCAGTAATGTTTATTTGATAGCATAAAGTCATTTAATTATTTATAGAAAATAGAGGTCTTAGAGAAATCTCACTCTTACTAATTACTTGGAATTTTTTCAAAGATATAAATTCCTTATTGAAATGCCTGGAACATGAGTCTTTAAAAGAAGGCAGATAATTCATTGTTAGCTAAGACTTTGTAGACCACTTGCAGAGTAAAGTAGATCATAATTTGTAATAATTGAAGTATAATTTGAATTTTTTTTTTTTTTTTGGATATGACTTTAAAGTTCCTGGCATTATAAACATTGTTTAAAGTAGTGTATAATGCATGACACAACTATTTACAATGAAAGAACTGAGGTTACACTCACATAAATCTTAATATATATCCAAAACTTTTCCATGACATAAAAATACTACATTTTCCATTATGTATTTCTTAAAGCTGGAAAGGTTTTAAGTGCTGTCTTCACACAGCCTTAAATATCATTCATGTGCAGCAGCTGAGAAACAAGCATGTATTTATATAATTAGCAGATAAAAGATCACCTGAGAGGGAGTTGCTTTGCCTGAGCCCTCTCAGCAAAGATGATGGTGTTATCCTGATATTGTAGTGACTTAATAAGAGTTAGCTAAAGAAATACTCATTCTAGTTAGCAACATAATATTTTGGGGAAAAAGGGGAATATGTTCTGATTAACATAAAATAAAATAATTTAATATTAATGCATTTATTTCTGTAGCCAGGGCAAGATAGAGGGTCTCCTTGAACAGTTCACATTTCCTCTGTATAAACTCCCACATCAGAAAGGCTACAAACTCTGAAATGTGACCTCCTTAATCACAATTTTTCTTAGTATAAATAAGCTATACTATTCTTCAATAGGGTAGTTATTTCTGTTCTTTGCAACCACATTCGTTAAAATGTACTCCCAGATAAAACAACATTGTTGGATGGTGTCATGGCTTGACACTGTCTGAATGCCTGGCACCCGTGACAGTCACTCAGTCACCCTCTCCTGCCACAGCTGGGCAGTGGAGAGAGACATTTAGTGAAGGGTTCATGACTTCAGATAAGGAACAGGAGAAAACGCTCCAAAGGCAAAACAGGTTCAGTTTAGAAATACAAAGTGAGTTTATCAATAACAAAATCAGAGAAGGATAATGAGAAGTAAAATACGCCCTTAAAACACCTTTTCCCCCCAGCCCCTCCCTCCTTCCCACTGATAGCTCAGGGAGACAGGGCATGGGGGTTTTGGTCAGTTCATCACTGAGATTTTCTTCTGCTGCTCCAGGAAAGGAGCCCTTCCCCTGTGAGGCCGTGGGGTCCCTCCCACGGGAGACAGCTCTCCGTGAACTTCCCTGGCGTGGCTCCACTCCCCTGAGCAGCAGCCAAACCGCACCTGCTGCAGCGTGAGCTGCCCCCACGGGCAGACAGTGCTCCCAAAACTGCAGCCCCTGGGCCTCTCTTTCCACGGGGGGCTCCGGCCTCTTTCCAAGGACAGGCTGCTCCGGCCTGGAAGTAAGGACCCCTCTCTACTCTGGGTCTCCCACTGGATCACAGCCTCCTGCAGGCATCCACCTGCTCCAGCTTGAGTGCCTTCCCCACGGGCTGTGGGTGGATCTCTGCATTCCCCGTGGATCCCCATAGGCTGTGGGTGGATCTCTTCATTCCCCGTGGATCCCCATGGGCTGTGGGTGGATCTCTGCATTTGCTGTGGATCCCCGTGGGCTGTGGGTAGGTCTCTGCATTCCCCATGGATCCCCATGGGCTGCAGGGACACAGCTACTTCATCAAGGTCTCACCATGGCATGCAGAGGAACCTCAGCTCTGGTGGCTGGAGCACCTCCTGCCCTCCTTTTCCACTGACTTTGGTGTCTCCATGTTGTTTCCCTCACATGTTCTCACCTCCTCCTCTTCTCTAGCTAGAATTAACATTGTGCCCCACTTTGTTTTGATTTTCTTCTTAAATATGTTGTCACAGAGGCTACCATCATCTCAAATTGGCCCAGCTTTGGTCAGCAGAAAGGGCCTTCAGGTCTATCTCCAGGGCCTTCAGTGATTGGCTCTGTCAGACATGGAGGCTTCCAACAGCTTCTCTCAGAAGTAACCCCCCTTGCCTCCCCTCCCATTTCTGTGTCCACCCCGCTCCCGCTACCAAATAACCAGGCCATGAAAAACTAACTCAGATGGTATCAGGTTTAACTCCAAGCAGCACTTCCTGTGCTTAGCTATAGATAACACCACACTATGATATATTCAAAAAGATGCATGCTCTCAAGTTACTGGAAAAAGTGCTGGGGAAAAGTCAGAAGGTTGAGGAAGAGTAGCCTTTGAATTAAAGTTCTCTCTTCTTGACCACTGTGATTTACTTAATTTTTCGTTCAAAACAGCGAGGAAATCAAAATGAAAACAGTATCATTAAAACAGTCAGTCATGGTAAGCAGGTCCAGGGCAGGCCTGGTAGGAAAGTATCAGGCCAGCAGAGAGACCTGCTGGAATGAGGCATCTCTCAGGAGAGACACTGATGAAGGATAAGTGCTGCCTAAGGGACAGCAGCTGACCCCACTACTCTACAGAGCAGCCTCAGAGGCACAAATAACCAGAACTGTGGACAGAGCAGTCTAACAGAGCATGGCCCTACAGCTCACAAAGGAAGGTTTTCGTCACCGTACCAGGCCAAAACATCTGTTCAATTGGTCATCACCTGTCACCCTGATTTTCAGCCTTCTGAATTGTTTACATATTTCTACTGGAGTTTCTCACACATTCAACATAAACAAAGTAGATTGTTTTCGCATTCCTCTCTGTGATGGACTGCTGGTTTGACCACTGGAGTCAGAAGGGTGTTCCTCTCATCCCCCCGATCCTTGACCAAAGCCCAAAAACTATGTAAGTTAAAATTCCCAAATAAACCTTCTTCTTTTCTCGCTTCTCAACCTGACAGGTGATTGTCATTCTTTCATGTCGTGCTTGCGACAATCACCCTCCCAGAAGTAGCACAGCTATGGTATTCACATGGCAGAGGACACATTTTCTGCACTCATCAGAATAGGCATCCAACCCAGTCAGAGCTCCCATGAAAACATGCAGCTGTTCATACCTTCAGGCTGTAGGGTCTAGCAGAGCTTATCACTGATAACTGATGGCAGCAGTAAGAACAGCTGTATGAGGTGTGACTTGTGGCTTAATATTTCTTTTCTTGCTTTATGATTCTATTTCCAACCATTCATCTCCCTTATTTATCATGAACATTGTCACATTCTTTATCTTCAACCTTCTTTTTGGAATTTTTCTAACCTATTTTTTTTAAATAGAAGTCAATGTGAATTTATTGGGTGGAACAAAACAGAATGCTGTCTCATCTATTATCCATAAAGCCTCTACATTTTCAATGATCTTTAAAGATCATTTATTTTCAATGACAATTTTGATGCTTGCTAATCCTAGATGTCTCCCATTACTCTCTCTTCCCCACATCTTTCTGTGAAATAGCCCTGACAGAAGTTCAGAAGCAAAACAGGACAAGGGGACAAAAATAGTTGAAATGCTAGAGGAGCTAAAAATCTTGAAAAAGTTAGAAAACTAGATGGCTATTAGACACAGAAAATCAGTTTGTGACAGAATTTGACTGAAATGTTGGTATAAGCATTAAAACTAGGGCTGATTTTGTTCACTTTGTAAATCTGTGGTTTAGAAGAGATTATTCTGTGTGCCTTGATGGAATTTACCTACCTTAAAAAAATGGAGCCAGTCATTATAGGGGTGAAAACAGACTTCAAAAAGACTCAGAAAAGCAGAACCTTATGCTGATAAAGGGCTTTACTGAGACTAATGTAAAGCAATGAAATTGTAGAAAGATAATTCAGAAATGAATGTTCACTGAGAACAGCATTGTGACTTAGTGAAACAGTTGAATGAAACATATAAGTCCTGTACAGGGGTTTTTTTTTCAGTAATAGAAAGTATCATTTTTAAAGTTTATTAGTACAGTGAATATAGTTCTAAGGTTGTAAAAGTTTAAGGCAGATTTTTGGGAGGAAACCTCCTAAGGGGGCCATCCCTCCCCTCCCCCAACAGGTTCAGGGAAGAAAAAAACCTGCTTCGAGAGAAGTGGAAAGAACCTTGTTTATTAAACAGACAAAACACTCCCCAGCACAATAAATTCGACAATACCAGATGACAAGAACTTCATGCCGCTCTGGAGAGATGACAGGATTAGAAAAGAAGTCCTTCCTGGATGTGGTTGCTCTGTCTCAGTCCCTCTGGCGCTGGGACACGCTGATGATGGATCTTGGTGGGTTCCAAGATGGATGGATTCTTGGATGCGGGCCCCCACGGCATTGCCCCGAGTCCTTTGTCCAGAGAGATTTTAACAGTTCCGAGGTAAGACAAAAAAAAGAGGGAAAAAAAAAACCAAAACCAGGAAAGAAACAAAAAAGAAAAAGAAAAAGAAAACAGGAGGAGAGGAAAAAAAAGTGAAGCTTCTCCTCCTCTGCTAGCTACTGCCTAACTATCTAACTCACTACTGAAGAAAAAAAAATCTCTGTCTCTCACTGTATGTTGCTGAATCCGACTCTCAAGGCCAGCCGGCAGAGGAAAGTTTCTGAAAACAAACGCACACCTCTCCCTTCCCCCTGCTCCCAGACCCAACACCAAAGGCACTCAGGGCAATATCCAAGAGAGACCCAACAGACAACTGGGGATACAAACCTCACAACGTCACCCCAGGACATAAGGGAAATGTGTTAGGTGTGTATCAAGATGTAGTGGTTTGAAAGCAAAACAAATGAGAGGCTCCAAGTCAGAGATACAATTTAATAGGAAAAAAAAAAAAAAGGAAAGAAAGTAAAATAAAATAGATGCAATAATACAAAAGACCACTGACAGAGTCAGAATACAACTTGAGCGGAGTGATGGAAGCAGTCCAGATGAGGTGGTCTTTCTGAAGCAGTGATCCTGTAGAAAGGTTTGGTAGCTCGGGTCTTCTGGGAATCCAGTGGGTAAGCGCCCCTCTGGTGTTCAGAGTCTCAGCTTATATCCAGGCTGGAATGCTTGGTTCCTCTCTCTGGGCAGAGCATCTCACAATGGGATGGTGAGTCATGTGATAAGGCCTGATGGGCCCGTTAACAGGAGATAGTCCAGGAGGGGGTTATCTGTGAGCTGTGTAGCAAAGGTGCTGATGGGGCCATTAACAGAAGATAAGCCAGAATGGAGGACGCAGGGAGCACTGCCTCACCTGGTTTCAACAGTTCATGAAGATGGTGATAGAATATACTTCAACCCAGGACACAAGATTAGCTTCTCAAATTGTTTGGGATGGCATTGTGTATGTCTTCCAGCAGGAGAATACTTGTTTCATACATCTTCAGCTAAACAGTGTCATACAGAAAAATTCAACAATCGTATCTCAATCACTGGAGATAATACTCTGTGTTTTTTAGAACGTATGTGAATAAATCAGAAGGGGGGATATCAAGGTGCAGAAAACTTGGAAGAAGTCAAAATGAACAAATTTGTCAGTGATATGTCTATTAAAAAGTTTCATATGGAACTTTGTCCTAGTGTATTATTCATCAGAAGTGTAGCTTAATTTCCCTCTGCCAAAATGAGATGTATGCACAAGTTTCTATTAGCAATGACAGAATAACTAATTGTTTGAAAATTTGATTGTGACGTCCATTAAAAATCTTCACAAAATGGTGAATGGGGTTAATCAGTTTTCTTTCCTTGAAGTTAAACTGTGTCCATTTTCCATGTTTCTTCATGAAGGATTACCAGGAGAAAATACCATCGAGAAACAAAGTACAGATCTCTAAGACTGTGCTTGGCCACCCACCATGAAATTTCACAAAACTTAATGTAGCTTGAATATAACTGTGTTCCTCAGAGGACTCACTGTCACTTGAACAAGATACTGTAAGGACAGCCTCACTATGCCTCTTTACTTCCTTCAGCACAACAGATCACTCTGGTTTTGGAAAGCCATTTCACAGTTACACCTGACCTTTAGAAAAAGACATCATCAGTTATTACATAAATGAGAATTTGGCTAATTGATATATATGTAGCAAAGGTAACATGGTGACAAAACTTCTGTAAACTCTTACTGCAAAACTATCAGTTGTGAACGGGGAAGGGGCCCCATGCTGCTTTTGCTGTTGAAGAATGCTTAGATCAGCCTGATTCGTCAGTCTCAAATTTAAAGGACATGGAGAATAGTGTTTCCTGACAGAAACTGGCATTGGTGAGTATGTGGCAGACAAAGTTCCTGATAAAGTAACCAAAAAGTGATAGCACTGATAAGTTACCTAGAGCTGCTGATCTGAAGCTGCTAGCCTGGAGACATCTGATGGTGAATCACTTTATAATGTAAAAGCCAAGCACCACTTTTAATTTCTAAAACACCCATTCTAGGTGTGTGTGGGAAGATCACTTGCTTGAGTGGGATGACCCTCAAGGTTGCTTCTTTAGGCTGAGTGAGAGGGATTTGCCTATGGTCACTGGTATGGATAAGTAATGACAATGACTTCACTAATAAAAATTTTGGAATTAAAAAATACAAAGCAGTACTCAAAAATAATACTGTTTAGAGGCAATGAATCTTGGTGCTGCTAATCCTCATGCCAGTGCACAGTTTGTGAGATGCAGTTACCTGCTCTTACTTTGAGAATGCCGTTAACATAAAAAAGGAACAATGGGAACAATGTAATATATTTTCTTGGATTTTACAGTTACAGAGGTTCTTGAAGAAGGCAAAAAGCCTATTTAATCTTTTTTTCCTTTTTTCCTTTTCTTATTGTTCCTGTTCCTATTACTATTTCTTAGTATAAGTAAGTAGAAGTATAACCATTTCAAAACAAGTATTGCTTATCTAGATAATGCTATGTTAATAGATTATTGAAAGATGACTCAAAATCAGATATTGCTGTTAAAAAAGACTGCATTATTTAAAGAGATGAGAACATAAAACCTGGATCATGGGTAGCGAAAGTATTTTGCTACTAATAATAACAATATTATTCATCATTCTAAAGATGTAAATGTACAATAATAAAGGGTATTAAAACTACTGTTTGTCAACAGGTGTCTTGGGGGTATTTTCACTTCCTTTTTTTTACAATTCTGGTTTTAATATTTAAATTTTTGAAGAGATTTCACCCTCTCCAGACACAGACAGTGAGCATCTGTTCAATGCATGTATCTTAACCTCTGATCACTTAAATGAAAATTTATGATAATGAGAAAGAATACACAAGTAGGAGAAATTCAAAGTATTTCAAGATATTGCTGCTCTATCAAAATAAGCATTTTTTGTCTCTTATTTAATCAGAGCGTTCCACAGAAAGAATTCAGCACAACCATTTTAAAGTACAAAAGTCTTCATGAATTCCTTCTGGAGAATGAAAACATGCTGAAATCATTAACTTTAATTAATAATAATATTCTCATCATCATTATCATCATCTTATTTGACCTTTTTTTCCCCAGAAGGTGTGTACACATATGCAAAGTAGTAAAATATTGTGAGTTCATAGGTGAGGACACACAAAATAAACATAAGATTTGCAGGAATGGATGGAAATCCAATCTGAAGAGGATGAGGAATATTTGATCTCATACATTTATGAGGCACAAATCACTTTGTAAGGCTTAAGTGGGTGATCAGAACCCTAGAATTCTCTTTCCGAAGAGGCCATTCAAACCCTTTCAGGAAACATCATAATTTTTGCAGTTTGTGTTTCTCTTAGCAAAATAGTGAGAGGGGGTGTGTCTTGGGTTATGTAACAAATAAAAATGTGTATTCTATTTCATCTGTTGAAAGCAGTTGGGGAGATGTTTTTTCTTTATCTCTTATACCTCCAAGGGGGAGGGGATGTGTGCCTTCTGATAATGGGTCAGTTGTTAAAACTGGGTGGGGCAGTGTTCTTTATCTCTTCCACCACCCATCCTCCCTCCATGGGGATATCTTCTGTTAATGGGTCATTAACGCTGAACAATGACATGACACATACATCATCCCATTGTGAGATGCTCCAGCCAGTGGGGGGAGCCAAACCATTCCTACCTAGATAAAAACTGAGATGTAGTAACACCAGATACCCAGTGTTCCCACTGGATTCTTGGAGGAAGACCACACCCATCTTGCCATTACTTGACCCTTCTTCTACAGGACCGTCTCTACTCCAACAGGACCAAATCTGCTACTCCAGAAAGGCTTACTCTGGACTGTTTCCAACATCCTGACCGACAGGGTGTCAGGCTGTATTTCTGACTCTGTCAGGGCTTCTAGGATTTTCTGTTTGTTTTGTTTGCTTGGGTTTTTTTTCTTTTGTACTACTACATTTCTATTCTTAATATTTCTAGTAAAGAAACTGTTATTTCTATTCCCAAATCTTTGCCTGAAAAGCCTTTAATTGCAAAATTATAATAATTTGGAAAGTGGGGGGAAGGTTTACATCCTCCATTCCAAGAGAATCCCCAGCATTCCCTGGCAGATACCTGTCTTGACAAACCAAGAGATGGAGAGAAGGAATGTTCTTAAAAACAAGGGGAGATGAAATTACTTAGAGCTAATTTCCAATCTTGTCTTACACAGCCCTGACACATTGCTGTTCTAATCTTATGTATTTCTACCAGTTTTCTGAAATTTAAATATTATTTAAACATGCAAAAAGTATATGAGCTATAGAGAAATTTTTTAGGTGGATTTTCATATGTTTTTTAAAGGAAGGTTATTCGATAATTTCTCTCTTTCAACCAAAAAGATAATCTGAATCTGGTTTGCTGGATATAGAAGCTGTTAGGAACAATAAATCATCAGAGATAGTAATACCACTAGCTCCAAGATTTCAGATCTTTCGTTCTAACAATAGGTTACCTTTCGCAAAGAAAAATTCTGCTTTTAAACCTCTGCAGAAATGAATCACTAGAATTTCATCTGTAGTGGGTTCTTTGGGTGGGAGGGGAAACCATGCATTCATTTCTGTTGAGCTTTGCCTCTTATCTTTCAGATATTTAGTTCAAACATAGTGTTTGATTTTAGCAAATACAAATACTTCAAAAATTTGGATTATTTAAGTTTAGAATTCTTAGAGAAAATAAATCAGACAAGAAAATGTTAGAATGAGCACTTTCCTCTCAGAGTTAATTATTTCTAAAAATATTTAAAAGAATTTCCATCTATTAAGTCACAGACTGTGAATTAGATTTATTTATTCTAACTATTGCCACATGTCCAAACTATCCTCTTTTAATAGCACTAAAAAACCTTGAAAATTATAATACAAGTGTAGAATTTGTTGTTTTCATGTGAAACTATTTCTGTAATTCCTTTGTGGCAAAAATCTGAAAATTCTAAATGATACTGAGGAAGTAAAAAACTATTCATTTACTACAGAAAATATTATTTCCATAATTTTTGAGCTAATTGAAATTGAATTAGAATTTTTTAAACTCTAAATATAATTAATTTAAAATTATTTCAAGTCTTTCCTCCTAAGTATTCATTTTAATAGATCAGTAAGTATTTATTAATGGTCACATTATTTTCATATTTATTTAACTAATTTTGGGATTTATTGCATTTATTTTAGAAAACCTTTTTGTCTTACAGTCATTTCAATGCTTTTAGATCCCATCCACCACGTGTTATATTCTTCAAATTTCAATGGGCCTAACATTAGGCCCTGTGCTCTTCAATGTCTTCATAAATGACTTGGATGCAGAACTGGAAAGGATGCTGAGTTCACGGATAATATGAAACTGGGAGGAGCTATTCACTTCCTTGAAGGCAGGGAGGCCCTGCAGGAAGACCACAACAAATCAAAGGGACGGCAAGTCACCAGTGAGGTGAAGTTCAACAAGGTAAAGTGCTGGATTCTGCTCCTGGCTGGGATGGGGCAACCCTGGATGTATGGACAGATTGGGGCATGAGATGCTGCAAAGCAGTGCCTCAGAAAGGGACCTGAGGGTCCTGGTCAAAGGCAAGTTGAATCTGAGTCAGCAGTGCCTGGCAGCCAGGAGGGTCAGCCATGCTCTGGGACATCAGGCCCAGCATGGCCAGCTGGGCAGGGGAGGGGATTGTTCTGCTCTGCTCTGGGCTGGGGCAGCCTCACCTCAAGTGCTGGGGGCAGTTTTGAGTGCCACAGTATAGGAAAGATATTAAGAGATTAGAGAATGTCCACGAGAAGCCTGAAGAGCTTTGAGGGGAAGCCGTATGAGAAGTGGCTGAGGGCTGAGGACTCTTGTATGCTTAGTCTGGTGAGGTGGAAACTGAGGGGAGACGCTGTTGCAATGTGCAACTTTCTATTGTGGGGAAGAGGAAGGGCAGAGATTGTGAGCTCTGTGGTGACCAGTGACAGGATCCAAGGAAATGGCCTAAACCGGTGTCAGTGGAGGTTTAGGCTGAACATCAGGGAAGGGTTCTTCACCCAGAGGGTGTTTGGGCACTGAAACAGCCTCTTCAGGGCAGTGGTCACAGCACCAGCCTGATAGAGTTCAAGAAGCCTTTAACAACTTTCTCAAAAACACTCTAATTCTTGAGGGATGGTGCTGTGCAGGGCCAGGAGTTGGACTCAATAATCTTTGTTGCTGCCTTCCAATCAGCATATTCTGTGGTTCTTTGATTAAATTAAACAATAATGATGAAGTCTAATTAAAAGAAAAAATGTGGGCTTATGTAAGTTTTGCAAGCCGTGTTATCTGGTGACCAAGATGATCCTGACATTTTTTTGCTGTCTACATTTTGTTTTCCATCTAGAATGAATCTCAGGTCAAAAACAAGACAAACCTGACATCACTAACTCACTGCTCATGTTAGAATTTGGATGCTAAGGCACTTTACAGTAGACAGACATAATTTTTTTAAAAATCTTATTCTTATTTAATTGAAATGAAATTAAAATTGCCTAGAGCTTACCAAATGCCTTTTTCTGCATTTATTCCATGAGACATGCTGACTTCTTAATGCCAAGCTGGAAAAAATCTGTGGGCTGTAACTTTGAGATGAAACCAAAACCAGTCCTTTCTCAGTTCCAGATTTTTTAATTGCTTTATTATTGTTATTATTATTTAAAGTAAAGGAACAAAGCGTCATTGTTCTATGAATAATTAAGACTTACTTATATACCAAGGGTGCTAATACTGTTTTTGCACTCTTATGGTAATTAAACCACTCTGTCCTTGTTTATACCTTGAAAAGATGACATTCCCTAGAGGTTCACAATAAGCTCAAGCAGTGATTCCAAACTAAGCCTTAACATATGCTCTCTTGAAACTAGTATTCCTGAAAAGAACTCCTACTAAGCTTCTGAAACCTAACTTATATCACCTCTGCATTTCTAATGCAGTATGTGAGTGGGCAATGATTCTGGGTTGAGTTTTTTTAAGGCCCTTCTCAGTAGGTGATTGGTCATTAATGATGGGGGTAGTTTTTGAGGCCCTACTCACCGTCAGACTTTTAGATCCTATAACATAAATTTTTGTCTTCTATTCAAAAATTGTGTTTTCCTTTCAAGATTTCGTTCTTGAAACCATTATTTTCTGTTAGAATATTTCTTATATTCTGTAAGAATTTTTGCATTAAGTAGTATTATTAGAAATATCTGAATTTTCAGTAGGACAAAGTAATCAATCTTTTACTTTCCTTCTTCATAAAAAATTAGAATCATTTTGAAAAGTGTATGTGTCTTTGTACATTAGTCAAGTTTTGGAGAATATTCTTGTACTCACTCATACAAACATAATTGCAGTTTGTGTTTGGTAGTGTTTCTATACGTAAAATATCAAACTATAAAAGAACATCTCATTTAAGTTCAACATTATTTTTGTTCACATGCTTACAAACATTGCTAAGATTTCATCTTCATTCTATTGATCTTCATATTTTAATATTTTGGTAGTATTTTAGGGTTCTATCTCAATCTATGTTCTCACAGTTTAGAAACTGAGGCATTCCCTTCCATTAGTTTCTGTTCTATTCTGACACTCGAAAAGTCTGTTCACTGACTGATCATATTTGCATTATGATCATTATTCATCCTAAAAAATTATAAAACTAAAGTGCCCCACTGGCCCATACACCACTGTTCTTATCAGGCTAATAAAACTATTAACAGTGTCTGGTCCAGCTACAAAAGATCACCATAAAAAAAAAAAATAGTGTAACATAGTCACTTTGACAGCATGAGCAATGATTTTGCCACATCTTATTCATGACTTTCTGTAGCACCATCAAAATGTAGGTAAATGCAGCAGCAGCAGGTACAAAGGTTTAAACATCTGAGCTCTAGATTTCCACAGCCACATCAAATACCTGCATTTAGTAAGGTTCTGTCCTCTTTAAGCCCCAACAGATTCAAATCATGATGATTTTGGAATTATAAAAATAAATTGAGGTAGATAGGAGGTTCTTTCTTGCTGGTTTTGCATTAATTAACATTTGGTGAGGAAGGAAGAAACCACCCATGAAAATTACTTTTCTAAAAAAGCTGCTAGCAGTTTCCTCTGTGCCTGACAAAACCAATCAGCGGTTAGTTTGAATATTGACAGCCTGTTAAACCAATTAAAGTGCTGAATACCTTTGTGAGGCTCACATTTTAATACAAACAAGCCTAAGAAAAACCTCTTTTTTCCTTCCGGCCTGGGAACAGGCTGGCCCAGACCCCTCCATGCAGCTGGGCTGGACTGGTTCAGGCTCTGCCAAAGGGCCGGACTCCTTCCCAGGGAGCCAGCTAGGCCCCATCCCTTCTGGACCAGTATTCCCCCTGCCAGTGTGGTCAGGCTGGCTTGTGGCTGGAATTAAACACAGTAAAGGCCTGAGACCAGCCATGCAGCCAGAGCAGCTGTGGCTGTCATGGCAGGGCCCCCTGAGATCCTGACCCAGCACAGCCTGAATCTACCACTGTGACTGCTTTGGCCACTGCCTGGTAGAAAACCACTGCAGGCCCCAGGTGAGATTAATTCTTTCATTGCACAGATGAAACTTGAAAAACGTCAATCCTCTCTCAAGCGAGAAAAAAGGACAGAGTGAAGACACATAGACAAGCAACATAAAGATGCCAAGGTGGGTAAAGAAGGAGTTGAGTCCCAGATGGGAGGAGAATGAGAAGATGCATTAGTGTTAGGCTGAAAGTCTTTTGTAAGGCCATGGTGATACCATGGTGATAGACTGTGATACACTATAATATCCCTTTAATTCATGAAAACAGTATGGGGAGATGGAGTGTTCAAATTGCAGACATGAGAAAAGGCATTTGTGCTGAAGCAAGTAGATGTTGAGAAGCTTGAACAGAGAGTGAGAGAGAGATGAGAGTGATGAAGACCCTTTGCCCCCACGGAAAGAAGAAGACCTCTGTTCCTAGAGATGAAGATGATCTCAGAGATAGATGAAGAGAACCTTTGCTTTTGAACAGCTCATCCTTAAAATAGTACTCCATAATTTGACATGGCCCATGAAAGCAGCTGTGGGAAGGCTGTGAAAGATGGGAGGGACTTCACGAATGCGGATTTCCAAGCAGCTGCTTTCTGTTGAAATTGAAGCCACAAGAGAACTGTTTCTTGTGGAGAAGTCCCCATGACATGGCAAGAGAAACTCCACTCCCTGAGAGAACTGATGAAAGACTGTTATAAAGATGGTAAACTGACCTAAGTCCCAAGTTTTGTCTCTGTACACTGCCAGTGGGAAAGAAGGTTGGGGGGGAAGAGAAGTGTTCTGAAGATTTTATTCTGATTCTTATTATTTTTTTTCTTTTCTTTCAGTTCTGTTTAAATAAAGTTTTCTTTATACCCTTTAAAGTTTGAGCCTGCTTTGCTCTTCTACTAATCCTATCTTGCACCAGAAAAGCAGTAAATAATTCCAGTGGGTGCCCTGGCATTTAGCCAGTGCTCAACCCACCATGTTATTTGGTGCATTGGCCAGGAAACTCAAACTGGTGAACCATAACCACTACAAAGGCTAAAAAAGCTACTCACGTTTCTTGCGGTGATTTAATGATAGCACTGAATTCCCCTTTTGTCAGTTTCATGCCCAGAAATGGGTCCTGTACTATTCAGCAGGGTCTGGGGATGGGGTGGGAGCCAGAGGAACTCTGGTGTGGGTTTTGTTTAATTAAGCACTCACTCCTCTGTGTGCTTGGCTTTGCGTGAGGAGGCAGTTCCATATTTTTGCCTCTAGCTAGCTTGGTTTTATTAACTGAGGCAAGAAGTTTCCCTGGGACTGCTATGGCAATCCTCTGATGACTTCTGTGGCTTCTTTTGGAACTGCTCAATTTAGCTTCAGTCAAAGTACCAGACCATCAGTGGGAGCCGGATGCTGTGGACTGGCAGGGAGGTTGTGGGAGACCACATCCCAGCTCCAGACTTTGGGAGAAGCCAAGCCAGCTAAAGAAAGAACTCTAAATCCACCAGTTTACTCTGCAGCAAGGAGGTTCAATATTTAAGTTATTCCCTTTTTTCTGCATCGTGTGGACACTTGGTTTGCTAAACAGGTATTTTTCACTTTCGTCCAAGAAATTCCTTTTGTATAGCTGGGAAGGGACTGCCAGAACCTGTTTTTCTATAGAGAAAATGTTCATTCCACAGTGTTTAGTCCGAAAATTGCCTCTGAACCAAGACATCACTTTAGGCTACTCATATTGTACAAAGAGCATACAGGACTGGCTATTTTCATTATTTATGCACTTATAGCCCATGATAATGTATCATACTACTTTTTAGACATAATTTTAATTTTACATACTCATCCGCTATCTATATTGTTGTGATATTTTAAGGTCATAGTTATCAGTTCCTGTATGTCTATTTCATTTTTTGTAAGTCTATCTCTATTATCCTATCATCCAAGAAATCCATGAGCCTATCAAAAATAAGTCAAAACAGCTTAAAACAGGGGGAATCAGCACCACAGTAAATACATGAGCCTAGAAAGATCATGAAACAAAGTCTATTATTATGGTGGGAGATGAATAAGATTCTGGAAGCAGAGTAAGAATCACTGAAAATGTAGGTAAATTGCATACCAATTGTAAGCCATATGTGGAATAACACTGGGCAAATACATCCTGCCATGGTTGTATTATTTGTGTGCCAATAAGTTTTTGCTTTGTTTTACTGAACTGGAAGGTGTGAATGATTACAAACCACTCTTTACAAAAGTAAGTTCTGCTTTGAAAAATAAGTAAGTAATTGGTAAATATTTGGTTGGTTTTGTTCGGGGGTTTTTTTTGTTTGTTTGTTTATTGTGGTTTGGGGGTTTGTTGGGTTTTTGTTGTTTTGTTGTTTAGTTGTTTTCTTTTTTTTTAAGGGGAATATTTCAAAAGCTATTGTCTTGTTACTCAGATTTTTTGCATGGATGACACTTGGGATTTTATTTTAAAAACCACAATTTTCTCATTTGGGCCAAAATGCCAAATAGGCTGCATAACCATGTTCTTACTTATATGAATGTAACAATTGCCTATTGCTGATGTGAGATAAACTGAAGATGAATTTTTCCTCCATGCCAAATAAACTGTGACTCAAAAGTATTCCTGGCAGGAAATGAGTTATTTTCATTTGCAAAATAGTAGAACAAAGCATGTACTAAATCAGATTATATCTGAAGGAGGAAACAACAGAAGATGGAAGAATCGTCAGAAGATTGATAGGGAAAGATTTTGTGTTTGAAAATCGATCAGGTGATCCATCAACCTTAATCATCTCCTGGGTACAAAGTTGGAGGGGAAAATGTAGAAAGCTTTCAACAAAGAAATTCTATTTCATCTCTACCAAAATGTGGAATTGGAGAACTTGCAAAATCTACTAATAAATTTCTATACAAACTTTTGGAAAATGTTACTGTAGACAATCAAGCCTAGTAGATTCAGAAGTGACAGGTTCTGATTTAGATATCAGAAGAATTCAGATCACTAGGTCCACATAAAGTATTAATAAAGATATTTCTAATCCTTTCAGAATCAGAGGATACCTCTCCAATACTCCTTATCTGGTGTTTATGAATGATGGTTGGAGATCTCAGTCAGCCTCTAAAGTTTTCACTGTTTTTTCTTCCTGCCAGAGTTATTTATCTTAGTATCATATTCCTTTGCATGACACATTTCTAAACAGGAAACATTTTGTTTCTGATGAATATTATCTTTGGATATTAGTGAGTTGTGATGCCTGGGCAGCTGGAAATATATGCAAAAATTTCTGGTTTTTTAGAAGCACAAGTAATCCCTCAAAGTCTGTTTCTGCCCACATATACCAAAGAATACATGGCAATACAGTCTCACACAAAAACATGTTAAACACCTATGCAGACTCACGTGCAATCAGCTTCAACGTTTTACAATTCTATGGAATCGTTTACTATGCATTACTGTATTAATAATTAATTCTACTAATAATTAATAATTCTTTTCACATGGTAATCATGTTAGGTAATTGAGCCCGCTGACTTTAGCCCTTGTAGCTAATAAAATGGTTAAGATAATCACATAGTGACTCAAAATCTGGAAACTTGTAAATAACAAGCTCTTGGAAAGTGTTCTCAAATTTGGTAAGAAAAAAGCATTACAAATGATTGCAGCTTTACCTGGTGCAATTTAAGCCTCGCAAACAATACTTGTCATCACCCTCAGGCAGAGAGTTTCGTCTCAGGAATTCAGAATTTCCCGGCTAAGTTCTTTAAAGACAGCATAGTCTGAGACTTCACAATGTGGTTAGTCATCTCCAACCTAAAGGCATTTTGTTTTCATGGGTTGCTACCTTTTGGCACCAGAAAAAAAAAAAAAAAAAAAAAAAAAAAAAAAAAAAAAAAAAAAAAGGAAAAGTAATTCCAGGAAACATCATCCTGATGTGAATACTGCCCTGAAGTTTATAACTAAATAATAAGTGGGATACTGGATAATATTGATCTATTAATATACTTGTGTGTAACTGTAAATAGATCCTGAACTGTATGGGAAAAAAGTAGAAACAATGGCTACTGCTGTCCATTGTGTGAAAAATGGGAGGGTAGTTCAAAACAGAGAGAACACAGATAAGTCTGAATATATAGTCTGCTAAATGTGATACAGAGACATGTTTTAATAGTAATACAGCATCCTCCTAAAATGTAAAATTTCTTTGCAGTTTTTTCTTCTAAAAGACATAGACATAGCATTGCAAAGACATAATGGAGCAGGTGACATGCTGACACCCTGACCAAGATTATGCAATTTTCTCTGGGGTTATTTCAAATTAAAGTTTCTTGTTACTGTTTCGGTTTCCAATTCCCAGCACAGGATTCGTTGTGTATGTTTATGAAATCTCAGTGTCTTTGGAGACAAATGATAGCTGGGTCAACTTGACTCTGTAAAATGATTAACAAGGAGTGAATAATTTTCTTATTTACTGTTCCTCATTATCACATTGTATTCCACAACAGATTGTACCATACCAAAGTGATCACACTACTTTCCTCTACCAACAGTATGAATTATAAAAACATAGAATATCTGTACCCTGGGAATGGAAATGTGAGGAACAGAATGAGGGTGGGGATCCAGTTTGAGTGTTGAAGGGCTGTGACAAATAGGTTAACAAATCTGAACTAATGAGGTAAGCCTGTGTCCTGGCCAGCATTAATGAAAGAGTTGTTTTACAGTCTAGTTAGTTACTGCAAGGTGAGCTACACAGAGAAACCATATATATCTTGGCAACAACTATATTACTTCATGGGTACTTGAGACATTACTCATATTAGATCTCCAATTTTATTCATTTTTTCTGTGTAAGCTA
Organism: Chamaea fasciata; assembly: GCF_029207755.1. NCBI lineage: Eukaryota > Metazoa > Chordata > Aves > Passeriformes > Sylviidae > Chamaea > Chamaea fasciata. Next base: position 66,855,477 of record NW_027094089.1, read on the forward strand.
TATTCAACAGCCCAGATTGTTTAATGGAACATACACAAGAAACAGTTGTGAATTATAAGAGTCTGCCCACAAGGTGCATTTTTTAAACTGCTGATAGTCATGATCAGCCACAGAGTGCAGTGCAAGTGCTCCATTATGCTAGCAGCATTTCAGTTTAAGTCTTTTCACCCATTTCCTGATACCTGTTCTATTACAGAAAAATAGTACACTATCTTTTAATTTACATACTTAAGAACATCAGCAGTGCTACTAAGGCAATATCCATACTAAAAGCACTTTCCTTGTACACTAGCAAATCATATATTATTATGCACTGCTGCTGTTGTGGATATGGTTTAAACCAGTGCAACTTTTGCCATTCTTTTATATAGCGTTCTTTTGTAAGGCAAAAGACAAAACAGTGATCAAATAAAGTTCAGTTGTTTACTAAACCTACATGCTGGGATCTGACCATATGCATCAGGGCTTGACCTCTAATTAAAACAATGTGTCACAATGTTTTTTGCAGGTAGTCATTGTGAATTCATCAGGCTGGAGAAATTTTAATTCTGTCTTAATATTTTATTTTTGATGGACTTTATATAAAAAATGGCTTTATATTAGAAACTTCTGTTTTCATATTGGGTTTTGAATCATGTTCCTTCCACTGCAATTCAATGAAGATCTTTAAGCTATTGCTTTTTTTTTTTAACTCTGTTTATTTTTGTGATTTGTGTGCTAGATTCTCAGCTAGAACACACTGACCTTAAGTAAATTTACTTAAAGTAATGGAAAGGCTTTTAAAAATTAAATTTCATGTAATTTAGAAAGACAAGATTCACCCTAAAAGATCGAGTCCACTGAAATCAACTTATCATCTGGCTACAGTTTAATATTCAAACCTTAATACCACTTCTTCATTTTTCTTGGAATGTTTTTTTCTTATGCCATTGTTTACTTCAGCAAGAAATAGTACCTCTGCACATGCTAGTATATTTTGTATTAGCCAAAACTTTGGTTTTAAAGGAAATTCTAATTGTTAAAATGCATGTTTTAAAAAGATGTTTTCCTTTGTACTGAGCCATTGTAGTTAATTTCAAATATTCACTGACTTCTACTCCAGTTTACAGTCTTAAAAGGAGAAATTGTGAGCTATGACTGCACTCCTTCTGAAATGTAGAAATAGTTCACATATATGGCTTATTTTCCCAAAGGTAAAGACGATAAATTTATAAAATGTATTAAATTATGTAAATAAATATATTCTACTCATTAGAATCATTCATGTAGACTATACATCATTACTTACTGTGACCAAAGGCACTCTTAAAATTATTCTATTTCAAATGTATCTTTTCTGTTTGCAGTGTAAGGTGTACAAGTTCCCTTCCTTAAAATTCAAAGGTCTGTTGGAACCTGAGCTTAAATCTGCTTAAGTAAAAATTATTACACAGATTGTTATGCATAGGTAGGGCTATAATGCCAAAGAAAATGTAATGCGACATGTATAAATAAATTTTTAGTGTAACTAGCTTGGTGGCTAAAAGAAGTACATAATTAGCAACATGATTTCAATTACTGGATATTTATCTGAAGTCACTGTAACTTTCCTGGTGCTGAAACCAAAAATGTCTAAAAAGGATAGGACCTGATCATGCAGCTGCTGCAGGAGTTTAGATCTGTTATTCTCTCTATTTGGCTCAAACTGCAACAAATTCATCACTGTGTCTAAGGGCTGCAAACATTCTTTTTTTACAAAGACCTTTTCCTTCCTTCATCGTCTTTCAGTCTTCTCTGCTTTATATTTCTGATGAGCCTGTAAAACCCTTCATTATATGTCCTCTTGTCTTGCACAATCTTCCTTTCATTTTCAATATACTTACCAATTTTTCAATATTTGAACCTTGAGTTTAATCTACTGGTTTTAGTAGCAGCAATCTTCTTGATTTATATACCCCATGTGTCCTCTCCTTTTCCTTGATTTCTCTTTCTCCTTTTAAATATGATGAATCTTAGGATTCAGATTTCTTAGGTACCCAGTAATTTACCTTAGTCTTCTATTAATTTCCTTTTGCCATTTGTATGATACCTCTGCTAGTCTCTGTCTGGATCTCCCTGACGCAATCTATTCACAGGAGAAGACACTATAATCCTGCCCAAGATAATTTCCCATTGCAGAAAAGCTATCTATCTGAGCATCCTGTCAAAACACAGCTTCCAGCTCACCTTTTGACTGCAGAGGTGGTCAAAATAATACAATACAGAAAAAAAGAAACTACAGCATCAAAAAAGCACCTTGTTTATTTATTTTATATTTGTTTGTTTGTTTATTTGTTTATTTGTTTGTTTAAGGCACCACACCAGCAAAATAAATTAAATTATAAAAATCCCCTCTATTTCTTTATAAAGAAATTGTTTCCTTCATTCTAACTCACTGGAATGTGACTGAATGCTTTCTATTCTGAGTTCAATTGGAAGAAATTCTTGTGTTTAAGTTGGTAATGCCTTCTTGGGGAAAAGATATGTTACCTCAGGATTCTATAGGATTACACAGTTTCAGCTACAAACTTTGGAACTTTGAGGTAGCCCAGTTTTCAGAAGAGTTGTCAGCATTAAGAGAAAACTATTTCCTGAACTTCTGGAATCATTAAACAACTCAAATATCTTTTGGCATAAGTAATTCAATTTGGCTTAAAGAAACTTCAAAGTACTTTCTTGACAAAATGGGGTTTTTTAAGTATCAAAACATCATTCGCCACATAACTGTGTAAGCCACCTTCAAATAGAAAGAAAATTTGCTTTGGTTTTTCAGATGAGGGTGGTTAGAAAAATCACTCTGGCTATTACATAGTTTCTGAGATATTGCTAAAAAAAATCAATTAACTGGAGTGCCAAGAAAGGAAAGCTCATGTATTTTTCCTTCCTTCCTTCCTTCCTTCCTTCCTTCCTTCCTTCCTTCCTTCCTTCCTTCCTTCCTTCCTTCCTTCCTTCCTTCCTTCCTGCCTTCCTGCCTTCCTGCCTTCCTGCCTTCCTGCCTTCCTGCCTTCCTGCCTTCCTGCCTTCCTGCCTTCCTTCTTTCCTGCCTTCCTTCCTGCCTTCCTTCCTGCCTTCCTTCCTGCCTTCCTTCCTGCCTTCCTTCCTGCCTTCCTTCCTGCCTTCCTTCCTGCCTTCCTGCCTTCCTGCCTTCCTGCCTTCCTTCCTGCCTTCCTGCCTTCCTTCCTGCCTTCCTTCCTGCCTTACTTCCTGCCTGCCTGCCTGCCTGCCTGCCTGCCTGCCTTTCCTGCCTTTCCTGCCTTTCCTGCCTTTCCTGCCTGCCTGCCTGCCTGCCTGCCTGCCTGCCTGCCTTCCTTGCCTTCCTTGCCTTCCTTGCCTTCCTTGCCTTCCTTGCCTTCCTTCCTTGCCTTCCTTTCCTTCCTTTCCTTCCTGCCTTCCTTCCTTCCTGCCTCCCTTCCCTGCGTCCCTGCCTCCCTTCACTGCCTCCCTCCCCACCTCCCTTGTTATTTTAACATATTAAATCAAAACCTAAAAAACCCCCAACTTAATAACTGTCAGATCAATTATTTAATCTCTAAGAGTACAGATGTATAAGATAGAATTTTCCAGCTGTGAACAAACAGCTTTGTTATACATATGATTCAAAATTAATTTTCCTTAGTTTGTCAGTCATCTTTTAATAAAGTTTATTTTATTGGAATTTTAATTTTAATTTATTTTAGATACTGCGGTTAAGTGAATACATTCTAGTGACTGAATTTTGCTTCAGACCTAGAGAGCATTTCATGAGCTTAGGCCTGCTACCTTTTCCTTTCTTATAATTTGTTTGAAGATCCATAGATGTAACATATCTGTGAGTGTCTCTGGTCAAAAATATGTGTGGGACTCTGGCATAAATCTCAGATGCCTGAAAGATATTGTGCCAAGCTCTTAAAATTCCATTCTTTTTTTCTAACCTTGGACAAAACTTCCGATAAGCCCTTTGGAAAAGAGAAACTGGGTAGCCAAGGGGGAAAAATGGCTGAATTACTTTTCCCTCAAATTTAGTAAGCTCTGAGTTCTATGAAAAGAAACAAACTCCTCAGTGAACTATAGTGGCTCTGAAAGAGATGATGAGGTGCTGGCTTGAAGATTTATTCAAGAAAACGTCCTTGGTAAGCTCCACAAAAGAGGTTAAATTTAAGTGAAAGGGGCTTGCAAAGTCAAGGATTAATTTTTTTTTTAAAGGAAGAGAATCAAATACATTTTATTTTAAGAGGAAACAAAAGGGTAAAAAACCCCCAAAACCAGAAGAATGAAGGGCAGAATGAGTGCGTGAAGATAATAGGTGAAAGATGCCACTATTGTGGAAGATCAGATGGCAAAGCTCTGTACCTGTAAGTACAGTCATACTTACCTTGTCTCTTCTTATGGTATTGTGAATATAATTACTCTGTTCTTACCTTGATAACTTTTCTCCACAGACTTCTTTTCACCATAAATCTTTGTCTAGTTTTTCACAATTACAGTACAATCTCACTCAATAAGTCATGAGACATAACTACAGAAGTGCTATTAAACCATAAAAATTGCGAAGAAAGAGACTTGTAAGGTTTTATCCACCTGGTTTAATTGTACAAGACCAAGCAAAAAGAATCTGCAAATATCTAAAACTTCTCACATATTTATAACAACTTAATATTTAACTAGTTTTCTCAATTAAAAATAGGATAACCTGTTTCAAAACTGACTGAAGTGTCTCATGTATCATTTCCTGGATATCTATGATTTTTCTTTGAGAATGAAATTTGATCCAAATTTGATCCAAACTTAAGAAATTTTTTCATGTAAGTATAATTTGCAGATTGTATCCTTAGTGTTTTTCCCCATCTCCTTTATCTCACAATTGTGAAATACTTTTGCAAATACGAGGAAGATGAATGAAAAAATTGGGATTCCGCTTCAAAATTGAAGTTGCTGTTGAAATAAAATGTTTATATAAATAAGGATGGCCTTTCTCTTTCTCTGTATTAATTGATACAAATCTGCACTGAATTTATTGTGCCATATTCTTATGCATAAGCAAGTATTTTACATATTTTTCAAGCTGAAAAGAGAGTCAAGAACACTCTTGGTTCAAAGAGAAGAGATGATTAACTCTGTTTAGGACTTAGAGATATAAAAATAGAAAGTGCTTACTTGAGAAGGAATTTAATAGGTATCAGGACTGAAATGAGATCAAGGGAAAAAGGAACAAATTATACTTTAGATGGACTAGAAAATTTAGAGACTACTTTTTTCCTGTTCTTTTAGTTTCAGTTATAGCCATAGTTTTGGAGAAAACTAACTCATAATGGTTAATAATAATTTGGAAAATGCTCAAAACCTGCAAGTCATGACTGTAAGTCCTTTATCAAAAAGTGTATACACACAAGTAACATTTCAATAACAGGAGAATGAAGGTTCAATCATAAAATTTGATGTTAAAACATGCTTCAGACATCTACAGTTTACATAAGTGTCTTGTTCTAACTCGCATCCTGGCTGATGATATACGCACTGTTTGCTTGAAAATGCAATAGTTATGATAATGCTGCCACTTGCAAAAGAATGATATATTAAGGGCTTCTTCCATTTTATTAATGTCTTATATTAAACAACAAACAGCATACAATTTGATCAAAAATATCTTGTCCTGAAACACCTACAAGAACACTTTCTGCATACCAGTTTTTTGAACTGAAGATTCTATTGTCATGAAGTTAATTCTAATGGCAAATTACATTTTTTTTGTAGTTAAACTAAAAAATGGTGCAATGATCTTAAACATTCTTCACCACTGAAGTGCATATTATCACTGAAATTGTTTAACATACCTAAAATCTTACAAGCATAGATTTTAATAATGCAGGTTAGTGTTTTTATTTCAGAATTTGGAGCACCTTGTTCTCATAAATCAATCTTCAAAATACAAAGACTGAGCTTCAAATACATTAATTATTTCTTCTTTTTATCAGGTAAGGATGATTCATGTATTATATGAATCTCCTGAAAAATATCGAGCTTTTGAAATTCAACTATTCTTTTAAGTATTTTAGACATAATTCCAGTATATGTTAATGAATTGTTAGCCTTCAGACATTTAACTTTACATATGGCAATAGCAATCTATATAAAATTTATACATTTGGATCTGGAAGTTCCTGATGTAGCTCTCAGCAGAAAATTGTTTAAGACCATACTAATAGATTGTGGAAGTGATGGATTCCAAAATTGACTTCTTGTATTTGCAAGGAGAAGTAAGCATACAAGGGTTGTGAACACATGTAGGTTGTGAACACATTGGAAAATTGCCTATTGAATAATCTCCCTACAGAAAAAGATCAACTACTTTATAACTTTTGATTGTGTTTTTAATTAATTGAGTAATTAAAGGTGATAGTGGCTTTCACAATCACACACTTTTAAAATCAAAGTCATCCTTTGGGACTAAGCCTTTTCTCCATCACTCGTAATATCTCTTCCATTTCTCTGATGCTCAAATTCCATTTCCTCTTGAGGCTCGGTGGCTCAATGCAGCAGTATTCATTTATGCTTTATCAAATATCCCCAATGGGCAAACATCAGTTCACTCATCAGCTTGAAGGAGTGTGTTTGCTAGAGTTTGATTATCTCTCAAATGTTTCCCTAAAGCTGTAGGAATAACCTACAATTTACAACTCATTCCTGAGAAAAACTGCGGCCCAATGAAATCTGGAAATGTGATGTATAGCTTAGCATTTCTTGAAAGATGTCAATTTCTGTCAGGTTTAATTTCTTTGCTTTACTTTCTTGTCATTTTGAAAACAGAAATAGTTTGAGTTTCACAATGAAAAATAAACTCCTTTTATGTTTAGAAACTTTTGCACTATGTGCCCTCTTTTATGTTTGTTCAGTTTGAATGAAGTGTGAAAAGTGTGCCAGAGAGACAGAGATGTGGCATCTACTAAAAGTGGAAAGTTATTATCTTGGACAATATTGTAAACTGAGACTTGATTCTAGGTGCAGTTATTTCTAAATTTTAGCAACAAAACTCTCAACTTTTATAGTTGATAACACTTCTAGGAGCATTCAAGGAGCATCTTGAATATAACCATGGATCATGTACACTTATGTCTTTCCGTGTTAATGTTTGGAATTCTACTTGCCCTGTCTGTTAAAACACAATAGGAGAAGACATGTTAGGAAGGTTCTCTTCTGCAAAATTGCTTTGTGCAGGAACTGAAGACTACTTGCTGCATAAGGCAAGTCCCTGAGGAGAATAATACTGGGAGTGCCTGGAATATGAGACACATTTTCTCAGGTCCATCTGAAAGCAGAGACTAAAAGAAAATTAAAAACTTGCCAGCTTGCTAAGTGCAGTTTCCTGCCATAAGTACACAATGTTAATACTTAATGATTTTCATTACGCTCTGTCTTCCAGCTGGAATGTGTTTTTCAGAAGAAAGGAAATCTAAATACCCTAAGACATGCCTATTTGAATGGCCACCATCCTTTCCTGCAAAGATAGTCATAGCGAATTCATATTTAAAGGACTGCAGAAAATTTGCTGACATTTCGGTTCTTCATGAAACAAGACTTGATATCCTTTACATACTACAGAAATAACATGAATTTATTTGGTGTAGAGATGGGTGGGAAGGTAAGGCTGAAACAAGAGGGAGAGGAAATTAGTTATTCATAATATTTTGTCTAAGATCTAAGTTTTTTTCATGTTTGCTTCAAATTTATGACTTTCTCTATTGTGATGGATACAATGTTTCAAAATTGCAAGAGGCAACTTAAAACCTGGGACCTGAGTTTTCCTTCCCCTAGCCTCTTTTTTAATATGTGAAACCAAAATAAATAAATAAAATTCTCTCTGTGTGGATACATGAGGTTACATTCTTGACTGCATGGGCTTTTGTAATATACCTTCAAGGCACAGAGTACGCAAGTCTGAGAGAGAGGAGGATCATTTAATTTCATTTTGTTTTGTTTCATAGCTTTTATCTTCCTGTGTATACAGGCTAAACTTTCTTTGCCTCAGTCACACTCTTATTTTCTTCTGCTGTTTCATTTTGCTGTATCTGCATTTATTTGATAACCTGTGGCTTAAAAATATTTTCCTTTCTGGCAGAGATTTCACTGATTTCTGCCATATGTTGGCTTGTATCAGATTATTTCTTTTTTGCCAACACATTGTTTTTTAGCTTCTCAGTTTCTGTAACAGAGTTGTTAGATTTTTTTTTTTAACTTCTTACAATTTATAAACTTATTTTTCTTCTTTTTTAACCCTCCCTTTTATATATTGCCAGTGTGAACATAATCTACCATATGTAAAACTTCAATTCACTCAATATACCTGACTGTAAATGTGATCCAATTAACATTGGATCCCTTAAAAAAACCCCCTAATAATCCCTTAAAACGACAGTGAAAACACATAAAGATCTGGCATGAATCACCTGATGAATCTATGACTATTTCTTGTCAATACAGACACTTAATTTTCTGTGGTTTTCAGGTTACCACTATTCAACTCATACAATTTTTTTTTTTTGCTTAAATCTGCCTAAATTTCTGTGTAAACAAAATCAATGTACTGTTAAAAATATAATATTAAAATAACAATATATGAATATATGTATTTATGCATTTCATCAGGAAATGTTGATATTTTATGTGTCTTTTTGTGTGCATAGGTAATTAAATTACCTTTTAATCAAAAAATATTGGTTGAGTTTCTTTTCTACAAAGGCAGACTACTCCAATATTATCATCTACTTAGTTGAAATCAGCTATACTATGCAGAATATTTGCAGGAATTTCCTCTGCTGCCTTTATTTTAGTAGCTGCCAATAATATTAGAGGTGAAGAAGCTTGATTGGCAGAAAGGCTCCTTGACAAGTTGGTCAGTTCTTGAATGATTAATTCTAAAACTAAACGTGTTACTAGGGGTGTGTTGCTCTGTATAGCCTATACCTGAGTTGACAGGCCATTCTAAGATTGAATATTCACTGATCTACATTGGGTTTTTTTAATTGTGTGTCTAGCTCTTTCTCCTCTCTTTAAAGGCAGTCCTATTTTTTGCTCCATAAACATTTTTTATTCCCCCTACACTCCAAAAACTCAAATGCACCATTTTTCTTATTAAATATACTTATTCTTTATTTGGTAGGTAATTTTTTCAGATATATGTGAAATTCGTAGTAATCATCAATTGTTAGTTTAGAACCCATTTTTAAAATTATAATCCCATCAAGAAATTTCATTTGTTGTGCAGCCGGCCCACCTATGCCTTCTACAAAAATGCATTAAAATATGAAGCAATAGAATAAATTATATAGTATGAATAATTTGGGAAACTTTTATTCTCACAATATTCAACTAAAATCCTGTCCATGTTGATGCTTATTATGATCTGTTGCATTTTCAGATCTAATGACTTTGTTTGCTGCAACTATGGGATTTGCATAATTTTCTCAGCCCGCTGAACTATCAATAGATTTCTGTTAAACCTCATGACTAAGATTTGGTGTTTACCTAAATCAATACACAAAAAGGAATCTTTACAAAAGGAATAACTTCCGACATAGATTGCGTCACCTGCAGGCTTTTTAGAAAACCTCATATTTTATTGAACTCTTTTCTCAGATGATAACATCAATGGCATTTTCCTCAGAAGTGTGTTATCAAAAGTGTGCCATAGATGTGCATTTCTTAATCTCAGTTTTTGGGACATGACTTTGGTTGCTGTTGAGCAGGAGTCTACCAATATCGGTCCCTAAATTTAAACAGACCCTAAACTAAAGTTCTCTAATTCTTCTGATTTGTTATATTTTACTCTTTCTTTGTCTTTACACCTTTCAGACATATTTGATAAATAGACAAGTTACCAGAAGTGAAGATGTATGGCATATTTTTCAATTCAATGGAATTCAGGGAAAAAAGATGTCCTGATGCCTAGAAGTATTAGTTCCAGGGATAAGCACATAAGATCATCAGAAAAAAAAAATGCTACTCCATAGAGACTGCATTCAACTCTTCCTGTAGCTTTAGGACTTCTTTGTTAAAGCAATAATCCTGATGAAGAGACTCATGGCTTACTGGGCATAAGTGAGCCACTGTAATTTGCCTGAGTAAAAGTAAGATTGTACCATTCTAGTTAGTCCTTCTTTGTAATGGAAAATATGATGACCTAACTGACAGAGCACTGTCTCACCAAGAAAAGTATTGTGAAAATCATTTTGAATCACCTAAGTCGATGAAATAATAGAGAAGCTTGATGTTGAAATTCTCATTTTGGATAATGGCATTTGTGAATGTTTATATGCATAAATTTAAAAATCAGTTTACATATTTTCTCTCTTGCTGGAGAACAATTCAGACCCTGAATAGAAAGTTATTCAGGTTCATTTGCTCATTCACAATACAGCACCTCACCTGTGATAAAAATGAGGAAACTTATGCATGTAACCAGACCTAGACATACTCTCTAACACACATTGCATTTCTGCTGTAAAAGAATTCACAGTATCTCCCCCAGATTATTTTCTCTCTTTTTGGCTGACTTACAGCCTTTAAGCCTCAAGAACTCTGTAACTTCCTTAGGTGATGGGTGCATTTCAATGAGCTGAACTTTTGCCCTAGGCAATTGCAAGACGAGAGACTATTACCTCTTAGATAATGAGTATGGAGAATAGGAAGATGGACAGTGTTGGCCATCCCTGCTACAGTGTCACCAGAAGAACCTGATAAGTACAGAGTTAATAGAATGCCAAATTACTGTTGGTTTGAATGCAAATCTGCTCAAGTAATTTCATTTCCTCTCCCACCAGCGGCATTCCTCAGACTTTCTGTATAACAGATACATACAAGTACAATTTTCAGATGATTCTGGTAAAGTGTAGGAACATTTCATACCATAAAAGGAACATTTGTTTATAATGTGACCTCTGAAAATACTCTACTACTTCAAACACGATTTCATTTTAGAAGTGTTTTCTGAGTGAGAAGTGTTTCTATATGTAAATTTCAATTGTTAACCCTAAAGTGAAGTTCATTAAAGGCACATATAGATAAAAAAAACCACTTGAAGTATTTTTACATGTTTGCGGGTTTTTTGGTTTTGTTTTGGTGTTTTGTTTTTGTTTTTGGTGTTTTTTCTTTCTTTTTTTTTGTTGTTGTTGCTGTTGTTGTTTTGTTTTTTTTTTTTTTTTTAGTTTAAAAAATAATTATGAACTATCTAGCAACTATCAGTTTGCTGATAATGATTCATGATATCCCTTTTTTTACGTAAGAGCATATATACACCTTCTTGAAAAAATAAAATTCATTTTAGACTAATAATGTAAAATGACGTCTTTTTAGAAAGTAACTTTCCTGTTCATTAAAAAGCCCTAGTATTTACTTTAAGAAAACAGGCTGCCATACTTGCTATTTTCACAACTTTCAAAAAGGGATCAAAGCAATGATCCAATGTCTAGCTGTTTTGACATTAACATAGCTGACCCATGCACAGAATATTAGTCGTTTCTTGAATACTTTTTGTATTACTAAGGTAAGGTCTCCAAAATACACTACCCCTGTTCTGTAAAGTGAGAGATATTATCTATTTAGCTGAAAAACAATGATGAATGTTGTTTTCATCCTATAATTTCCCTCATATTTCTCCTGAAACATGTAAATCACTGATCTGCTTGCAAAATCAGATGAACATGGACCCTTGATATGGAGAAAAAATGAAATTCAAAAACCTACTTATTATATAATTAATTCAACAAACACAAGACTAATTCTACCATTTTGTGCATCCCTCAAGAAATGGAAATTTTACATTGCAGGAATAGATGCTCTGTACTTAAATGTTGATTCCTCTGGCTGTTGAACTGGAATGATATGAAAATTAATACTTTAATGTTGAAGCTTTTATGCAAACTCAGGGTGACTAACATCAGTGTTGCCGATCTATTGTGGCACTCTAATACTCTATTCACCCATTTATTGTGTATAATTGTGTTTGGTAGTATAGGGCAGTAACTAAGAGAGAAAAAGTGTGTCATATGACTGACTCTTTAAAAAAAACCCCAACCTAATCTTTGTCTCTAACTGCCATTCTAGTTACAATTTGGGAGAGGAAGAAGACATGAAGAACTTTGTAGCTTTATTTTTCATCATTGTGTAGAATGAGACATATATGTCTCCTGCCTTGAACAACTTTTTGTTTCAATAACTTTTGTGAGATGACAGTAGTTTGGCTGGATTGCTGCAAAAAAATGCTGTGAGACTGTTCCCATGAATGAATTAGTATTTTAAAGCTTTAGGGTGTGCAATACTGAGGAAGAAAATAATGAATGAGACAAGGTACAGGTTGGAAAGAACATTGCTGCTTTTTGCTACTTTTCATTCTCAGACTACATTGGTTGAAGGTAGCTCACACTTTCTTTAAGAGTCCTGAAATGAATAGCCAAGGACTAGGGAGACCTCAAGGGTGCAAAACTGATCATAGGGCAGAATAAAACAATATGGAGGATCAAGTCAAATGGAAAATTTTCTGTTAATTTCAAAGTTATCTGGTTTCTCTAGAGTTGCTTGTGCCATCTAATCCTTTGCAAGTTTTCTTATCTACATATACATATACAGAAGAAACTTTTTATTCATCAAAGTATCTTCATAAGGGCAAAAATCTACCACATGCTTACAACATAGAAGGACCATTAACTGTCATTTGTAAATTACATATACATTAATTCTAGTTTTATACTTCAATTTTTGTACCATAATTTACTGAACTTCCATGTTATTTCTTTTACTAACTTTTCTTTATAATTGAATGGAATTTTACACTTAGTTTTTTTTTTTTTTCTTTTTGCTAGTGTCATGGATGTGAACATAATCCTGTACCAACTTTTCTTGTACAGGTGTATTGGCATCATACATAACTAATATGCCATGCTTGGGTTGAATTTTCACAGTTCTCCTTTTCTTTTTTGAATCTTAACAGCCTTTTCCACACAAGTCTACTATGTACGTGAAATTTGTAACATACATCTCCTCCTTCTGGAAAATTATGATATTGACATTATTTTTATGTTTAGTAGTTAAATGACTAAAAAAAGCCGAAGTAATATGCACAGTATTTGAATATTGAATTCAACATGCTTTATTTAAAAAAAAAAATAATCATATAAGCTGATCCCGCAACTGACTGCCACCAGACACAACAGTCCTGTTTCTCTGTCCTCCTTTTTGTTTGCTGGTACTGAGATTTGTTTGGCTTTAGAGTAAACTTGTTGCTAGGGAGATTGGTCAGAATTTGAGCTATTTTTTGCCTCAGAGACCTGAACCATATCACTACTAGGCAGTGGACACCAAGGCTTTTAATGGTTTAGGGTTTTAGAGGGCAGAGTTCCACATGTAAAAGCATATCCCAAGAAGACAGGGAATGTCCATTCTTTTATTCCTTTGCTTTTCTCCCCTCTTGTTTTTACCTGAGAGCAGTCCAACCCTTTTATTTCAATAATGAAATTGCCATCTGGCTCACACCACCTCACTGAAATTGCCACCTGATTGGTAGAAGAAAAGCAGACTAACACATGTTTTTACATGGAGAGTCTTGCTTTCTGAGAACCCAAACTAGCTTAATTTTTACTCTGAAAATAAGTGACTGTTAGGATTCAGCTATTAAAAATGTGAAATAGAGGCCTCAGGTCAAGTTAAGGTACAAATAAGACCATATGACAAATTCTCGTTATGGATTATATTTAGCAGTAAAAGTGATGTACAGGGAGAGATAAAAGGAAATAGAAAATAGGTGGTGGGAGACAGAGGGAGTGACAGAAACAGATTAAGTAGAAAATATGGATCTATGGAGCCTTGTAGAGTCCAGTTAATTGTTTTCTTTTGGTTTTCTTGGTGGTGAGTGTCCCACAAAACACAGAATTCAATGGATGAGTGTAAGTCGAAGCCATGGGACTGCCCAGGTGCTTCTTGTGAGGGGGTAAGAGGGAAAGTTTGGCACTGCCCCTTGTAACACACTCTGGATCTCCTGCATCCCTGTGCATCATGTGCAGTTGTCTGGTGCGAAGTGTCAGCAACGAGTCATCGGGAGCTGCAGGGGTCTTTGATGGTTTATGGCACCTTCTCAAGTGAAAGTCTCATGTGTATGTGGTCTTCCTGGGGTGGGGTGGGGTTTATAATTGAGCTGGAGCTAACTCCCTGTATCTAGAGGTTACAACACGTACCTAAAACCTTTCCTCCTCCACCCCAATCTCAGCCAGAGCTGATTTTCAGGACACTTGCTTTATTTGTGGATTCTTTCTTCTCCCTCATTCTTATTTGTTTCTTCCTAGACCTGAGATAATTGGACAATAGTGTTACATTTATCTTATCTCAAGGTCCCTTAGGTGATAGTGATACATTCTGTAATGGTGACTAGTAGGTCATATCCTAAAGCATTTATTCTACAAATTCATGAATTTAAATCCTTGGATTACAGGAAATGATCATCAGAGAAATGTTCATGGTGAGAAAGAATTTTCAGAGTATTTTCAAGGTATTTTAAAATAGTTTATTAAGCTGGTCTGAGTGGAAAATAATTTAAAAAACTGAAGAATTCTACTTCCTTTTCAGACACTAAAAGAAGTGTTGATGATTGTTCAGAATCAAATAGAAAAAAGTCTTTTTCCTAGTCCCTGTCTAATCCTAATCAATTATAATTGTGTGCTTTACCGGGGACCTCTTAGACAAATCTAATTTTCTATATCTAGAAAATTGATATAACCAGTCATAAAAACAAAATGTATAAATCTGGACACTATTTAAAACACTAAGCACACTTGTTAGAAAAATAATTATTTTTAAGTGTTTTCATGTGTAAAATGAAATAAAATGGATAAGAAAATTCAGTGTAACAAATATGGTGTCTTCGATGTTTGTCTCTGTCCATTCAGAAGAAAACAAAATTCGAATGAAACAATAATATTTAAAGGTGTATTAAACAGAATAAACTGCTATATTTAAATCTATTTATATATTAGATATATAAACAGATCTATTTAAACAGAATAGATCTAAAAAGAAAATATTTGAAATTATGAAACTCTTTTCAGATTAAACTCAGATTTTTAAAATGAATTCCGGTACCCTATTTTAACTCAAGGAACTCTAATATTGATTCAAAAATAAGCCACTCAGTTATAAACTCTCTAAAACTTCATTAGATTATCACTTTTTTCACACAATGAATTTTAAGAATGTAGTTCTTTGGTCCCTCCATGTCACAAGGAATCTTTTTCCATGTCAGAAATATCTTAAAGTGTTTTGAATTAAACCTTAGTGAGCCCTATGGTCTTTAGTTCTTCTGAAAATCAAGCAGTTTAAATATATGCTCTTGAAATACATCTGTTGTTGAATCTTGCCTCCTCATACTAATGTTAAAATTTGGGTGCTACAGCATCCATACATTTTTTTCAAAACATTTTCCACCTGTTTTATAGAAAGATAAGGTAGACAATAATTTTGTGTCTCAAACTATGCTTCTGAAGAACTTGTATACACATGTTATATTGACACAGTTTTTATTGAAATGCATTTGGTGTTCTTATGGGCTTAAAGTCTTCAATTTCATTACAAAGTAGGTGTGTGTATATTGCTATATTTTCACGTCGCCTCATCAGAGGATCCCTTTTCACTGGAGGCAATTGCAAATCACAGTGTAATTCTCAGCAGGAACACTAAGGAATAGAAGACTGGATATTGCAGCATCCAGGAATGGTTTTCTAATGCATAGCTAAATAAGAGATAAGAGACCTTCATGGTCAAAATTATTAAAGAAAAAAGAAAAGAAAGTGAGTTGTTTCATTAATTGCAGTATGATTTGACTGAGACTTACACTTCATAAGAGAAAAAAATCTTTCTCCCCCACCCATGCCTAATATTATTGGTGACTTTAAAAATATTTAAGAAACAATTCTTATGGAGAGAATTTGCAGATGAAAAGATAAATAATCTACATTGAAAATATTTGAATTTTTGCCATAATTATGTTCTCTTTCCCTGAGGGAGACAAAAATTTCCAGGTTACATCTGTATTCTCCTATGATATATGCTTCTTAGAATATGTAGATATATATTCCTGAAAGACTTTCTCTGTGTCTGTCCCTTAATGTCCTAGAAAAAATTATAATAATTTCTTCCATATATTCTGTTCTTCATCTTTATTTATTTAACTTCGAAAAAAGTACTGCAGATGTAAAAAGACAAATCTATTTGGTTTTATTCCAAAGAGTGGTAATGTATTTTAAATTATTTGCATACTATGGCATAACCTAAATTAGTCATTCCAGTTGTTAATAGTTTGACTTTTCCATTAAAAAATATATTGTGAAGAAAGAGGTAAGAAAAATATCTGTACTGAATTATGCCATAAACTTTAGCACAAAGCAGAGACTTATTAACTAGAAGGCTTTGAAACAAAATCTTCAGAGTTTAACATTTGATACATTATTCTCCATGCTGCACTACTGAACTAAATTAATTCACCTTAGAATGCTGATATGGGATACTCCATTAGTGAAAATATTTAAAGTAATAATATGCCTTTTTCCTTTAAATCCAGATAATGTTAATTCAGTTTTAAAAATTGATTTTCCACTGTCTTGCAGTGAAATTTAGCCAGTTGTTGGTTTGAGGTTTATTTATAATGGTAACCCTATAAAGTTTCCATATCTTTCATCATTTTCAACTTTGGCTTTATGACAATAGTTTGGTTTATAAAAAAATAGCATCTTGGTTTATTTAAGCATTCACAGGGATAATAAAATAGATGTTTATAATGTCTCCATTTAATAGTGTAACACTTTATATATTGTCTTTGTCTGGGGTTAATTTTGTAAGCACTTGCTCACATGCTAAACATTACCCCTTTCAGTACCTTGAACTATTAACTCTTGGTATGAAGGGAAAACACACATCATCTTGTATCTAAAAAAGCAGGATGTCCTTTGTTACACCAAAGTCATTCCTGAGGTCTGTGAGAAAATCTAAAAACAGAATTTTAAAGATATGGTTGCAAATATATGCAACTGCCTTGTGGGAGATATGGTAATATAGGGTTATAACACATGATAAGGGTTTAAGACCTTTAATAAGCTGCATGACAGTTTCGTAGTGTCTATGCTATTTTCTGACTTTGCTATCATTTTTGGATGGACTTGATTTAGTTTAGTTCTGGTCTACCTAAGCTCCTGAGCTAATGGTTCAATTGTATGTCAGGAGGAGACCATGGTAGCCACTCAATAATGATACAACTTAGTCTTCCTTAGAAGCACAACAGTGTTAATAAAAAACCCCAGTGACAATCAAGGCATCTCTAGAGAGGCTAAAAATACTACTTCTGCACTTTGTTGATAAAAGGTCAAAACACTCATGTGCTTCTACATATTTTTGATGGAAGTACATGCATCACAACATTTACCCCCCAAATGCGTTGTCAAACTAGGCATGTCATTCATACAGCATCATCTGTGTAGTACTTTATACCTCTGCAACCGTGTGCAGTATTTAGTTAAATTAGAACAGTACCCTGCAGTATTCTGGTCTGTTGTACTGTTTTCTGATTATTGATTATTAAATTGTGTGGGGGAAAAAGGGTGAAAATTATTTCACCATTTGTACTTATGTTAATCAATCAAATAGGATTTCTTTAAGAGAAGGAATATGTGGATTTAAGTAAATAAAAACCAAACAGTTAATTAGTACATAGGGTGAAATTAAGAATGATGATCTGACAAAATAGTAATTAAAAAAAAGAAAAAAAGGAGGATTAAAGGACAATTGTTAAAACTAACTGGTATAATACAGTTGCATATAATTCAAAGGCATAATTAATTTTTTGTTTCTTAATTAAGAACTTAATGACAATTTTATATTGATTAGTATATTTTAAGCACATTTAAGACATCTTTAGGCTCTCCAATTTGAAGTAATGATATTGAAATAGTGCTATTTAACCTCTCTACTTTGATATTAAATTTCAAGGCTGCCAAAGAGATAGCAGAAAATTGACTTTCCAATAAAACAATTTCACTGTTCTTTTGGTGAGTTTGTGATAGTTTGCACATACTGAATCCAAATTTCTTTCCTAATTAAAGCAAATAAAATAAAAAAAAAATTGGCATAGTCTTGTCGTGAGTAGTTGCCAAACTGTTAAGCTCAACATACATTGAATATTTTATTTAAAAGTGATTTATGGGAAAAATTACCAGTGATGACAGACAATATTTTGCTTAAGTTTATTTTCTTTAATGTCAGCAGTTTTAATGATGTGATATCATTATGTATTCAAATACCAAGAATATGTATGAATTCAAGCTGTACAAAGCCCTTAATAACTATATTATAAAACACTGTCAATTTATAAAATTTATTCCAAATGTTTCTGTCCATTTCCTGAGAATATCTAGTTACTCATGTTGAAAGTGTTAAGTAGGATAATAAATTAATCTTTATTTTCCTTTTCTTTTTTTAATCTAGGGAGAAAAATTTTATCTTCCTCTTGTGTGCCCTAAGACGTCTTCCAACAGGAAGTGCTATTATTTTAGTTGTTTACAGAACATGTCTGGTCAAGAAGAAAAATATCAAACAAAAATATCAAAACCACTACTGAAAGCAAAAGCAATGAAATTAGACAGGAGTATGCCAAGAACTCATATTATCTGTCTGATGATAAAGAAAATAGGTAAAAAATAGAAATATAAAACATTTATCTTACTGGGAATTAGAGAGGTAAGGAACTAGTGTTGGGTCATGAGCAATGTCTGTGTTTCTGTCTCCCTAATTAAGCATATTCCAGGGGCATGGAAATAATTTTTAAAAACTCCAAAACAAAACAAAGAGCAACTAAAAAACTGTCATTCTCCCTTACTATTTCATATCCAATTAATAAAGCTAACAAAAAATTAGCTTTCTTTCCTTACCTCAATGTGTGACATTATAGCTGTAGAATATCCACAAGTGAACAGTGTTTTTTCTTCCAAACTGGAACTCTGAGACTTTGCTCAAGTTGCAGTATAAGTATACACCAAATATTGTATAATATATCTTGTGTCAAGTCTGAGTGATGACACTGCCACACTGTGCTCAGGACATTCTTTCACAGAGCACATATGTGAATACTTGTAACTTACACTTGCAACACTGCAGAGAAAGAAGACCGAGCGTTTCTATAAAATAACTTTCCTGATCATAAAGTAAGTTTTCCCTGAAAGGATTCAACTTAAGTATGGAGGCAACGCAGTGCAAGAATGAAATTAAAATTTGAGCTATCAAGATCACGATGGATGACAGGCTTCTGTAAATTAAAACTTCCACTTCTTCAGCTTTTGCACTTCAGATATTCCATGACTTTGACTTATTCCATGCCCATGTGTAGACCCTGAGTATCCCCTAGTTTCCTAGGTCTGATATTCAGGAAGATTAAAAAGCCTGAGATGATAGTATAATTCTGTTAAACATGGTAGTGACCAAGTTAAAAAAAAAAAAAATACTGCTTCTTCACTCCTGCAAAGTAAGAGAAGCATTGAAAAATTTCCTGTCTTTGATGGGAAAAGAACAAAACAATGAATATACAGTGAATATATCAAATATAGGGACTAACTTAAAGTCTGTATCAGTGTGGGAAGAAAGAAACAATAGAAATATCTTCTGTTTCTCAGTACCTACAAAGCAGGAATACAGATAACCTGTTTAGATTCAATTTCCATTGGATATTTAGCTGTAGATGTGGGAGTGTTACAGTTCTGCCTTTTGCGTAATTAACCATGTCAACATTGCTCTCTGCTTTCTCCATTTCTTTTTAAAGTTTAGTCAGCTTTTTAATTACTCACCACTGAGCCTTACCAGGAAAAACCTAAACAAACAAGCAAAAAACCAAACTCCTCTCCCCACAAAACAACTAGGAAGCATCACTAGGTGAATAATAACAGAATGTATTAAGAATGTTGCACATGACTAAGTAAGCCATATATTTCGAAGACCTAACATTTTTGAAACCTTGTCCTGTCTTCAGTTTCTATCAGATCTCTCTACTTTTCTGAGATCATAAGATAATTAATTAATATAATGTTTATATCCAGTTGTACAATAATTTTTTAAATTTGATTTTTAAATTACATGAATTCAAGAAGTTGAAAGTCAATAATAATGTTCAGAAGTCAGCATTAATATATTCCTAAGGTTTTTAATATACACTAGAGATGTGACTAATTTGAAAAAATAAAGTAAAATCTTCACAATGAACTTTAAACCCTATTATTTAATAATTGCTCAAGCCTGAAACCTCTTTTCTTACAGGGATTGGCCATCTCAGAAAAATGGAAAATAAAGGTATATATCACTGAATGAATCTTGCTTGGATGCACTAAACCTAAAATATAATTTTTCACCATCTTTGACCATACTGGTAAAATATTTTACTGATGTCATATCAAAATGCTATGACATTAAATGGCCAATAACTTAAAGTAAAACTTAATAGGTTTAGTGTCATTATAGGACACAAAAAGAACAATACACACACTGTCAAGTCGTCAGGGCAAAAAGACAAAAGTTTATTTTCTACTTTGGTTTATATAGATTTTGGACAATGACCAGGGATTGGACAATGAGGTTGCCACCTTTCCAACTACAGTGGTCAAACTAGAAGTCCATCAATTGTCCCTCCTCAAGAGAGGAATGATAAACAAAAAGGACAGTTTACATTAACATCACTTTGTTTCCATGAAAATCTGTGAGAAACTCCACTACAAAAATGCAAACGTCAGAAGGCTGAAAAAGATCAGGGCGACAGTTTAGGATCTGGAAAAATCTTTTTTTGTCAAATCTTAGTGTTGCAACTCCATGTTATTACTGCTTGAGGTCCCTGTATAGATAAATAAAAGGCTATTGCTTAACAGACTCAGATACATTTCATTGAAGGCAAGTTCTTAAATAGCTACACAGGATCATCATTACTGTACAAAAGTCCTTTTATTTTGAGAAGAATTACTATAAACCTAAGAACTTAATTTCCCTTATATTTAATTTTGCATTTCAGAATGCATGTGTGACAAAATTTAGTAAAAAATTAACGTCTCAGGACAACTCCATCATGACTTTGTAAGCATCTCAAGGTAATCATATATGCAAATTGCTAGGTAGGTATGTACATATTCTAATACATGTACAAGAAACTGATTTACATGCACAGTGGGATCCCATCTTTTGAAAATGTGTGTTTGATTTCAATCTGGTAAAATGCCCTTAGCAAAGAGAGTAGTGGATTCTAGTTCTCTGGTGCCACATTGTACAACACAGGACATGCAGGCAGTAATGCAGGTAGACAAGTCATTTTTGTCTGTCTCATTCTTTAAATACCGCAAGAAAGAATGTGTCACAATGTGGAGATCCTTATCAATGAAGTCATAATTTAGATTTTTTTTATAGTCTTGGAGACCACAGATTAGGCTCCACAAGAGGTCAGTGATTATTTAAAGGAAATTTATCTAAACAGTTACATCTCTGATTTCCTCAATTTAACATTTTGAAGAGAAAAGCTCAAAAAGTCTATAAAAACCAGATGATTTATATTTAAAAAATCAGCCCCCAAATTCTCTATAGGTTGAAATCAAACACTTGTTAACATTACTGAGAAGAAACATGCTGATCTGTCCCATTTGGAACTGCTGTTTCTCAGACCTGAAAAAAGGTCTGCACTGTAGATGAAACAGTGTCTACTGAATGATTTTTTTCCTCAAGTACAGTCCTATCAGAAAATTGTCCTTTCTTTGATGATAAATTGATCATATTTAATAATACTCTTTAAACTCCACAGGCATCAAAACGGCAGAAAAAGAAAGGGAATGTCTCTGTGAGTTTCTAAGTTGCAGGGCACCAAAATGCCTGAAAATGAACTGGATTGTTAATCGTCTTTCTAGATACTGTCAGAATAATGCATTTTTTATAAATGTAGTCATTTTATGAAACAAAAAGCTTAAAAAACACATGCTACAGACTATACCATTTTAATGACTAGAAAACCACAAAAATAATAGTGGAACACTGGGCTGCAAATCAGGTTTTAAATCCCTCAGAAACAGTAGTAATTTACATATTTTAGTTCATATTGGCCTCACAGAGAGATGGGGTACTTTGTACATGTCTGTGCTATACTGTGGAATAATTCAGCAGTTTCATTTTTCATGTATACAAGACAACAAAAATAACAAAAGACCAGGTGTGTGTCCCCATCACTCAATATAATCACCCATATTGAGTGATTTCTCACAAGCAGTATAACCACCAGGAACTGAGTCTTAATGACTTTCTCTTTTGGTCCTGCATTTTTTGCTAGTTTTGAATTGAGTTCTATCAACTTAATATAATATCCATTGACACTCAGTCCTGGACTTTGAAGGTGGATCTGTGATGATTATTTCCTAAACATGATGTTCCTCTCAGCCTTTAATGAAGAACATAGTGCATATTCTCATTTGTTCTGGTTTTATAAATATACACATAATTCCTCACAGCCAAGACTAAGTCTGGATAATTATAGGGTTTATTGCACAGTAGAAGATGCCATAAAGTGCAAACAATAGTGCACACAGAAAAAACACATACAGCCATTTTAGTGCCACTTGTTTACAATGGTTGAAAGTGGTATTTAAGAATTGTACTACTTTGCTCTAGCAGTGACAGTGAAAAGATCTTCATCAGCAGTAATGTGTGAACAATGAAATGAATTTTATGAATTATGTTTATTGCTTAAAACACCTATGTAAACAATCCTTTCTTCATCTGTTACAATATCTGGTCTGGGAAGAACATTTTGTACAGTAATGAGTCTTATCTTGAGGGTGAAAGAAGATATATTATATTTGCCATTTTTCATTAGCTCCTTCTAGGAACATCTCAATAATCTGTTAGTTATCATTTCTGCTACAAGAATTTGGATACAACATATTTATAGTTTATAAAGTATTTTCTGGTAATGGAAAATTAAAAGAACTTGTCATTAATGAATATAGTTTTCAGAGTGTAATCAACAGAGTCAGCAAGAAGACTTAAGTTTTAAGGTATTGAATAACTCAATTCCTTTGGACTTCTCCTGTAGCTGCTGGGGATGAACACTTTTGAAAATAACGATGACAAAGTTGAAGTATAAGCATTACAATAATCACTGGTTCTCCTAATGTGTCCTTTTGCTGCTAGTTGTATTTAATTTCAGAAGTTTTGTTTCTGTACCATGTTCATCCTAGGTCCTTTTGGAGATACATGATGAAAAATCAGTTTCTACAGACCATAAGTTCATTTTACCATAGGTTAGTGTATAATTTTTCCTTTTCTCCAAAGAAAGTTAGGGGACCAGTGGTCTGATTCTCTATGTTCATTTAAGAACTGTCAGTTGTGTCAGCTGACTCAGCCTGGTGTGTCCAACCTTGTAGTTTGACCCAGTATCTGTTTCAAATTAGGAGATTCTGATCTATAATGATCCCAGTAAGAAAAATACTTCAACACCATAAAGTAAAATGTAAAATGGTTTTCAGCTGATTTGTCAACAAATATCATAGATAAACTTAAATGTTCCTTTAGATGTTGGGAGTTCTGGGTGCAGAAGCATTAACTGGATAATGCAGATAAATTGCAAACTTCTTGCTGTTCCTGATGGGTAAAGAATGGTTTTACCAGGTCCAGCATTCCCTTGATACGTAAGTTATCACCTAAGCAAGTGTGTGGTCATGAAGGATAAATCTGCAGAGCTCTCTTGTAATCACCATTGTTATTCTGAATTCCACTAGAATAGCTCTTTTCTAGTATTTTAGAAATACTAGCTTTTTTGAAGTTTGTTCCATCATACTTGATGCCATATGCAATATGATGGTTTAGTGATTGGGAATAAAGTTCAAGTATAATAGTTCCTTGAATGATTATGCAGACCTCATTTTGCTTATAAAAGAAAATTTGGCAATACAAGATGTCTATTTTGAAGTTTTGATCCTGTGTGGATTCTTTTTCACTCTTTCTGTCCGAGCCAAAATAATGCTGTTCACTTGAACTTGTTATTGAAATTACCTAAAGGAAGCTGACATGGTTTCTAAGGAGAGTGTGCACACACACCAAGTAGTCATTGCCAGTGCTAGAATTTTGTACTGCTGTTAATTTTGTATTCTAATATAGAACTAATATAGAACACATGTGCAGATCCCTAGAGTAAATTGAGGTATGTGGGCAGGTTCATGTGAGCTAGAGCATTCAGAGCCATGACCACACCCATTACAGCATTTCTTTCCAAATCACAACCAGTTCTCCAGAAGAAGCAGCTTTCACTTAAACCAACACAAACACTTCAAGGGAGACAGCATCTTTCTTCTGCTTTTTTGAGGAGAGCAACTGTTTATATTGAGAGGTATTTTGTGTCTCTCTCTTTCTTACAGGCTTTCCATCTAAAGGAATATTTAAACCTATTCTTCATGTTTCTTCCAGCCTATGAGAATTTTTGTCCTGGCTTGGAGTATAGGATCTGCACAAAGTATTCTATCACCATCTTCATGAACTGTTGAATCCAGGTGGGGCAGTGTTTTCCCAGACACCCTCCCTCTGGGCCATTATCTTCTGTTAATGGCCCATCAAATTCCTTGCCCATGACTCATAGATAACACCCTCTGGGAGCTATCTCTGTTTAATGGGCCATCAAGGACCCCCTGCATGACTCATCATCCTATTGTGAGATGCTCTGCCCAGAGGGAGGAACCAAGCATTCTCACCTGGATCTAATCTGGGATTTGGGAGAGTACAGCGGGTCCTTACCCACTGGATTCCCAGAGGACCAGAGCTACCAGACCTTTCTATCACTGCTTCAGGAAGACCACCTCATCTGGACTACTTCTATCACTCTGCTCAGGTTGTATTCTGACTCTGTCAGTGGTCTTTTGTATTATTGCATCTATTTTATTTTACTTTTTTCCCTTTCTTCCTATTAAATTGTATCTCTGACTTGGAGCCTCTCACTTGTTTTGCTTTCAAACCACTACAATTTTGAATCTGCCAAGTATGAGTCTGGCCTCTGACTTGAAATCCTAACCCTTTGCCTGATTATCTTCCAGGACAAAGGCCCCCATTCTTCTGGGTCTTGAAGGACCTATTCTCAGCCCTGATACACAAATGTTACTCTCCCTCAGTTTATTTCCACAAGCTCTGAGTAGTAGAAAGTTTATGGCATACTTTAGAGTGACAATGATCCATTTTGTAGTATGTGGTTTAATTTTTTGCATTTTTCCCCCTAAACTTTCTTGAACATGTAAACAGCAAATTGTATATATTCTATGAATTCACCACAACTGTCTGCTAGAATATGTGGTTCATTCAATAATGTCCATCTGCATTTTTATTTTGCCACAAACAAACATGGTCTCAGTAGACTGTGAAGTTCTTGCCAGGAAGCTGTACTTTCTCTTTTCACTACCTTTCCAGGTTTTACCAATTTTCTACTGTCAAAAAATATATTTGGGATAGATGTCAGAATTTCAAGGAGGATCTCTTTCAGAACATATATTAAAAATAAATAGAAAATCTACTTTAATCACCTTAGTGGACCTGCTGAGAATAGTTAGACACTTATTTTTTTAGCCAAAAATTGAGATATCTCTGTGTGTTTAACTTTGAGCCAGTTTTGTTAGAAGCATTTTCTTGTAATGTCTTTGGATAAAGGTTTTCAGCCTCCTAGTGCCTCAACATGGTGTAACAGAAGAAAAGCATGGGAAACAATTTTGATGTGCCTTCTACGTTTTCAGTAATACACCCTTTTGAACTTTATGTGTATTGTCTAACAGGTGATTAATAGAAAAATACACTTCTTTAACCTCATGATCTACTTAATCCTGTAAACAAAGTCAACTATGGAGAAGAAATACTTAATTTTAGGAAAATTTATATAATTTGTGGCAGATTTAGCCAATATTTCTGACTAATTACAAAGATAATCAGGATTCTATAAATGTCACTTTTCTCTTTAAATGTTTTAACTAAAAACTTTTCTTTAGAAATATCAATTTCAGTTTTAAATAATGGAAGAATAACACTACAGAAGAAGGTGGGTGGAAGAAATAACTTTCTCTTGACCCATATTAGAACTGGGATCCGAATTTTTCTGGAATTCTTCTATTTTGCACTGTTTCAGAGCTTGATTATCATTTTGGTTTGTTTGCTTCCATCATGACATTGAAGGACAATAAATAGTGCAATTTAATAAAATGACTCATCCTTAGATTCATGATACAGGTGTGAGCTTAGTAGATATTAAAATTGCAGTTGTTAATTCTTGGAGGAGATGCCTGCAGAGAATTTATCTTTCTTTATGAGCTAGGAAATAAAGTTTCACAGGCTTTTAGGGGGAATCCCGCCATCTGATAGAGACAGTTCTAACTCCTGTCTGCACTTGAGGCTGCCAGAGAAAGATCTCCATGCCTGGAAAACAGTGACACTGTGTAGCTCTCATATTTTTTTAATATTATTGGCAGTTTAACCTCAGCAACACAAATGAGGTTTTCTCAAGATCTGTATTTATTATTGTTTTCTATAGAAATTTGATAACAAACAAGGGAATAGAAGAATCAAAATTCAACTCTTACCACCACAAAATGTAGCAAATATATTCTGCAGTAAACTGTTTTTGACTACCACTGAAATGGACCTAGTCTCATAGGTCTTGGAGTAGAAACTACAAAACAGAAACTGTGAAAGTTTTGCAGCTGCAGGATAGGACCTCAAAGAATATGTAAGGAATGCACACACATGCTCATCCCTTATTTATCCATGGCTTTTAAGAATCAAACAGACTACT
This sequence comes from Chamaea fasciata, assembly GCF_029207755.1. Classification (NCBI taxonomy): domain Eukaryota; kingdom Metazoa; phylum Chordata; class Aves; order Passeriformes; family Sylviidae; genus Chamaea; species Chamaea fasciata. The sequence goes on from NW_027094089.1 coordinate 66,882,328, forward strand.
CTCTCAACCCATCCCAGTATCAATTACTTTTCATAAGCTTTTAAATAATAATAAAAAAATTAAAATTAATGCAGTCTGTACTTTCCTATTTGCATGATTATTTGAAAAATCTCCCTCTGGGAATGAATATTACAGAATATTTAAAAAATATTTTTAAATGAATGAAATGCCAGAAACTATATATTGTGTTTCATAAGTTGTACCATCTAAAATTATAATGCTGATTTACTGCTGTGATCTACTATTTAACCATGAATGAGAATTATTAAACTCTCATTCCAGAAGGGATTTTTATATTATTAACAGATGCATTCTGACCAAGGAGTCTCACTATAATGAAATATGAACCTTATTTCATTATGCCTTTATTAATTATGTATCTATTGGGGATTCAAAGGTGGGTCTGCTGAAGGTTGAGACCTTAATTTTTGACTCGTGTTGTCATCAGCTCCACACTTGGTTTTGGACACTTTGTCGTCAATGACCCAGCTATAATTATTACTACCCTTTATTCTGTGTCAATAGAGAAGAGTCTGCTTCCCTGTGAGTGTACATAATCACTTTCTTCTCCTATCTCTGTTGCTTCAATAAAAATACATTTTTCAAAAATGGGAGGACACACTTTTTTCCCCACCTCATTTTTCAACAGCAGAATCATGACATTTCAATTTTTTAAGTAAACAAAAAGTCCTATTTTTCATACTGACAGCAAAGAGCAGTGATGTATGAACCTGCAAGTCTTATAATGACTTATCCAAGATAATGCTTGAAGGAACCCCTACATATTTTTAAAGCAAGTCAAAATAATTTGTTTTGTCAATGCATAGAAATGCTCATTTTTCAAGCTGTAATATGCTTGGTTTCAATTTTTGTGATGTGGATCCATCCTTATAGGTTAGAATTGTTTTGTAAAATTAGTAAGACGTTTCACAATAGGTTTAAAATATTAACAGCACTATACTCTTCATTTTAGTTTGGTTAATGATTTTCATCCTAAAGTAGATCTTTTTACTGCAAGTTGCATATTTTGAGATAACTTTATAGAGCTGATGAATTTTTTTATCAAGTCTAAATTGTGATTCATGTTATTAAGAAATATTCTCACCTTTATGGTGCATACTGTTGAAAAACATAATAGTATCTGCCTCAAAATTCAGGGTGAAATTACTCAATCATAAAAGAAAATTAATTAGATAATGTTCCTCTTGTTTAGGAGTTTATTATTGAAAATAACATATAAGAATTTATTATTGAAAATAATCACTCTCTTATCTCACTTAATGCATCTCAAGAGGACAAGAAGGGGTAAAAATGAAACATTGATTAAATAAACATAAAAATAAAGCTGAAAAGTGCTGGCAGAAAATCTCTGTGGTACACCAAGGTTCAGTTTGTCTATCTGGATCAGTGCTGCCCTCTCCATGGTTTTATGGATTGATGACCGCACTTTCAGGTCAGTCCATGGTGTCATGAATTGGAATTTGACGGTTTTGACTGATTTATTCCATGACCTGAATATCAGAAAGTTTCAACTCTCATGAGGAATACAAAGCCTTCACCTGGAATAAAAGAATTTACCCATGGTCTGAAGTAAACTTCTTTTATGGCCATACAACCATCTTCAGTCTGTCTAATTTCTAGAAATGAAATAGGTATTTCTAAGTGTCAGAGGCTGAAATGGTTCATACGGTAAACATTCTGCCCATTATAGCAACAACTGTATAAAGAAGTTACAACGACAGAAGCCCACTCCTCCTTGAAGATGCCCAGCTGGAACTTTGGAGTGTGAGTGAAGCCACCGAGGTAAGATAAAGGGGACAGTGTTGTTCAATCATATCAGGTCTAGGGAGACACAAACAAGGCTGAGGGAAAAGAAAGAATCCACAAGAAAGCCAAACACAGTAGAAAATCCTCCCTTTGCTGGGTTTGGGGGAGGGGAGACCACAGCCCACAGAGGCTGGGTTTAGATTAACTCCTCCCAACAGAAAGGGGAGGAGGAGGTTTCAGGTGCATGGTGTAACCTCTGGTCAGAAGCTCTGAACACCCTCCCTCCCTTACACAAACCAGCCCAGCTGTGAAACCCCAACCCTGGGAAAGCCACATCCATGGGACATTCACATGGGAGGCAGCTGAGGGGTATGATAGTCCGTCAAAGACCCCAAAAAGTGCCCCAGACTCATTCCTGAGGCCTTGCACCACAGCACTGCATGTGAGGCAAAGTGGTGCAACAGACCCAGAGTCTGCTGCAGGACACTGTGTCAAACTGCACCCCCTCCACCCCCCTCCAGGGAAGGTACCTGAGTATTCCCACCCGGCCTGAATGTATATTAATCCTTCAGGTTCTACGCTTTTGAGGGGACCGTCACCACCAAGAAGATTGGCTGGAGAAGATAATTGGAACACAGTGGGATCCATGGAATGATGATATTGTCTCTATCGCTCTCTTTCCCCTCACCTCTTTTTTATTTCTTTCTCTTCCTTTTTATCTCTCTTTCTCTCTGTCTTTCATATTTACTGTCAAATACAACCCATAGTATTAACTTTGGTATGTGGCCTCATTTGGCCCTTCATTTGGGCAGAGGCATTCTCAATAATTTAATAACCTGTAACACTAAGATATGTAGATAATATGTCCAGTCTTTAATGTGCTATGTGTTGAGCAATTCTGCTGAATATTGTGAATGGATAGACTGTTCTTTTCAGACTCTTGTAAGAGAGAAAGTGAGCACCTCAAGCATTTTAACTTCTTGATCAGGTGGTCTTTTGGGAGGCAACGCAAGCCATTAAGCACCTCCCTTCTCAAGAGTGGATGTTGGCTGATGGGCAGGCAAGTTCAAGATAATTGATCAGCTATTCATTCTGGAGTCCCATGTGAACATACAAATGCCCTCATTTAAAACAAAACTAAGTTTAAAAATATCAGTTCCATAACCAGAGAGGTAATTTTGAGACAGGTATCTTGCAGTGAGTGCCTTCCTTAGTCTCATTATTAAAGGGAAAATTAAGAGACAGATATTTAATAAAGTTTAAATTTCCTTTAAACACTAGTGCTTTCTGCAATAAAAGGAAAAAAAAAAAAAAAAGCTTCAGTTGAGCTGATCAACCTTGCCCAAAGGTCTGAGGGCTGAAGCTCTGAAAAAGAGAAGTGACCTGGAAATGAGCACATTACCCATAACCAACTAGAAAAATACATGTTAATGATTACCACAAGGTCTGATTAAAAACTGTCTTTTTGGAAAAATTTTTAGTTGTTAAAGCCACATAGAATATGGGGAGCAAGGGGGACATTAAAACTCCTACTCAATATTTGCGAGGTCTGTGGCACCCTGATTGTTGCTTGTCTTTGATCATGGAGTACTCTCTGTATGCTTGCTTGACGATGGAGGTGTGGAGCGATTTGTTGCCAGCAAATGTCCTGCCTCAGCTTTGAGGGGGTCAGTTGATATCAGAGGTTTAAAAAAGCATGACATAGATTACTTAAAATTTTGCACTGAGAGGGAAGAGAGAGACAGAATGAATAATACCCTGACTCTCAAAATGTCTGAACAGAAAAATAGTTCAGAATGATTGCTGTGAATTATTACACAGAAAGAAACAAAGATTTCTGAGGCAGATGGTCCTACACAGTTCTGTGTCAATGCAGCTGTAATCAACGTTCCTTCTGTATGAAAAGTGTGTCACCTGAGAAAGAAAAATTCATGTCATGGCAATTTTGAGGTTGTCTTGGTAAAGAAGGATTGGACTTCTCTGAACAAATACAACTTAGTGGTACATCTGTATTACAGCTTGGACTATGCAGTACTTGAAGAGCAGCCAAAAGCCAAGAGCCCTCAGTTATTCAAAGAGCAAAACCTCTTCAGACTTAATGCTGGTTTTCATAAATATGTGGACAATTTACTATGATTTTATTAATAGCTGTGCAGATAAACGTGTTACTCAACAATTCAAGGAATCTGCATTCATACACGTTTATAAAATGTCAGGTACTAGCAGGGAAATGAGAAAACTGCCATCTGAAATAATGTTTATAGAACTGCAAGAAAATCACACATTTTTAGGGAGATTGTTTTTTCAATACATTTGACCCTGTTTCATTCTCTATAGAAATAGTCCAAATGACTAGTAACTTTACTATTGTTTCATAGCCAAAAGTAAATCTTAGAGACAGGTAGTTTGTGGGGTGGGCTTTGGTAGCCAAGATTTCAACCAACAAAGGGAAGACAATCTGGGAACGGAAGCTGGGAAGGGGGCTGGTAAGTCTACAATAACATTCATGGAGAGGAAGGAGCTGAAAGCCAGCTGTTTACTGGCTTCCACATATGGCAAGTTCACAAGACAAATACATCTTCCCCAATACAAAGAGTTGATCACAGAAAGCCATTCCTTAAAAATCTTGATAACTCTGTTGGCAATTCTTATATTCATTTCACCATGGACCCTGGAGAATCTAGGCAGAGTAGCAGAGACTAGGTAGTTTCTGAGATTTTCTTTTTCTTTTTAAAGACCTACACCATAATATCTATTATTATGTTGAAATACCAGAAAATCTGTACAAGTAATTTTGGCATAATTAAAAGAAATTTATGCAACCCTGTGTTTCTTTTTTATACTTTAGAATATATGTACGAAAAGGACAACTTCATAGATTCACATGGAGGAAGTATGCTGCATATGCTTGAAGCAGTGCAATAAAGTTTTTTAAGTTGATTGACAAAGATCAATAGAAAAATTATGACTATAAATTATCCTTTAAAATCAGATCCTTATACTGAAATAGGGGCATTTACATGGGATTTTTCTGCATCTGTAGCCTTTAGTTACTGTATAAGGACCTTCATAAACCCCATTGTTATTCCTGGCACCAAAACACAGCAAATTTTATTGAGTTAGGAGTGAAAAATCTTTTTAAAGAGGCAAACCCCTTACCACTTTCCCCCCTCCGCCCCCCCAAAAAAAAAAAAAAGAAAAGATATCCAACGAATAAGTAAAATAAAATAAAATAAAATAAAATAAAATAAAATAAAATAAAATAAAATAATAACAAAAGTCCAGACACATAAGCAAAATCAAACCAAACCGCTTAGCACTGCATTTATTACGTGCCTAATTTCACACAGGTTTTACTCAAAAAGCAGAAAAACTCTACATGGATTCTTCTTTCTCTGGTGCTCTTACACACTTTTCTTTATTCCTGCATTTTTAATGAGAAAACCTTTTGGATAGATCTTTTGGGTAGATTCTGTCCTGTGTTGTACAATGTATTCTTATACTCCAGTGTTAAGGTAACATGACACACACATAATGTTCTGAATAATAGATTAAAAAGCTCAGAGAACTCTCTTTCTAGTAAGAGTACAGAGAAAATAGTTGAAAAATAATTAAAAACATTATGTGCAAGGCATAACTATTTCTATTTTCACTATCAAAGCAAGGTTACATAAATATATGATCCAGAATAGAATAGAATAGAATAGAATAGAATAGAATAGAATAGATTGGAACAGAAAGAGTCAATGTATTGCTCTTCTAAAAATTACTTTTCCTCATGGTGTATCTTTTATTATAACATATTTCATGTACAGGCACATTTATTTAAAAACTGATACAAAATATAAGGGAAGCAAAAAGAAGTAAAATACCATTTTATGACCATAGGATGTTAAGAAAACTTTACGACCAACCCACATAATGAAAAGAATGTATTAGCTGGGACAATTGTTCTAAATTAATCTAGAATAACATATCTTAATACACTTGGAAGTATTAAATTATATGGGGTTCATTGGATGAAAATGGCAATTCCTTTGTAAAGTAACAACTTCAGTGTGTTCTTTCAAAGCACTGAAACCTTACACATTCCTTTCACATCTCATCCCATTCCTTTTCCCTTAATATTATTTTCTTCATTTTTTAATGAGAAGGAAAATATTGTTTCCCTTAACTAAGCTGGCCTTGACCCATGGCGTAAAGTTCATTGTCAAATACTTGTGTTCAGATTATGTGAATGAATCTCAATCACAGTGAGAAACAGGGGACATAGCCCAGGGATTCAGCCATTCTTTTACTTTCTTCCTCCTGATAGTCTGAAGAATGGAAGCCATCACAAAATAGGTCTGTGTCTTTCCTTTCCTAAGAAAGTTCTTCCTTTCTTAGGAAGAAAACGATATAGTTTCTCTACACTGTCCTTAATGTTTTCTATCTCATTAGAGACACTTTAAATTAGTGACAGTCCCCAGTCCAAAAGGGAAGCAAATCACCATCCATCAAATGCAAAGTCAGATTAAATTCCTAACGGTAACCAAAAGAACCTGCTACCACTACTTATATCTTTTCCTCTTTCTATCAGTGAAGGTGTCACTTGAGAAAGAAAACAACTTAAATACTCAATTCTGACATTAATGAAGAATGCAGTGATTACACTCCAAAAAGACAAAGGAAGGGGATGAGATCAGAGCACACTGTTCTATCACTATGTGATTAAAAACATCAATAATTTACATGGGAGATAAATTATGATTATAGGAAAGAAGAATCCGAATAAATTTTTAGGCTGCTGCCACCCTTAGGTTACGGAAAAATTAACTACTTTTTAAAAAGTGAATTTCTGATCAAGGCTTTCTGATATATATTATATAGGAGATGGTAAAAAAATTATATTACCTGTGAAAGAAAGCCAGGAAGGGAAGAAAAAGAAAATATATTGCTATGATGAAAGCCTATAAGACAATCAGATGGTTACATCTACATTTATAACATGACTTTTTATGAGAAGAATTTACACACAGCTCAACTAAACCTGGATCCAGTGCAGCCTGAGGTCAGAGAAACAGAAGACATGCTGGACTTCAGCAGTAACAGCATCTCACCCCTCTGGAAACTGATTCATGACTGAAATGCCAGGGAATTTTATCTGTTCTGTTCTTGCTTCTGTTACCACCAAGTGAGTCCAAATTTTAAAAAACCTCAATTTTCTTTAAATATGCTTAGGACAATTAGTTCTAATAAGGACTGAAAGAAGGATTTTAACTTCAAAATGCAGTTGCATTTGGATACTATAGGTTGTGTGGTGCAATGCACACTGACAGTCAGATGGTTAAGGATGATATAGTAAAATGTATAGTAAAAAAGACGGAAAACCAAAGAAAAATGTAAAATTTGAAACACATGAGTCTACCTACTGATGCAGCTGGTAAGCTTACATACTGTAGAGATTATGCTGATGCCTTAAGCTTTAGTTTTCATATTTGCAGATTCTGTGTTGCCTAGGGGTGTCGTTCTGAACCTCATATTAAGTGCCAGTAAGCTCTCTTCACAGAGTAGGTAGACAAATTCTTTTCCTGCTGAAGACCAAGGACAAGGGTTACAACTTTCGGGTCCAAAAGCATAAACAATGATGGGCTGAAGGGTGGAACAAGAAGGATGGGACCTCACAAACTGAAACTGTAATTGGACAATTGAACCCCAATATGCAAATGGACCAAAATTTATAAAAATGTAAGATCTTGTGATCAGGGGGCCATTTTGTGACTAGTCTTGGTCCACCCGGGGTGCAGCCTTGTTCAGGCTTCTGTCCTGCCCAGGGTGGATCCTGGAGGCCTTTCAATAAATACCTACTTTGTTCTCTATCTCTGTCCAGTCTCAGTTTCAGGTCAGCCTTCCAAGGCATCAATGGAATTTACATCTGTAAATCATCCACACATACAATGCTATCAAAAGAGGATATGAATCAAACAATACTTAATTTTCTTTTCAAATACTATAAAGTATTAAAGCTGTGAAGAATAGTTCAAAATAAAAAATCCTGTTTATTGTGGAATAAACACATATTAGAAACTAGACTATTAGAAAAATAGTTTGAAAATCAAGAGCCTATCCAAACATATCCTTAATGCATTAATTTTGCTTCACCTTCAGCTAAAACTGGCCTTAATTACTTTGGCAAATTTTTCAATTTAAAATGGCCCATATGTATACTAACAGTATCATTCATTGTAATTTCTCTGAAACAGTACAGAAAGGAGAATAGAGGGATGAACTAGACAAAATAATGCTGTGTTCAGGGAGAGACACATTCTTAAAAAATGACAAGCATATTACTTCAATATTCCTTAAAAATTTGAAATGAGTTTCAGCCAATGCCATATAAAATGAAATAAAAGCGAAAGTGATGAAAAATCATGTAGCATCTTAGAACCACTCTCAGAAACTAAGATATCATGAAGTCACTGTGATATCAGCAGTTTGTGACCTCTGTTTTAATACAGTTGGTCCTGGACTCATTCTAAAGAGCAGGGCTCTCACATTAGCCCTGTCAGAATGGTGGTCTCTCCAGGTCTGTTAGCCCTACTTTTGGGATGGAAATATTTCTGCAATGTGCTGATGATATGACCAGAAGTTTCTGTCTGTCTTAGATCAATTAATAAATTTTAATATTACTTGAATTTTTAAACAATATTTTGATCAATGCTCATACCCAAAAGTCAACAAATTGACAACCAAACTACCATTTTCAAATAGAGCTAAGACTACTTTTTTTGGGTTTGGAAATTGTCCAGTTCAAAGGATAGATGCTTCCAGGTACTCAATGCCACATCCATCTTGGTCTTCATTATTTTCTGTGATGGGTTATTTACAACTTCTCTGCATAGTCTGTATCAGCATGTCACTGTTCTCATCTTAAAAAATATTATTTCTTAAGTCCAGTGTGAATATATCCTAATACAATTTAAACCATGGTCCCTTGTTTTATCACTGGACTCCTTGCTAAATGCCTCTTATATTGCTGCCTTAAAAATCTTGTTTTATATATACACATAAATGAATATAAACTGAATATTATATTTTATATTAATTAACTTAATATTCACAGTCCTTTAAAATTTTTCTTTTGTGTTTCAGTGTTTGTTCTGTTTTTACATTTAAAGTATCTGGCCAAGTTCCTAAAACTTTGAACTGCCTTTTATTATTTTATTTTTTATTTACTGATGGCTGAAACAGTTTTCCTACTCCCACAATGATCATATCTATTTTACATGTGATGAAGTACTTGAGTCTGTTCTTTTTGACGTCTTTATACTCTTTCAGTCTCATGAAATGTTTTCCTAAGACTCCTCTAATTTTGCTGGGTGAAAAAGGCTTCAGATCTTCCTTTTTCTGTCTGAAAGTTCATTCACTTCAAGCCTCAGCTGAGATGAAATCCGAAGAGCAATAGGAGACCTCGGATAAGGTCCCATATAAAGTGACATGGCAACTTCAAAAAGCAGGATAATTTCATGTTTTTATTGTTTTCTAGGAATGTCCTTTTTCAGCTGAGTTGTCAATGCCTCAACTGACAACAGCACCAGGGTGTGCCGCCAAATTCTTTTTTTTTAAATCTATTTCAATAGTGTAATTGGAAGACAGATATGGTTGGTGATCTTTTTAAGGTCTAGTCTAAAGAAAAAGTTTTCAGTAATCTCATTTTTTTTTATTATAAAGTTTGATAGTATTGTATGTTTTTGTGGAGATCTTGGCAATTAAAATTCTAGTGTCACAAACAGTCTTTTCTTTGATAGAGAACTGTCTTCATTCTTTTCTCCAAATTCATCTGACTTTCCTGTGTTTCTTACAACCTGTTAGAGTTATATTTTATGAATATATATAGAAGGAATATTAGCATTTCAGACTGAAATTAGTTGTTAAGGTTATATATCACATTCTCTGACATTAAACCTGTATATTAAAAAAATGTGAGTATATAGTATCAAGAATTATTATTTTTTTTCTCTTTTCACGCTTAAAACTATTTACAGAAATCATTGGAAGATATTTTTGGGAAATATACTCTTTTTTCATCATTAAAGGAGGAAAGGCTAATTGATATCTCCTTGATAAGTCCATTTGTTGTGACAACATTCTGATACTTATGGCTAACATCATCAAAAGTGTTCACCATAAAACTAGACAAATGTCTTCATTTCTTAAAGGAAATACAGTATTTTGAATATAGTTTCTAACATAGGGTAAATTTGGTCTAATTCCTCTGTGCAGTTATACTTACTCAAAAAAGACCCCCAAAACAGTGACCAAATAAGATTAATAAAGCCACAAAGGAAAAATAAAATAAATAATGAAAAATGCCAGAAGAGAAAATAAAAATAGATTTTTACCCCTCATCTCACTTGACCTTTCTGAAATGGAAAAAAATAAAATGCTTTAGTGCATAAAACAATTTCAAGAAATCCTTCATAAGACTCACTATGAGAACATTTTAAGCTTAAATGGAAGCAGGAAATGACCAGCAAGATGGCTGCATGACTTGCTTTATGTATTTAATTGTGCAAGTTTAGCATGAGATCAAGTATTCCCAGAGATTTCAAAGCCACTTTGATAAAAATTAGAAAAGGTTAATTGGTGAAGTATTCTTTGACAAATATATTAAAACCACACAAATAAAACTCTGTTTTCAAAACATGAACCTAGTAATACAAAGAGCACAAATTTTAAATTAATTCTGTAACTCAATATTCTTCTCATTTGTTACACTAGGAAAAGAATTATTTATATCTCTACATTAAATTAACTTTTCATCACAAAATAGACACCTGAAACATATATTTGGTGTTAAATTGAAAACTGACAGGTTAGGCTGTGTCATCCACACAGGAGGAAAAAAAATCCCAGCTGATTTAAACAGTAAAATAAACTCCTGTAATAGTAAATCACTGCAACTTCATAGCCAAAAAACTGATTTTCAAAGCCACATTGAATCCCATGCAGGATTCAATGCTAGAACATGGGAATATTTCCTGAAGGAACTGCAGCCCATGGAAAGCCCATGCCGGAACAGGTTTATCTTGAAGGACTGCTGTCCATGGCAGGAAACTATGAAGATGCAGGAAAAAAATGTGAGGAGCTGAAGCAGCAGAGAGGAGCTGCTATTGACAGACCACAGCACCCACTTCCCATCCCCCTGAACTGTTCCTGTGCAGGGCAGGAGGTAGAGGACTTGGGAATAAAGAAATGAAGTTGGATGTGGTAGGAAGAAGGTGTTTCAGCTTTATGTGGTTTTTTTTTGTTTTTTTTTTTTTGGTTTTTTTTTTTTTTTTTTTTTTGTTTTGTTTTGTTTTGTGGTTTGTTTTTTTTGGGGGGGGAGTTTGGTGGGTTTTTTTGTTGTTGTTGTTTTTGGTGGTTTTTTGTTGTGGTTTTTTTTTTTTTTTTTTTTTTTTTTTTTTTTTTTTTTTTTTTTTTTTTTTTTTTTTTTTTCCTCACAGTCCTCTCTGTTTTAACTGGTGATATATTATCTGATTTTTCACCAAGTCTGGTTTGGCTGTGCCAGTAACTGGTAAATGATTCCTCCCTGTCGTTTTTTCAGCTGTCTTATTTCCATCTTATTTTCTTACCCCTGTTTTGTGGAGGTGGGAAAGGGTGAGTTATAACCTTTTGAACTGAATTTAAGTTTTAGAAGAAACTTGTGTCAATATTTACTTTAACCTGACATGGACACCACTGAAGAATAACATATTCTCAGCTGTTTAAATGAAGAGTTTCCTCAAAAATTTGGAACTCAGTCTTCTAAACTCTATACTGTGAAGGGGGAAAACAGTCCAAATATGATGTTTATTATCATATCCCTGTCAGATATTTCCTTATAGAGGAAAACTATTCAAAACATACGAACATATTTCTGTTCACTTGTTTATTTTTGTCTGCAAATTTAGCCCTGCTAAATGGAACAAATGTATTACTCCACACCTACACATTATTATGTCTAATTTTTCTTCTTCATTTAACCTCTTTCTCCTTGGATATTGCTGGAAAATCAGTTTTAGCACCATCAATAACTTAGAGGTTATGCTGTTTTGACAGAACTCCATCTCCCAGTGTGAAAGGGGGAAATTTCTAAATGTGAATGGGAAATTTTTAAATGTGAACTCCAACTCTGAAAAAAAGAGCAGATCTAGGCTCTGGAAAGAAACAACACAGTGCTTTTGGCAGTTCCCACCTACGATCTCCACTCTGTTGACAGGTACTGGACACCCTTTCCTGACTAATGTGGCTGAATCTAGTAAGTAATTTTGGATTGAATTAGTTTCTGTGGCAGACAAAACAGACTTTACACTAGGCAAATTGAATTTCTCTGGTTCAGTGACCACTATGGCATTGCTCCTCTCAAGAAGATTTTCACATTATTGAGGGCTGGTAGGTTTTCTTGTAAATATCTACAGACATGACACACCGCAACACAGGTGATTCCCTGTCTGTTCCCATTAAAAAAAAAATAAAAGCAAATCTGTCTACATTTGCCAAGTCACTTACACAAGTGTATATAGACAGCCATGTACATACAAGGAAAACAAAATGCAAACATCTGCATAAAATTTTATTTTTTTTTCTATTGAGATTGTATGCATATATCCAGAAAATTCACGTAATGGCTTTCTTGAGAGCCTTAGCCTCTATCTATTGTTACAAAACACAATGTGTTTTTAATGGAGTGAAAAGGCAGAAAGTATTACCTATCTTAAATACAATAGCATATACCATAAATAAATTCATGCTTTTCAAGTGTCTCTATTCACACTTCAGATTTTCCAAATTGCTGCTTATTTTGCTAAAGTCTATTTTTATTCTTCTCAATGACAAGAAAAATTATTCCTGTCATTTTCATGGACATTTTTTTTACTTCAACTGGATTCTTATTTCACAGATTTTTTTTTTTCTCTGCCTTTTAAGAAAGGATAAGCACAAAACAGAGAGATGCAGAACATGCAAGTGAATTAGGATTTTTATTATTATAAATCATCATGAACATTATAATTTCAGAATGAAGCAGACATAGAATAGCTTCACTGATCTGAGCTGGTCCCAGATCACAATCAGCAATATGGATGTATGACATAGGAATATTCCACTGTATTTTTTAAAGATATTCAAAGGTCAGAGTAGAGTTCCAATGCAGTATGGGAAAACACAGGTCTAAGAGAAAGATGCATTTCTGTTTTTTCTCGTAGTAATCCATTTTTTAGAGCTCCCTAGTTTCAAGTCATCATTGCAGCAGCAATACCTTTTGGATGAGGTAGTGCACATAGAGTCCTCCAGAGAGCCAGTTATTATGGTGGCTAGCAAACAGGTACTTTTTCATTACTGTCTGGGGTTAAGAGGGTGGTTTATGAGGTGGTGAAACAAACAGAAAATCTAAAATACTTTAGAAGCAAAATGAGACAATTTTTTTCTAGAAGCAAAGAAAATACAGGACTATTATCTTGGCAAATCTTTCAGCTCCTGTCTTTCAGAATTCATCAGTTATGTGAATAATTTGGAACAGAAAATCATAGACGCATTTTTAATGTCATTTAACTAAAGAAAAAAAAGAATTAGTTTGAGAACTACAACTTCAAGGAATCAAAGAGAGAAGTTTTATTATCCTATTTCATATGCTTTCCACAAAAATTGATGTTGCATTTTTATCTGTATAATTTAAAGAATTGCAATTGAAAATTTTCATTGACTCAAACTTATTTTTTGCATATCCACTCCTTAAATATTTGATAAGTTTAGTCAAAGATTTTAATCTTTATTTTGTGGGGTTTTTTTTTATTTTTCAGGCACGGATAACTTCTAAATAGTCTGTGTTTTTCCTTCTTGTTCAGCCCCAACATGCTCCATTGGTGCCTGAAAGATTGAAAACTTATCTGTCAGAGAGATCCTTGGGATCAGAGAGATCCTTGGGATCCATGGGACAGTGTATGTAATTCTTTATATACAAGAGTATTAGTAAACTATAAAAATAGGATTGATGAAATAGAAAACAGGTATTAAATAAGTAGACTTTGTTCAATTCTAACCAACAGTCTCACTTTCACAGTTGTTATTGCATAGCTTTAAAAATAATGTCCTAAGTCACTTCAACTTTTTTTTTTCCAGGTTTATTACCTGCTTGTTTATACAAAATGATCTTACGCAATTGTGAACTTGCATTGTTTCCTTTTAACTATTTATCATAGCATTGGTAGTATGTTTTTAGGCATGAAGGTTTTGTTACCTACTTTTGGGTTCCCATGGGATGTCTTTCCTACCAGCACTTCTTCCACCCAAAAATGAATTTAAGGAACCTTCAATTTTATTTTTTTATTGCTGTAACACAGAGATTAAAAGGGAATTTCAACTCTTTATATTCTACCCTTTCAGTAATTTCCTCCATTTTTGAGCCATATTTTAAAATAGTTTTCATGTCTTTATTTCTATTTTTGCAATACAGAAATTAACAAGAGAGCCTTAAGTTTTACAGATAAGCTGTCTTTTTAACTAACTATGTCTATATTTAGAAAATTTTACTTTTGTATTGCAAAACACGTACATTATATTTGTATATCAAGATGCTGCCCACTTTTTCTAATGTTTTTAAGGAAAAATATAGTGGAGTAGCAACAAAGTAACAAGTGTGCTTTAAAAAAATTTAGTTTGTCTAAGGAAAATATACATCTGTTTGTCTGCAGTTAATGATGACTGGATACAGTAACTTCACAAGGTATATCTCAGAGAGGTCATCCAGTGAAACGGGATCTAATGTTTAAGTAACCCTGTTTGAATTTAAATGTATTTTTCAACTTTTGTGCATCACAAAAGTTTCTGTGAGTTTTAAAACCCCAGTAAACACTGTGTAGGGGCCATTGGGAGTCTGATTGTTAGTTTAAATTTCTATTTTTCCTATGCCACCACATAGTCTAAAATGATTTGATTTACTTGTTCCAGTTTGAGAGCTCTAGATGAGAGCATTCAAGTTTCTTGTTTCCTCATTCACATCCTCCTTTTCTTCGACTTTTTTTTCAGTTTTTCTTTAGTGTACAGTATTCTGTGAAAAAAAAAAATGCTCTCTAGCTTCCTGACTCTTCACCAAGAAACTAATCTTTTATGTCAAGATAGATAATATCAAGCAATCATCTACACCTGCAGTCCAGGACTCTGTGCTTCTGTCCCTGTTACCACAGTCTTGCCCCAGGTTCTTCACTTCCACTGGCCATATGTGTAATTTTCCAGCTTCAGGAAACTTTTGCATTGACAAACGTCCCGTGGTTTGACAGTGTAGTTTCCCACTCACTGTGAAACTCTTTACTTTAGAATTCTAAATGCTAAAGAAAATCTAGGATTGTCTGAGAGGAAATTTTTTCTATCACAGGAGAAGCAGTCTGTCAATGACCACATGAACATTTGACCAAAATGAAATAATGTTCCAATCGTTTTTTAAACTTTATGACTGTACTTTTTTTACCAGACTATGTAATTCAGCAGTGTAACTAGAAGTATAGATGAACCACACAGGTGTCAAGTTTTTATGCTTATTATCAATGAACACTTAATTTAAAAAAATAGGAAAATAAAACTATTGGACTGTTGACTTTAATGGTGTTTCTGAGCAGTTATGCATAATCTGGCAGAGCAAATAATTGAGAGATTGTTTAAGTAATTGCTCCTAGTCTAGTGAGCTCAAACTGAAAGTCTAAACTATTTTAAAAGTTATCCAATGATATTTTTAACTTACAAATCCTTTGGTCTGACTGAGCCCCTTATTGATAAAATGCATTCTGATTTTTTCATAAATGTCATATGTCTCTTGCACTTCTAGTTATAGAATTTTCATTAACATTTAACTTCCCTAACTTTAGAAAAAACATTAATTAATAGCATTAACAAAGTGATTGCAATGGTATGTGGGAAACTAAGGCCAGGGTGCACAGCATTCTTTGGTAAACTACACAAAATGTCCTAGGATGCAAATCAGACTGAGTTCAGAAATTACTGCATAGCTTTGTTTTTATTCCCCTATAATGGGTATTATTTTTTTAGATTGCATTATGCTAATGTCACACATGCTGAGGGTATAGATAGGCATATTTATGGAATCCCTGGAGCAATATGGATTCTTCTGTTGTGTGGTTACCATTAGTCTTGATTGCATTTGCTGAGGGTGAAATTTGAGAAACAGGTTTCTTTGGGCATTTTTGTTTATTGATTTACATTTTCATTCTTAATTTTGTCCTAGTGTGTTTCCTTCTCTTTTTTTCTTTTCATAATTTTCCTTCTTTTTTTTTTTTTTCACTTTTTAAGCAGATTTCTGTTCTGTTACATTATCTGCTTTACTTGTCATTGTAATAATCCCTTTTATGTTTTCTTAGTGCCAGTTTAACATTCTGTTACTGATTAAAATTTTCATCATATTTACTGGAGCTCATGTTGTACATATGAGAATACTTCCTTTATTTGTCTCTTAAATTTTCTTTTTCCCTTGTTAGTGGTTTTGCTATCTCAGTTTCAATGTTCTAGCTGGTTGCAATTACAAGTTTTCCCAGCTGGGAGCTTGTTTCATTTTGCTTGGTCTCTGTGACACGCTAATCTAATGGAACTGTAGTTCAAATTGTTTTGTTTCTCTGTTTTACATCTTCTTTCCACACAGTATAAATGATGACTTCACTGATATTTTTCTGTTCACGACTGAAAAATGGTAGTTACAAAAACTGGTCCTACTCTGAGACCTCTTACATTACAGTAAAATGATTCCCAAGTGGGTTCTGAAGAAAAATATTGATGTCTATAACTTATGAAAGACCTGAAAGTTTGAGAAAACTACTCTAGCTGTCATTGTAAACAAAAAGGCTGGTGATAAGGGCTGGTGATAAATATAGGTCTAAAGCATCAGAAGCCTCTGCTTAGCTGTTGACTTGTGCCTAAGTCATATTTTATGGCATCATAAGCAAAAGTTGCTGCAGTGGGGGGAGCTTCTTATGGCATAATATTGAGAGGATGCCAATGGCTTTGATGGAACCTGAGCAGCTCTGTATTTGATGGGCCTTGTTTTAAAAAGGGCTGTATAATCAGAGTTTTGTACTCTGCTTACCAGTGTGTTCCGTTCTACGCAGAGACATATGGATCTCGGTAGCTTGTGATGCCTTAAAGAACCTAGAAATAAAACAACACTCTTTTGAGATAATATTAATGTAAAAGATAATATAAAGGCTGGTTTTTATTGGAGGCCTCCAAGGGGCAGATATGGAAAATGCCCAAATGCCCACTCCTGCATGAGGTGAATACAGTTTAACAAGTTTTGCAAATTAGCATAACTGACATATAAAGTCCCCATTTGGAGACATAAGGGGGAGGTAATCCTTCAGATTCAACCCCTTTCTAAATCCTGCCCTTCAGATAGGAGCTAAATTTTGTGGATATGTGTCTTGAAAAGCTGTTTTCAACCTTGGGTCTCAGGAAAGAACCAAGATAGGATAACAGCCTTGAACCCCCCAGGGCCTGGAGCTCTGGAATGTGTTATTTCTTTCTGCCTAGGGAAAAGGTATGGAAAAGTACTGGCATTAGCCAAAAATACAGTAATAGGCTAAAGAGCTGCAAATATATGTGTACAGAATGTAGAGAATATATAAAGACAAAAATCATTTTGCCAACACTTGACAGAAAGATGTACATGAAAGAAAGTGCAGGGCTTTATTTTCACAAGGAATGCAGGCTGGCATGCCCTCTTTAAAAAGGTGCTATCTATGACTCACGATTTCAATTCTTTAGACTAATTGCAAATTGCCTTATTTAATTATGGTTGATTAAATTGAATCCTTCCTATTATTTTTGCTAATTGCTTGGATGAAGTGACTTGTGTAGATGGATATGATATGAAAACTTTTGGGTAATTGTTTAAGACTGTGCTCCCATGAGTGTTCAAACTCTGATCTTATAAAACCTGTTTTGGAAAGCATTGGGATTTTTCCAGGAACTTCACTGAAATTGGAGCAGATACATAAACCAATTATAGTAAATATATTTATTATTTTTTAATTAGCTAAATAATGAATTATAATTAAAATGGTCGTAGAAAGCAGGAAAGAGGTATAAATATATGAAAAATAAGATAAAGTGTGAAATATCAGGTGATTGATTTATTTATCCAGCTCTGGTCCATGTTTTAGACTTCTTCTAAATACAGGAAAATGTAGGTTTTAGTAATCTGTATCAGACCTCACAGAAAAAAATTACAACTTTTCAATAATAAGAATGATACCAGAATTGCTTCTATGTGTCCAAATATTCCTGATTTTTTTCTTCCTACCCATTTATCTCACTGTTGATTTTTGGAAGTTGTGCAATGCATCCTTTCAATACTATAGCTGCCCACCTTTCTAAGAGTTGTTTGCCAAACACTTAATCAATTGTGTCTGGATTAAATGTCAGGTAGTCATTATCACTGCATTACTCCATCAATTCAAAAAATCAACAAAATTAAAGTTTCCTAGTTATTTGAGTATTGCAATAACAGTAATATTTCAGAGTGTTAATCAGTATTAATACAGGAAGGAGAACTAAATTTTTTCTTCAAATCCTATTCTTTTATAAACATTAGATTGTGTACATATCATGAAAGATTATGATCATTTCACACTAACCTCTGCATTGTTGAATTCAGTAGACAATTTATTTATGATTCAAAAAAAAACAGAATTGATTTTGTACTTTCTGAGGAATCTACAGGAAAATATTTAATTAAGAGCCAGGATTTAGTTGACTGCCTAACTTTAAGTGGATGTAGCCTGTGAAATTGTCACCAACTGATGAACAGAGTGAGTACTGATGTATACAATCAGAGAATTTCGGATCAGATAACTGGGCAAAAGTTATTTGGATATAGAGTTTAGATTCCTGTTAATGCAGGCAACTAGACAGTGCTTCTTTCCCTTAGCACCAGCGTAAAACTATCCAGACCCTTTTTGTCTACTATTCTAATTGAAAGGCTGGTCCTTTGTCTTTTAATGGTTAGGAACTTTAAACTAATTTCAATTCTAAATTTATTCATGACAGTTTTATACCCATGTGCTCTTGTGCCAGCATTGTCCTTTGGCTTAATTAGTTTTTGTGTTTCCCCAGTGTTTCCCCCCTAGTTTATTTATAGCAAGTAATTATATCCCCACGCTGAGTTTGTTTTCTAGTCTTTTGGAGTTGAGCTCTTGTCTGTTCTTGGAATACAATCAAAGAAAATCACTGTTAAATAGGTTATAAACTTAGGTTCAAAACTTCAACATTAGAATATAGGATGCAATGTTAGAATGTTGCGTAAGGGAATCTGAGCAGTATCATCAGTAGTTCTTTTACATTCAAGAGATTAATAGACAAGCTTGTTAATAGGAACCTGTCTGGAGGGTTAGTGGAGTGTAAGCTAGCTGGATGGATTGTTACATCAGGGGACTGAGAAAGTCACGAACATTTTACAATTTCCTTGTGAAATCTAGAGCTGAAACAGAAAAACAGTTGCTCATTATTGTTTCTTTTAAAAATATTCCAAAGATCATGTCATCTCAGGCATAGCTTTGAGGCACAAATTACATACCAAACTGTGGCATTCGTTGCATGAACAGGCCAGAGGTGAAGACTGGTTATAGCTAAGAGAATAATTAAGTACTTTAACTCCTCAAATTTCACAGGAAAAAATTGTTATTTGTTGTTTCAAATTATTTATGGAGACAGAGAAGTAGATATTTATATGCATATATTTTACATCCATGTGTGTATTTTTATACCTATATGTTTTCCACAAATCACTTTTATATTTCATAATTGTATGGGTGCGGTGATTTATGGTTCGTCTGCTTTTAACAGGTGAGAAAGAATAGCAATACCAAGAAAATTTATTAAATAGATAAAAATAATGCCCCCACACCCAATTTCTGCTCTGTCCCCTGAAGGCCAGCTACAGTAAACACAAGATTCAGAGTTGAATTCAAAATGATGATGTCTTTGTTTCTCCTCAAACTTTAGGGCTTGTAAAGTTAAAAATGAAAAACTTGTTAATTTACTTTACTTGTGACATAAATACTTGATTCAAATACCATCTAGTCTGCAAGAGAGAATCACAAATTGAACTGAAATGAAGATACAGTAGGTCTATGGCCTACTTTTTATAGGAATAATTTGTATTAAAACAATGCATGATTTTTTATACTTTGTATTTTTTTCCATATTTTTTTCTCTGATGCATTTTTTTATTTTACTCTCAAGTACATTTTTTAATCAGACAAACATAACCTTGAAAATAGCGTATATGTGACATAGCTGAAAACAATGGTCAGTTTCAAAATTTTATAGAGCTGTAAATTATTCTTGAGGATTCTTCATTGTGCCTATGTCTTTTCATTCCTTCTGTACTAATCATATTTTGACATCTCCTCTGTTTCAAATGCAGTTTCTCTACTTCCCCAGCAAAGGTATCCATGAGTCATTTTCCTGCCTCATTTTACTTCACTGTGTCTTTTACTACTTGGAAAAACCATGTGTAATTTCTTGCATGGGAAATGAACATGATAATTTGAAATATCACCAAATACATTATAAAAACTTCAGTTCTATTTTCTCAGAGGTTCTAAAGGATAAACTCTTGATCTCAAGATCTGGAAAACAATTTGAAAACATGGGAAGAGTGACAGCTTATTCCATTCTATAATGCCTTTTGCTTACTGGCTTAATATTCATATTTCCTTTTTCTGTCTTTTACATCAAGTATAAAGACATTTACATTTGTCTTTCTTTACCTGTTTTTCTTTGTTTTTCTAATTTTTTTAGTCATTAATATCCATGGCTCTCTACAGAAGTGAATCAGTCATGTGATTCATTAACACCTAGAGAAGAACAATTAGCACCTTTTGTCTTCAGAAAAACCTCATTTTTCTAAACTCTTCATGTAATTCCAGTCCCCTGGGTGCTTTATAATTCTATTCAATATTTATTTATCATTTTTTTCAACACATAATTCTGTACAAAACACAGAATTCAAAACTATGATGAAATAACTTTTGCTTTAATAATATTACAATTAATAGGAGCCTCTTAATGTAACTATATAAATATTGTTTCTTGTTGTAAAAATTGTTATAACTGCAAATATCATTCAATGACTCATACAGTACTTACTTTAAAAATTACTTTTAAGTAAATTGGATGCTCTCCATTCTTTCAAAATTTTGTATCTTTATTAAAAAACAAACAAACAAACAAAAAAACCCCCACCATATTTATTTCAGACCATAAAATCACTGATATCAATCATGTATGTTGACATACACGTTAAGAAGACCAATGGGAAAATAGTTTGGAAAGACCTGTCAGAGGACAATGGAACAGAAGAGTGACCTTAGACTGTGAACAAACTAAAAAAATCCTGAGAACTTTGCCTCAAGCCTTAAGATCTTCCATTAGTAGGTTGCTCACACTCTTCCCAGGTGACCTAGTCCAGTGTTTAACTTTCTGGTCATTAGAAATTTTTGCATTATGTCAGGCCTGAAATCCTATTTGCTGCCATTTAAGGCCATAATTGTTATCCCATGAACAACAGACAGGAAGAAAGTATAATATTCCTTCCTTACTAGAAGAATTCCAATGACAACCTGCTTAAAGACTTTTATTTCAATTCACCTCAATGTATTTCCTACTGAGAAAAAAAGATACCAAATTACAATAAAATTCAGCTCAGGAAGAGGAAATTTATAAAGTATACACAGTGAATCATATAGGATGTCTTATTAATAAACACAATCAAGGACTTTTCATTATCATCATCCCACAAAAAGAAGTGCTTCCATTCTTGGAAATGGACTGGTTCATGTGTCAAATAGCCACCATTCTGCCACTGCCTTCGGTTACTCCTTGTAATTACATGACTTCAACCAGTGGTTTGAAAGCAAGAAGCTTTCAAAGACAATTCATGTATTTTGGAATTTATATTCTGTTTTTAAGCAAAATGATAGAAAGACTGGCCAAGCTAACACCAGTGAACTGAAATAACAGTGGGGAAATGGCTCTTATAGAAAGTGTCAATAGAAGTGCAGTTCTGGAAGGAGCAGGATTCTAAGCTCATTTTTTTGCTAGTAAATCTTGTATTGGTTGGCTTTTGCAACAGATTGCATTAAAAAAGCCCATCCAACCAACCAACGAACCATCAAAAAATGTATTTCTGTGTGTATAAATTTATATAAGCCAACTGGCTCTGTACTTAAGCTATCAAATTACTAAAGAATTGCCAATTCCTGTTTGGATAATTTATATTAATATGTGTCCTGTAGTTAAATCCAGTGTGTTATATTTTCCAACTGCTCCAAGCTTAATGGAATTCCCAAAGAACTGGCCTAGGAATGCAGTACAAGAAACAGAAAAGAGTATCAGAAAGTTATTTTGAAGTCTCAGTAGAACTGATACTCATAAAATCCTGCAGGAAATTTAAGAAAACTTCCTTATATGTAAACAGAACAAAGTTGGGGTTTTTCAGTGGAAGAAAACTACATGAAGATTTGAGATGCAGAAATTTGAGAATTTGAGCTGCATGAAAAGTACAACATGACATTTATTTTAAAATAATCTGTAGTTCCACCGAAATTTATAGATATATTTATAATTTATAGCATATATTTATAATACTATATATTAGTACTCAATTTGTGGACTATTAATTAGCCATGTTTAAGAAAAAACTACATTTTATTATCCTCTATTCACCCACATACATCTTGAACTAAAGATTCTTGTATTTTTTGCTTAAAATCTGACTGTATAGGATCTTTATTTAAAAAATGTAAAATTCTATCTCCTATCAAAATAGACCTTCTTCATTTTGTGTTACTTTAGCATAACTTATTTTCTCCTGAATACTGTTGGCAATTCTGAGGGATAGAAATGACAAGTTCTTCTGTCCTTTTTAGATTATATCAATCACCACTGTTTTCAATATTGGAGTCTTCAAAAATCTGGCAGACATTTCTATGATAATGCTATGTCTTATATACACACACATATCAAAATATTTGTTTTGAATTTCAACGATTTGCTATCATGTTAGAGAAAACAGCAAGAAATAGCAGGATCAAAATATGCATATTCTGCATGGAAACTGCAGCCATATTCTGAACAGTATGGCTGCTGGCTCAGCACAACAAAATTTAAGAGGGACTGCACTGAAAGCAATATACATTTTCAGGCTACATAAATCAAAAAAATCATTTTTCAGAATGAGTTGCCTTGTGTCTTGGTTTAGGAAGACAGGTATCTGCCAGGTAATAATAGTAATAATAATAATAATAATAATAAAAAAAAAAAACCAAACAAACAAACAACTGCAGTTTCCTTTGGAATGGAGAGTGTAAACCCTCCCCTCCGCCCCCTTTTTTTCTTTTTTCAATTACAAATTACAATCAGAGGCTCTTTGGCAAAGATTTGGGAAATAGGAATAGCAGTTCTTTACTAGTATGTATTACAAAGCAAACAAACACAAAAAACCCCCATCAAACAACTACAGCATTAATAACAAACGAAAACAGTACCAAGAACCTTGAGGGCTTTGTTTCACAAAACCCAGGGCAGTTTGGTTTCGGTGTCCCTGCAGGATCCTCAGAGCACCAAGCTGAAACAGTGGAAAAGTCCCGGGCTGGTAGCTGGGATGGCAGGGTGTCCCGGCAGGCAGGGGGTGCAGGGTCACACTGTAGCAAGAGGAGCAGCGCCGAAGAAGCCGAAGGCGAGGCAAAGCCGGCCCAGCTCCCGTGGGTGGCAGAGAAGGCTCAGGAGTCAGGCCGAACCGGTGATAGTAGATTTCCCAGGACTGGATCCCTTTGGCCACAGTGAAACTTTTCCAGCCAGCAACAGCCGTTCTCTCTCTCCCCAAATGCCGGAAAAAGAAGAGCCCACAGCTGCCTCAAGCTCTGTCTTTTACCTGCGTTATCTCCCCCTTCCAACTTTGTCCACCTCTTTGTTTCGATTAAGTACTCTCAAGTATCCAACACTTGGTCTCCTTGGTAACTTATGGGGAAAAAATTCTTTAGAGAAAGAAGGAACAAACCTAACCCCCAACACCTTGTAGGGGCTTTTTTCCTTTTTCTGAAACATCTGGCATCTTCTGTCATTGAGAGAATATTATTGTCCTGGGCAGAACATCTATTTGCTCTGCTATGGCATTTCTTATATTCATATACAGCCCATCCTTATAAATTATTGCTATTTTTTTGCTGAAAAAAGAAATGGACAGACCAAAATTGCTGCTGCAGGCTCTTCTCCTTTTTCTTTTTGAATTATGTTCCTTGCTGTGCTCTAAATGAATGATGGAGTTTGTTTTGTATTTTCAGAAACAAGAACATTCAGGCTTTATCATTCATTACCACAAATGCCACAAATTCCCATCTTCCATTTATGAAGAATATTAGTAACATTTTTAATCTCAGAACAGAACAAAGCAGTATATTTACAAAGAAGCATGAAAGCAAGTAATTTAGATATAGAAAAACTTCTTTAATAGGCTTAGCTCTAATTTTCAGAAAAAATTCGTCTATTTTGTTGTAAAAAATACACTTTCATTACAGTCCATGAAATTATTTTCAATTTCTAGTTTGCCTTGGACATGGACTTGAGTGAAGTACCACCATTTTGATGGATTTAGTTTCCATGAAACAAAGGAAAAATATGTGAAATGACAGCACATATTCATTAAGAATTACTGCTTAAAGCACTCCAAGGGAAAATGACTAGTCATGTCCTCCTGAGCAAGAATAACAATTAAATTTTTTTCTGAATGGAGGAGAGAAAACACTCTTTGCAGCTTTTTGGCCTCGAGTGGCAGCAACCGTATTGACTGCCTAAAATAGTGCTGCTGTAAACCTGCACTCTGGTTCCATATCACTGTCAGGAGGCCAGGGTGATTCATCACTCACCGTGGAGAGGAGCTTACCTATTGCTGCACTTCTGGTAGGCTTTGCAAAAATATTAGATTCACATCCTGGGCAACTAAAGTGACAAAGCTCCTTAAAAATCAGAGTCAAACGAGTTAGCACTTCGAAGTAATGGATTTATTCCAATAAATTAAGAATTAATTCAAACCATACCTCAATTAATTGTCTTCCATATCCTGAACTTTGGTCTAGATGGCTCTAGTAAAGCATTTAGCCTTAAAGTTCCAGTTATTTGTTGGATTCAGACAGCCAGCAGATAGACAGGTGGTTGTGCACTTGTCTGTATGTGAGTGCATGTATGAGCGTGTGTGCATGTACCAGTGCATGCTGGGCTTGAAACACTGATAAGACACAAAAATTAAAGGGTCAGCAAGGGAAATTGTAACAGCAGTACCTGTCTTTCCTATGTCTGATAAAGACTGGGGGTAGTTTTTTGCCAGTCATTTTCCAGAAGCTCTGTTTATACAGTTAGATTTTAATTAAACCACAGAATTTTCCTACCCCACTCTCCTTGTCTGGGTTCAAATACAAAGTCTCTAGCATGTGAAAAGTGTATCAATGAATATGGGTTGTGCTGATTGAAGTTTGAAGGATTTCTTTGATTTGAGAAGGGACTTTATGAAAGAGAGACTGTCATCTGCTGGAGTAAATTCTTGTGTCTGAATGAGGAATATGAACAAGGAAAATTCAAATATTTGGGAAAGTTGTGAGCATTGCTGTCAAAATGTTCAGGATTAGGGACTGTATTTCCCCTCTTTTTTGCATTTCTATGTAGAAATTTTGTTTTGTTTTCTTAGCAGCATCTGGATTATTTGTCTAGATGAATTTTTATGTTGGTAACGAAGGAGTTATGCATCCAGAAAGTGATTTGTCTTACAGTTCTTGATAAATTAGATTTTGATGAACAGACCCGCAAGTAGTCTTCTCATTTTTAGTCCTTGACAGAAAAAAGAAGCAGTGCCCTTTCTCCTACTGTGCAACTTTTAATAAAGTGGAAGATAAAGTGGAAGATAAAGCGAAGAAAATAAAAAAGTGAGGACAGACAATGGATTGTAATGGATCTACTAAATCTAAATGAGCGAAACTGGAAATTTAATACTGTTATAACTTTACTTCTTGGTCTTCCTACTCTATGCTTGGTATAGCAGAAATTTTTCACACAAGATACATTAAAACTTGGAAGTACCTATATGTAGAAGTAGACAGTAACATCCTTTATTAGTCAAGGTAGTCAGAAAATACACTTTTGACTCAGCTTCTACACGTGGGCAAGGCAAAAAGACATTTAGAAACCAGAAGAAAATGAAAAATATTTATCTTTGAGGAAAGATGCCTGTGAGAAAAGTAAGATGAAAGACTTTGACAACACACATGGAAGAACTTCATATCAGGCTCAGCAGCAGTGATGTGAAACACTAAGCGTAGAGCTAAAACTGACATTTGAATTTCTCAAATTTGTGATTTTGGACCCCATTTAAATACATACTTCGAACTCAATTTCAGCAACACGTGAAAGACAACTCAATTTTAATTTGTTATTTGTTGTATATAAAAATAGTTTAAAAAATTAGCATAAAAATGGGTGATTGAAGAAACACAATGAAAAGAGATTTATTTATGTAATTATAAAAAATACTGCTTTATGAAGTCTCTCAATAGAGCCAGTTTGAAAAAGGGTCTGAAAATATATAGCTTTATTTTTAAAAATGTCAGCTACCGTTTACTCCATTATATACAATAATGACATTTCCATTGTGTCAATATGCCTTGCATATTTTCTTGCAAACACAAACTGTCACATTTCTGTTAATTTGTTGAGACAAGATTTTTAGTTATGAATGAGGGACTTTTGTTTTTCTATATAGAACATATTTCTGAATATGACCTTTTCCATGTACACAGATTTTTTAAAATTGTATTATAAATAAATGCATATTTTATAGATGTGTCTTTAGAAAACAATATTTGATTGTCCCAAAAAAATAAACAAATATTTGCTTTTTTTTTTTTTTTTTAAATGTTCAGATTTAGGTCATATGTTTTTAAAGACAAGATGCAAATAATGAAAACAAGGGCTATCATTTATTGCTGTTGAAGTTCTATACATCATACATAGCAGTTGTATTTATTCCTTTGATTTATAATTCAAATGTCTACATTAAAAAGTAACAATATCTATTATTGCTGTAACCATGAATATCAAATTCCATCCCCCATACAATTTTAGGCAACCATGCCACTAAAAGGAGCCAGACATAAAGTCATTCTGCCTCTTTGTCACTACCTGATATCCATAAAAGCCCCTCATATTCCCAAAGACAGATTTTGTCTCTATAAAAATATTAATTTATATAAGACCATTTCAAATTCACCTAAAATCAACTTTACAGTCTAAATAATGTAGACTTCATAAAAAAGAAAAAAAAAATTCTTATGCTCACTAGTTCAAAAACTAATAATATCCTTTCAAAATAAATTTAAAAATATTTTATTTTGTTTTATTTTTTATTTTTTTTATTTAATGCTTTAAAATTTAAGTATGTTGTAGTCAATGTTTTCAGTATTTTCATTTACTGGACATTTTCATTTAGTTCACTAAGACTTCAAGTGGACAAAACAAGTATGATGAAAAGATTGAAATTGCCTGACAGAAAGTTTTTCCTGAACATATCATAGTAGAGAGTAAGAAGGCCATCAGTCAGGATAAAAAGTGAAGATTTACATGTGAAATTTAGTTTGCAAAGATGTATGAAAGAACAGGCAGAACTGTTGCAACAGAGGATAATATTGGCGTGAAAACGCCTGTTGCTGCACATGGTATAATGCTTCTGGGAATGGGTGCATAATTTTGGTGTGAAGAGGTGAAATTGGTTGGGAAGGAAGCCACTGTGATCTATTGTGTGTGTGAATCTCACATGTGTGAGATTGGACTATTTGAGGATTGGTTACAAGAAGTGTGCAGAAATTTTTAGATGGTTTGTTACAGTCTAGTGTTGTGGTATACCTGTCGTATGATTGATATTGATCCTGAATGCATAGTTCAGTTATTGTCCCTTAATTGCATATTAATATTAATATAATAGATCAATAAACAGATCTGAACCTGATTTGGTTCAAACTACATGTACTGAGCAGTTTTTTCTTGTGATAACCCTTGGAGATAGAAAACGGGGTTAAAAAGAGGTGTCTTACAATAACAATGTCCACCTAAATCAGACAAAACCCAAAGCTCAACCACAACAGAAAAAAAAAGTGTAAAAATGTACGTTTAAATTGGCTGCCTTTGTATTATACCAACTGTGCATTCACAGTCGTTTCTTAAGGCTTATGATTTCTTGGTCTTTCTGCAAGTATGATAAGCACAAAATTCCTTCTTTTCCTCCCCACATTAATATCAGAGTAGAGCCTTGATTAAAAGAGCCTTGCTGCCAAATCTGGAGAACTGACAAGTATTTTGCTTATGTTCTCTGCTTGAAGAAGAAATAAGCATTATTTCCTTGTCCAACTAGACAAGGCAAATTAACATCTTTTACTATAAGCCACATCAATCAGGTAATCAAGGGATTTGGAGAGAAAAAAAATACCTCTTCTAACCCACCTGATTAAGAAACAGACATGCCCTTGGCAGTAACCAGGCAGAAATGACAGGAAACAAACAAAAACAGAAAGTGAAAAGGAAAGAATTGATTTCTGCAATGATTCTGATGAGTTAATTGCAGAAACCACCACTTTTCCAGTTGTTATGGTCACTACTAAAAATAAAATGTTGCTTCTAATAACTTTCACTTCATGTTTACTGACATGTACATTTAAAAGCATAAAAATTAGTTAGATGTAGTGCCCCCAGCTGTGATTGTGAAAGCCAATATTATTGTTCTTTCACAGCTTCTCATGTGCTAAAGCAAATGACATTTTAGAATGCTTAGTACTTAAAATGAATTTTAGACAGAAAGAATTTGACAGCTAACAGCCAACCTTTAAGATAAACATATTTTCCTTTTTCTGTTACACTGGAAATTGCTTCACTACCATGACCCTGATCACTTTCTCTTAGAACCATTTTCATGCAAGTTATTTTTCTTCAGTTTCTGAAATATAACTTTAATGCACTCTTGCCAATGTTCTTCTGTCAATAACAGATTTATAAAAGTAACAGACTGAAATTACAAATGGATTTCACAATGAATCACATTAGGTAGGGGTCATAGAGTAGAAAATGTTAAATATCTTAATAGAAAAAAAATCCTGTTATGTTACTTTTACTTCTTGATCATCTGCTTATTTGCATACCATTGATTCAAGTTTTAAAGTATGATTAAAAATACCTTCCGAGCTATTTTACATTAAGTTGTTATGCTGTTTAGTGTTTTTCAATAGTGTAACTAGGAAATTCACATTGCTCTTTTAAGAGATAATTGAAGGATGTGTCATATGACAAGGTACAATATTCAAAAGCAATTTATCACAAAATACTTTTTTAATGCAAATACACCATCATCTCAACACAGCTCCAAAAAGCTTGATTGCAATTAGCATATAGTAGCATGATGGGTGAGACCTATTGCTGTATAACAGCTATCAAAGAAAAGGAAAACAAGAAACAAACATTTTTTGTGGGCAGAGAGATTGGGTTTTATAATAATGTGCTTAAATAGGACTTCACACTCTAACCACATAAAATATAGTGACTTTCTTGCATATATTTAAATAACATTAACTATTAATCCTAAAGATTAATTTTCTAATTCATGAAGAAACAGAATTTCACTTTTTTTTAAGTGGGTGAGTAATGTCATGATTTCTAGTGGAATTTTTCACAGGTTTACATCATGCCTGGTACATGAGAATAGGTTTCTAGAAAAATCCTGAAACCTGTGCAAATACTTTTTTTTACTTTATGCTGTGCTCTGTGACATAAAAACATGCCACAGTTCAAATACATTTTAAATTAAAAAACAGCCAAAATTTTTTTGGTTTCTGAATTAAATTAAGGAATGGTTAAGGAAGAAATCTCAAATTATGAGTAATACTTAGACATATTAAATTCTGAGTGCATTTTTTACTCAGTTCCTACATCATCTGTCCTGAATTCTCAAAAAAAATTCAGTAAAAATATTTTAAACTATATGTTTTATAAATGGCAAATACCTTGCTGATTATTTCATTTTTTTAAAAAAAAATCTGGTTTATAATTTAAATTTTATAATTTAAATTTTATAATTTAAATCTTTGGGGAATGAGTACACTGCATTGTAAATATTCCCCCGCAGTCCCCCATGGGACTAGCTCTTGAGAGGCTTTGGAGGGATATCTCAGAGGGACAGGGCAAAAGATTCCAAAAGAGGCTCTTACCCCAGAATTATTCCAAGGCGTTTATTCTTGAAGGGTTCCAGGGGCCAAGAGAGCAAACAAGGAAGTACAGGGGTCTTACCTAGTCTCCCACTCTGGGAGGATGGCTGGCACTCAGCCAGTTAGGTCAGGAAAGGAAGGAAAGGTCATTCTATGTGATAAGGAAACTCCAGGGGGTCAGAAGGGAGAAACCATTCCCCTACAGAATTACAACACTGCATGGTGTCACGATTCGCTCACATAAGCGGGGTTCGTGATGGTTTGTTTTAGGGATCTCAGAGCACAAAAGACACAGTGGGGGACAAACTCAGTTTACTCAATCACAAATGCACCTTTATTTCGTGTCAACAAATGCGATAGTGGGGAGAGAAAAGAGAATAGTAAGAAAGACAGAAAAAGAGGGGAAGGGGATTATAGCTACCAGCATGGAGGGTCGAGTCCTCGAGGCTTTTGAAGATGCCTATAGACGCGAGTTTCTCCAGTGGGGTGATCACAAAAGTGAGCGGGGGTCTCCAGAGTTTTTATAGTCCTCTCCAAAGCGACAGGCAGTTGACCAAACAGGTGGGGGAAATCATTGCAGTGTGTTCATTTAGAGAACTCAGAACAGGTCGGTCGTCAGCAGGTACAGTGTCAACTAGTACAAGTCAGCAGGCGCAGTCACTTCACCGTGACTTGCCCATTGTTTCTGCTCAGGTTCTGATGTTCTGATATGCGTGCTGGGTTTTTCCATCAAACACACCTGTAGGCAGCACTTGGCCAACATCCCACCTCAGCCAGGCCAGAACTCCTGTGTTGAGATTTTAAAGTCCCTTTTAGGGGTTTCAGTCTCTGTCCTTGACGATGGTTGTGAGGCAGATGAGGGATCTTCGGACCGTCTCTTACACATGGTTACACTGAAAAGGAAAAAAAAAAAAGAAAACAACCTGAACCAGAAGCAAACCATGTTTGTGTGGCAAATCGACTCTTTAGAAAGGTACTTCTTACAGCTTGGCATCAGGATGTACAAATCTTGATTATAATTTCCTTAAAAAAAAATTACTCCAAAGCAAATATCATTCTGGGAGAAAGCTTTTTTTTTTTTTTTTCCCTGTTCAACTGAGTCATTAGAAGCAATAGACAGTGATAAGGTGTTTGTTAAAACGAGTGACATTCCAGCTCCCCCTCAAAATCAATGTCAAAACTCTTTTCTGATTTCAGTAGACTCAATCGAATCTACCCTCTAGGCTAAAACTGGCTGCC
Source organism: Chamaea fasciata (assembly GCF_029207755.1). NCBI lineage: Eukaryota > Metazoa > Chordata > Aves > Passeriformes > Sylviidae > Chamaea > Chamaea fasciata. The sequence continues at coordinate 66,913,647 of NW_027094089.1, forward strand.
TCTTCATTCAGCACCAATTCCATGGCACAGAAAGATTTTCAGAAGACTTAAAGAGAGTAAAAATCAATTAATCAGATGAGGATGGAAGACCAAGTATTGTGGTTTAACCCTAGGAGGCAGCTAAGCCCCCCAAAGCTGATTGCTCACTCTCCCCTAGAGGAATGGGGGAGAGGGCCAGAAGAGTGTGAGAAAATTTGTAGGTTAAGGTAATGTCCATTTAATAAGTAATGCAAAATCTGTGTGTGCATTTGAACAAAATAAGGAATATGTTCATTCTTCTGATCAACAGGCAGGAGTTAAATAGGGGTCCATGAGAAAATCAGGGAGTCACAGAATGGGTAAATTTGGAAGAAACCACAACGGAGTCATATGTTCCAGGCTCCCTTCTCAAGTAGGGTCATTCCAGAGCACACGGCACACGGTTGTGTTTAGGTTCCAGAGTAACTCTAGTGAGGGAGACTCAGTACCCTCTCTGGGCAATCTGATCCTGTGCTTAGGCACCCACAAACTAAAGTTCTTCCACATGTTCAGACAGAATTTCCTGTGCATCAGTTTCTGCCTCTTGTCCTATTGCTGGGCACCACTGTGAAGAGTCTGGAAACATCCCACTCTTCAGGTAATCACATACATTGATGAGGTCCAGTCTCAGACCTGTCTTCTCAAGACTGTACAGCCCCAGCTTTCATCTTCATGGTCCCCAGGGCACTGCTGGCTCATGGATATGGTGTTATCCACCAGTTCTCCCAAGTTCTCTGCAGAGCTGTTTTCCAGCAGGTCAATCCCCAGACTGTCCTGGTGCCTGGGGTTGTCTCTCCCCAGACAGGCACATGCTTTTGCTGAACTTCAAACTATTTTTCTCTGCCCATCTCTCCAACCTATTGACATCCTTCTGAAGGGCTGCACAGCTCCCTGGGGCATCAGCCACTCTTCCCAGCTTTCTGTCATCAGTGAATGAGCTGGGGAGGCACCTGCCCCTTCATCCAAGTCACTGAGGAATAAGTCAAACAATACTGGGGCTGGTGTTGGGGCCTTGGGGAACACCACTTTTGACAGGCACAGCTAGACCTTATGCCACTTACTAGAATCTTCTGGAATCTGCCATTCAGCCAGCTGTTAATCCACCCCACTGTTCACTCATCCAGACCACACTTCCTGAGTTTGCAAATGAGGAAGTTGTGAGAGACAGTGTCGAAAGCCTTGCGAAAGATGAGGTAGACAATATCCGCTGCTCTCCCTTCACTCTTCCACGTGATTGTCTCATTGCAGACGCAATCGGGTTGGTTGAGCATGATTTGCCTTCAGTGAATCTATGCTGACCACTCCTGATCACCTTCTTGTCATCATCATGGATGAGATGGCCTCCAGAGTGAGGCACTCCATCGCCCTTCCAGGGATTGAGGTGGGGGGCTGACTGGCCAATTTCCTGGGCCTTCCTTGCCCTTTTGGAGAAAGGGATGGTATTTGCTTTCTTGCAGTCCTCAGGTTCCTCTCCTGATGGCCATGACCTTTCAGAGATGGTCATAAGCAGCTTCATCATGGTGAGCACATGGATGCTGAGCACTTGTGGATGCTGAGAATCAAGGCCTGTGGACCTGTGGATATCATGTTTTCCCAGGTTTTCTCTAATCCAATCCTTCCTGACCAAGCGAAAATCTTCCTTCCACCATTTCTTTTCTCTTGTCTGCTGGGTCAGAGATTTCTGAGCGCTGGTCTTGTCAGTGAAGACCAAAACAAAGAAAGCATTCAGTAACTCTACCTTCTTTGCATCCTCTGTTACCAGGGTTCCCCCCCCCCATCTATTTAGTAGTAGTCCCATGCTATCCTTTGTTCACCTTTTGTTATTGATACATTTGAAGAAGCCCTTTTTTGTCCTTTAACTCCCCTGTGAGGATTTAATTCCAGGTGAGCATTAGTCTTACTCATCTCATTCCTACCTACTCTAAGACAAGCACTACAACTCAACTTCCAATTTCTCACTCATTACCCCAGCTTTTACCATTGAGTGTGATGCCATATGGTATGAGAAATGTCTTAGCACAGCTGGGGACATTTGTCCCAGTTGTCCCCTCTCCCAGCCATCTTGCTGGTGGGCCACTCTGAGAAGCAGAAAAGGCCTTGTGCTGTGAGCACTGTTGAGCAGCATCTAAACCATGGGTGTGTTTACACCACTGTTCTCACTACAAATATAAGAAATAGCATCATACAAGCTACTATGAAGAAATTTAAGTCTGCCCCAGTCAAAATTAGTACACCAGCCTAAATGGAGCAATACCCTATGGAACAATAGGATTCATTTATAAATAGATTACAGCTTTCATAACATCAATAGCAAATGTGGTCTTACTAAAGCCATTAGTTTCCCTAACACATCCATACAATTTATTTCTGTGTGGATTGCAGTTTATTTCTCCCAGTTGTTGTTATTACACTATTTTTTGCATAAATTGTGATTTAACATTAAACCATTTGAAGTTAGTTGACTCAATGGAGTCAACAATTCTGATTCATGAATCATACCAGATACTGAAATTGGTCTTTCCACACCAGAATCTGAAAACAGAAAAGAGAAAACTTGCAGAATCCCATTTGAGAAGATAAACTTGCCCCAAATTTTGTTTCAGTCTCAAAAAACAGGTGTGTTTTCATGCTAGAAATCTGAAACTAAATCAGGATTGGATAATCTAGATTTCAGATATCTTATTTGCTTTTCTCTCATATCACAAGGAAAGCAGAACCCTGAATCTACAACCCAGGCGAGTAAATTTTACTTGGTTTTGGGACAGTGGGGAGGAATTTTGATGACAAAAAAAGCTTTGTCACAGCAAATAATGTACTTTTTTAATTGCTTAAAACTTCTTTTAGATGGAAAATTCTCAATGAAATGTGATTTCCAGAAATTTCCTTCTCCCCCACCCCCTGCAGTTTATTTTTCTTATTTTAATTTTTCTAGATAACTAGTAAAAGTCATTATATATATATATATATATATATATATATATATATATATATATATATATTTTTTTTTTTTTTTTTTTTTTTTTTTTTTTTTTTTTTTTTTTTTTTTTTTTGTCTAGTGGCAGTGATAAAGACTTTTGTAAGCATAGCAACATTCCAAAATAGATTTTGTTTCTCATCTCCATTTGCTGGCCAGACACTAAGGTGGACATGGCTATTAATGCCCAGACAGCTGTCCCTGGCTTATTCTTGCCTGTACACCATTACAGTTCTGACCTGAAGAGAGAGAATCCAATGATTTACATCCTGTGACAGCAAATAAGTCAAAAAGATCAGTTTCCTCTGAGTTGTGTTACATCTGTCTCAGGTGATAATTGTGATACCACAATTATTATGGACTTTGTTGAGGTTTTTCTGATTTTTTTTTGCTTGTTTTTTGCTATTAGTGTTTTTACTGTGTGTGTACATGTTTTTCTTCTTTTTTCCCCTGCATGTCGACTCCCACCCCCCTAGTCATTATTCTCCTCTTTTAGGTAGTTCCAACACAATTTTTTTTGCTTGCATGTAGTTAAGGACATTTAAAGTATATTTTAGCTGTTTTTTTTCCTTTCTTGCCATCTGAATACCATCTGAATTGAATGTTCTGTACTTCACTATTTCCTTTCACTTTCTCTCTTTCTACTGTATAGATTACCTCTCACTTTGCAGCATTCTTCTAGACTGTCATCTGCTGATTAGCTGGATATCCTAATGCTACTGCACAGATTTGTCTGTGATATGAAAAATATATGTCCTAATCTTGGGAAAGATGCAATCAGTCATTTCATAAATCCTCCCTTTAAATGTTTTTTATCTACATTTGCTCCAAAGCCTTCTGCATGTCTTTTATGATATAATTTAGAACGAAAAAGCATAACATCATTTCTTGAAAGATTATGGTTTACTGTCCAGCCTTTCCAAAATAATTTATGTTCTCCTTTGTTTATTCATATTAACCTTTATTCCATTTGTTTATTCACATTAACTATACTATTTTTCACTTTATTTCTATACATTTCCTTCATTTATATGAGTGTATAGTTCAGTTAGCTCACATAAATTGTGGAATGATGGAAAATTCTGTAATCTACACTGTCTCTTTTAAGTTGAGAAATAACTCTGCATTTTCAAAATAATTCAAGTACTTCATTAACAAGTTAATAATAAAGTCTATTTTTCCTCTTAAATATTTTTTTACACCATACTTTGAAAAATTTCTTAAAAAATAGAAGTACTGGAGGTCAAGGCACAGATTTCATTAATATTTGCGTTTGTGTTAAATCCACGTTTGATGACTACTGCAATTATACAAACTACTAGTGTTTGTTCCAGGTGAAAAGAAATCAACCAAATCTCTTCTGACAAACCCTTATTCTAATCCCATCTGTTGTGGTTTAACCCCAGCCAGCAGCTCAAACCCAGACAGCCACTCATTCTGCCCCACCAGTAGGGATGGGGAGAGAATTGGAAAGGTGAAAATTACAAAACCCCAGGACTGAGATACAGGCAGTTTAATAGGGAAAGCAAAGGCTAGCCACGCAAGCAAAGCAACACAGGGAATGGATTCACAGTGCCCGGTTGGTGGGCAGGTGTTCAGCCATCTCCAGCAGACCAGGATCATAACACATGTAATGGTGGCTTGGGAAGACAAACACCATCACTCCAAATGTCCCTCCCTTCCTTCTTCTTGCCCCCATTTAATACATTGAGCCTGATGTCACATGGTCTGGTATATCCCTTTGGTCAGTTTGGGTCACCTGTCCTAGCTGTGTCTTCTCCCAACCTCCCATGCACCCCCAACATTGTCACCAGTGGGGAATGATGTGAAAAGCAGGAAAGGCCATGACTCTGTGCAATTCCTGCTCAGCAATAACAAAAACATTGCTGAATTATCAACCCTGGGTTTGGCACAAATTCAAAGCACAGCCCTATACCAGCTATTGTGAAGGAAAGCAAATCAACTCTGGATAAAACTAACACATCATCTCTAATTACTAAAAAGTAACTTTTCATGCAATAAAAATCCAAAAGGCTATTTTCACTTAAAAAATTGCAAACAGGAAAATATTTTGAGATAAATTTCTTTCTGAAAATAGACAACAGCTAAGTGCAGTGGACTTTCACATGATTCTCCAGTCTTATTTATGCAACAGGATGAGTTTTAGAACACAAATTAACCAAAACACATATCTTAAATGCAATCTTTATTTAAAAACAAAACAAAGCAAAACCAAAAACCCACACCTTCTTCTCCACTTAAAATTTGGTTTGCTATGAGTTTAGGTGGTAGTAATTTTAAGTTATTCTGGTGCATGATATGTTGTTGGTTGCAGTAAAATATATCAGGTCTGATATGCAGTAGCAAAGTATTATGTCTGTGAGGCTATACAGAGGACTAAAAGCCATGAAAACCCTTCTGAACACAGATCTTTTGAAATTACGGAAGTTAGTGACAATAAACTGTGTTGCTAGGAGACCAGAGCCACTGAAATAGTGTCTCCATTTAAAATAAGAATGCTGATTAAAAAACATTCTCAGCAAATAATGAATAAAGGTGTCAGAGGTACCTGTTGTGCCAAAGATCAGACAGAACACTTAATTTGTGAGCCAGAGCAATATATCCAAGTCTTTAACAGCAGGCAATTTGCCATAAGAATTTCAGTACAAGGATAGGAGACAATAAAACGTCAGACACTGCTTACTTTCAGAGTTGCTCTACATCGTATTGCAGCTTCACAAATTCTTTATCCGTATATTGATGTTACATCCTTAAATTAAATTAAGAATGCTGTGAAGTAAGAACCATGAGCACTCTTATTTATGTGATTTAAAGAGCAAAGACAGGGTCTGAAGAACAGAGATGATCTCAACTGTAAAAATATTGCTATGCAAGTTAAAAATGCATACTACCTATTCTATTTTCTTTTAGTGATGAAAGAATCATGTAAGTGATTCTTTTCTTATACCAGTGGATTGACTATATGTATGAATATATCACAACATGTAGAGAAATTCTGTACAAACAAATAGAAAACTGCAAAATTTGTGTTTCCGTGGAGAAGAAATGATGCTGCTGAAGAAATGTCACCCTGCACAAGAGAAGAAAAATGAATGCATTTAGTCACCTCAGATATATCTGAATCTAGAAAACTACTATATGGATGGACTAAATGCATGGTTCTGCTTTTCTGCCTGTTTGCTGGTTTAACAGATTGTCTGATGTTTTAACAGGTTTTTCTTTGATTAATATACAGATCTAAATTATTTTCCCATTGTCAAAGGGGTCTTCTTTTGTCCATCAAGTTCCTCTCTAGTTGCTTGTTATTTCTCCTCATACACTGGATTAAAACATACCCCTAGGAATTTAGAAAGGGGTTTTTTTTTGGAAGTAAAGTACTTGTTGAGAGATGTTTTCCTAATATAAGAGTGTTTTTAACCTGTTTTTCATTGATTTTTAGCACAAAATGGGGAATGTAATTATGCATTTTTACAGTATTTGTTTGTTTGTGTGTGTACGCTGTAGAGTCTGCCAACATAAAATTTTCTTTGAGTTGATTATAGTCTGAATCCAAGACTAGCCTAAATGGAAATTATGTGAGGCTATTTCCTTATCACAATAGCATATTTCCAGAATATTTAAGTTTTCACTATTAAAATTATTAAGTTCCCCTCCATCACCAAATACTTCAGAAAATCTTACTTATCTTTTTTGTCATATCACCATCATTTTGAGGTGATTCCAAGATTTTATTATAAATCTGCAGATTACTTCTGGTAATTGCAGTGGTATCCAAGAAATGAGTATATCAATGATATTCTTAATTGTTTTCTCACTGTAACTCTATGTTTTTATTATTTTGCTTTGGACTGCTTTCAGAATAAGGAGACATAACAAAAAGATGTCTTCATCTGGTTCTGTCAAAAGGTATAAAAATTTCATCCTTTCTTATTTTCTTTTTTCTTTTCCTATGGAGAAAAATAATTTATAAAATAATTTAAAAGAAATTAGTCTAATTGCAAGGATGAGTTTAACACCTAGGATGCTGGTAATTTTTTATGATGCCTAAGAGTGAAGCCGTCATTTAAATTTTATATCCTGAATGCTTTTATAAATAATGGAGGGAAAAGAAAGCACAGACTTTGAATCAGTAAAATGTTGGGGGTCACATGGAATGTTTCTGTAGTGTAAGATCTGCAGGAGTGGCTTCTGTGAAAATACTAGGAGCTGTTTTTATGTCAGAAAGAACCAGTTTCTGACAGCTCCAAAATGGATCTGACACTACTAAAACTGGGCCTGTCGGCCTTGTTTGTGGCACAGCCCCTCCATCATAAAATATTGATAAAGGGTAAAAAAAGAATGTGAACCATCTTTGAGTGAAAAGGAGGAGGAAAATATGTAAGAAACAATATTAAGATTACTGAATTAAGAGGGGGATAGGTTACTCCATCTCCAGAGCAGAAATTTCCCTGCAGTTCATGGAAAACCATGTTGGAGCAGATATTCACACTGCAGCCCATGAAGAATCAATGCCAAAGCAGGAATTGTAGCCCATGGGAGTCCCACACTGGAGAACTCTTTTTCTGAAGATTACAGCCCATGGAAAGGATCCACACTGGAGCAATTATTAAAGGATTTTGTCTCATAAGAGGGATCCCATGCTGGATCATGCCAGAGCATATGTAGAAGGGGTGGAAGAGAGGACCTGTTACAGACTGACCGAAATTCTTATTCCCCATTCTCCTGTACTTCTCAGGGTGTGGAGAAAGTAGAAGTTTTAAAAATTATGTTGAGCATTGGAAGAAGGAATGTTTGGGTAAAGAAGTATTTGTTTGTGTTTCAATTTTTCACACTCTCTTATTTCTATCCTACTTTGTTTTCCATTAGCAATGAATTAAATTAATCTTCCCCAGTTTGAGTTAGGTTTTTTTTGCTCATGCTGGTACTCATTGATTGATTTTCCTGCCGTTATGTTGACCTGTGAGCTTTTTAGTATATTTTCTCCTCCTGTCCTGCTGAGAAGGGAGAGTAAGAAAGCAGTTTGATTCATGCCGGGTGGCCAGCAAATGTCAGCTCACCAAATCATACTGCTGCAAGCCAGTAAAGAGTGTGGGAAATAGGCTTGATGCTTTTATAGGGTACTTGGGCACAGGATCCAAACTATGCAATTATCACCAGGGAAAGGTTTAAATGACATATTTTTAAGAACATAAGCTTTAAAACACAATAACACCACTTTATAAACCAGCTTCAAAAAATGCCTCTGTGCATCATTTATAAAACAGTAACAAAGTACACTTACACAATCTCAGTTGCAGCATTTGAAGTACAAATAAACAAGGTTACTGTTGTTATTATACACGCCTAATCCTACAGGCAGCTATAAATAAACCATACTCCAGTGTCATGTGAAATTATAATCTGGAACAAGAAGGTTTATTAATAGCCTACTTTTAAAAAAGCGTAAAGAACAAAACTAGTTAATTTCAAGCTGTCTTAACATACACAGAGAGAAAGATAGGACAAATTTTAAACAATTTCTCAAAGACTTGGAAGTCATAAGAACTTGTGAAAATCATCAGAGGACACTTCAAATGATTTTTTTTTAAGAAAATGTTCTCTGTTTTGGAGAGAAATACATTGTAGCACGTTAATTGGCACCTTGCTGATAATATAGACAAGTTTTTTTGTGTCTTTTGCTCCTGGATGAGACTGTGCACCTCAAAAATATCTAAAATGAATGTAGGTACATAAATTTCAGCCTCTATGGATATCCCAGTATTTTAACACTCTATAGGACATATAGTTTGAAATATTTCTTTTGGCTTAATAAATTATATCAAAAAACTCCATTTAAAACTTGTGCAGTACTCAACTAACATTTCTCCATAATTAGCAGCTAACTAATTCACTGGACATCATTCTGATGGGATCATTCTTGTTCTGTATGTCTTTCTTGATGATGTGGGTTCTGGGAGCTGCAGTTCTTAAATATCCTAGCCATGGAAAGAAATCGGGATCTAAAATACCACTCCTACAGAAAATGTAATGCCAGGAAAATTGAATACCTCTTTGGGTTGATGATTTATTTAAAGATTCCAAATCTCTGAGAACTTTAGCACTTAGATGTCTCAGAAACTGATTTTTATACTGTTGAACTATGACAGAAAGCAAAGGAGAGATCAAAAAACGGTTTCTAAAGAGCAAAGAATTAACATTTAAACATTGGAATGCTTTCTAACCATTAAAATTAGCTAAAAATCTAGCCTGTACAAATATTAAAATCAATAAAACCCTCACTGTTTTCTGACATATGTCCTGCACATTTGTTATGGGACTGCATTCATAAGCTAAACATTACCTAACAAAATATCAGAAATATTAAAACACCATTAGCTAAAATATTATCCAAAAAGCAGCTTATTGAGATGATCAGACTTTTAAAAAATTATACTTGGTGTGGGGGCCTATTTAAAAAATAAAATAATTTTGTAAGCTTTCCCTCAAGAAAAGAAATGACAAAAAAAATCCCAAACCACAATTATCTGAACTGAATAAATAACAACATGCCCTTTCTGTCCCTAAGTTTGACAGCATTTACCACAAATTATTCTGTCCATTGCTGGAAGAAAAGAACAAAGAAAAAAAAATATCAAAAAGAAGTGTATAATAGCATCAGGGAAAAGCAATCTTCCAGTTCAGTACAATTTATTTATTATTTGAGATTATCTATAAAATGGGGAATAATTTTTTAATTCCCATTTCTTTTTAGTTTTCTCCCCCTTCCCTCAACCCATGACTATGGAAATATCACCTTAATTTGACTTCTAATACTGAAATATTTAGCTTATGCATTAACGGAAAGGGACAAATAGTACCTTGGTCAGAAGACACAAACTATCAAAGTTAATTGGATATAAAGCTCATAATATTAATTATATTCCTTATCTCCAGTCCCACAGAAATTCTGGAGTGGCTCTTCTTGTCTAACTAAAGAAAACACACTAGATTCAAAGACTTTTGTTGAGCTTTGTCATAATTGTCACTTACACTGGAAGCAAAACCTCACAAAATTATCTTTAGACCATCAAAAAAAAATTTAATTTGAGAAAAAAGATCCACGAGACAATAGAAATTTCTGATGCCTAAGAAACATCTTAGGCTAAGATCTAGTAAGCTTGCCAGAAAAAGAAACAGAATAAACTGGAAAGAAAAAAATTATAGTATTGTTGGATGGCTTGAGCTTATTTTATAGCTCTGCAGTAAAAGGAACAAAATTAATGACTAGATTTTTAAGAATTGCTTTCAATGTTCGTGTCCTTTAAACCACAATGAATAGCCCCAAATAACTACAGCAGAAGGAGTCAATTCATCAAAATGACATTAACATATCAGTACGAAGACAGAGCCTCCAATTCCTTCAGGCTGCTTATCTGTCACTGAAACATGTATTTACAACACCAGCACCCCATTCTGATTTTGCTATCATATTATTCATTTGACTGTTGAATGATTATAATTTAAATAAGTAGAGGAAAAAACAACAAATAAAGTATCTATTTTAAGTAGCAGATGTAACAGGTAAATAACCTTTCAGTGGTGTTTCCTAAACAAAATAATACAAAATAATACAAAATAAAACAAAATAAAACAAAATAAAATAAAACAAAACTAAAAAGTTAAGAAAAAATAAGATGGCAGATACTTCATAATGAAAATAGGCACAGAAAAAAACCCAAAAACCAAAACACAAACAAAAAACTAACAGTATTCTTAGTAGTACTCCTAATGATTATTCATAGCAGCTCTTATAGTACTCTCATGTTCACTTACTTAATGCGATAAATGGTGACAGCAGTCTAGATAAGAAGAATCTTCATCTTAATTTGTGTTAAAGTATGCTAAATTGTTTCAATATTATTCCCGTTAGTGTAGCTACAATTTACAATATTTCAAAAAAATAGCATCGCCTGTGATCAAAATGAGATTTCAGAAATAATGGCTGAAGCGTAGTGAAGAATCAAATATTGGAAGCATAAGAATAGACTTTTGCCATCATTATAAATTGTGAATGTGAATAACAAATTTCAAATTTAGACTGGCTAGTAGAATTTCAAAAACTTTAAGGCAGCGTAAGAAAGAGAAATAAGAAATATTGAATAGTACAAGTTATACCTTGAAGCCCTCCAAGGATCAATGTGTCTGGACTGGATACTGAAAAAATGAAAATGAACAAACATACCAAACAAATCCTAAATCAGCAATAGACAGTGTATCTTTATCTATTTGAAAGTTACTCCTGGAATTCAAAAGCACTGATAGACATGCTGTCACTGGAAAGAATAAAAAAAAATCTTCAATCTTAAACTCACTATTAACAGTATGTACTTTTAATATTGGACCCCAATGATCCTGAACAAAATGCGAAGGGGAAGAAAAGTAGGGGTAGTGGGGAAAATATTTTTTGATCTACATGTGAATTATTAATAAAGCCTTTTTTTTTCTAGTGGTTTTCCAAGACAAAATCCACAATCAACAGTTTTGAGGACAAGCTTCTTCAGAGATCAAAATTTATTTGTATGTGAACGGTACTTTGCTCAATATTTGGAAAAACTAATATTTAATTCTTTAGCATCTGGGTAATAAGGGAAAGAAATAAATTCAGAAACAAAAAAGATATGTAGATGACTATTTTTTATGATTGGTTATTCAAAGCTTTGCTTTTGTTCAATCTCAGAGTTCTTCAGAAGGCAAAGACAAGTTTCAGAAAGTGAAGTTTCAAGACCAAAATTTTTCACAGGACAATGTGTGAAGGGTAAATAGAATTTACTGGGGAGTATAACAAGTTGATGGAAATAATCAACTTTCAACACTAGAAGGAGTTTTCATGATTTTACTTGTTTATTTTTATAGGGGTTTTTTGGTGGACTTTTTGTTTCTTTGTTTGCTTGGTTGGTTTGTTCATTTTTGGTGGGGTTTTTTGGGGTTTTTTGGGGTTTTTTTTGAGAAAACTTGCATCATTTTTTGGATTTGTTTAGGTGTTTTTCCTTTTTGCCCAGTTACTACCCCTTTACCAAGATTAACACCAAAATCATACAGCTCATTCAGCCAGTGAAATGGAATGTAAAATAAGCAAAGAAGAATCATTTGTTTTGTAAATCTACCTGTCAGGGTATCACAAATTTGGGGTGAAATATTGGAATCAACAACCTCAGAAATCCAGTTGTTTCCATGTTTGCACATAGTGGAGTGTTTGAACATATATTTTTAGTGACTGTGTAAGACAAGTTACTCTTCAAAGCTGGTGTTGTGCCTGATCCCTTCAATTTTGTATTTTAGCCTTTTAGTAACTTTGGTGTTCTCCTATGAGTATCTACTAACCTAGATGAAACCTTATTTTCTAGTGGTCTTTTTGTGGTTTTGGGGTTTGTTTTGTTTTGTAGTTTTTAAATTTGTTTGTTTATTTGGGTTTTTTGTTTGGGGTTTTTTGTTGTTGTTTTTCAGTTTTGGTGTTGTTGTTTGGTTTGAGAAACAAAAGTAGAGAAAAACAATGTATTCAGAATAAATCCTCTATTTGTAATATAAATTTACTGTTATGTGTTTACACCAACATGCACCTTCCTCTGCCACCCCATCTGTTTTTTTGCAAATGTTACTGCTCAGGGATCAACATCTTTCTGAGGGAAACATGCTGTTAACATAGTGTTGTGAGGTTTATAAATGGTAGCACAGAATGAGATTCTCTTTATTCTAAATTCTGGTTAAAATATGCTAATAATTTCAAATGTTATTCTACTGTTATTGTATCTAAGGAAATACATTCTGCATTTATATGAGATAATTAAAATATGTTTATGGAGAAAAAAGTACAGGGTCTTTTTTTAGGTTAAGACCAAACTCTATCCAGAATTTAATATTAACCTTATATTTCAGTTAAACATTAGAAAAAAGAAGGATACTTTGGTATTTTTGTATGAAAACACTTGTTTGCTCACAAATTAGCAGATGAAAACTCTACAAAGGAGCTACTTGTGTTCTTTAATATATAGTGTAAAGAAGAAATGAAGTGCTCGATTTTTCTGCTCTTCAGAACTTACCTGGTGGGATTTTCATAACACCTAATCAGGTACAACAGCTTTTGGGGAAATTAGGAGAGGTAAGCCTGTTACATGTCTAAGCCAATATGTGGTAGAAAATAGCCAAAGAATAGTGCAGCACTCTCAAGGTACTGCAGTGCTCCTCTGATACTGAGAATTTTTACCTTTATTTGAAGGATATATCCTTGTTACCTTAATTTTACAGGAAAACATTTTAGGTTTTTTTTTTTTTAATGTTTGTTTACTTTTGTTATTGGTGGGTTTGTTTGTTCTAATATGGGTTCTCTTCAAAAATTTTCATGATTTCATTATATGGTGTTCTATTTTACTTATGATTTCACTTACATCATTATTTAGAGAGCTTAAATGGATTCTTTATTTTTCTTTCTTACTTTGGGGATGATTTTAATGTGTAATTGAAGCATGTGACCCAAGACTTTGCTAACAAGAACTTCTTAAAGCTCCCAAAGCCGCACAGTAAATATGCTCAAGCCTTTGCAATCAGAAAATCAATGTTCTACAAAGAACAGAAGATCAGAATTAAACTCCTGTAAAATGTAAAGTAATGGGATTTTCCAATGTGGGAAGATACGCAAATCTGTGAGTGTGGATGCACATATATTCAGACAAAGTTTTCACATATATATCAGAATCCTATGCTCAATTTTAACACAAGTAATTGAAATAGCAAGGAATTTTCACCTGTACATTTTTGAGGAATCATTGTTATGATAGTGTCTGACATGAATAGACTGACCTTTCAGATCAAAGTCGCAAGGAATAAGCCCACCAGATTCCTGAGTTTGATGTATGGTCTCATTATTGGAGAGATGGAAAAACCAGTTGCTGCAATGTTTTAGGCAGGGCATCGATTGTGTCTTTGCCATATTCAAGACAGGAGTTCTAGCTAGGAAGGAGGCACATTCATCCTGCCACTTTCACTATACCCCTGCACACAACTTGCAAACAAACTAAAGCTAGGGGTGTGGTCTTGGTTTTCTACACTGTTTAAAAAATCCAAAGAAACACAAAGTGTGAAATCTCAACCCTTTTTATCACACACACAAACACACAAAAAAATAAAAAATATAGTGCCAAAGAAGTAGGTATCGTGGCTAGTCCTACCAATAGCTTCATTTAAATGCACCTATGGAGTGGCTTACTTTTGCTTTATTATTATAACTTGCAATGTGATTTGATAAGAACAGTTTCCTCTGCTGTTCACCACTATCAATGCAGTACTTGATTAAGTGATTCTTATCAGGTACTATAGAACATCACCCAACAGGGGTCACATTTACAAGCTCTACTGGAAAAGAACTTTTAGTTGTTAAGCGCTCCAATAGTTCACAGCCTGCTGTGAAACATATGTGAAGAGACATTAGCCACCTACATGTGCTAGGAACGTAAGGAAGACTGAAAGACCGTTGTACAAACGGGGAAATAATTGAAACTTGACAAGGAACTTCGCAAGGCAGAAAATGACCTCCTCTTGCAGTGTCACTGAATTTCAACTCTTCATCAGATGGCTTGAAATATGAAACAGTAAGAGCACAAAGATCAAACTAGTCCTACTGAGTATTATATTTTACTGAGTATTGATTATCTCTGGTGTGGGTTATTACATTTTTTCAGCATAAAATATTCAAAGCAGCATTCACTAGCTGACTTGGATTTTTTTTCCAACAAAGAGAAGATGGAAAATTCTTCCCTTGAATAGACAAAATGTCCTTTTAATGAGAAATAATCCAACTTAAAAGTATTTCTGCAGTGTTTTGACAAAATAAACGGGTGAATTCAAGCACATTTGGAGAGGCACACATATATTTTAGCCTCTGGTCCTTCCATTAGATGAATTTATCTTGACCTTTGACTGACAGAAAATCCTAACCTAGCTGAATCCTACATTGTGTTGACAAAAAACTTGTAAACACAAGTAAGATTGCTGGAATGAACTGTGACAGTTTTAACTTGCATGATTTTTCTCAAAAGTCTGGTTAACAAGTCTTATGCTATAATCTACATGTGACCACACTTCTTCTGAAAAAGTGTTGCCCATTTAAATCCATGTCACATTAATAAAGTAGGCATAAACAGAACTTATGGATCCTATTACTGAATCATTTAAAATGTAAGATGAAGTGTGCATTAAAGTAAGCATAATCTTGCAGCTGTTGGTTTGTTTAGTTCTACTGCATTGTAATGCATTTTAGATGAGATAACTACATTTAATCATGCATTACTTATGTACTAAGCAATTATTAGCTTAGCTAGAATTTTTGCAAGGAATTTGGAATTCTCATCAAATGTTAATACATTTCAAAACTCAATTTTTATTCGTTTCACCAGTTCATTTTTCCCCCCCCAAATCCTCTTTGTAAAATTTAATTTGGTAGTTGATATAGAATGTTTTATTTCTGCCAGCATGAAGTAAAAGTTAATGTAAACATCAGAGGTTCAATATCGGGCTTAGCATGAGAAAATGTGCTTTAGGCAAGTAGCAATGTCTTCTTCTCCTGTCACATAACATCTGCTGAAACAAACCAGAAGATTCAATGCTGTCAGGCTCTCAGCAAACATACAAAGGAAGAATGGGATGTTGCTCTTAGAGAATAGGGATAGGGTGAAAAACATTTCCAGAAACTGGTACATGGTGTATATTTTTTGGGTGTATATGACTATAGTGATTTTTTCACTCATCAAATCTGATAGTTTTTGGAGTCCTTCATTTGGTTTTACAGTTAATAAAGAGATATGTGTAAAAAGCCCTGGTAAAGTGAAATCTTAAAGAGATTATGAGATTTCTGCTGCCTAATCCTCTAGACTTGGAGATTTCAAACATTATTTCAGTGGGAAATCTGAATTTTCCACAATGTATTTTTTTGCCCTTTGTTTTTCTTGAGAGACATGATGGATTAAAGATTTAAAAAAGTTTATTGCTCCAGAGTGGTGAATAACTTTTCTGTCTGGTCTTAATTAATAATGAGCAGGTTGATTTACACATATATGTAAATTGGTATAAGAAGATGCTTCACTCAGGATTATATTACAATAACAGGGAAAGAAGAGTTATATCCAATAGTAGTGTAAAACACTTGTTAAGATGACAGATATGAGTACATAAACTGTCTATACATAATCCAAGATGACAGTGCTGAAACTGTCCCCTGAAATAAACTAAGTATCAATAATCTTGAAAAGAAAATTAGTCTGGGAAGATTAGAATCTAAATGAAATCTGGGATAAATCCCAAACAAGGTTATAAGTATAAAGAATGGCATTCTTCCCCAGCCCATTGCTCTCTTTAGTGATAACAGAGCTGGTATTGAAGAGATACAAAAAAACTACACTCAGATTATTTATCTACAGCTTCTCATCTGAATGAAACAGGAAGAGAGAGTGTTCTTTCAGACTTGACATTGGGGTGAACAGAGAAAATTACTTTCTCCTCTTTTATGTCACCTGTTTATTTAAAAATATTTGTAACTTTGCTGGGGAAAGTAATTTTAATTTTTTTTTTTACTTAAACCTGGCTTCTTGCAAACAATTATAAAATCTTTGGTAAATAGTAAAGAACTATATCTCTTTTGGATGACTTGCAACCAAAACCCAGAATACAGGAGCATACTGGGACATCTTAGAGGTCCAAAATATTATCTCAGCTAAGCTTAAGGGCAGTAGCATACACCTGCAGCTGCTCTGTGTGATTTGGGAGGCAGTAACACAGTCTTTGTTTTGGAAGAGGTTCGGATGACTTCTACTTGTCACTATGACACTGGCAGTAGGTTATCATCAGCCATTTTACATTCAGACTCCTGATACTTTCATTGACTTCAAACTGGAATGACAAAGATTACTTCTGAATAGTTTATTAAAATAGGGAGATAAATGCAAAAGGATCACTAAACAATGGAAACTGCTATTCATGGATAATTGTCACAATAGACTCAAAGTCTTGGCATTCTAGCTTGGTTTCTTTCTTGGTTTCTTTCTGGTTTCATGAAAATACAGACAACAAGTGTTCACTACAGAGAACAGTTAATTTTGCCGATACAGGAAGAATTTCAGGTAAATTTATTGCACTTTCCTTCAAATTGCTATTGGAAACATTTTGAGTACAGGAGAACAGTTAGTTTTTAAAACTGTATAGAAAATCTGTATCTTTTAAAGTCACAAAGATCACATTTCGTCTCTGTGAGGACTTAACAAAAAAAACCCTAGCTGGGGCTAAATGTCTCATCTGGTTGGCATCCTGTCCGTTTCTGAAACAAATCCCTTTTTCTCCTGAAACAAAAAAAAAATCCCTTCAAACAAAAAGGCAAGATTACAGAGTTTTCTACATGTCTAAAATAGTAATTGTACTGAGTATCTTATTTCATAACTCTAACAATATTTCCACTCTGAAGTCATTTGTGTGGGAAATACACATCCTTTCCTTTCAAAATGACTCTGCTATTGGAGTCAATTGTAAAACACTGAACTGAAACATATCTTACTTTCAGGATCCTACTACAGTAATATTAATAAAAATTGATCTATTTTCCTTTCCTAAGATTTGCCTCAGCTAATGCCTTTTGCTTTCAGTATTTCCTAAGGTGAAAAGTAGAATCTGACATTTTTAAGTTGAACAGACCTTAGATACACGTTAAGGATTGTTTATAATAATTTCCTCTTAATCCTATTCCATAAACTATTGCCAACGTTTATTTTTAACTTTTCATTCCAGCCTTCATGTCCACTGCATTTAACATTTATGTGGCCTCCTAGAAAGACACAGCAGTATTGTATATGGATTATTACTCTTTCAAGTAATATCACAGAAATAATGGAAAATCAAATAGTAGATATTTTGGTGGTTGTCTAAGCTTATAGCAAGCTATGCTTTTGGAAACTATAAAAGTCTTTCAGAGGCCAAAGAGCTACTAAAACTTTCAGAGAAATAAATGTCCACTTTTTACATACATACATGTACATAAATATACGTACATTGTCCTCACATGTCAACGATCTTTCATTTTTTGTAAAACCTTGAAGGCCACATGCTGCTTATCCTACTTTGTGTTAGACACAGAGTACAGTCACAGATGAAAATTATCTGATGCTCCGGTGCTGTGCAGAATCGCTTCCTAGCCAGAGGCACAGGCATTACTGGGTACCAAGGGAAAGGCAGTTCTTTCCTCTGTGTCAGTCACATCTTCATTCTTAACAGTGCTCTTCTCTCTTCCTTTTTGTTCTGTTCCAAGGGACAGAGTTCTATGTAAAATAGACAGAGATTCTCCTTGTAGGGCTGATGACAACTATTCAGCCCTCAGGGCAAACATAGGAGGGTCAAAATGACAGAAAAAAAGAGCAACACAACATTACCAAAACCAAGAAAGAAATTGAGAGAAATGCATTTTGGTCAGCTACCGAAATTCATTTCAAGCAGCCTTTGAAAAGGTTAAAAAAAATCCAGGAATCCTCACTTTTTCTAGGCAGCATTTACTGGTATGTCTCCAGGTAACAGTTAGTACTATTTCAGAATTTGACTTCCTTTCTTTTCATAATTTGACTAATTCATCTTTGTTGCATTCACTGCTCATTTTCTGTGTCTCTTCCTACTTTTTCTCCTGGAAGACCAATGGGTAATATATTTCCCACCTTCTCTTCCTACAATAATCTTTTTCTGGTTAAGATGTATATCAGAATGCTATTACTGTTAAGATGCCAAATATAAGGTAGAAAGAGAAAAGGAGTAATGTGAAAATGTTTTTTTTAATCTGAAACTCAAGGAAACAAAAGAACGTGTTTTACAGAGAGACAGATGGGGCTTTCTTATTAATTGGGACAGACGGATGTGGCCAATGGTTGTAAGCTCAAACATGTGCTGTGTCTACCCCTCCACAAGAGATTTTGATAGTCACAGAAATAGTGACTCCTGTATCTTTCCCTTCTTGGATGTTGTGATTTAATCCCAGCAAGAATCTAAGCCCTATACAGCCACTCAATACCCTCTGTGCTGGTGGGATGAAGGGTTTATAAATGTAAAAGAGAGAGCCCATGAGAAACTCATGGATTGTACTAAAAACAGTTTAAACTTTATTCGGACTCACATACCTGTCCCTAAATCCATCTGAAAAGAAATTAAATGTTTTCCACTTGTAGTGAATTTTTTTTTAGAACATGAGATGCAATTGTGGCCTGAGTCATTATGATGGAGAAAATGGATGATGGATAGTGTAGGTCTGTGGCTAAACTGTCATCATTGAGCTTGAGAGGAACTGGAATATACAGTCAGGTTTATGATGACTTATAACCCTTATTTTGTCTCTGGCAAACCCATAACCAAACTACATATAATACAATGTCTAAAAATTACCTGAACCAAATTTCCAAAGCAAAATAGTGTTCGTTGTAAGAGTTCTTTTATTTTGACTTTCATGTTTATAACTCAAAACTTTTGTTATATATAATTTAGTTGTATCTATTATTTTTAACAATAGCATTCCTACAGTTTCCACCTGATGCTTACTACAATGCCACCACCTTCTCCTTCTCCTTCTCCTTCGCCTTCTCCTTCTCCTTCTCCTTCTCCTTCTCCTTCTCCTTCTCCTTCTCCTTCTCCTTCTCCTCCTCCTCCCCCTCCCCCTCCCCCTCCCCCCCCCTCCTCCTCGTTTTTCTTTCTTCTTCTCCTTCTTCTTTCTTCTACGTCTTTCTTCTTCTTTCTTCTACATCTTTCTTCTTCTTTCTTCTTCTTTCTTCTACGTCTTTCTTCTTCCTTCTTCTTCTTTCTTCTTTTTCTTGTTTATTCTTTTCGCAAGTTCACAGACAATACAAAACTGGGAGGAGCTGCTGACTCTCTTGAAGACAGGGAGGGCCTGCAGAGATACCTCAGCAAATAAGAGAGTTGGGCAATCACCAACTGTATGAAGTTTAATAAGAGCAAGTGCTGGATTCTGCACCTGCAACAGAGCAACCCTGGATGTATGGACAGTCTGGGGAATGAGATGCTGGAGAGCACAGCAAGGGACCTGGAAGTTCTGGTCAATGGCAAGTTGAACTTGAGCCAGCAGTGCCCTGGCAGCCAGGAGGGCCAACCATGCCCTGGGGATATCAGGCCCAGCATGGCCGGCTGGGCAAGGGAGGGGATTGTCCTGCTCTGCTCTGAGCTGGGGCAGCCTCACCTGGACTTCTGGGGGCAGTTTTGGGCACCAAAGATAAGAAAGATATTAAGCTGTTAGAGAGTGTCCAAAGGAGGGCAATGAGCATGATGAAGTGTCTGGAGCAGAAGCTGTAGGTTGAAGTGACTTGGTCTGTTCAGCCTGGTGAAAAGGAGACTGAGGGCACACCTCATTGCAGTGTGGAAATTCCTTGTGAGATGAAGAGAAGCAGCAGATAGCGATCTCTTTTCTGTGGAGACCAGTGATGGGACCTGAGGGAATGGCCTGTAGTTGTTATAGGGGAGGTTTAGGTTGGATATCAGGAAAAGACTTTGGACTCAGAGGTTGTTTGGGCTCTGGAACAGACACTGGAACAGAACCCAGGGCAGTGGTCACAGCACCAACCTAACAGAGCTCAAGAAGTGTTTGGACAACACTCTCAAGGACAGAGCGTTCCTGAGGATGTCCTGTAGGGGTCAAGAGCTGGACTCAACGATCCTCATGGATCCCTTCCAACTCAGCCCATTCTGTGATTCTGTGATTTTCCTATTTACTTCAGTTTTTTTTCTTTCTTAGAGCAGGTAATATCCTGTATGTAAGGCTTTAAACTTTTGGACATGGAGAAAAACCTACAGACAGGAATGGCAAAGTAGCCTGCAATGCTCCTGTCATCCCAATACCATCTCCACACAGAGGAGAATATTCTGTTTGGCCAAAACTTGCCTTAGAATTCTTTTGATACTTTGTAAAATTTGTGGCAACACTTGATAAGCTAGAATTCCAATCAATAACTACCTAATATTTCATTAATTAGGTAACTTGAAATAAAATTTTTAAAGTAAGTCAACATGTTGATTTTCAGTGTTCCTCCTTAGTTCCTAACTGGCTTTAAAGATAGGCTCTCAGAAAATTATTTCAATACTGATAGTTAAATGAATAAGCTATACAAAAATCATAACTAAAGAATTATTTTTTAACTTATACATTTAATTTAAAGAAACCCCTCAGCCCAAATTTCTCAGACTTAAAAAAAAGTCAGCATTTGATTTTTTTTAAGGTGGATTTGAACAGAGCAATTGGAGAAATCTGAGACATTTGAAGAGATGAAAATATAATTTATAAAGGTCTTCTTGACAATTATGACAATTATATCATAGTAATAGATACTTATGCCATAACTTTGGATTATTAATCTTATTTTTATCTCATACTTTCCTTTCAAATTCCAAACCACATTATACTTTGTAGGTGCTTTTGGTAGCCTCAGGAAAAATAATGATGGTAATGATTTTCTTTCTGTTTGTTATCTAGTGGATGAATTTGCACTGAAATAATAGGTCAAATCTGACAGAAGTAGAACAAAATAGGAAATGTGTTACGATACCAAGAATTCTAAAATACTCTGACTTTAAATTTTGTGATTCAGAATTCCCGTCATACTTCTTAATCAAAACGTCAGTATTCATAACTGTATCTTTCAGTTTTAGCATCTTTTTGGTATCTAATGCTATTCATACTTTCAGCGTTAATTAATGTAAAATTCCATTAGGTCTGTATACTAATGTTAAGTAAATGTACTGTAGCCATTTGGTATGTTTACCAGAAGGATTATTAGTATTTCTCACTAAATATCAAAGATCTAAATCTAATTATTTTGAATGATGACCAGGAAGATGAATAAAAAGATGAATAAATGTCAAATAAAGAGAACAGACAACAAAACACAATCCAAAACAATTTTAGAGTTTTACAGCTATTCTTGTTGGTTGACAAATATGAACATTTATGAACTTCTGTAAAAAGCCAGATTGGTAAAACATCCATATTGGCATTATAGATGTATTTAAAACTCAAATTTAATTCAGGTGGCTATTTAGTACCATCAAAATAGGTAGTTAGAGAAGAACTTTCTTGTTATATTTGATTGGAATATGATAAAAAGTTATTTCATTGCTTTTGTGTTTTTTGATTTCTCCCTGAAGGGCTCTGTAATCCTCTTCCAAGGCCTGACCTCTGTTTCAGAAATCATACAATCTCTATTTCCTCAGGAGTTCCAAGAGGATTTCCTTTTTTTGCCCTGCTTGCTTGATTTGCAACATGAGGGAGTTGGCGGCTCCTCTGCTTTTAAAAACAGGTTCTTAAAAACCAGTCAGTACTTATGGATTCCCAGGTCCTCATAAACAGATTCACAGAGGACACTGCCAAGTAGCTGCCTGAATAGCTTAGTATTTACTCTCTTGAGATCTAGGATAGCAATTCTGCTAATCTTTTTGCCCCCTTATAACAAAAATTTTTAAACTCAGTCACATCTTGATCACTGTGGCCAAGACTGCTAACCTACCAGCACATCTTGCATGAATATCTCTTTTCACGCACAACAAGTTGTGGTGAGCATATTTTCTAGTTGTCTCACTGAATATTTGTGATAATAAATTGTCTTTAATGAATTTCAGGAATTTTCCAGACTTGCTTATGACATCAGTATAGTATTTCCAGCTGATGTCTTGGAAGCTGAAAACTTCCATAAAATACAAGGGCTACCAATGCAGAAATTTCTTGTAATTGCCTACAGAATATCTCATCAGTGCTGGCCTGGTTATTTGTCACAGACACACACATGTCCATCGTTTTGTATCCCTTATTCCTCATCCAGAAGCCTTCAACCACATAACTGTGGGGCTTTACAGTCAAAACTCTCCCTTGCATATAGTGGAATTCTTCTACTTTGTCTGCGCTGCCTATCCCTCTTGAACAGCTCTCCAACCCAGTACTCCAAATCAAGGGACTTATTCTACCAACTCTCATTAAATCAATGAAATAACAGATTTTTTTTAACAGAACAACATTTCCAGCCTTATTTATGTGAATCTCATATTATACGCCTTGATGTACGACTGTTTTAGGTGTTCCCTTGGATAAGTATTAATGATCCCATTAATATTTTCCCCCTGAAGTGATGACATACCAAACTTTGGCTTATCTTTAGCACTCCTGATGTTATTCATTTCCCCTCTAAATTGTAGTTCCAAGTCCTATTAATCAGTCCTACCAGCTTACAAGCCAAAGGACATTTACCCTATTGGGACAGGTGAATCCCATCAGACTCCAGGACACTTTGCATATGAAAGTGTCTTCTATCAATATAAAAATAAAATTTCTGGAAGAGGCACCAGTCCTGGAGCTGAATTTTGATGTACATCTTCCAATGTCTCTCCCAGTTAATGGGGTGATTAAGGAAAACATCATCTGTGCTCCTGAATAATTTTTCCCAGGGGTCTGGAATCTCTTTAGGTTGACCTTCCATTTCTTATTGCAAAGTAATTTGTACCAATGTAGCCGAGCAAGAGTGTGTCATAACCAAAAGACTGTACTGTGCTAACCAGTTGTCTGGTGACAACCTTGATTTGGGTCCCAGGGAGGCAGAAGAGTTCCATGAAAAGATAGGCCAGTCTGCAGGTGGATGCCTCCATTCTGCTCAGGTGGGAACCACCTATAACTATAACATGGCCTTTCTTCGTAGTGCTAGTCTTAATGCACCTCTTGGCAAGAGGGGCTGGCTAATATGGCCTTCGTAAAAGTACTTGCAACAGATTCTTCCTTTTCTATCTTGTCATGACTTTCCTCAACCATTCACAGAGCCTTGAGAGAACACCTATTCTGTCAAGGTATAAGAGGGTAAGGGCAAGGGAAGGAGAGAGTAAGGAGATGTTTTTCTGGCAGCTCCACAAACTGCTTCCTTTTTTTCTTAGTAATATCATCTTCATCCTGACACAAAACAGACACTGGATGTATCCATGCTGAATTGACTTGTGTGCATCAGAAATGTCAGACCATGTTTCCATTGACTTAACTCCTTCTCAGACTCTGAAATATTCCTCAGTCTGCCCTCCTTCTCCCAAAGCTCAATGACCAAGTAGAACGCTTTATCTACCTGAGTGTATCTCCCAAAGGCTCTTCTGTTTTCATCCATCTCCAAGCATCCATCTCTCTCTGCAACCTGAAACCTAGGTGGTTACATGCCCTGACAGGTGTTTTGTCTGTATGTCCATATTGGTTCTAGAAGCTCTGGAGAAGAAGAGGACATGATATTTTTTTTGGTGATCATAATTCTGCCACATTCCTGCCTGCTGGGAGATGCATATGCATGTATTTATTAAAATTAACTGGACTGATTTTTTAATCCTGTTTAAATCACCTGAACTAATCAGTGCAGGCTGAGTCCCTTGCTGGCTGGAACAATAAATAAGTCTGGTCTGACCAGCTCAGGGAAGAGCACTTGTTTACCTCTCCATATATTCATGTATTCCTCATATTGCTTTAAACCACTGCCACCGCTGCTGCTCCTCACACTACTCCAGTACAGCATTCCTTGCAGTTCAGTGAACAATCATGTGCAAAGAACTTTAAAATACATGTTTTAGTGGATAAGATGACAAATTTCAAGATTCTTCCATGGCTTGAAATATCTGTGTTAAAAGGCATTATATAAAATTTCAAAGGTTTTGATATCAATTAACAAAGGGTGCAATTATTTTAAATGTATACAATTACTTACTACTGAATAAGAACTTTAAACAAGAATTATTTTCTAGAATATGTGATATCCCTTCTCACATAAGAATCGTTTCTGAGATGACTTCTCTTGTTTTTATTTTAAAAAGAATAAATGCAAAGAAAAGCCAATTTTGGCTGCTGTCTTGTGTGACAGCTTGAGACCACTCACTATCAGAAAGGCAGCATGAACCATAAACATTTTCCTTGACTGCCTTTTTTCAAATTGTGAAGAGATGATTTGTGGTCAAAATATATATATATATATATAAAATACTTTCAGGAAAAAAGACAACAGGAGGCATAATACATAAATTTGTAAGTTTTGAAATAGTTAGATTCTCCTAACTAAATCGTTTGTGCATCTTTAGTGCAGAGTTTTTAATGTCAAATTTTGAAAGTTTCCTGTTTAAAATATATATATATATATATATATATATATATATATATATATATATATATATATATATATCTGTAGGACAGACAAGCCCTTATCCACAAGTCACATGAGCTTTGGAGAGTATTGGGTAGAGTTTAAGTTGCCCCTATTCCATTTTTATTTGATACTTTCTACTGCAGTCTTTTCTTTGAAATAACTGCATTTTATTTACACCGTGATTTAAAGACATGAGGAGGCATTTCTGATTGTTGCATAAGAAGAAAGGTGTTATTGTTGTAACTCACTGTCTTTCTGCTTTCAGACAGGTGTGTGAATCACAGTCTGTAGAAGTGTGTAAGAATGGGTATTTTAACAGCAATCTAGGCCATGTCTTTATTATTACTGCTGAGCTGCTTGTATTATCACTGTCCATGAGCAAAGGAGACAGCTCATCACAGAGTACTGAATGACAAAGTCATACCACAATTAACAGAAGGCAGAACAGAAATGTATGAGCAAGACATAAATTTTGTAATGCAGCTCAGCAAGAAAAAAGGTGCCACAAAATTATTGCATGATGTGACATTAGTTTCCACCTTTTATAACACATGGGTTTGCATATCTCTCTGGCATCTCCTTTTGCATTGCACTCCCTTTTGATAAATCATACAGGCAAAGAGATCGATTAGATATGCAAACTGGAGCTGGAAAAAGAAAGCAAGCACAGGAATGGAATATCGACCTGTGCCTACCTGCCAGTAGACTAACAACATGTTCTAATTATTTTTTTTCTAATTCAAAGAAGCGACTGTGGGCAAGCTTCCAAGGTCCATAGGCATTGCAGCTTGTGGCAAGATTTTTGTCACTCAGGATGTTTTTCTTGCTGCCCATCAATCTCTTAGACTCTTTCTGTTCCGTTTTCTTCTTAGATTGATCAGAATTGCATTAGACAGTAGAACAGATTGCTGTGCATATAGTTTAAAAATATTACTCTAAGATGATCTCCAAAGACATTTTAGATTGAATCAGTAAATTTTTGTGCCAATATTTCCATTATTACAGACTACTCTAATTTCATCTTTCAGGAAGATTGAAACTGAACACTTGAAAAGCACCACTACATGGTAATCCAGAAAGAAGCCAATGTATAAATTCAGGTTTCTTTCTGAAGGGATAAACTCACTATATAAGATGTACTATATGCATTGTATAATTCCCCTAATTTTCCAGGTTCTACAACTGTAAGCTGTCAAAAAACCCAACAAATAACAACAAAAAAAAACCAAGCAAACAAACCAACTGCCACAATAACATGAGTGCAACTAGAAAATTACAATCATTAGTATAGGGAAGATATGATCTTACTTTTTTTAATATTGTATCCCTGAATCTTCATAACTTGTTGGTTTTGGGGTTTTTTTCAGCAATGGTCTCCAAATGATCAAAAGCTATAGCTAGTAAAAGTGTACCAAGACAAAGAGAACCTTCCAAGAAAGATGCCTCTGTCCAGACTCCTTCCTGTAAATACCACTGTCAGTAGTACCAGGGGACGGTGCAAAAGATGCATGCCTGTGGTACAAACAGGTGAATGATCTTCTGTCTGGTGGCCCAGCTTAAGGGGGAAATAGAAAGTCTAGGGAGTATTAGGGAAAGTGAAATAGACTGGTGAAGTTTCACCCTTCCACTCCTGAGAGAAGCCCACCAGGAGTCAGAGGACTCCCATGCCTCTTTTCATCAGGCAGTAGGAGGAGACCTGGTTGATGAGGGGGAGTGGAAATGGGTTCCTCCTTGGGGAAGTAATGAAAACTCCCCCCAAAATCTCATCACCTACCCAGGTGTCATATCAGAACAGATATGAGGCCCTGGATCTCAAGGGCCAGCCAGATGACATAGAAGAAAAGAATCTGCCTGGAGAGTGCCCCAATTACATTTCATCTGTCACACAAATCACTGCTTCTAACATTAAAAAGAAAAGAAGGTTAGTAGTAGTAGGTGACTCCCTTCTGAGGGGAACAGAGGGCCCCGTGCGCTGACTGAAACCATCCCACAAGGATGTCTGCTGCCTCCCTGGGGCCTGATATGGGATGTCAGCAGGAGACTCCCTGGACTGATTCAGCCCTCTGATTATTACCCACTGCTGATACTCCAGGCTGGCAGTGATAAGACTGAAAAGAAGAGCACCAGGGCAATTAAAATGGACTTCAGGGCTCTGGATCAAGTGGTTGATGGGCAGAAGCACAGGTGGTGTTCTGATGAGTCTCTTCAGTGGCAGGAACAAATGATGAAAGGAGCAGGAGACCTTGCATCATCAACAAGTGGTGTGAGGGCTGGTGTCATTGGCAGAATTTTAGGTTCTTTGATCATGGGGAAACTTTCATGGAACCTGGTCTGCTACAGCCAGATGGGCTCCATCTATCTGTCAAGGGCTAGCCCATGGGATTCTCAGCCATGAACTGGTGAAGCTCATTGAGAGGGGTTTAAAGCACGTTCAAAGGGGGTGCAACTAGGCTGTCCAGAAACAGGCCCTAGGGTGGTAAGCCAGAGTGTCTTGGTTTAGGTAGACAGGTATTTGCCTGGGAAGATTGGAGTCTCACTTGGAATGGAGAATGTAACACCCCCCCCCCCCCTTCCCCTTTTTCCAAATTATTATAAATTTGCCATTAAAAAGCTGTCAGGCAAAGATTTTCGGAATAGGTATAGTAGTTCTTTACTAGGGATATTAAAAATACAAATGTTGTAGTACAGAAGAATAAGTAAACAAACAAGAAATCCTAGAAAACCCTGACAGAGTCAGAATACAACCTGACACCCTGTTGGTCAGGGTGTTGGAAACAGTCCAAAAGTAAGCCCTCCTGGAGTGGTAGATGTGGTCCTGTTGGAAGCAGAGATGGTCCCGTAGAGAGAAAAGGGTCCAGAGATGGGTCCGGTCTTCCTTTGGGAGTCCCGTGGGAACAGTGGATGTCTGGTGACACTTGTGGCTCCTTTTTTATCTAGGTGGAAATGGTTTGGCTCCTCCTCCCTGGGTAGAGCATCTCACAATGAGATGATGTAATGTGTCATGTCATTGGTGAGCTTTAATGGCCCATTAACAGAAGGTATCCCCATGGAGGTAACTGGAGGGTGAACAGAGATAAGAAACAATGCCCCACTTGGTTTTAACAGCTGGCTTGTTATCAGAAAGGTGGTCATGCCCTCCTGCCTGGAGTTACAACAGATAAGGAAAAAACCACCTCCCCAACCGGGTTTCAAGAGATGGAATAGAATCAACATTTTTTTTGGTTTTAAAACCCAGAGTCAGGGGTGAAATCAGCAGCCCAGCTGAAGTGCATGTATACTAATGCACAAAGTGTGGGTAACAACCAAGAGGAGCTGGAAGCCACGGTGCAGCAAGAGAGCTCTGACATAGTCTCCATCACGGAAATGTGGTGGGATGACTCACATAATTGGAGCACTGCACTGGATGGCTACAAGCTCTTCAGAGAAGACAGGAGAGGGAAGAGAGGTGGAAGGGTGTCTTTTTACATTAGGGAGGCTCTCGATTCTGGAAATTGAGGTTAATGATGATAAAGTCAAATGCCTATGGGTAAAAATCAGGGGAAAGGCTAATAAGGCTGACATTCTGTTGGAGTCTCTTATAGGCCACCCAGCCAGGAAGAAGAGGTGGACAACTTAATCTACAAGCTCCTGGAGGATGCTTCAAGGTTTCCAACCCTTGTTCTTCTAAGTGACTTCAACCTACCAGACATCTGCTGGAAACTCAACACAGCAGAGCAGAAGCAGTCTAGGAGATTCTTGAGTGTGTGGAGGAAAACTTCTTGTCACAGCTGGTGAGCAAGCCTACCAGGGGAAGGACTACACTAGACCCCTGCAAACAGAGGTGGTCTGGTAGGTGATGTGGTGGTTGAAGGCTGTCTGGGGCACAGTGGTCATGATATTATAGAGTTTTCAATATTTGCTGAAACAAGGAAGGGCATCAATAAACTTCCACACTGAACTTCCAGAGGGGAGACTTTGGCCTACTTTGGAGACTTATTTGGAGACTACCTTGGGAAGCAGCCCTTAAAAACAAGCAGTTCAGAAAGGATGGGTGTGCTTCAAAACAGAAATCTTGAAGGCGTAGGAACATACTGTCCCTATGTGCCAAAAAGATAAGCCAGCAAGGAAAACGAGCAACCTGGATGGGCAAGCAGCTTTTGAAAGAAGTAAGGGGGGAAGAAAAAAAAAAAAAATTAAAAAAAAAAAAAAAAAGAGGGTGTATCACTTTTGGAAGGAGGGTCAAGAATTTCAAGAAATGCTTAAGACAGTTGCTAGGTCATGTAAGGGAAAAAAACCCCAAAAACAGCAAGGTAAAAGTCCAGTTAGGACTCAATCTGGCCACTTCTGTGAAGGATAATAAAAATATTTTTATAAATATGCAAATTGCAAAAGGAAGAGCAAGGACAACCTCTTCATTACATGTGGAAGGAAATTCAGCAACTAAAGATGAAGGAAGGCAGAGGTACTTAATACCTTCTTTGCCTCAGTTTTCAACAGAAAGACAGGTTGCCCTCAGGACAATTGTCCTCCTGGGCTGGGGTCAGGGAGCAGAATAGGCCCCCCGTTATCCAGGAAGAAGCAGTCAGAGAACTGCTGAGCCATTTAGATGTTCATAAATCTATGAGCAGATGAGCTTGTGAAGCCACTATCCATCATTTACCAACAGTCCTGGCTCACTGGGGAGGTCCCAGATGACTGGAAGGTGGCCAAAGTGACACCCATCCACAAGGAGGACTAGAAGGAGGACCTGGGAAACTACAGGCCAGTGAGCCTGACCTTGGTGCCCAGCAAGATTATAGAACAGATGATCTTGAGTCTTGAGTGCCATCACATGGCACCTACAGGAAGGATGGCTGAGGGATCAGACCCAGCCAGCATGGGTTTAGGAGGGGCTGGCGCTGCCTGTCCAACCTGATCTCCTTTTATGTCCAGATGACCCACCTGGTGGAAAGGCTGTGGATGTTGTCTATTTGGACTTCAGCAAAGCCTTTGACACACAACATACTCTTGGAAGAGCTAGCAGCCCATGACTTGGACAGGAGCACTCTTTGCTGGGTTAAGAACTGGCTGGATGGCTGGGCCCAGAGAGTGGTGGCTGCATCCAGCTGGCAGCCAGTCACCAGCGGTGTTCCTCAAGAGCCCGTGCTGGGGCCAGCTCTGTTCAATATTATCATTGGTGATCTAGAAGAGGGGATTGAGTCCTCCATCAGTAAATTTGTGAATGACACCAAGAGAGAATGTGTTGGTCTATTGGAGGGTAGAAGGACTCTGCCAAGTGACATGGACAGGCTGGATAGATAGGCCGTATCCCACAAGAGGTTTTATGCATTAATTTGTTCCTTGTTTTATACTGTTTTATGCAAGTTACAATGGTTTGTCCCATGTACCCCATGTTTTACCCCTTTATGGTTTATCCCAGTTATTGTTATTAATCCATCATCATTTATGTGACACCTAGGTCCTGTCTGTCACTTCGAAGCCTCACCCTGCGTCTAGAAAGTTCTAGTGAGGGCGTTGAGTGATTGGGCTGGGTCCAGGTTATCCCCTCCCTTGCGTTATTGATTTGTTATCATATTTGTCATTTATGTACAGAGTCACACCCTTCACACGCTGGACTGATTCCAAGCTGTACCCTACCCCTTGCCCCTCCTCTGCTTTTAAGGTGCTGTACAGAGAGAAGCCCCACTTTTGTGGGCTAACTCTCTGGGTGTTAAGAAGTCCTGTGTGGGCTTAATAAACCCCAGATGAAGCTCCCCATAAGACTCCTTCCTTTATTCCTCGTCACAGTTCACAATTCTGTGAGGGCAAGAACCCACAGGATTAGGGAATGTATACCAGGATACGGAACCGTACCTGTTCTGGTGCCAGGCTAGCCAAGGACGTGGGACATGGATTCTGAGAGACGCATCGCATCCCCACAGGCAGGGATCAGTTTCTTCTTCCAGACAGCAACTGACAGAATGAGAAGACACAGGCTTAAGCTACGGGATGCTTAGGTTAGATAGACATGAGGAAAGAATTCATCACTGAAAGAGTGATTGGGCAATGGAATCATCTGCCGGGGTGGATGGAGTCACCATCCCTGGACGCGTTTAAAAAAAGACTTGATGTGGCATTCAGTGCCATGGTTTAGTTGATGAGGAGGTGTTAGGTCATAGTTTAGACTTGATGATCTCCAAAGTCTTTTCCAACCTAGCTCATTCTGTGATTCTGTAATTTAGTTGTTCATCCTACTGGTCCTGTCACCTAGCAATGGATATGATTGAATCCACAATTTCCAGGAGAAATAAAGCTAAAAAAGTAGATAGCATTTTCTTTTTTATCAGAATTCAAACTACACTGCAGTTAATCCTGGTAACCATTTTTCTGGAATGAAGTGAAATCAATTGACATAGGATGAACAAGACATTTTAGAAAACCGAGAGCCCAGCAAACCTGCTGCAAAGATGAAAAAAGTATTATGCTTTATCCTAATATTGTTGAATTGTGACTTATACACTGACTAGTATGATATAAATAATATTCAACAAATAATAAATTTGGTTTTCTGCTTGTAAAGTACTTGACAGCTAGCCTAATTTATGCAGATCTATTTGCTCATGAAATAAATAATTGGAGAAAGAAGATCAGAAAATGACAGTTTGAGGTTATCTTAAAATCTCTGGTGGTAATAGCTGAAGTTTAAAATTTTACCCTAAGAGTAATAACATGAGTTTTTTTGGTTTTGACTTGATTTTTTTTCATTGGTGCATTGGGTCTGACTGAGGTAAAGTTCACAGAACTTACAGTGCTATGCTTTGCATTGGTAGCTCGAAGGCTGTTAGTAAGAGACCAGTGTTTTGGCTATGGCTGAGCAGTGCTGACATTCCTCTGACATTCCTTTTGCCACCAAGGGGATGGGAGTCAGCAAGACTCTGGGAGGGGACACAACCAGTCCAGCTGACCCAAATTAGCCAAAGGGATACTCCATACCATATGATGTCAGCTCATATATATAAGCTAAGGGAGAGAGGAGGTGGGGGAACATTTGTGAGTTTCTCAGTGTTTGCCTTCTGGAGCAACTGATACGCAAGCTGAAGCCTGGCTTCCACAGAAGTGTCCTAACATCGCTGCTGGCGGGAAGCAGAGACTGACTTTTTTTCTCTTTAGCTCATGTATGTGCAGATCTCTGCTTCTTTCTTTTTTTCCCTGCAATTAAACTGCATTATCTCACCCTGATGGTTTTCTCCATCTTATCCTCCGCTCTGTCCCATTGGGAAAGGGAGTGATGGAGCAACTTAGTGGGCTTCTGGTGCCCAGCCAGGGTCAACCTGCTACAGTTGGTTTTGGTATTGTCTCCCTACACCTTGTCTTTCAGTGACTACTTACAACTGTTCAATGTTGAATACATCTATTTATGGGTGATTAAAAACATTTGGCATCAAATTCATATATTTGACTGGGACAAGCAAACCAGTTTTAAAGTCTTTTATATTCACAATTGCTATTCCTTGTACATGTAATGAAATGAAAACAGTCTAAATGTATTCTGACTGTTCTCAATTTTTCCCACAATATCCTAATATGTTATCCTATGAAAAAATACTAACGCTAACCTAACCTCCTAAAATATTTCCTATCTACCTGTCCATAGGCTACTGAAAGTTCATGAAGAAGCATATATTGGGAAGATTATTGATTTTTCATTCTCTGGTTTTTTTTAGCAAATTAAGTTTTAGAGGAAATAAAATTCTGAATAAAATATTTTAGCAAGTTTATTGGCTTGTAGGAATAAAAGTTCTTGTCTTTCTTTTACATATGGTAGAATGTCACTAAAACATTCTGGGGAAATGTTGCTGTTTAAAGTCTTGTTGGTGAAACAAGTTTCCTGAGTCAGAAAAGCAAAGAATCTTCTTTGACTATGTAGATGAGTTACTAGATTGTGTTTTCTCTCATCTTTTCTTACCAATATCTCTTAAATAATTTACTTAAGAGTATACTAGCTGAAAAAAAATATCCAATTTGTTTTCTAAAATTAAAAGCAAATAATAAACAATCATTGTTTGCCATTGTCTCTGATTCAAATATCAAACCTGCTGACTATACCACTGCAACAGGAGAGGGTTGTTGAGAGTGGAAGGAAAATGAGTAGAAAAAATATGCAGAATGAAAGTCTTTTGAATAAGGCTTGATTTCAGGAAACTAAAGCAGAATGGCAATGTGTACAATTTTATAGATCCTCCTTCTCATCCATCTACAAATCACACAGTTATGTAAGAATGGTAGTCATATTATTTTAAAACAAAGGAAATACAAATGTGGATAGGAGATGAGACAGAAGGCTCTTTCTAAAAGAGCCAGTGTTTCTGTTCAACTGGCAAATGTATATTTCTGGAATATGGGCCATACAACGGAATATTTGAGAAAAAATAGGGTATGGGGAAATAGCAGAGGGGAGGAATGTTTCAAGTGCTCAATCAATCTATTAAAAATGCCGTTGGAATACTTTTTGCATACATTATTTTTTATCAGCTGAAATCCCTCAGCAAATGTTTTGTTTCATGTCATTCTACAGACCTTTCACTTTCAACCAGTGAAGACTTGATGAAATTTTATTGCATCATAGAAGACATAATCCATCTGGGAGATCTGGCCCAAACAGAAGTTTGAGCATACAAAACATTTGCACAGCAAATCCCATGTCTCAGGCTTGTGGACTTCTATTGGAAAATATTGTGTATCATCATGTTTGGAAAGCTTTATAGACAAAATGATGAGATTTTCCACAGGAAGCAGACATTCTTCACACAAACAAGAATTATTCTGCTGAAAACCAGTTTCCTGTCAAAACAATTTTAACTGAAAACTTTAAACCATCTGTTTCCCATCATCACAGTGAGAAGAATTTCGAGGTAGCTTGATACACTATACAGGCAATTGCAAGCAAATTTGCTTGAACCAGCTGGTACAG
Source organism: Chamaea fasciata (assembly GCF_029207755.1). Taxonomy (NCBI): domain Eukaryota; kingdom Metazoa; phylum Chordata; class Aves; order Passeriformes; family Sylviidae; genus Chamaea; species Chamaea fasciata. Next base: position 66,947,791 of record NW_027094089.1, read on the forward strand.
ACCAACTAACAAAAATGAAGTGTAGGATGTTCAGCAGCACTCAATCAAACTATTATAAGTAACTCCATATTTTTAATAAGTTGACTAGCCACAGTAAATTACATTTTCTTAGCTTCCATCAGTTCTAGAAAGAAATTCAGGTGTCTGTCATTCATCTGTACACTTGACAGTATTAATGGATGAGGGAAAATGGGGGTTATGCTGTGTGCAGTGGGTACATCTGTTCCAGTAACTAAACTATGGTCCACACAGTAAATGAGAAGATCTGAAAAACATGCACCATCTGTGTTTCTTACAGCTTGTTTGCTTATTATTTTATTGCACTCTAATATGCGCCCTAAAAAGTAGGATTTTTTCTCTTTCTGAAATATTGTCTTGGTTTAGATAGACAGGTATCTGCCAGGGAGGGTTGGAGTCTCCCTTAAAATGTAAGCCCCTCCCCCCCTTTTCCAAATTATCATAAATTTGCAATTAAAAGGCTGTCAGGCAAAGATTTTGGGAATAGGTATAGCAGTTCTTTACTAGGGATATAAAAATACAGATGTTGTAGTACAGAAGAATAAGCAGACAAATAAACAAACAAGAAATCCTAGAAAACCCTGACAGAGTCAGAAATACAACCTGACACCCTGTTGGTCAGGGTGTGGGAAGCAGTCCACAGTAAGCCCTCCTGGAGTGGCAGACGTGGTTCTGTTGGAGTAGAGATGGTCCCGTTGAAGAAAAAGGGTCCAGTAATGGTGAGATGGGTCCGGTCTTCCTCCAGGGATCCGGTGGAAAAACCGGATACCTAGTGGGACTGTGGCTCCTTTTTATCTAGGTTAAGATGGTTTGGCTCCTCCTCCCTGTGTGGAGCAGCTTACAATAGTGCAGTATAATGTGTAATGTCATTGATGAGCTCTTAATGGTCCATTAGCAGAAGACATTCCCATGGAAGCAGTGAAACAATGAAGAGAGATAAGTAGCACTCCACCATCTGATAAGTGACACTGACCCATTTGGTCAAAGATAAGCAATTCTGCTCCACCCAGATGGAATAGAATAATATGCTCTTTACAAAAAACCCATGACAAAAATATCGCTTGCATATGTTGTATATAGCTATGAAAATTCTATCAAATATATCTCTTTGCATAGTTAGAGAAAAATGAACCTTTTCTTCAAAAACCCATTTTGAAGACTTTAAAGGGGAAAACAGTAGTATTGGAAAAGATGCTTTGTAATTAAATAGGATAAAGTTGTTTTTCTCTACCAAATGTCAGATCTTATAATTCTAACCATGAATATATAGTCTTGAAAGGATTTTTGATAAATTTTGAAAGTAGGATAAGCATGAATCAGTAAACATTTTTAAATGCTTGGATAATTTTCAGTTAGATCAGTTCAACAAACTCCCTCTATAGCCAGTTGCAACGTTGCCTAACTCTTTGTCAGATTTATCTAAATCTTAAAGAAAATATTTATTATCAAATAAGTTGGCTGCTCTGTGAATGAAAGTTCTATTTTTACTATATATATCTGCTAACAGGACAAATCCTTCCTGAAATCAAAAAGAAGATATTGTCCATATGGATGATTAACCCAGATGATTTAAAAGTATGAGAAATGGCCACATAATGCAGATAATGAAAACGAAAGAAAACGCAAACCAACCAAAACACCCCGACAGAACCCAAAAAAACTAAAGCGGTTATGCAAATCCTGGCTAGAGTGGATTTCTAAGACAACTGTAATATAATTACCTAAATTTGGATATAATAACAGGGCAAGTGAGATAGTGGGATGACAATAGTAAAGAGTAATAATCTAGTAGAGAAAGGAAATTGAAAAAGGATATTTAAAGTGACACAAATTATCTAATCAGTGGTCCCTGCTTAAAAGTCATTCACCTGACCAATGCATTTCGAAGGACAAGCTCTTTGTTTACAGTGTACTCATGTATGACTTCCCTCTTGAGTAACAGGAGCATGGGATTTCTTAATTCTCTGCCATTTCTAAAACATAGCGCATACCATAACTGGAGGTACAATTCCATTTCTTCCCTTGTCCCTGTGACCAATACTGTAAGTGCATGCACCTTTACTGGAAAGAATAATATTTACATTCTTCACAAAAAAACCTATAAAATAAAAATCCATAATATTTCTATAGAGAAAGAAATAAGAATTTGCCAGCCTTTATAGGCTTTCTTACTTTTTGAGGACTTTGTTTTTTTGTTTTTTTTTAACCTAGTTCAATGTTTCCTCAGAATATATTTACAATGTTCTTTTTATATGTGTCTCATTTCTTTGGACTTAAGTTTGAGCAACACTAAGCTATAGTGTTCAAATTCAGTACTGTAACTCCAGCTCTGCTATACTGAGTAAGAAAAACAAAAAGAGAAAGGAAAAAGAAAAGACAGAAGTAGTATCAGGGATTTGTTTACATCTCTCTAAAAGAATAGTATTTCATAAATATTATGTCTTTACTCAGCTTCCTTGGCCTGCTACACTCTTCCCATCATAACTTTTGATTTCTGTTTTTGGGTCTGCTCTGACAATAATCAGAGTTTTGCAATATATACGTGCTAGTGAAACTTGTTGATTCTGCAAGACCACCAAAAATGCCTTCAGTTTTTGATCTACTATGACTCCTGTTCCTGGCTCTTTAAATACACTTCTTTAGTGCTTTCCTACCCAGCTGTTCTACTTTTTGGCTGTGGATTTGGATTCTCTTCTGAGATGTGTTTTGTACTTGTCCTTAATAAACATCTTCATTTTTAATCTTAGCAAAGTGCATACTGATGGAGTACTATGAAATGTCCTACTTTGTACTCAGCCTTTGAAAATTACTCATCGACTAAATTTTTAATGAATTCCACGATTTCATCATGATCTTTCCCTTGTCCATGTAGAAAAAAATGTGCCCAGTGTCTTGCTAATTCAACATATACCAGATCTACCCTTAGCTGGGTTCATAGTTTAGATGTTAATCAGATCTACTGCAATATTTTGTGATACATAGGAAGGGACTTTTCTTTTCTTGAAAATATGCAAAACCACCTACGAAATTATGTTTTTCATCTTTGGAGCACATTTAACCCAGCTTGGGCTATTTCAGTCCTTTTATTTTATTGAAGTGAATATTAAAATAGTCAGGATGGACCAGTTAGTGCAGAGCTGGACCCATATTTAGAAAGGGGCAAGATTGCAGAAAACCTGGTGATTTGGATGTGCAGACAAGGAAAAAGAAGAGTGTTCTGGCTAACTCTCTTTCTCTGTCAGTACACAGTGCATTCTTCAAGACTTTTTTGTGAGGAATTAGTCATCCAAATCCTTGGTTTCTTCCTGTATATACAGGTGCACCATCAGCAGCCTGTGACAACTTACCAGCCAGGTGTGGGAGAGTATCCCAATTGCTCGGGTGTGCTCCTCCATATAATGGGTAGCATAAGACCACCCTACTGAATGGTGGAATTAAGCAGTGTACACATAAACAGTGAGCAATATACATTAATTGGATGTGTACTTCACTACAAATGTATAAATGGTATTTTGTCTGGTTGATATGAAATAAACACCTGCTGGGGAGCTGTGGCTTTATTGTATTGGGCCATATTGTCCAAGGGTATCTTCAAAATTAAGTCCACATAGATATGTCTGTGATCAGTGAAAAATATTCCTGTGTTGTGAGAAAAACTCTACAGAAGTACAAGAAAACTTGGAGCTGGTGGATCTCATCATGAATGGTAACTCTGCACAGCACGTCAGGGTCTGTGAGGAGAGACTCATCTGATATTGCAGCAGTCAGCACTCACAGAAGCAGAAGGCATGTGAGATTGCTATTACCTTTCCTTTAAATTGCATCCTAGCTAGTTAGCTATGCCTTTCTTACTAAGGAACCAAAATAATTGACACTGCCTCCGTGCAAAACAGTCTCTCAGAGACCCGCGAAGAAATGTTCTCTTCACAGCACACCTTCCTTGGGTAAAAACCATGCATTCCAGGAGGCTTTCTTAAAATTCTATTACCAAGCTGAATTTAATTAAAATTTAAAATATGTTCCATAGTAATAGGAATAGCACATGTACTGTGCAAATTTCAAAACTTCAGTTTAACAACAATTTAACAGCATCAATTATGTCATACTGATGAAAGAAATAGTATTTTCACATCATGTTTTCAGTTCCTCACAGTCAAGGAATGCTTGTGTTTCCTAGGAATCTGTAATAGCACTTTGATGAAGCAGTGGTGCTGATGCAGCCTGTGAGATACAAACTGAAGCATGGATTTGAAGACCAAGTGAGGTTTTTGTCCTAGGCATTAGAGGCTAGAATACGGAAAATTCAGCTAAATAAAGCCAAGAATGCCACAAGTGTTATTTATGGTCTAAAGTGTGGTGAAATATTTTGTACAACTAAGCATGATATGTTGGCACTTTAACTACACCTAGTTCATAATATGCCAGCACAAAACACTGTTGTAGTCCTCTATTATCATGAGATAAAAGTGAGCAGAAGATACTCCATTTGACTCTCCCCATTCAAAAGTTTGGTTTCCTCTATGTATCCCTCTTTTTGATTAAAATATTATAGGCAGGAGAAAACATAACATTATACCTCAATTCATCCTCAGAATTCCGTGTGTAATAAATTTAAACACAGTTTGCAACAAGTGTCCTAAAATTCTTCAACAAATAATTTTAATCTGAACTAAAAACATTTAAAAAACTACAGGACTGACTGAGTACAATTTGTGAGAGACGTGTGTTTCTTGATGCAGTTTAAAGTACATTACATTCCCTGAGAAACAGATTAATATGTGTGCAAGAACAAGCTCAGGGAGGGAAGATCATGGTAGTACCAGACATTGTGCAAAAATACATAACCTGTGAATGAGGAGTAAATGTTGAGCTTTCAGGCAACACGTGTAAAGCATGCCTAGTGGTGCCAGTGAATATTTGAAAATTGATATGGAGTTCATATCTTTTGATGAGACAAGACTGGCATGATCTATTAGGGAATTTGAAAATATCAGAAAAATATTAATATTCACATTGATGAAATTGATGAAATAAATAACTTCCCAAATTTTAGCTAAAGGTGGCTTATCTGCTTATTTGATGGGTTCATTTTTTACAAAAAATCTTCAAGGATATCTTCTTTTTTTTTAATTTTATTTGCCACCAACACTGCAACAGAACTGGGATACTTATGAGCCAGTGACCATTTCTCTGCTGCTGTGTTGAAGACTTGGGAATTTTATTTGTGATTGATGTTTCTCTTTTTCTATTTCCAGGCTCCATTCCAACTCAAGCTGGTATTTGGACCTTTCCAGAACTCTTCCTTTGCTATAATCAGGCAATGCTTCATCAGACTTTTTCACTGCACAATTCCTTCCTTCCTTCCTTCCTTCCTTCCTTCCTTCCTTCCTTCCTTCCTTCCTTCCTTCCTTCCTTCCTTCCTTCCTGCCTGCCTGCCTGCCTGCCTGCCTGCCTGCCTGCCTGCCTGCCTTCCTGCCTTCCTGCGTTCCTGCCTTCCTTCCTTCCTGCCTTCCCTCCTGCCTTCCTGCCTGCCTTCCTGCCTGCCTTCCTTCCTGCCTGCCTTCCTTCCTTCCTTCCTCCCTCCCTTCCTCCCTTCCTCCCTTCCTCCCTTCCTTCCTCCCTCCCTCCCGCAGTAGTATGAAAGGGTATGCTACAGATTCCAAGGAGAATGTGGGGCAAAAATATTGGTAAGTCAATCAACAGAAAGGACCTGCAAGATATTGAGGGATGCTAAAGATGATTTACTGTTTCAAAATATATTTAGACTTCAGGCTAGGTAGCTCTCAAGAATATCTGTATTAAATAAGTACTACAGATTGTTTAGGTTTTGTTCACACAGTTTAGTAAATTATGAAAAAAATAATAGAAATTATGCATTATTTCATTCCTTGTATTCCCATTGTTCTAAAGGGTTTGGAATATTGAACAAGAACAGACATGCAGCTAGCAATGTCCCTCCTTACTATGCATGAATAAAATTTTTAGCTTTGCTGCTGTAATTGCCAGACTTTCAGGCAATTGAGACGTGCATATGCGTAACACTTGCACACTTCAAGGCAACAGGAGAAGCAAATGACATACCTTTAATGGCCCATCAGTAAACAAACAACATCAGATATTCACAACATAATCTTTAGAGCCGCTTCAATTTGCAGTGGCTCTTCTTATCTGCCTCTAAAAGAATTTTTCAGAAGATTCCATAAAATTTCCAGATGTTGAAACCATGTCTGGAACACATCTTTCCTATTCACATAGTGTAATGAAGGAGAGAGAATTACATAAAAGTAAAAATAAATGAAATTACATTAACTTTTAAAGCATTTCCAGCAAAAATTGAAATGTTTTCACATCATCCCTGGTTTTCTCTTACTATTAACCATGTCACTTTATTGTATCTAAGATACTTATATATAACACATATATTTGTAACGCAAAGAATTTTCTCTAATTTTCAGCTACACTGACATGCACAGATTTTACAGAATTGTAGTTAGTCTTCACATTGTAAAAGATGTATCTTCACATTGCTTCACTTCTCCATAAATAATTTTAGAGCCACTAAGAAAGAGCCACAAATGGCTCATTCTTATTTAGTAGATGAATTCAAATTTAGTTTCATTAAAAGTAGTGAAGTGAGAGAACCCAAGGTTTGCTAGTTAAGTCAATTCAGTCATCCTTTTATGTGATGGTACATATTGTTAGAAATGGTTTAGAATGGCACAATTTTGCTAACACAAAGTAGAGAAGACAAACAGATTACTTTAGCAGTGAGCCTGCAAGACAATTATAATTCAGCATTTAGAAATATAAATCATCTAAGAAAAATAGTTTCTTAATCTAGAGAAAGCATGGCCTGTTCATGTAAAAAGTGTCTATTATAACTAAGCCAGGTACCAAAAATGTAAAAAATAACTCTTACTGACTTCAGCAGGCTTTAGATCTGATTTCATGATCTAAGATGTGATTTCAGTGATTCTGTATCATATATTAAGTATTTCAATCACAAAATCCAGTCTGTAGGTAGCTTTCATCAGGTAATCCTGGACAGCACCTTGGAAAGGGATTAAAATAATACTCTAGCATTATGGTGTGCTGAATCAATCACTGAGAAAGTCTTTAAGAATCATTTATTGAAAACAGTAACTTGACTTAATATGGCTTTTTTAAATGAAACTCTGTTGGTTTTGCATGGCCTGATTTTGGTAGCGAGGGGCCACAGAGATGGTTTCTGTGAGAAGCTGCCAGAAGCTTCCACCATGTCTGGCAGTGCCAATCCCTGATGGCTCTGAAGATGGACATGCTGCTGCCCAAAACTGGGCCAGTTAGAGAGGTTGGTTATTATGCCTCTGGGATAACATATTTAAGAAGAAAATCAAAACAAAACAGACACAGTTCTTCCTCTAGTCAGAGAAGAGGAGGAGGTGACAATGTGTGAGGGAAAACAACATGGAGACACCAAGGCCAGTGGAGAAGGAGGGCAGGAGGTGCTCCAGGCACCAGAGCTGAGGTTCCTCTGCAGGCCATGGTGAGACCATGGTGAAGCAGCTGTGCCCCTGCAGCCCATGGGGATCCACGGGGATTGCAGAGATCCACCCACAGCCCGTGGGAGAGGCACTCACGCTGGAGCAGGTGGATGCCTGCAGGAGGCTGTGAACCAGTGGGAGACCCAGAGGAGAGAGGGGGCCCTTACTTCCAGGCTGGAGCAGCCTGTCCTTGGAGGATTGCCCCCCGTGGAAAGAGAGGCCCAGGGGCTGCAGTTTTGGGAGCACTGTCTGCCCGTGGGGGCAGCTCACGCTGCAGCAGGTGCGGTTTGGCTGCTGCTCGGGGGAGTGGAGCCACGCCAGGGAAGTTCACGGAGAGCTGTCTCCCATGGGAGGGACCCCACGGCCTTACAGGGGAAGGGCTCCTTTCCTGGAGCAGTGGAAAAAATCTTGATGATGAACTGACCAAAACCCCCATGCCCTGCGCTGTCAGTGGGAAGGAGGAAAGGGTTGGGGGTGAAAAGGGTGTTTTAAGGGCTTATTTTACTTCTCATTATTCTCTTCTGATATTGTTAGTAATTAATTCACTTTGCATTTCTAAACTGAACCTGTTTTGCCCTTGGAGTGTTTTCTCCTGTTCCTTAACTTATGAACCCTTTTTTAATATTTTTCTCTCCTCTGCCCAGCTGTAGCAGGGAAAGGTGAGTGGGTGCCTGGCACTGAGCCAGTGTAAAACCATGACAGGAACCCAAATTCACAAATTTCTGGGGAAAAATACAAGTTTGGAAGAATGATGCACTGGTTCACTCAAGTGAGGTTACAGCAGCTAGACAAAGTGCAGTGGATTGAAAATATTTCTTCAAGTTCAATGCCTGCTGTTACATAGGAGTATGTTTCACATGACATAGATCACTGACAGTATGCCACATACAGCATGTATATTTTTAATGGTTTTAAATCCATCTCAAAATGCAAATATTATTAATTATTAAATGAGAACTTTTAATTTTTAAACATATATAGGCTACATACCAAGCCAGAACAAAAACCAAAACAAACTAGAAAGGAAAAAGTGGAAATAACCCCAAATCTTTGACAGTAAGCGTGAAAATTGCTATTTCACTTTTCAGTTGAAGTTGCTTTCAAATCGAAATATATTCTCTCAAATTGGAGATAATATTATTCTTTTCCTGAGCTAGCTTAAACTTTTAAACTGAGAAGATGAAGAATTAGTAGAGAAAGGGTGCAGAGCAATATTTGAAGATAAGGCAATAAGAAACAAAGAATAGATCTTTAACTGTGGTCTTCCTCCTGACAGCAATGTCCAAATTCAGAGTTGACTTCTCAAGAATGACATGAAAGATGTGGGTTCATTCATTTCCATTGACACATATTATCTTTACCAACAAGACTATTGTAGCTGAGTCTAAAAACAACTTAGGATCAGAGTGCTGAAAACTAAACACCATAAAAAAGTGTTTTTTAAGAAGAAAATTATCATTTAAGAAAATAAAAAGAGAAGAAATGTAAGGTAGGTCTGAGTCTCCATAATATAATTTCTTCTTCTTTCCTTTAAAGTAAAGGTTCCTCTTCTTCTAGCATCTTTGTTTTTTGAATTATCTTACTATAGTTTGTTAGTACAGAACCTCTTTATAATTGTGGTTGTGTTAAGGAACTCAAGTTAGAGCCACATATAAAAGTGTCAAATCTACATAAGAGATTACTTTTAAGTCAGGTATCTACTTGTAATAAAGTGTTGCATGCATACAGAGAAGCGATATTGTGGATCTCCACTGTTTGATATACAGAGGCAGTACTATTATTTTTGAAGTAATACTTTTCTCTTTAATTTGAATTTTTTCAGAATTGACCAAGAAGATGAACCCTGCAGGATTCCTTTCAATGCATTGACAGCCACATACAGAACAGATAGAAATGCTAGACAGAATTTCTCATTATATGGATGGCAATTCAAAATTATATGTCCATGCATAATTTTGTTGAAGCAAAACCTGATGAGGTTTGACTCTTTGAAGGACAAATGACTATATTGATTCCATCATACTATTTAAAAACAATGTCCCTGAAAGGAAATGCCATTTTTTGTTTATTTTAAAAGAATGTGCATTTGTGTCTAGTCAATTTCATAGAAGAATTTTCTACATGATATAAGTAATTATTGGGTTTTTTATATATTTCTTTCATCCCAAACTGAGGTGAATGTAGTAACCACACTTGGGTATTAAATCTCTTTAAATGTCACTGTAACAAGTGGCTTACAAAACATTCAATTGTAAACAATTTAATTTTTTAATACTGCTATTTGGTAAGTTGCATTTTTAATATACTTTTTGAAATGTCATGATTTGTAAACCTCTAAGATAACTTAAGTGAACTCACTTTTAATATATCTAGCTCAAGCCATCCTGTTACTAGTCTGACATTTTCATTAGAACACATCATTTGAGTCATTAAAAAAAATATTAAAACATTATTTCTGTAGGCCAAATACTCTCCAGGGACAAAATGGAATCATAGTTGTCAGAAATTTCACATTATGACACTGAAAAGAGTTGGAAAATACTCTTCTGTACTAGACTTAATCTTTTATGGGTGAGAGGAACAGAACAAATTTGCTCCTTAATGAGAGTCTTTTTTCTGTTATTGTTGGGCCTGTAATCAGGATGACAATCAACATGTGAAAGGTCTTAAAAATGCTTTCATACCTTAAGCTGAAGAAAATTTAAACATCAGTTATATTTGCAAGACATCCTGAAGGATTCTGGATATTTGTGGGATTTTCTTGCGGATACTAGGTGTGCAAGACTGAAGACTGCATTCTGACATGCAAAATTATGTCTTTTCTAACAAATGTGTGTCATTAAGCTCTTGAATTTTAAAACTAAAATTGCTATTTTTGTTGCCTTGTGTTTGACTTCCTCCTTCCCTCTCTGTTCCCTTTTAGGAGAGTGAAAATAAAACCTCCACTATTTTTATGAAATTAGAAAACTTTGTTTACTTAGAGTAATAGTAAATCAAATGCAGACTCTAATATTTAGAGTCAAACAGTCATTCAGGCTAATATGTGCAACCAGTTAAAATATCATTTCTCCCCTCCAAGATTCCCATTTTGTGTTATTCAGAGATGACCGCCAAACTTATACATCTATCAGCTTTTATTTTCCTACTTAAGGTTACTGGCTAAAGTTTTGTGGTAAAAACTGTAATTAGTATTAGAAATAATTCTGTGTAGTATTAGAAATTGCATAAGTGGCAAATGTTAATATAAGGAAGACTAGAAAGTAAAGCTCAATATTATTTAATATTATTATATAATAGCTTTTATGATATTCTGTAGAGCTCAGTAGTCATTCACACATACAGATTTGTCATGTGGTCAGAAGTGGTTTTGTGTTTCATGTACTTTCATATTTAATAGAAGAATGAGTCAGAGGAATTAATCAAATTACTTCTGAAACTGACATTTTCTCTAATATTCTGATACTGCATCCTCCCAGGCCTTCATTGGAATATGTAATTTTTTGTACCTCTTATTTTTCCATGCTTCTACTTTGCTGTTTCTTTGCTATTAAAATACTGCTTCCCTTTGATGATAAAGTGTTCTGAGACAGCTAAAACAAAATCATAAATCCAATATATCAAATTCTTCTTTGCTAGTCTAGCTTGAGACAAGCTGATTAGGAAATTTATATCTTTACTTCAAGTATGAAATTTTATTGTAGAATTAGCTTCCAAAAAATTAATTCTCTTATGTAGATGTTACTTTTATGTCTATATCTTAAACTTCTGTAACTTGTTTGGTTTAAACTTAAGAACCTAAACATAGTTTACACATTTTAAATACATTTTTCTGTGGATGACATATCACTCTCAACTTACCTAATCTTGATAAAGAAAATAGTAACTATTCCCAGTAAGCATGGTAAAAAAAATATAGGTTTTAACCAGTTACATGAAAGACATAATCAAGAGGTTTTCTGAATATTCAACACTCCTAATATCAGGGCAATTCTCAATTTATGTATATTTTACCATTTTTTTATAAAAAATTAACTGAGGATATAAATTTTCCATTCAACATGAAAACTTTTAATGGTGAAATGATCATTTTAGTTCAGGTGGACATTAAATAATGACAGGTGCAGAAAAATGCTTGTTGCATGAGGAGTTCTTGATTCACACCAACATTTTTAAATGAAACTCAGAAACAAATTGTGTCCTAGGGAATTAATTGGCCGAAACAGGAGTGAGAGAGGAAGTGAAAGCAAGGGAATGAAACCTGAATGGAAAAATTGCCCATACTTGGCCACACTTTTTACAGAGAAAGTTTTTGATAGGAAAGTGTCTTTCTGAAGAGTTAGTATAAAACAATCACTTCATGTTTTTATCAGGAAAAATTATGAACTGGTCTCTCATTTAAATCTTTCTGCCTTCTAGAGGAGGAAATGGGGGTTTTAAACTGAATGAAGTCAAGGCCACCTGGTCAATCCATATCAAATTTGACATAAAATGATATGTTTTTTACAGAATATTGTAATCATACAGTGTGCTCTTCTGTAATACTTGATATACCCTCATAAATTATCAATTTAAGATGAGTATTCTGCCTTTTCATTTAATGACTGTAATGTGAAAGTGTAGAGTAAAAGGATAATGTGATTATGTATCTGTGTTTAAAATATTCAAAACACCAAAAAACTGAAGTCTGTAGAATCGACAAATGAATAAGATTCAGAAGCTATTTTTGTTTAATAATACTTAAAACAAAAATTTTTGTTCAGACCTAAATTGGTCACGTATTTAATTTGTTCCTTTTTTCCCATTGTTAATGTTCATTGTTATCCTTTATATATAATAGTTCATAGAATTTCAAGAAGAAAAATATCCATCACTTCCAAACATTAGGAGATTTTACTCCATTTGTTCAAAGTCTGTGTGAGATAGTGTGTTAAAGCCCCTAAATGATACAGAAAAGTATAATGAATTATTTTCTTGCTAAAGACAATAAAGTTTCTGTTTCATTTCAGAAAGAACGGTAATTGATGGCTTTTTAGCGGGAAGGTGGGGACAGCTGTGAATCTGAAAAGATTTCAGCAAATCTGAAGTAATCATCAAAAGTGTTTCCAACCATGCTTTTTCATTTTGAAATCAAGTTGGAAAATTCCACTTCTGTTTAATGTAATTCCATATATCTTTCTTCAGATGAGTTTGTGGTTTTCCTACTGATTCAGCGTACTGATTTAAAGATAATCTAGACTTTTAATGGAGGTGATTTTGGAGTTTTGATGCTGAATGATATTCAGCCATGAAGTAGAATAAACCAATCTTAATAGGAAAAGAAATAATTTACACTATATATCAGTAGTAGATCAGTAAGATACAATTTTTGTAATCCATAAACATAGGGTTTAAGTGAAAAAGTTTGAAAAATTTAAACCTGATTGTAACAGAAGATAGAATCATACTTGTGAACACAGCTTTGCTGTAAGACACTTGAGACATATTATATCAGTATATCTCTAAGGTGAAGAGAAAAATCCAAAGTTTTTAATTAGCTGATCACTGTATAAACTAACATGTTTAAAACAACAGAGCAGAAGTCCAGTAGTCACTGATTCATCTAAGCTGTCATGATAGTTGGGATCTGCATAAGAATGGTCCCTTTCTGCATCTCTTTTTAGCAGTTTGGCTAGGCAAAAATGAGAGGTGAAGGAGGATTATGCAGTTTTTTCCCAGTCTTTCATTCAGATATAGCTGCTGCCATTAGCTGTAATTCCTGAACTTTTTCCTACTAAATAAAATCAGGCAGATTTTTGAATTCTGAGTAATTTCCAATCCAATGATAACAGTGCTTGTACTAATTACCAGTTATGCCAATGCAGAATTACTTTGGGCTGTTATTGCAGATGAGCAGAGACATTAGCCTTAGTGAAACAAACAAATTACAATCACAAAAGTAACATGGTTTAAAACATCAACATGGAAGTAAAGTAAATAATTCAAGGAGGTGTTTGAGAATTATGCTTGAATTCACAAATGCTTGCTATGTGTCCATGAGTTTAGACTTCACTGGGATTTCTTAGGGCAAACAGGGCAACCAGTATCTAGAAAGTCCCCTAAAAGGAGGTCAGGGGCCAGTCGCAACATTCACCTCTGTTTTGTGGAGTGTTGTGGTGTCTGGAGTTGTTTACCAGCTTGCTCACTCACCAGTCCACATGTAATTTTCTATCCTTTCGGTTTGGTGGGTCTGAACATCAGGCTGAAGCGTAGAGAGGGAATGGAAGAAGAAAGAGTGACTCTTACGAGGGTTGAAGCTAGATGTTTATTGCTCCCACAGGGCCACGTCCAGAGTGCCCTCTGCGTTCTGGTTCCAGCTTTTGTATGAGGGGTGTGGAAAGGGCAAGGGGGAACTACAACCAATACCAGGAAAGGAGGGAGTGAGCGACCAAGACAGAAAGACAATACACAGGACATCTGATACATGATACAAGGTGGAGATACCAAAGGCTTTGCCATTCACTTCAGCTCCTCCCACCCAGAATCTTTCAGGTTTCTGGACAGGGACACAGAGTGATTGGCACACCCACCACCAGGGAAAACCAAAAGGGTTAGTCGGGCAGGGGGTAATTTAGACTGCACCATCGTTAAATGCACCACAACAGTGGAGGTTACATGAGGATCTGAGAGGCTGAGGCAAATTACAGATGGAACATAACAAGCTGTGTGAAAAGGTAAATGTAGCTGGTGATAGAAGCATATTCTCTGATATTCAGTATGGCATCACCTCTCCAGAGCAACCAGAGAAGTCTTCTATGTTACAAAACACTGAATGACACAGAGCACATTCTAGTACTGAGAGACTCTTGAGGACTGTGAACTAGTCTGTGCTGACACTCTCTTCCTTGAGAAGGAGAACACTGCCACCACTGATATCACTGCCAAGAAATCAGTGGAATATATCCAGGTTAAAGATGGGTATTTCTCAGAATATCACTGAACAAGAATATTTGGTGAACATTATACAAATTTTCTGCCACTTATGTCCTCTAGTCACTTCTAAGCACATAATCAGTGAAACGTCTAGCCAGTGCTTATGTTCAGTTGTCTTTGGATCCCAAATCACAAACCACAGTAATATGTACAAAGTTACCAGGAGGCACCTACACAAGTATCATATTTCCTCATTCCAGTTGTACAAGGAGGGGCAGGCACTGGTCTCTTCACTCTGTTCACTTGTGACAGGATCCAGGGAATGGCCTGAAGTTGAATCAGGGGAGGTTTTATTTGGATATCAAGAAAAGTTTCTTCCCCCAGAGAGTGGCTGGGCACTGGGACAGGCTCCCCTGGGTATTGGTCACATCAAGCCTGTTCAAGAAGCATTTGTGCAATACTCTCAGGCACATGGTCCTGTGCAGAACCTTGAGTTGGACTCAGTGATCCTTCTGGGTCTCTTCCAACTCAGCTGGTTGGAATTAGGTGATTCCATATTATTCTTTCTTTTCTACATATACCATTTTCTCTTTTTGGTATTGCCCAATTTTAAGACCAAACATATTTGATGACCTGCACAGAATCAAACATCCCTTTCAAAAATAGCAGGTATTAAACCTTTTTAAATAAGAACTTTTTCACAATCCACTCTAAATTTAATAGCAATTCATAACTGCAAATGAGATTTGGAAACATGAGGTTGAATTATCAGTCGCTGAATAAGCACCCTATACTTCCGATATTGTCAAGCATGGAATAAGGAGCAAGGGTCTGACCCTAACATGAAATTTGAAAACTTCAGTCAAATCTTCAAATCGACTCTCAAACTAAACATATAGTAAGAGCTAATACTTTAAAACACTGGATATAAATAGAATAAGAGAGGAAATATAGTAAAACTCAATAAAATTCACATGCTTTTTTCCTAATGGAAGAATAAATCTGGTTTATAAAGTCTGCTGTGAAAGGAGAAAAAGTACACAGCCAAGCACATTCTGAAATAGCTCCCAAAAGCTTTACTTTTATCTTGTGAGAATTACTCAGCAAGAACAGTAAATTTTCAAAGAGCTTTCATGCTATTTTTGATGTCTTAAAAAGTATACTAGGCACTTAATCTTCAGAATGCTCTCTGGTCACAAATTAATTTATAATGAATGGAAAGAGAAGTTACAATAAGCTGATATATTCCCAAGACAAAGTTTATGCTTTCACAAACTGTCTCATAAAAGGATGTTTCCTGTATTCTTAGATTACCTTTTACAGGAGTTATACAAATTAACTTTCAGGGGAAATAAATCCCATCTCATGCATTCTATACCTATTACTTTTTTGATGTTATAGGTTCAGCTACAAAGCCCAGACTGAAATCTTTCACTTCACCAAGTGATCGAAGAGCTGATTTACCAACATAATAAATGTAACAAAGGTTAAGCTTTTTCTGTATGGTGTGGGAGCTCTAAAACCATGTGGAAAATCTAATTCAGTAACAACACTGTCCCTGCTGACAACTTATTTTGAGAGACTAGTTAAAATTGTTTTAAATTTCAAAGTCCATGTCTCAACATCTACTTTCCTATGAAATCAGCCTTACAAGTTTCTGTATATAATTTGAATTTGAACTTCCAGAAAACTAAATAAGTGTATACAGTAGGTTTAAAATTATAACTACATGGTTATAGCTTTGAATATTAGCTCACTGTTCTTAGGGAAAGGAGTAGTGGGAGTTAATATTTTCTGACTCTGTATCATCATTTTATTGTATTTTCATAATTTAGCCTCCTCTTATAAACACACTCAAAGAATTCAAGGACAGCCTTTTTTTTCCCTTTGTTCCAGCAGATAAAGTCTAGAAACAGGCTTAATTTGGAATACAAATACATAATGTAATGTTTTATTAAATATTTAATTAATAATGAATTGCTAGATTGATGTTTTTGTAAGTTTGATAAAGGGGTATAGAGATAAAATGCAATTTTAAATAAATCAATTAAAAAAACAAACAAATATAAATCAGAAGTCTTTATTCTAAGATAAATTCCTCCCATCATTATAGTACATGGCTAGTCTACAAAGCACATTAATATGTAAGCAATTTATAGATAAATCACCAGAGGACATGATCAGTCACTTGTTTTTTGTGAAGGTTATTTGTAAGAATCTGAGAATTTTGTAAAGAGAATTTAAGAAACAAATGAAAATTTGAGAAACAAATGGATAAATAAAGAAAATTTGAAAGAAGTAGAAAGGAAAAGGGTCAGTGGGCCTACAGTGTTGCAGAAATGAATAAGCCTGAATTTAACTGTTGACACATAGCACACTATGTGCCCAACATTGGGGATTGGTTAAACTCAATCTGTCTCTGTAGCAAAAGGTTTTATAGGAACATAAGGCATACAAAAATTAAAACATATCATATCTATGCAGCAGTAGACAAAAGATACCAAATTAATCTCTGTGATGAGTACTGAATTCTGGACTATGTGTTAATACATTATTTTTCTTATTCTCACAGAAACCAGTCAGACCTCAGTGAATCTTCTGTCACTGTAAATGCTCCTCTGAGTTATCAGTTTTCATGGGCAGGGAATCTCCCCTGAAGTTCAAATAAGACAGAAAAACTCCCCAAAGTAAACCTATTGTTATGTCTGGGGCTTCGATCATCCTTACTCAGCAATGAAGTTTCAAGGAGACTATATCACCATAACTGAAATGTTCTGCACACGTCTACGTAAGTTTCTAGAAGATTTCATGTAGTCTTCAAACAGTACGCCAAGGAATAAAGGTTTAAATACCTGGCCTTTTAGAATGGCAGTTGCCCATCATGATCTCTGGGTGCATTCTTTTCACAAAATGTTCTCCAAACTCAACCTTGAAGACTAAAACCAGAGCAGAATCTGTAAAGACTCTATTCTGTATGCATAAAAGGAAGGCTAAATATTTAAATATAGCATTTCTTCTATAAGAAATTTATGAGACTTACAGCATGTGAGTGTCCAAAACATTTGTTTAGAATCTAACTTTTGTGTCCCATTCAAGCTGCATTGTTTGCAATCTGCCAAGAGTAAGGCACATCACCCCTCTTGACAAGAAAAAAGATAAGTTTTTTTAGCTTTTTCAAAGATAAATTCAGATAGGAAATTTTAGAAGTATCATCAATGAATTTCTGATTAATGATTAAGCAAGTAAATATTACCTACTACTGTTTTCTTCTTTCTCTTTTTCACTCCATTTATAGTTGACTACATTCAGAAGCAGTGAATAGAAAAGTGAAACATTAGGCTCTAGGACTGTCTCCTGAAATGATCAACTGTTATCTCGGTGGATTTTTGATGCTGACAAGTCCTCTATAAATTGGGTAAAGGCCTTCAACTTTCTTCGAATTTGTGCCAAGCAGTTAAGATGGTAACAAAGATGCTATTTAGATGATAATGAATTGCTGTCAGTACATCGTATGTCATACTCAAATCTATGTTTGGCTGCTTCTAGTCTTTTGAGCTGCATATCCACTTCATGATCAAAGAAAAATGTTTCCTTTCATTTATTTATGTCTTTATTAAATAATTCAATGAAAATAACCCTTTGTATTTGTTTTGTCTAGCCAATAAATCTATGTGTTATAAAAAAAGGAGAAGCAACTTGTGTTTATTCTGAAGTATCTAGGAGACTATGAAGTATTTTACATATTTAGAGTCTCAGAAGTGAATGATAAATTAAAAGAGATAAATTATTCATAGTTGTAGCAGGCTTAAAAATGAAGGCTTATAACCAGAAGGTTACACGTCCTGTTTCAGCAAGGATGTAACTAGTGCATAAATAGTTTCACTGAAGTCAGGAAAATAAGCCCATGTCTAAGTGCCTTTCTGGATAAAAACCAAAATTAAGAAGAGTAAAATTAGAGAATTAATGACTACTTAATGCAAAGTGTGAAGGAAAGCACTGAGTATATAATCAGGCAGTGTAAGTGATTGATAAGATGGGGGAAAGGCATTCATGAGACATCATGCTTTTGTATGTCATAAGTATCATGATAAAAAAATAGGGATTAATGGAAAATCTGGGGCTTCAGTATAAGCATGGGAATTGTTGAGGTGGACAAAATCCTCTTTTTTTAATAAAGTTCTAGTGCCTGCTTTCAAACGGTAGGTAATAAAGTTAAAATTTAGCATTACTGAAAGAAACACCCAGACATATTTGGGAATTACATGGTATTGTGGCAGGGAAATGTAAATGAAAAGAAATTAACTGTCGTTCTTTGTGAAAGATTACAAGTGATAGAGGTGCCATGATAAACCAAGATAAGTTACTTACACTTAAAAGGATTTGGTCACCTGACAACAAACACATAAGTAACATGAGTTTTTGTTTTAAAAGCAGCCTCTATGCTCCAACACAGGGAGAGATTTGAGAGGAATTTCCATCTGATTTGTGTTTATTGATTATTTTAATCTTCCTGAGTTTAGAATCATGCAACAGATAATTCTAGAAAGAAAAGCTTGATTATCTGGCTATGCACTGTTACTTCACAGCCAACAGTTCATTATGTCTTCTGCTCTTGCAGGGGCGTCAAGAAACCTTCATTAGTTGACTATTCTTCAGGAATCTTTCACAGAGGCTTCTTATGTTGACTACACTATATTCGTATGGTATGGCTTCAGCTGCATTCTTGTATATGAGCTGGCATCACATCCTACAATTCATGTACAGAGTACATGTAATGAATGAAAATACTCATAAAGGCCATGTCACACATACTTCTTCAAAATTGTACACATGCTTATCATGACGAAGGTGGGTTTTAGTGATGTTAGGAATTAAAATCTTAAGAAATTGGTAATATATTCCATAAGGTGGTTGCCAAGATATATAGCAAAATCCTGTGAATTTGTTAGAACGATGCTTGAAATTATTTGTCAGGGAAAAGTACACATATGGAAAAATGTATTTGTAGATGTTTCAACATAGAAGTCCATGTTTTATCTATATTTGTTGCTGCATTGCACAGATTAAATATGCCTTTTTACATTACTGCATGCTGCTCTGGGGTCTCCAACATAAGAAGAACACGGATCTGCTGAGCCTAATTCAGAGAAAAGCCAAGAAGATAATCAGGAGGTGCTGGAGCACCTTGGCTATGATAACAGGTTTTGAATTTAGGGTTTGTTAAGCCTGGAGGAGAAAAGGCTCTGAGGAAACCTTAGGACAGCCTTCCAGTACCTGAAAGGGGACTACAAGAGAGCTGGAGAGGGACTTTTGACAAGAGAAGTGAAAGACAGTAGGTTTATATTGAATATTAGGAAAAAAATTTCTTTGTTGTGACAGGGGTAAGGCCCTGGCACAGGTTGCCCAGAGATGTGGTTGCTCCATCACTGGAAGTGTTCAGGGCCAGGCTGGATGGGGTTGTTACCAATGTGGTTTAATGGAAGGCATCTCAGGGGGATTGGAGCTTGGTGACTTTCAAGGTCCCTTCCAACCAAAGCTTTTTATCAGTCTATGATTTTTGCATGAAGAAAAAAAGAAAACTGTCTGTTTCATTCCTTGTCATGTCACTCCGTCCCATTACCTTTTACTAGCTACTAAGACCTCATGGAGAATATTTGCACACAACTCAGAAACCACCGTTCTCTGTGTGACCTTCTGGTGTCTGCTTCAGTTTTCATGCTGTGAACCTAAACTGGTTTTCCAAAGTTCCCCTAAACTTTGAATATATTCTCAAAGCAGAATATATCCCATAGTCTTAGATATGGAAAAGTTAAATAAAACCAGAATAAACAGCATACTTTATAGCAAAACATCCTGTATTATCAACCTGAATATTTTAGAATTGTCATCTTTGATTCCAGAAAATAAAGTCTGATAGAAGAAAACAATGTATTGATACAGTCATATGAAAGAATAATTTTTGAGAGAAACTGCAGATACATTACAGATTCATATCTATTACATATATTACAAGAAGGTTAAACAGCTATTCATGCTTGTACAAATCCGGTTTATACTGTCAGTTTTAGTTTTATTTTCCCATGCTGAAGTAGGGTTTTGGTGCATTGCATTAATAGTGGTTTTTCTGTCTCTCCACTCCATTATGACTCTTTAGCTAGGCATCATACACATCTTAGCAAAACCTGATAAAGGCTTATAAATCACTTACTGGAGTGTAACAGTCCCATATCCACTTACTTGTATAGAAATGCCAGAAGTAGATCCTCACTTATTTCAACACTAGACAGATGTGTTACTCTATGTCACATACTCATACATGTTTAATCAAGTGAGAACTTTTTAATTGTATTCTAGCTGTAAATAACTGTGGTTTTATCTCACTTAGAAGTCTTACTACCACAGTAATGAATGGTGGGAGAGAGAGTGGAAAGGTTATCTGATAACTGAGAAAAATTTCAGACAGAAGAGTTCCTTGTGCTTTAAAACAAAAGTTTATTGCATTAGAGAAACTGCTTTGAGATGAGGTGAAATTAAGTTGAAACATGGACTCTATGGAAGTTACAGGGGGGAACAGAAGAAGATAGCTCTGCGAGCACATGCAGGGCCATCTGTGTGCAAGGTGATGCCCCGAAAAGGCTGGAATGTTGACTCTTGGTGTTAGCTGCTCTGGAAAATGCAGGCTGGCACCCAGAAGAAAACAGATGTCTGTGTCTTTAACTCAGTTTACCAGAGAGCATTGCTGAAGGTTTTGAGAGGATTGTGCACGTATCGGAAGTGTATGGTGCAACACACGGGCATTTTGCTGATAACAACCATATACAATATCATGTTAATGCCATTATACCATCATATTTTTACACATAAAAGAAAAAAACTTCTAGAATGTATGAGGATTTTAATGGTCTTCAACTATTTTCTCTTCATGAAGTTGAAAGCTGCTTGGATTTGCAGACCAAGGAGGCACCTGTTCCAGTCTCTGATGGTGAGCAAAGGGAACTATCAATTTGATATGCAATAATTTAGGCAGTTTCTTCAAATGCTATATAATTCAAGATTAGCTTTTGGATAAATGTTTTTTCCCATAAGAAAGCTAAATTACTTCAAAAGTTTCACAAAGCACTAAAATACAATAATACGTGACAATATGTGTGTAGGAAGAAATATGAACACCTACAGTTTAATTTCTTCTAACCTTGGCAAAGAACAGTAAGAATGGATAAAATGGAAAGGAAGATTGCACCTACTTCCAGTCAGGAGACTGTCTGCAAGACTGAATGTGCCCGAAACCTGAAAGTCTGACCTGAAACATTTTGGTGGATTCACTTTTGTAAAGGTTTCACGACGCTTGTCTTTAACATGACTTTCTCTTCAGGATGAACTTATGTTTGGGTGAAACTCTTGCATTTGTTGTGCATAAACTGGGAAATTTTCCATACTGTGAGTAACAAAAGAATGCAATTTACTTTTGCACATTCTTGGGCAGGGCTCAAAGAGGGTTTTTTTTCCAGCCCAGAAAGAGCCTCTGACCAATCACACCTAGAAAAAGAAAATTGAGTAAGTGACTGTCAACAAAGAAAGATTTTGTATGAAATAGTGAATGGCATCATCATCTCAGGTACCACTCCCTTTAGCTGCTGAAATGGTAGAAAAAGACACGGTAGAAAAAGAAGCAGTTTTTTAACTGCCAATTTCTAGTGGAAAGGTGTAACAGCTATAAATCGGTGGTGGTAAAGTGCCCCCCTCATCTGCCCTTACCCACCACGCAGACATGTAGCAAGAAGCAAGAAGCAAGGTAAATTCAACAAAGCAGTAGACAAAAATTCATAGGTCCTTAAAGACACACTTTCCGTGTGACAGAAGCTGTGCAGGAAGATGTCATCAGGTAGAGAAGCCAAAAGGCTAACATCAAGGTGGTTTGGGAATTAAGCTGCCAATACTGGGTCCCATCTGAGATTTATCCTAGCACTCATAGACATCAGCCTACTTTTTCTAGCCAGCATTTCCCTTGCAAAAAGAGATATTGAAATTGAGATATTGAAATAACATAATTTTTATATTTCTATAACACCTAAAGCTGAAAGGAAACTAAGGTAAGCTTAGAAATAGTCCATTTTCAAGATTTTTTTCAAAGGATCACAACTTTTGTCATTTTGTACTCACACATTTTAATATAAATGTAATTTTAATTGACAACAGTTCTAGAAATATACAACATATAAAATCCAAAGCTTTTATTTCCAAAATTCTTTGCCTGTTGTTATTGCACACTTTAACTAGTTCAAAAATCAGTTCCTTTTTTACTTTGATATAAATGTATAAAATTGTTATTTATTATACAAATCACAATGTTTGCGTGGGAATTTTTTTTTTAGAGGACTGACCAATGCAGTATTTGCAAACAAAAAAGATAGGATATTAGCATTAAAATAAACAGTTTTTTAAAAAAATCTAGATTTCCTTTATAAGGGAAAAAAAGCTAGTTGCATTTGTCAAAACATACTCAGCTTTTTGAGGGACACAATGCCCATAATTATGTTCTGGATTGCTATACCAGCGAAAAGATAATTTTGCTATTGTTGTTGGTTTGTGACTTCACATACATGATGATAATAGGAGTATGTATAAGTCAAGTGAAGAAATATGTCTCAGGTAATTAAATTCTGTCTGCTACACCTGAACAGGAAAAGAATATTTGGAATTCTTGTATTTCCTCAAAGTCAAAGGAATGTTAAAAACTTCCTGTGGAGCAATCTAAGAACAACATAAATACTGGGATTAGGACTGCTGATTAGAGTTTCACACCTCTCTGTGAAATAAATGTGTTACATACATTTCATTGCTTACATTTTGTTAGTTTTAGTTTTTTGTTTATTTGTTTTTCTTTTCTTTTTGTGAACCCCAGCTCATGCCAAACAAACTCAGATGTGTTCAGAGAGCAATATACTGAGAGTAAACCTGCCAAATGTGCTTTAATGATAACTCAATGCAAGGTTATTGTCAACAAAACTGCAATGGTGTGGAGCTTGGCATACCTGAGTAGTGTTCCAATTCCCACAGACAAATAGCTGGAATTGTCTCTGTGCTATGGGTGTCGTAAAAAGTGTGTTTTAGATTTAGCCTGGCATAATGACAAAAGCTACAAATTCACTTCTGCCAGCAATAAGAACATATGCTGAAAGACTTTAAGAGTAGGGAATAATAACAAAAAATAAAATTTAAAAATTTCAAAAAAACCACAAAAAAACCCCAGACCAAACCAAACCAAAACAAAACCCAACAACAACAAAAAAAAACCCCAACCAACCAATCAACCAAAAAACCCCAAACTAACAAGCCCCAAAAGGAACACCCAAACAAACAATGTTGAAAACCAGCCAGAATGAAAAAAACTATTTCTGTCCTTGGCTTAGGCAGGACATACTTTATATAGGTAGAATTTTTTGTGGTGCTAACTAATGAAAACATTCTCATTTCTAAAGAAAATTGATGAAAATATTCTCAGCATTTTTTGAGATTCCTTCAAATATGTTTAGCTTAAAAAGTGAATTTTAGAATTTCTAAAACTGTCCTATTTTAATGTTATTTTACATTGATCAGATAATCTTCAATTGGCTTTTGAGACTAAATTTTATTCTTTCATGGCCTAATAATGATAATGAACTTAGTTTCCATATAACGAGTTTAAATTTCATAGTGAGGTGAAAAGAGAGTTCAATTTTTCTGAATTCAGTATGTTGATTTACCACTTGCATAGTTATTACTAGCAAATATATTGCTTGCATGTGTAACACAATTATCTATCTGTAGTAGTTTATGAGGGGCATATGTGACAGTGTGTGTTTGGATGGGATTTCAGAACAAGAGCATGAATAGATAAATTATCAATGCATAGATTTAACAAAATGGAATAAAATCCTTCAACATTCACCATCAAGACTATGAAATAAATTGCTTTTGAATACTTTTGTAGCAGATGTCAGCCATCTTACTTATCATTGAACAAGTTACATTCGAACTAAGCAGCTCAGTATCACATTGAGGAATGTGGTTGCTGATTGAACACAGGTGTAATGGTTGATATACTGTCACACGGTCTGATGTTAACCTAAGATCTTTGTTGAAATACTTATTACTGATGGCACAAAATGTAATTGCTAATTTTCTGCCTGAATGGTTACATATTTTCTCCAAATCTTAAAGAGTTATTCATCCCTTTTCCACTGCCCATTTCTCAGAGTTAAAGGCAGATGTGTCACTGGTCCACAGACAAGTAATTGAACCTGTCACTTGCAATCTACTGACTTCATTCCTCAGAAACGTATCCACTGCTGCATTCACCATCTCGCTTTTTTTTCTCTAGGTATCAGATGTCCAGTTTAAATCCACATTAGCAAATATTCACTGTTTACTTTGCAAATCTGTGGTCACAGAGAAAACTACTCAGAAGCACATTGGCCTGATTACTGGTTAGGATTCATTTAACTCTTGTTCAAAATAAACTGTCCACTACTAGGCTAACCTTAATACATGCGTCAATTAAGTTGAAGGAGTTAAACTATGTAGAAAATATTATTCAAGAACATGGCTACACAAAATTTAGGCCCACTGAATTATTATTTAGTCTTTCTGAAATCCGTACTGCATGAGTGATTTTTGCCTAAATGGATCGCCACAGTTCCACTGTTTGGTGACCAGTGCTTTGAATGGTAGAACAAAGAACAAGTGTGTCTGCAGAAATTTGTAACAGGAGTTCTGTAAAGTAATGAGAACCACACAATAAAATAATCTCAAAGTGAATACCTTCATAATAATAATTGGATGTTTTTAGGCTGTAGACTATTGTACAGGTGAGTACCTTAATAAATTCATATTTCAAGCAAAATCCTTAATAGCACATGATTCAAGCAGAATTAACGCTGATTTTTTAAAGTGGAAACTTTCTGAAATGCTCATGAATGTTCAACACAAGTTTATCTATCTATCTATTTATCCAATTGACAGTATAAAAGAAATAAACTCTGAAAATACTGAGGCAGTACAGACAGCCTGAAATTCAGAACAGTACTGGATGAAATGTCAAAAAAATTCTTTTTTGAAGTATTGCATTTGGAAGAGGTTTCACTGCCTCATCACAAATATACAGACCTGCACAAAGGTTTACATCTAAAGGAGTTATCTACATAAGGTTTGAAATAGTTAATATTGACTGAATGGATTTCTTTAGCATGAATCCAATGTGCCATCAGTCACTTATCAAGGATCTTTTTGTCCTGAGCATGGAAGAATCTCTTAAATTCAAATAAGGAATTCTGTCTCAAGAGGCATGCCTGTTCAAAGGATGAGTCATCTGGCATGCAGTAGTTACAATACAGAGAGAACTCAAACTGGACTCATCCAAAACCTGTCATTGTTACAAAGTCTCTCCATCTGGAAGAGAACCCTGAGAAGCATCCTAACTCCAGGGAAGAATACCACCATGCAGTCACACTGCCTAGAAAAAAGGTCAAATGCTCACTTGGGCAGGAATATCTGCAGGATGAAGTGGACGGCTCATAGTTAAATTGCACGCAATGGGAGAAGTATCTGTAAGACTCCTTGTGTCCATAACTTTCTTTGTTCCTTGATAAATGAGTCTTGGAAAAGCCACACACTGTTCTTGTGTTAACTTTGTGATCATTGTTCCAAGCTCATGAGCATGAATGTACACCAGGACACTCTGCACCTTTGTGGGTTTCTTAGATGAGTGCTTTGCACAGGTATGCCTTAGGATTTTACTTCCTTTGAGACCTGTACCAAACTGCTGCTTTTTTGGTTAAGGGGTCCAGAGCATCAGTCACACTATATAATACTAAGAAATGTCTGAATGAAAGACTGAAGAAATTCAGTAATAGAAGTATACTGCAAGGTTTAATGAATAAAAAAAGGACACTTTAATATTTCCTCAATGTCACCTGTATGTTTCCTCCACCCTATTTTTGAGAGTATTTCACAGCAGCAATACCATCTATAAATACTTTTTTTTTTTTTTTTTTTTTTTTTTTTTTTTTTTTTTTTAAGTACAGGACATTTAGAAGGTTTAACTGTTAACTGCAATGTCATTTAGAGAAGAATCCCTCAGTCTTCTCATGTTAAAACCTTCTGTCACTCACTCAGAATGGGCACATACTCAGTGGCTGGACTCTTAGAAATTCTACCTTATACAGGAAACTTCTTCAAGAAACATTTACATCACTTTGAAATGTACTACTAATGACTCTGAGAGGTGAAAAAAAAAACCATCCTGGGATAACACTTGCATCCTAACAAAACTTTATTGTATGATGAAATATTTTACCACTTTCCAATTCAAATTTTCAAACTTAATTGAGTTGAATCTAAGTGGGTTGGAGTGGGCGGGTTGACTGATGGAAAGGAAAGATTACATTGCGGAACCAGTGAATGTACACTTTTTCATATAATTTATTATATTTTTAATTATTTCTTTTTTTTACTAAATTTAGGAATTTTTTTCAGTAATTTTAGGAATGCATAAGAAAAAGGAATATGACATGTGAAGATCTAAGAGATGGTGGCATCTTGACAGATTTCAATGCAAACAAGACAATTCAGACCAAATAAATGTGTAACTTATGATCCTTTTTAGTTGAAATGGGTTTTATTATACAAAAGGAATAATAGTGCAAGTTTTGAAATAAAATAGATTGCATCAAATTTTAATTTTGATAACATTTAAATGATTTCCATAATTTGATTTTAAATCTCAAATGCAGAAAAAACTGCTGATGCAGAATTATTCCCATTTCTTCTTCCAGTTAACTGTGTCCTACCAGAGTGAAAAATGTCCTATCAAAGACAGTACCCTGGTTTATATTTACTTCTACTACAGCACTGCACATCCTTTTCCAGCTGCCATGAGCAGTGCCATAGTGAGGTAAGATGTCATTCTTACATTAAGCAAATAAATCTTTTCCTGAAATTAGTAACTCGCTGTGGTACAGAGGGATTTTTAAAAGTCAGTTAAGTATTTCTTTAGAGATATTTATCCTGAGATTCTTCAGCTTCTGTGAATTTTGCATGAAACTCTTCAAAAATCATCAAACAACAGGCTCCATATTTGTCAGACTGCTCTTTTTCTGAAAAGATGTAATGTGTACTAAACACTTGAACACTCTCCAAGAAGACTGAAAGGGAAAATTCTAATTGTATCTACTCAGTTGTGGGAATTTGTGATCTGGCACAAATGACCTGACAGTACAAAGGCCAAGCTACATGAAGGGATTAAACTAGCTGAAGGAGGATGTCAGAGGCAGAACAGATTTTTGCAAGAGAATGAGGTTTCCTTTGATGTTGAGGTAATAAAATTCATCTGCATTGTCTTGTAGTCATCCTGGAATGAATGGGAGCATTCAGAAACCCAAGCTCCAAGCCCACTCTTAGGCAGTAGAGCTGGGCCAGGAGTGGACCCATGGTTGGGCTGAGGTACCCTATGAAACAGATTACAGGATTGGTGCTGCTTGCAAGTATGCTATTATTATCTCTAAACTGGAGAAGAAACATGGATTTGACAGATGGACCACTCAGTGGATAAAAGAATTGCCTGGATGGTTGCACTTAAAGAGTTGCTGTCAGTGGCCCTGTGTTCAAGTGGAGATCCGTGGTAAGTGGTGTTCCTCAGAGTTTGGTATTGGGAGTGGCTCTTTAACTTCTTTTTCAGTAACATGGACAGTGGGATCAGTGCACTCTGAACAAGTTCACTGAAAACACCCAGCTGTGTGGTACAATCCACATGCTGGATGGAAGGGATGTCAGGAAAAGGAACCTTGACAGGCTTGAGAGTTGGTCCCATGTGAACATAATGAAGTTCAGTAAGGACAAAAACCTTAAATGGCTTGAGGCAACTCCAAGCTCAAATACATCCTTGAAGGAGAATGGAGTACCTAAAGAGGGTCCACATGAAAGCTGAAGGACTTTTTACAAGGGTATGCAGTGGTAGGAAAAGGGACAATTGATTTAAACTGAAAGAGGATAGATTTAGATACTAGGGAGAAATTCTTTACTGTTAGAATGGTGAGGCCCTGGCACAGTTTTCCCAGAGCAACTGTGGATGCCCCATTCTTAGAAGTGTTCAAGGCCAGGCTGGATGGGGTTCTGAGCAGCCTGATCTAATGAAAGGTTTCCCTGCCCATGGCAAGGGAGTTGGAATGAGATGACCTCCAAAGTCTCTTCCAATCCAAGCCCTTCTATGATTCTATAATTGATTCTCTGAAGTCTATATAAGGAAACTGCGACACGTCTTGGTAGACTCCATGTCAAATAGCCTAATGGAGTAAAATTCAGCCCAATATATGGGTATTTAAATCTTCTTTTAATATTTAAGCACTAATACATGTTCAATTCACCTTGGGGTGGATCATAAAATTTCCCAAACATGTTTTCCAAAACAATTTATGTTTTAAGTATATATTTCATGGCTAGAGCACACTGTGTGCTCTGCCTGTGTGTGTTCAGAGTTTTTATGGTCATGAGAACCTGCCTAAATGTCAGTCTCAAAGTTTTATGAGACAACCTACTTGTTTTATTTGAATTTCATCTTCACAACTCATTTGCTGCTGGTAGGCTGGCATCTCATCATAAAGTAGATAGTGCTAATTAAGTAGTCAGTCTTAATATTAACATCCTTTATTTAACTGGTAATGATCAGATGGAACAGTAGGATCCAGCTTTATTAACTACCTAATAAAAGTCTTACATATGCACCATTTGCAATATGGAGTATTATTCAACCTTGAAAACTATGTCTTTTTTGTTTAGTTATGGTCTGCACTGATGATTAAGAAATGTAGCACATTTAATTAATTAGTTTTCTGCCCTGAAAGAGTTTAATTGAAATTCTCCTGTTTTCAAATGAAGAAATAAATATTGTGTTCTGATTTTAGTTCCTAACATATATTTATTCCCACTAGTCCCTAAAATTCAAAATTCTAATCTAAGTGACTTACAGAATTCCCTAAATTTAAAAATCATGTATTTAGTATTTACCTTGAACCAAACCTTATTTAAAAAAACCTTTGTTTTGAGGGGAAAGCTAAACAGTTCTGTTTATTAGCAAAACAGTAACACCAAGAAAAAAAAGTTCTGAAAGAATGATGTAGGAAAAGAACATTTTTGATATTTTAAATACAGTTAAACAAGGACGACTTGAAAAGGTAGGAGTCATTCTTGAAACCAAAAATTAATATATGGATCAAAATCAGAAAATAGGGGATACCTGTGCTTTACTGATGGTGTATAGATGACAGGAAGACTAAGGCAGAAACACAAGAAGAAAAAAGAGCTCTAAATCCCAAAGATGTCTACTTTCATAGACACCTCTAGAAAACGTTCCACAGCAGAGATGATGACACTTTCAGAGGGGTCTTCAAATAAAAGTCAAATTAGAAAAATAAAAAGAAACCCCAGCCCAAATTCTTTTAAGATAAATTAATTTATAAAAGATAAAGACAAGTGAATACTTGCCTTCTTATTTCAGATTCTGACTTCTCTTTGCTTGTCTTTGTATTTTTTGTAGGTATATCTGTCTGATGCAGATCTATAGACAGTAAAGATGTAATAATGAAAATGCAAGTAGGGGTGAATTCATCCACAGAAATGAAAAACATTACATAGAGAGATCATATTTTGCACGTGCATACCAAAATACATTTTTTATTCTGAAGAGTGTCCAACTACAATTCCAGACAGACAACAGCAGAAAAAGATTTTTAATATCATTTGGAAATAAAGGTTTGATGTTATCACTCCTGATTTAAACAGAAAGATGTCTTCATCAGCAGTTCAAGATGTCGTTTCATCAGACTTTTCTTAATCACACAGTATGCTGTTACTGATTTTACTAGCATTCTCATTTATATTTCTGTTAGTCAATTTTTAGTTTCCAGTTGAAAGCAAATTTATATCATGAAGACAGAGTGAAATCATGGTGAGAAAGATTGTGACAGCATAATTTCTATAACAAGTATGATCTTCTCTGACTAGAATTTAGTAAATAATTGCTTAATTCTTCCAAGATTAGATGATTCTTACTACTTACCAATTTTGTATTGACTTACAGGAAAAGATCTGTAAACTAAATGCCAAAAAACTCTCAAAACGAAGTCACAAGCTTGATAGAGGTAATGACACCTTTGCTACTTTGCAGAAATTTCACTGTGTGGCAGATCTCTTTAGGTATGGTT
This sequence comes from Chamaea fasciata, assembly GCF_029207755.1. Taxonomy (NCBI): domain Eukaryota; kingdom Metazoa; phylum Chordata; class Aves; order Passeriformes; family Sylviidae; genus Chamaea; species Chamaea fasciata. Next base: position 66,978,476 of record NW_027094089.1, read on the forward strand.
ATAACATGATGGGATAGATAATGGAAAATGCTCTGTAGCAGGGACACAGAACAGTAGCTTGAATTAGCCATTCTATTTTGAGTTTAAAATATTTGCCATTCAAGGATAAACATGATTCTTTCATACCTTCTTTGCCTTGGCTCTTCTACAAAAAAAGATGCTTTTAAAACTTTGATGCTTTAAACAGCTTCTTAGATGACCTTAACATAATCTTAGCATGTAATATTCATAAAAAATACATCAAAACCTAGAATAATGCAATAAGAATTCTTTTTCCTTTAGGTCTCTAGCTCTCTTGACAACTGGAAATCTCTTCAACCCTTGACATATCATTATAAGAGACAGGTAACTAAACTCTAAGATTAACAAACAACAAAAAATATTATCAGGATGAATAAAGTAGTATAAAGGAAAAAATTAATAAGGATAAACATGTATAAATTAGCCATGAGAATGAGGGAGAGACAGTTTGAAATTTTAATCGCAGTCAAGGTGTACTGTAAGCACAAGAGGAAGTTTATTAGCTTTTGAGCAGTTGGAAAATTAAAATATTTGAGTACTAGTGTCATGGCACGCTGCTTCTCTCACCCCAGCCAGCCCTGGCACCACGGCAAGTGAGGTACCTTCCAGTAAGTCACCTTCTGGATCCAGTGGGACTTGGTTTGTCCTCAGGCTGGAGGCAGCAATGGTAGGAGAAAGGAAGAGGGACGCTGTTTAGGGTTCACCAAACTGAGTTTATTGCTCCACAGGGAAGACAACGGAAACCAAGGGTGTTTCCCTCGGCAGAACCAAGGAGCATTCTTGCACAGCACTTTCATTTGGGGGTGGCACAGAGGGATGGGTTCTGCAGAGGTCCAATCAACAGGAACATGGGAGTGGCTCTGAACTTAACTGACATACAAGGTAACAAACCAGGGCGGGGTAGGAGGGGGAAGCTGGGATCCTGCCCAATCACTCGACATTCACCCTGCAACTTTCCAGGCGCAGGGAGAGGCCCTGGAGGGATGGACAGGACTCAGGGGTTACATAACAGATAATTGACATACAACTGTAACAAGGAAGGAACCAAAGGGAGCTAACTAACAGGGGTACATGGAATGAACCATACAGAGAACTAACATATAGACAAAACAAAGAGCATATAATAACAGAATTAGAAAACACACTGCCACATACTAGGAAACACTTCTTTGATAGTAGAATATATTATTCCATTTAATTTTTTTTTTCCAAGTAGAATGCCAGAAATTATGAAGCTGACTGGGTAAAGTGTAAGAAAATACATTACATTAAATTTTTCATCTTTGTTTAGCATAATTGTCATATATTAGAATCAGGAACTGGAAAAGTCAAAGGATTTTTTCAGCACATCCTAGAGTACCTCATTAGTTCTTACTCATAAGGTTAATAGTTATTCCAGCAAGGGGACATTTGGAGAACAAGCAGTAAGAAGAATACTGGTTGGGTTTGGAGTAAGAAGCTGCAAACAGAATTGTGATCATCAACTACTATTGAAAACTGTGACATAATTGTATAGAAATGTAGGAGTATCTAAATGTTGAGAAAAATATAGACTGAACAGCAAGTAAAGAGAAAATCTACCTTCTTTGAATTTACAGCCATCCCTCCCTTGTCTTAGCACTACATGTTCTGTAAAGTCCCCCTCCAGTGTCCTTGTAACCCCCTTTCAGGTACTTTAGGGCTGCTCTAAGGTCAATCCATACCCTTCTTTTCTTTAGGCTGAACAACCCCAACTCTCTCAGTCTTTTCTCAAAGGAGAGGTGCTCCATCCCCCTAATCATCTTTGTAGGTCTCTTCTTAACTTAACCATGTCTTTCCAGTGCTGGAACCCCGGGGCTGGAGGCAGCTCTGCAAGTGGGCTCTCACCAGAGCAGGGCAGAGGGGCAGAATCCCCTCCCTCCCCTGCTTCCCATGGGGCTTTGGATGCAGCCCAGGACACACCTGGCTTTCTGGGCTGGGAGTGCCCATGGCTGGCTCATGTCCAGGTCTCAGCCCCAGCACCCCCAAGTCCTTCTGGGCAGGGCTGCTCTGGGTCTGTTCATCCCCAGCCTGGGCTGGCACTGGGGCTGCCCTGGCCCAAGTGCAGCACCAGCACTTGGCCTCGTTAAACTTCATGAGATGCCCATGGGCCACTGCTCGAGCTTGTCCGGATCCCTCTGGATGGCATTCTGTCCCTCAGGGGTGTCAACTGCACCACTCAGCTTGGTGTCATCTGCGAACTTGCTGAATGGGGACTCAATCTCTTCATCTGTGTTATTAATGAAGACATTAATAAGCATTTGTCCTAATTGAGACTCCTGAGGGTCACCACAGAACAAGGCTCATCAGAACACAATAATTAAGCATTACTTTCTGGATGTGACTGCCTAGTCAATTCCTCATCCACTGAATAGTGTCAAATCCTTCCTTCAGGTTAGAGAGGATGTTGTGTAGGACCATCCAAAAGACTTTACAGAAGTCTGTAGGTCTTCCCTTGTTCACTAAAGTGGTCAATCCATCATAGAAGATGACCAGGTTGGTTATGCAGGACTTCACCTTGGTGAAGCCATGCTGACTGTCCTAAATCATTTCCCTCTTCTCCATGTGCTTTAGTATAGTTTCTGTAGATCTGTTCATGGTCTTCCCAGGCACAGAGGTGAAGCTGACAGGTTGGTAGTTCCCTGGGGTCCGCTTTCTACCCTGTTTAAAGGCAGGTACAAAGTTAGCCTTTTCCAATCAAATTTCATTTCACCTGATTGCCATAAGTTTTCAAGCATCATGGAGAGTGACTTGGCAAGTACATTAGCCAGTTCCATTAGGACTCTAGGATGTATCTCATCAGGTGTCACAGATGCACATGCCATCAGCTTCCTCAGGTTGCCACTAATCTGATTTGCACTTCCAGTGGGAAGGACTGTGTTCCCTCAGTTCCCGTCTTGCAATCCAGCCATTCAAGAAGTGTGAGGAGTTGCCATTGAAGACTGAGGCAAAAATACTGCTGAGTATCTCAGCCTTCTCAACTGTTGTTCCCAGTTTGACCACCTTCTTTTTTGCGAGTGGGGCATAGGTGGGTGTACACCTTTGATCTTCCTTTTCTGTCTAACCTACCAGTAGAAATCCTTATTGTTGTTTGTATTCCTCGTCAAGTTCAGCTCAACCTCCTTCTTGGCCTTCCTTGTTCTGTCCCTACACAACCAGACATTGCCCCCACCTCTTCCCAGGATACCTGTCCTTGCTTCTAACTTCTTGTACATTCACTTATTGCCCCAAAGAGTGACCAGCAGGTTCCAACACAGCCATGCCAAGTCTCTTGCTTTCCTTTGCCTGATTTCATGTATCTCTAGACCACTGGTTGTTGTAACAATGGTAGAGGTGCTTAAGGACCTGCTAGGTCTGTTCTCCTTTCTTGTCTCTGAGAGTAGATTCTCAGGAGGTCCCACTGACTATCTCCTTAGGCAGCTGGAATTTTTTTTTTCCTAAAGTCAGGGTCCTGACTTTATTCTTTGCTTGACCGAAATCCCTCAGGAGTGCAAACTCTACCAGCTCATGATCACTGGAGCCCAGGCTCCCTACAGTACTGGTGTCTGTGATTAGCTCAGAGTGTTGGTGACCAGCAGATCCAGTATCACATCCCCTCTGGTTAAGCAATTAACTGGCTTAAGATGTTTCCCAGTGTGCATTCCACGAGTCTCCTGGATTCCCCAGCGCTCATTGTGCTACTTTCCCAGCAGATATCTGGATGGTTGAAGTCTCTCAGCATGTAAGCTGCCTTCTGCAGCTGAAGCAAGAAGGCTTTGCCAACAGATTCCCATTTACCAGGGGGCTGTAATAGACACCAACCATGGGGGTCCCTTTGCTGCCTCAGTCTCTGGAACAACAAACATCGTTCAATTTTCTCATGGCTCTTCTTCAGTTCTTCACACTCTTTCCATCTCATCACACTTTTTCACACTCTTTCCATCCACTTTGATTCAGAGGACAAGCCTACGCCTGTAAAAGTGGGGAACATAACTCCTGATTTTTGTATTAAATTTAAGGTTACTGTGTCAACAATTGATGCAACTCCTGAATTTGTATTAACATTTCCCTCGTTACTAAATTCAACATTTTATGCTTGCTGTAACAGGAGCAGTCAAACTAGACATATGCCACCGCATTTCTAAAGCTGTCCTACCCCAGTCAAATCAAAGTGAAACAGACCCTGCCTTTCAGTGTCATCTGGAGTAGGCCACGGGGTGTCTTCTGCATCAACCAAAAAACAAACACTGCAGTGAAGAACATTAGAAAACACATGTATATGAATAGAAGAGTTATTTTTCTTGGAATAATCTATCCCAGTTTACTTTGATATAAATAAGTAAAGTAATTTATTAATTCCAAAGAGATCTCCAAAGAGAAGTTAAATCCATTTCAGAACTTTAAATAATTACCTGGAAGAAAGTAATCCACCTGGTTTGGGGAGTTGGGTTTTTGTGTGTGTGTGGTTTTTTGGTTTTTTTCGTTGTTGTTGTTGGGTTGTTTTTGCTTTCTCTGTATCTTTGTTCAAACCCTCAACTTATACTGTTTTAATGTAGTCCATCTGCAAATATATGTGTAATTCCCCTCCAAAACTGTTTCACTTATTTTCATTCTATATTTTTCTTTGCCTATATGTCTTTTTCTCTTATTTATTATTTATGTGTGCAAAGTAATTGAGAACAATTTTAAGAAGATGCTAAATGAAATTAAACTTTTATCCTATCAGTAAACCCATTTATCTTAATGATTTCCAATAACTTTATATTCTCTACAGAAACTTATTACATACTTACTAGCAAGGCAGCCTTCATTTCATCCATATATTAAAACAGCTGAGCTACTGAATATATTTAAAAGATGATCTTCATCTGAATAGATGAAAAATTCTCAGTAGATAACCTCTGTGATGGTTGTATCCCCTCTTGTCGGAAAAATTTATTTGCTCAGCATGCTTTGAAGTACATAATTTTTTCCCATAAAGAATTCAAAATAATGCACATTGTTTTACAACAAATATATTCACCCTTTTTTCCCCTATTCATTCTAAAATATATTTTTTGTTTGAAAGCCCATCATGGTATCCTATTTTATTTCTCCAGGTATAATTAGGCATATAGTATAGCAAGGGGATAATAAAGTTATTAATTATTTTCACATACTTTCTGAAATCTATGGATCCTACTGGCATTTGGAGGTATCAAACATATGCAAAACAATTTTGCCTTCCTTTGTGTCCACTAAGAAGAAACACTGACAGTCTTGAAATAAAAAATTCTTTATTTCAGCTTGTTCAATGTATCTTTAAAACCCTGTATCCCAGAATGATCCGACTTTATTTACTGTTCAGTGGAGCTGCAGCATTAGGTGTGATCTGGCTGTCATTTGGGTGCCACAAAACCAGATTCTTCTTTTTAACAGATGCTCTTCATCCAGCTCATAAATTCTGGGATACAGTGATGCCTTGCAATAGTTCAGGGTGCTGAAGTCTGCATTATATCAAAGTAGCCATACTCCAGCTTCAGGATGACTAGACATTAGGCGAGAAGAAAAGTATGACAGATGAAACACTGATTCTATCAAGTATTTTGTCAGCAGAAGGAAACATTGAATAGGTATGAAAAACCCAAAATCAAACATAGCAGCTAGACTGGAATTTGTGGAATATTTCAATCTAGATAAGCTTGAAGCAGGTAGTCAGATTTGTCTATTTCTTACTTTTCTTTTTCATTTTCTAAATCTTAATTAAAAAACATTACATTTTCCTGTAGAGAGGTTTTAGTATCTACTGAAAAAGCCAAAAAAAAGTCCAATAAAATCTAGTTTTTTTCCACAGCATATATATGTCAGAGAAGGAAAATGGAGATAAGCCACTAAATATATTGTCCCAACTTAACAAACTCATGCTTATTTACTCCCAGCTGCTAGGTTATTTCTCTCCTATGAGGCTTGTGATGCTTGCTGACAACGAAGTTTTTTAATATCCTCCAAGTAGTGCACTTCTGAAGCCTGACTGATGAATTACTAGAAGCATCTGCAGAATTATAAGTACTTTCAAAAGGGAAACTCTTTGCTTGCCAGTTAGTTTTAAGTATTAATCTAAATTTATGACTTCCTACAAATAAGTAGTAATTTATTTACCTCTAAAACTGTATGCATACAGAGAACAATCTCTTCCATAGGTCTAATTGTTTAGGAATTTCTGAAAAGGAGTGGGGAGGAATAATAGTTTTTTGGGTTTTTTTCTCAGGGTATTGATTTTTCTAATTGCCACCAGTGCAAAAGTAGTGGAAGACTGATATTTTTTTCAGTCAAGAATATTGGATTAATTCTTGGAGATGCTTTTAAATGGTAGGATAGTTTGACCTATGCCCCATCATCTATGCATGATGAAGTTATAACAACATTTATTAAATTATTTCTTTGCTTGATATGCTATCTGGGACTGATATGTAACAAAGGTCATGTAAATAGAAAGAGTAGCAGAATTTATTTCTTCAAACTAAATAAAATTAGTTTGATGCGATTGTCATTTCAGGGTCTTTTTGTTCACAACTTCCCTAATTATAGTTAGAGATTTAATTGGTGAGAAAAAAATGACATAATTTAATGTAGATTTTAATAAAGACAAAAAGCTATGTGAATATATTCTATGCATAACAAGTAGTGCTACTTCCAAATAACTGGAGGCCTAACATTTTCCATTGTGGGACACTGTTTCAAATGTTTTTAAGCAGTCAGAGGATGAAGATTTTCTGCTAGGAAGTTTAGTAAATTAAAGAAAAAGGCTTGATCAACACGCTCTGTTTCATCTTATCAACAGGTTTGCTGAATTTCCCTTCCAAATATAGTCATGGCTCTGTATCTCAAAATAAGAATCTGAACCTGACACAGAAATGCAGAGGTATAATTCTTTCTTTTAATGATAAGTCCACCTTTATGTGCTCAGCTCAGCAAAAACTCCATCAAAACAAGAAAGAAACAAAAAAAAACCCCACCCATCTTACATATGCTAAAATTAATTTTCTTTACCAGCTCAAACCTATTTAGACATCTTCTTTTGTAGTGTTTTAACTGAGTATGTTCTATCCCAATGCACCATTAAAGCAGCAATACAGAGCTGATGTCTCCTAACAGAAGTGTTCCTGGCACCAGAACACAATGCACTTTGTGAACTCACAAGTGGACTCTTTGGCTATCCATACCTTTTTTTTTTTTTTCTTTTTTTTTTTTTTTTTTTTTTTTCTTTTTTTTCTCCTATTGGTAACTCAGACATGAGGAAAGGAAAAAAGTCTATTAGGTAAAACCTGTCCTGAGAGAGGAAAATACAGAAAGTGTATATATCTAAATGCAAAAGGTCCAGGATACTACTTCTGCTGCAGATGTGCCAGCATGAACACATTTGAATTCTGTTCGTCTTCAATACAGTTGGAAAAAAAAAAGGAATTTACATTACTTTCCTCTAACCTGCAAACATGGTGTAAAATAATCTGTGAGCAGGATGTAACATAATCTGTCCCCCAAAGAAATGGAAAAAAACTATGGGTCTTTAAAAATATATATCTTTTCAAAAGCATGTGTCTGTTTAAGCTCACACTTCCTCACCTGTGTAGATTTATTATATCTTCTCAGTTTAATAATATCAGCGAGCTATTACAAGAACATTTGTAAACCCAAATTATATTGAGACAGAATCTCTATCAAATCTAATTAATACAAATCAAAAATCACATTAATGACTGCATTTAATGCAAGAAACCAAGTTTTAAGACAGTTTATCCATGTTGAGAGTCTCTGATAAGAGCAGGGTAGAAAATATATTTCATATCAAATGTACTTCAAGGCTAGGAAGCTTTTTGGGTCTCACCTAAACACAAGTGGATCACTAAAGCTTCTACTTATTAATATCCTGATATTTGTATTCATAATTTAAAATAAGCATTTGGATGAAAAGAATGCAAGGGTAGAGTGTTCTTTTCTAGGGGCTGTGAATTTTGATTTTCATTTTACAGAGTTTGCCAAGTAATTCAAATGTGTGCTATGGGAGCTCAAAGAAAGAAAAGAGCAAGCTGAGAGGAACGAAAAAGTGATGAAGGCTTTCTTGGCCTTGTTAGCATAATTAAAGGGGTTTTTTATACTTTTTGACCCTATCCTGAGCAGTTTCCAAACAGGAAATCTAAACTCTTTAGGAAAGCAAAAAAGAAAAATCCCTAAATTACTTTGGGTGTTCAAACAACACAGCCAGTACTGAAGTTGTTGTAAATTTCTCCAGCAAGTATTGTGTGCTCACATAACATTTCTATCAAAAATACAACACATATTTATTATTAATTTTCCTTCATGAAGAATTTTCAGAAGTCATAGTTTTAGAAGCTACAGCTTTAAAAACAGATTGAAATATTTGATTAAAAAGTCTGTGTGTCAGACTACTAGTTAAAAATACATTCTTGCTTAATAAAAGACAATCATTAGCTAGCTGAATAGAAGTAGAAATTGAATATAAACTGAAACAGAAGAGTTAGAGACGTTGAAAGGACTACAAACTGATGAAGATGGTTTTATTCATTGCTACTTTCAATTTCTAAAACAACAGGAGAAGGAGAAGGAGAAGGAGAAGGAGAAGGAGAAGGAGAAGGAGAAGGAGAAGGAGAAGGAGAAGGAGAAGGAGAAGGAGAAGGAGAAGGAGAAGGAGAAGGAGAAGGAGAAGGAGAAGGAGAAGGAGAAGGAGAAGGAGAAGGAGAAGGAGAAGGAGAAGGAGAAGGAGAAGGAGAAGGAGGAGAAGGAGAAGGAGAAGGAGAAGGAGAAGGAGAAGGAGAAGGAGAAGGAGAAGGAGAAGGAGAAGGAGAAGGAGAAGGAGAAGGAGAAGGAGAAGGAGAAGGAGAAGGAGAAGGAGGAGAAGGAGAAGGAGAAGAAGGAGAAGGAGAAGAAGGAGAAGGAGGAGAAGGAGGAGAAGGAGGAGAAGGAGGAGAAGAACAAGAACAAGAACAAGAACAAGATAATGAAACTGGATAATATCTTTAAAAAGGGCAAACTCACAATAGGTTTTCATGAAGTTTTCATTAGCTGCATGTTTATTTCCAGTGTAGACCACAGACGGTTGTTTCCTCTTATATGATTATACCTTAGAGAAAATATCACTTCCTTATATCTTTGAGAAGCTCTTTCATTCACTGACTTTTGCTAAAATCTTGAATAAAGCATTAAAGCGCCAAAGGGCATGTCACTGGCCTATTCCTTTTGCAGAAGACAACAATAGAAACAACAGATATTAAAATCCAAACCCAATCCGTCTGATTATGTGAGATAATTCAAAAGTTGCATTAAATTTTAATTAGCATTTTGACACTTGACTTGGTATCAGTAGCCCACCTGGTGAGCCTATGAACTTTTTCATAACATTTAAAGTAACCATATTTCTGCAACAAACTACAACAACCACAAATTCATTTTACCACAGTGTCCTGGTTTAGGGAGAATTTGGGAGGAAACCTCTGAATGGGGTCCTTCTGGAAAAGTAAATCCAAGTGGCCCCTTCCCCAGCTGGTCTGGGACAAAATTTCCTTACAGAAAAGTGGAAAAAACTGTTTATTCAACAAGCAAAGTGTTCACAAACATAAAAAATTAATAATATTAAACAATATACCCTCTTGCCATTCTGAAGAGATGGCAAATTCATAAAGTCCTTTCCCTGAGATGTAGCTCCGCTTCAGTCTCTTATCAGTCCCTCCTGCACTGGAAAATGCTGTTCTGGGCCCCAGTAGGCCACAGGTGTGAAATCCATATGTGTTTTTCTGGATTTTTCAGTCCAGAATAGGTTTAAACAGTCCCAAGAAAAAGAAAAAACACAGTCCAGGGAACTTCTCTGCCTCAGCTAGCTAAAACCAAAGAAAAGCAAAGGAGAGCCCTGTCCCATTGTCTGTCCTGCTGCAGACAGCACAGTCCAGGAGCAGAATGTGGAGGAGTGAGTGCCGTTTCAGTTGCAGTTGAAAAAAAACTCAGTGCTTCTCTTTCTCCCTGCTTCGCTCTCAGAACCAGTGTTAAAGGCACAGAACACAACACCCAACACAAACAGAACAGAGGATTGGGGATACAAGCATCATAAATTCACCCCAGGACACTCAGGTTGATTATTTCCTTCATCGTCCAGAAGAACTAAAATTGTGCTGTATTACATCTCTGTCTTATTGTTATATTTGATTTTATAATGCTAAGCAACTTCTTCTTTTCTGGTGTCAGGCGAAGTGCTTCTTTTCTGTTTGGGTTTTTTTTTTTTTTTTGGTTGGTTGGTTTTGCATGAGTGTACACTAAAGAGGTTTTTTTGATTGGTTAATTGACTGGTTTGGTTTGGTTGGTTGGTTTGGTTTGGTTGGGTTTTCTTAAGAGAAGAGTTCAGGAAAGTTCAGCAGTTCAATAACCTGATTCAGGATCTGATATTTAGTAAAGCTTTTGGAGACTTTAGTGGAATTGATAATATTAAATTTTGAAGTAAAAATTTGTAGTAGTTTTTTGCTTGTATGGTTCTCAAATGCAGAAGTGATGTTTACAACACATGAATGATGTGGTTTTTGACACTTATTTCCCTACCAAACTATTATTGTCACTCTTTTATCTAGAGATATCCATACTCATCTGATTTACTTCTTGCTCCAAGAAGCTGTCCAAGTGATAGATCAAAATTCTTTTGATACTTTTAAGTCAAAGTGAAAATTTGACATATCAGCATTTTGGTCGCTAGGAAAAATTACTGATCAAGGCCAACTAATAGGCAATGTAAGAGTTACTGTAGTTTGAGGTTGTCGCAATGGTCAAACATGTGGCTAAAACAGCTAGAGAACTCCAACCTTTAAGGTTTGGAGTTGTTTGTGCGCATAAATATAAACTCCTACAAGTTAATTCCAGGTTGTTTTTAGTCTGTAAACAATGATAGACTCCTCAGAGGTTCATCACTGAGGGAAGAAAAAGAGGACTCTGCTTAACAGTACCTGTTTCAGTTACTGCAGATATTAATTCTCATTGACTGTATTTTGTGGTGTCATTTGGGAAAGAGAGCCTTGAAGAACTGAAGGCACTTGTCCGTTAGCTAGTAGAGAAGAATGCTCATTTTCCATTTCTGTTGCCTGATATTTGACTGGTATATTCTGTATGCTCAGTCCATTTATATCCATCCAAGACAAATATGTGGCATTTCAACCAAAGTGTAAGTTGAATATGCTTAGGAAGGGAAGGAAAATACAGGTATCTGCATAAGCTTAAGATAGGGGTTGCTTTGTCCCCTGAGGTTACAAAAAGGTTACCCTTGTCTTAACTCCACAGATGCTCAAGGGCCTGGGTTTGTTTCTAAATGACTTATTAGTCTGACTTTACTATACCAGCAGGGTAAATCCTAAACTCATTTGTTTTCTTCTGCTGACATGTGTGGCAATTTTGCACACAGAATGAATACAGAAGATACCTCTTAGAGTTTCACTCCACATAAGGTGTCAGGATCCAGGAGCTGAAACCCTGTTTCTAATTTTAATGGGAGGTTGTATGTGGAAAGAACAGAAAGTATTGCCCTATGGTTTTACAGGTTAATTTCTTGCTAGCCTCGTTGTAGATATACTAGGGGGTTAGTTTTGGTTTTAATAGGAAAAAGAATGAGAGTGTCTTTGTATTAGAGTAATGAGTACTTCTTCTCAGTAATGAACAAAATCTATGATTTTAATAGGCATATTGAGCAGTCATGGTCCACTTGATATAAAAGCTTTTTTAAAATGTGACCTTATATAAAATGATGCATTGTCTTTAAATTAATCCTGTGAAATACTAAAGGAAGGAAGAATGTAAAGTTCCATAGAAATGTATAATCATAAAAGAACATACCATGCTTTTTTCCTAATTGAGTAGCATGCTTATTAGCAATTACAAAACATTCTAGTGCTTATCAATTAATATCATATGTACTGTTACTTATGCAAAACAAGCAACAATGCAAAAAGGAGCTTCAGAGTTTAAAATATTTTTTGACTGCCTCACTTAATAAGTTGGCTCCTGATTGTTAAGGCTGTGCCTAAAATCCTGTTACAGAGTTGCCATAATATAATAATCCTCTGTGGCTCATTATCGACTTTCTGTAGCATAGTGGTCCTATTGGCTTTGGTAATGCAGTTGTAGTAAGTGGTTTATCACAAAAATTTTTGTCTTTCATAGTAGATAATTTTAATAAGATTTTTTTATAGTGTATACTTCCATGGTGGAGATGCAGACACCCTGTGGAAGCCACTAAATTTTCCATTGTTCAATGCAAATTATCCACTGGAAGAGAGTGCAGCACAGTAAAACCAAACTTAAACCTCCAATGGAAATTTTTAACAAGATTTGCCTCTTTATATAGTTTAGAAGACCTAATATATGTTGCAACTCGCAAGTCATTCAAGGCTCTGTAACAATATATACTGGAACATATTGTAGGCATTCAAATATAAATCAAAACTTTTTCAAGTTAGTGAAGCAGTTTATAAAAGACTGAAAAAAGGCCAAAAAAAGGGTCATTGCCAAGTAATTGTCTAAAAAGCTAGATACAGTGTGTTGAATACAGCAAATTTCTTTTTCCAAGCTGAAATCTGAAAAGGTATGATGTTTGGAATATACAGCATAAATTTTTGTATAAATAGAACATGACTTTTCATTGTGTTTTTGTTATGTAAAAAGAACATCTTGACTTTATGGGCCTAAAATGCATTAAAAAAAAAAAAAAAAAAAAAAAAAAAAAAAAAAAAAAAAAAAGAATACTCATGTTTCTAAATATCAGGAAAGCCCTGAAACCCTCACCTATTGCTCTTAGAAGTGCATTTATAATTTTTAATAATAATTTTTAAGTTTTTATTTCTTAGTGTGTTTATAGTTTGTATAGTGGACTTAGGTTCTTTTCCCTCATAGTCATATGCTGTAACTCATGGATAGGGTCACAGCAAATTAGACCCATAGTCATTGCTTAAGAGAAAATAAAATAATGATTGACTTATGGAAAGTGAAGAAAATGTCAGACCTAAAATGCTTTTGCTAAAAAAAAAACTTTCTTCCTACATGACCTAATGACATCCCTGAATGCTTCCCATCTTGCCTGTCCCTTTTTCCTAAGCTCATGCACACTCCTTTTTCCCTGACTTTCTGGGAAAGATCCTTGCTTAGCCAGTCCAATCTGTTTTCCCACCAGTTCATCTTTCAGCATGACAGGCACAATCTGCTCCTCTGCCTTCAAGATTCCAGCTTTCCTGAGCCCTTCTTGATTTTATGGTTTGTTTTGCAAGGTACTTTTCAAAACAGTGATCTGAATAAGCCAAAGTCTACCTTTCAGAAGTTCAGGATAGACCTCTCTCCTTCCTTTACCAAGTACTGGAAAGTCCCTCATTTCCAGGTAGCCATGCCCCAGACAGCCTCTGACCACCACATCTCCCACCAGCCCTTGTCTATCTGTAACCATCAGGTCCAGCAGGGCACCATCCCTGGTAGGATCAGTGCCAGCTGGGCACCTCCCTGACCAGGAGGTCAGGAAGTTCTCTTCCACACACTCCAGAAACTTCCTAGACTGCCTCCTCTCTGCTCTGTTGAGTATCCAGCAGGTATATCTGGCAAGTTGGAACCTCCAACAAGAAGACTGTTTTGAAACATCATTCAGCCACTTAGAGTAGAGTTTATCCTGGTTGTGTGGCCTGTAACAGACTTCCATCAGCATATCTGCCTGGTTGGCCTTTCCCCTGGTTCCCACCCATACACATTCAACCTTATTGCCACTCTCCTCAAGCCCTACACAGTCAAAACATTCTCTAATGTATAAAGGTATTACAGCACCCCTTCTTCCTTCCTTGTCCCATCTGAAGACCTTCTGGCCTCCATTGCAGCACTCCAGTCATGCATTCCCTTGGTGAAGGGGGAGAAGGTTTAGTAAGGTCAAGTTAAAGCCATTGGTGGAAATGTCAATGTATTTCACTCTCCTTAAGTAAGTGCTTCACATAGGTTATATGTGAGAAAAAGCAAGCATGAAAAATGTTTTCATTTAGTCTTCAACTATAATTAATAAAATCTAAATCTAAAGACTTACAATGAGCACTGCATTTTAACATTCAGATGTGTCCATCAGATGGAGCTGTGCTGTACTTTTGGTTGCTGGAGAGCCCGTAACTGACCTTCTTAGGCAGCACATTGGCTGCATTCACAGTGCTCACACTGGCACCAGTGTTACCAAAAATTTGGTATAATTAAAAAATACTCCTTAAAAGAAATATAGCATTAAGATGCAGGCATTCGTTGTTCAGCTAGATGCACAGGGGGATTGCACCTCCCAAAGCTGGACATCCTGAATACAGAGAAGTTTCTGTTAATATACTCTATTCTACATATATATACATTGAATGTCCCACACTAAACATACATGTGATAATCATTTCCCCAAAATCATTAACATATTTCATCACCCTTTACACATATATTCTTCTATCCTGGGGGGTCTCTCTGGATGTCCATGGTAGTTAGAAACTCCAAAGGTCCAAATGACCTGGATCAGTTTGCAGGACATTGAAACAGTGAGATTGGTGAACTTCCAGGTATTTTCTTCCATGATAAGGATTTTGTAGTTTCCACAGGTGAGTAGTTTTTGAAAACAAGCTAACCCAGTGTACGCAATTTATCATCCAGTAACAACAGAGCCTCTGGCTCTGGAGGCCAAGGCTAAAACTCAAGGGTGGCTCTTGCTGGGAAGGTGATTTACCCACCCTCAGTCCCAAAAAACAGGACACAAGATAGGCCTAGAAGCATGGACAGGTTTGAGTTGGATTGTCCCTAAAGAAGGGAGATGGCCTCTTGGACTGGGGCTTTCTTTCCTTTGCCCACTTTTCCAATGGCAACTGGAGCTTTCCTTAGCAGGCCCTTGCAGTGCCTTCTCCCCAAACATGTGGCTCCGCCACCTGCACAAACCCTTCTACAGTTTCTTGGCCCACCTTTACACAACTAGGGAATCAGCTGGGCACACCTGCCTGTTTTCCTCCAGCCTCCATCAGCACTTCTTGCCAAAATCCTCCTGGATCCTAAGGCGGGCATCTGCTAATTGCTCCCAATGACACAAACCAACACCCATTTCTGTTTACACATATGCTTTGAATCTCCTCTTGTTTCTTCTAAGTCCTTTTGAAGGATATTCAAATGGTTCCAATTTTCATTAGGATGTCACATCTCTCCATACTTCATTTCATTTATGCCATGTTATACCTTTTCAGTTTAATGGAATTTTGGTTTCTTTATGTAAATGAAACTTTGCCAATAATTTATGTTGTTTTTATGCATTTCTCTAAGACTGATGTATGACTTTTGAGTTATTCATGATTAGCTGTCTATGTATTTTGAAGGAAAATGTAACCAACAACCAAATCTAAATATGGATTCTTGTACTGTAGATTTCATATTGACACTTGTACATAGAAGAAATTTACAGCTGCATTTCAACCTAGGAGATAAAATTTTGCTTCACTTCTGATATGATGAGGAAATATGTTTTAATAAATATAGAATCTATATTTTAAAAATACAGAAAATTAAACAAGTAACAGTTTTAATATCATACATGCCAATGAAGTTATACCTGGATTGTTACCAGTCTTTTTATGTGTTCTGTTACTAACAAACCATATTCACCAGAAGTCTTCTAAAGAACATAATACTGTGCATCCATTTTAGATTATAACCAAATTCTTTCAGGAAAGGCTTTCTAAATATACATGCAAAGTACTTCTAAAGAGTATTACATCATATCCACAAGATCTGTGAATGCAAAATTTCACTGAGACACCACTAATTCCTTTAAATTAGTCTCAGGAAGAAAACTGTTGTTATATATTTCTTTTCCTGAATTCAGTATACGATCAGGAAAGAAGATTAAGACAAATCAAAATGTGTAGATCAGAAATCATGAGAAATGGAGGATATCTTCATTACTTAAATTTTCCAATCCAAGCACATCCCAGAAACTCCTCTTGAATACTCATTTTCTGTTCCCCTCTTCTTTACAGGAAAATTATCTTGAGGTTCAGCAAATTCTGATCCTGTTCATGGACATATGTATCAATATGGACATACCTCAGTATGGACAGCACTATGGCGTTGACCACCTTGGAGACTCATAATCCCCATTTCATTATTGGGGATTGCACATCCCTGTCTTCTGGTTCACTTCTAAACAATTTTTGTCAGATCCTCGCCAGATGTCCCCAGCCCAGTTCCTTGGGTCTATTTCCATGACTTATGTTTGATTTGGACCATTCTAGGGATTGGTCGGGGGTTTTTTGCATGTTGTATCATGATTTTGATCTTCTGTTCTAAGAGATTTGTGTACTCTCCTCCTCTTTTCAGTGTATCTTTTGAAACAACTATTTTTTGCTATTTTCTTAAATTCTTATATGCCTGGATGTAGTAGTTTCAAGGCAAAACAAATGAGAGGCTCCAAGTCAGAGATACAATTTAATAGGAAAAAAGAAAAAAAGGAAAGAAAGTAAAATAAAATCAATGCAATAATACAAAAGACCACTGACAGAGTCAGAATACAACCTGAGCGTAGTGATGGAAGCAGTCCAGATGAGGTGGTCTTCCTGAAGCAGTGATCCTGTAGAAAAGTCTGGTAGCTCGGGTCCTCTGGGAATCCAGTGGGTAAGCGCCCCTCTGGTGTTCAGAGTCTCAGCTTATATCCAGGCTGGAATGCTTGGTTTCTCCCTCTGGGCGGAGCATCCCACAATGGGATGGTGAGTCATGTGATAAGGCCTGATGGGCCCATTAACAGGAGGTAGTCCAGGAGGGGGTTATCTGTGAGCTGTGTAGCAAAGGTGCTGATGGCCCATTAACAGAAGATAAGCCAGAGTGGAGGAGGCAGGGAGCACTGCCTCACCTGGTTTCAACAGTTCTTGAAGATGGTGATAGAATATACTTCAACCCAGGACATTATCCACCCCTTATTCTATTACCATCTACATCATCCCAAATCAATACCTTCCTTAAACTACACACACACACATATATATATATAATGAAATCCTACACACAGTTCTCACTTAAAATAAGGTCTCCTTGTGGTACACAGTGGGTGTCCCCATCCTTTTGCATCACCCACCAAGTGTAACCAGGTCCTTGTGCAAAGACAACCCCACGGATGGGTTTGCCCTTGCCCGAGGTGGGATTAATCCAAACAGTCTTTCCTAACATACCTCTCATGTGTACCACAGGGACCCTATCTCCATCCACTGTATGCAAGGATTCAGACTGGGCAGGACCAGCTCGATTGATGGACCCTCGGGTATTGACCATCCAGGTGGCCTTCGCTAAGTTCTGTTCCCAATTTTTGAAGGTCCCTCCACCAAGTGCCTTAAGGGTAGTTTTAAGCAGTCCATTGCAGCGTTCCACCTTCCCAGCAGCTGGTGCATGGTATGGGATATGGTATATCCATTCGATTCCGTGTTCTGTGGCCCAAGTGCTTATGAGGCCATTCTTGAAATGAGTCCCGTTGTCTGACTCAATTCTCTCAGGGGTGCCATGTCTCCACAGGACTTGCTTTTCCAGGCCCAAGATGGTGTTCCGGGCAGTAGCATGAGGCACAGGGTAGGTCTCCAGCCATCCAGTGGTTGCTTCCACCATGGTGAGCACGTAGCGCTTGCCTTGGCGGGTTTGGGGAAGGGTGATGTAGTCAATTTGCCAGGCTTCCCCATACCTATACTTTGACCATCGTCCGCCATACCACAGAGGCTTCACTCGCTTGGCCTGTTTGATCGCAGCACAGGTCTCGCAGTCATGGATAGCCTGGGAGATGCTGTCCATAGTAATGTCCACCCCTCGGTCACGAGCCCATCGATACGTTGCATCTCTCCCTTGATGACCAGAGGCATCATGAGCCCAACGAGCTAGGAACAATTCTCCTTTGTGCTGCCAGTCTAGATCAACCTGAGATACTTTCACCTTGGCAGCTCGATCCACCTGCTCGTTGTTATGATGTTCTTCATTAGCCCGACTCTTGGGTACATGCGCATCCACGTGTCGAACCTTCACGGTCAGCCTTTCTACTCGGGTGGCGATGTCCTGCCAAATCTCAGCAGCCCAGATGGGTTTCCCTCTGCGCTGCCAGTTGGCCTTTCTCCAGCGGTCCAGCCATCCCCACAGAGCATTAGCTACCATCCATGAGTCAGTGTAGAGATAGAGCCTTGGCCACTTCTCTCGTTCAGCAATATCCAAAGCCAGCTGGACAGCTTTAAGCTCTGCGACCTGACTCGATCCACCTTCTCCCTCGGTAGCCTGTGCAACTCGTCGTGTGGGGCTCCATACAGCAGCTTTCCATTTCCGGTTAGCACCTACAATTCGGCAGGAACCGTCGGTGAAAAGGGCATATCGTCTCTCACTCTCTGGTAGCTCGTTATATGGTGGGGCTTCCTCGGCCCGTGTCACTTGCTCCTCCTCTTCTTCAGAGGATAATCCAAAGGTCTCACCTTCAGGCCAGTTTGTTATAATTTCCAGAATCCCAGGGCGATTCAGGTTTCCAATACGGGCGCGCTGCGTGATCAGGGCGATCCATTTGCTCCACGTGGTGTCGGTGGCGTGATGTGTGGTAGGAACCTTTCCCTTGAACATCCACCCCAGCACCGGTAGTCGAGGTGCCAGAAGCAGCTGTGCTTCAGTACCAATCACCTCTGAGGCAGCTTGGACTCCTTCATAGGCGGCTAAGATTTCCTTCTCTGTGGGAGTGTAGTTGGCTTCGGATCCTCTGTAGCTTCGGCTCCAGAATCCCAGTGGTCGTCCCCGAGTCTCACCTGGCACCTTCTGCCAAAGGCTCCATGACAGACCATGGCTCCCGGCTGCAGAGTAAAGCACATTCTTCACCTCTGATCCCGTCCTGACTGGGCCAAGGGCTACCGCATGAGCGATTTCCTGCTTGATCTGGGCGAAAGCTTGCTGCTGTTCTGGGCCCCAGTGGAAATCGTTCTTCTTGCGGGTGACCAGGTAGAGAGGGCTCACAATTTGGCTATACTCGGGAATGTGCATCCTCCAGAAACCTATGGCACCTAGGAAAGCTTGTGTTTCCTTCTTGTTGGTCGGTGGAGACATTGCAGTGATCTTATTGATGACTTCAGTGGGAATCTGACGCCGTCCATCTTGCCACTTCACTCCCAGGAACTGGATCTCTCGAGCAGGTCCCTTGACTTTGCTCCTCTTGATGGCAAAGCCGGCCTTCAGGAGAATCTGAATGATCTTCTCTCCCTTCTCAAAGACTTCTGTTGCGGTGTTTCCCCACACGATAATGTCGTCAATGTATTGCAGGTGTTCTGGAGCCTCACCCTTTTCCAGTGCAGCCTGGATCAGTCCATGGCAAATGGTGGGACTGTGCTTCCACCCCTGGGGCAGTCGGTTCCAGGTGTACTGCACGCCCCTCCAGGTGAAGGCAAACTGAGGCCTGCATTCTGCTGCCAGAGGAATGGAGAAAAAGGCATTTGCAATATCAATGGTCGCATACCATTTTGCTGCCTTGGATTCCAGCTCATACTGAAGCTCCAACATGTCTGGTACGGCAGCGCTCAGTGGTGGTGTGACTTCATTCAGGCCACGGTAATCCACTGTCAGTCTCCATTCTCCGCTGGACTTACGCACGGGCCATATAGGGCTATTAAAGGGTGAATGAGCCTTGCTTACCACCCCTTGGCTCTCCAGCTCACGAATCATCTTATGGATGGGGACCACAGAGTCTCTGTCGGTGCGATATTGCCGACGGTGCACTGTTGCTCGGGCGATCGGCACCTGTTGTTCTTCAACTTTCAGTAGTCCCACAGCAGAGGGGTCGTCTGAGAGTCCAGGCAAGGTACTCAGTTGTCTGATGCCTTCTGTCTCTAGAGCAGCTATGCCAAAAACCCAGCGGTATCCTCTTGGGTCTTTGAAATACCCATTTCTGAGATAGTCTATGCCCAAAATGCATGGGGACTCTGGACCAGTCACAATGGGGTGTTTCTGCCATTCTTTCCCAGTTAGACTTACTTCAGCTTCCAGTACAGTCAGCTCCTGGGATCCTCCTGTCACCCCAGAAATGGAAATGGGTTCTGCTCCCACGTACCTTGATGGCATCAGAGTACACTGAGCACCGGTATCAACCAGAGCCGTATATCTTTGTGGGTCAGATGTTCCAGGCCATCGGATCCACACAGTCCAGTAGATCCGATTGTCCCTTTCCTCTACCTGGCTAGAGGCAGGGCCCCCCTATTCCTGGTCATGGCATACATTGCTCTCTTCTTGTAAATATGTTTCTGAGGTTCCTTCAAGAGGATCAGTCATATCATCATTCCTGTACCGTCTGGAGTTCTCTGCACGAGAGACCGGAGCAACATTGATTCTAGATGGGCTCTTTGTGGTAGGTGTTTCTCTTTTCAGTTCACGTACCCGGGCTGCTAAGGAGGAGGTGGGTTTTCCATCC
Organism: Chamaea fasciata; assembly: GCF_029207755.1. NCBI lineage: Eukaryota > Metazoa > Chordata > Aves > Passeriformes > Sylviidae > Chamaea > Chamaea fasciata. Next base: position 66,998,955 of record NW_027094089.1, read on the forward strand.
CACTTCCTCATGTCTTCTCCATGCTCCCGAAGAAAAGACCAGAGGTTACCTCGTGGTGTGTATCCTCTCTCCCTGGCTGGGGAGCGCCTGCTCCTAATGGCAGAGACTCTCATTGGCTCTGGCTGGATATGGTAAATTTCTTCCTTAAGTTCTTTTTTCAGTTTCTGATGGCCTTCTTCAATCAAGTTCCGGACTTGCTCAGCCAGTCTTGTTTCCACAGACGAGACATGGGTACGAACTGGGGCAGTGACAGTGTCCTCGTAAATTCTTAGTTTATTAGCCAAGACACCTACCCTGTCCTCACCTTCCCTCCATTGCAGTGTTGCCAGGTAACGTGAGTACATCTCGGGTCCAAGCCGTGCAAATCTCAACCACATCCGTGATGTGCACTGGACACCATCTGGGTTTTTAGGAAATCTCTCATCTTCTGAAAAAATGATTTCCAACACAGCCAATTCCCTCAGGCATCGGATACCTTGTTCTATTGTGTTCCATTTTCCTTGGTGCACTTGGAGGTCTTCTTTACAAAGGTATCTATCCTTCACACTTGTTAGCAGTCGCTGCCAGAGGCTGAGAGGTTCTTGGCTTTTCCCAATCCCCTGGTCAATGACCACATCCCGGGACAACGATCCCAGTTGCCTGGCCTCACTTCCATCCAGAATGGTGTCATTGGCTGCAGCGTCCCAGATGCGGAGCAGCCAGGTCAGGATGGACTCGTTGGTCTGGCGGGTGAATTCCCTTCGCAGGTCACGCAGCTCACCCAGAGATAGAGAGCGAGTGATGATTTCTGGCTCTGTCTCTTCTGCTGATTGTGAAGGTCCTGCTGCACCCTCATCAGTCACTATGCGGACTGATTTGGTCCTTGATTTCTTCTTCTGAACGGGGGCAACTGCTACTGGTTTAGGCTGTTCCGGTTCGGTGATGGTTTGTGTGGAGATGCTGATGGCACCCTTAGTCCCTTTCTCCTCTGTGACAGTCTGCGTAGATGTGGACACTGTTGCCTTGCCTTCGGTTCCTTTCAGCTCTGTGACGGTCTGTGTAGATGAGGACACTGTTGCCTTGCCTTTGGTTCCTTTCACCTCTGTGACACTCTGTGTAGACACTGATATCGTTGCTCTGCTTCTTTTTCCCTCTTCCTCTTCCTTCAGAACACGCTGTATCACACCATGTAGTGTTTTGATTCTAAGCATGGTGCGGGCCGTGCAGAGAAGACAAAGCAGGACTAACAACAACATCATGCTGTCCTTGGCATCCAGAGGGTATTCCATATTTTCAAAAACTGCTGTGTCATGCCTGAAAAGCTGGAAAAAATCATTCTTCACCCCTCCCCACAGGGGCTGGGTGAGATTGTTGAGGCCCCAGATGTAGCATCCTAGACCAGAACAAGAAAACAAAACTGGGTGTATATTCTGAATAATGTTCATTGCCTCAGAGTTTATCAAGCAATGGACATAATAGACCACTAAAGCAATTTTAGTACCATACCCTGGTCTACGCAGGAGCATTAAGACTGGCAGATAGTGCCCCAGTTGTGGAAAAATATAGAGAGATAGATATAAGACACATGTAAGCATGTTGAGCATCATAGCGAACAGGTGTCTTCTTCAATACAAAATTGTAATTCTGACTTTTCTCAGTGCCTTGTGCCCCACGTTGGGCGCCAAAAAATGTAGTAGTTTCAAGGCAAAACAAATGAGAGGCTCCAAGTCAGAGATACAATTTAATAGGAAAAAAGAAAAAAAGGAAAGAAAGTAAAATAAAATCAATGCAATAATACAAAAGACCACTGACAGAGTCAGAATACAACCTGAGCGTAGTGATGGAAGCAGTCCAGATGAGGTGGTCTTCCTGAAGCAGTGATCCTGTAGAAAAGTCTGGTAGCTCGGGTCCTCTGGGAATCCAGTGGGTAAGCGCCCCTCTGGTGTTCAGAGTCTCAGCTTATATCCAGGCTGGAATGCTTGGTTTCTCCCTCTGGGCGGAGCATCCCACAATGGGATGGTGAGTCATGTGATAAGGCCTGATGGGCCCATTAACAGGAGGTAGTCCAGGAGGGGGTTATCTGTGAGCTGTGTAGCAAAGGTGCTGATGGCCCATTAACAGAAGATAAGCCAGAGTGGAGGAGGCAGGGAGCACTGCCTCACCTGGTTTCAACAGTTCTTGAAGATGGTGATAGAATATACTTCAACCCAGGACACTGGATTAGACATATCCCCAGGGTGGCACACATAGTTCCTTTTCCTCTACCATCATATTTTTTTGACATAGTTCTTTACTCTCTACTTCTGCAGTTATGTTGACCCATTTTACCTTTACCCATTTAATTCCTGGAGGAAAAGGAGTACAGTCATGCCTCCGCAAAAATTCCTTTATTGACATTCTGCTAGCTAAGCCAATTAAAATGCCATGGAGGTTTATAAAACTGAATCAAAAATATATTCAAATGAAATTTATTTATAAACTAGTTAACCAAATAAACTGATTAAACTAATGAAAGTTCCATCTACATTTGAGTAAAGATTAATGATGTCAAAAGGTATTGGCACTACATCACTCACCTAAGATGGTGGCCCAGAATGAATAATCATTCACCCAATAGGACAAAGGCTACAATTCCTTAAGGAATTAAGGAGAAAGACCTAACTGCAAACTGGTGCTCTGAGGATGACCAACTCAAGTGATCCCCCTGGCAGGGCTGCATTCATATCCTGCCAAAAGGTGGTTTGTGGAATTTCTTCCCAACATCTTTGAGGAGATAGTGAGTGAGTAGCTGTGTGGGGTGCAGTAGCTGCCTTCTGGGATTAAATCACAGTCTCTGGAAGGACTTCTCATAATAACTAAAATAAAGAGACAATAAAGTAGCTTTCTATGAAACACAAAAATAAAATAAACAATTTTTTTAAGAAATTGAAGCAATTCTGGTGGCAGTGACCAGTAAGTGAAACTGCAATGTGAAATACTTCAAATTCTTGTACAAAATGTATTAAGGTATTATTTTTGCTTCTTTAATGAGAAAGCTCCTAAGAAGCAATTTGCTCAAGTTTTAATAAAGATGACTTTCAGGGAGTCTGTATGATTCCCTGTGTCTCTTATTTCAAACAGTTGTGCCCAAAGAAATGAAACTCAGTTGCATTGTCTGTCTGTGAAATATGTACCAGATACCATGCAACAAGGGGGTATCATTGTTTCCAACACTGTTAGACAGAAAAGTCTTTTCTGTGTTTACGTTTATCTTGTCTTTTCAGGAGTTTGCTTGTCTTTTCACTTTCCAACAGTGACTAATATGGTTTGAACATATAACTAAATTTTAATCCGTTTTAAACAGAATATTCCAAAGTATATATTCAATTGTTAAGAAGATTTTTATGTGAGAAATGTGAAATGTGGTACTTATGTGATGTACCACCTGTAGAGACATTTGTAGGAATATGCTTTCAGGTCAAACGTAAAAACTGATTATGTATATGACATGCTGAACAACCTTCTGTAATAGGAAATGCTGGATAATGGCAATGACAAGTATTGATATCAGTTCTGCCTGGAAGACTTGCCATGTATGTGTGTGGGAAGTGAAACAGTACTTAACACATGTTGTTTAACTTTTTTCAAAGAAGTATTATATCAAAATAACTACAGCTGAAGAGTTAAAAAAAAAAAAACCACTTGTAGATTGCAGATAGGGTTTTGCTTTCACTGACCAGAAAATTAACTTGTGACACATGGCGTAATTCACATATATTCTACTTCAGAAATTTAGCAGTTTCTTGTCACATCCAAAAACATTTTCCTTTACCTCCAGTTTTTTTAAGGCCTTTCATAATTAAGTATGAGCCTCTTTATGCTTTCCTGGCAGAGAATTTCAATGCATCTTCTTTCATATGTTAGTCCCAGTATTTGATTCTGTAATGTGAATTATATAACCAGGAAGAAAATAAAGAAAATTACTTATTTCCTGAGCTATTACCCAGCTGACATTTTTGGGAATGTTAGTCACATTAAAGCTCATAAGATGTATTCTGCTTCATCACTTAGGCCTTTGTGATGCTAGATGGCTAAATAGCTCACCTTGGGCCAAATGGGGAACTGGTGAAATCAGTGCTACTAGATTTTATTTCAAAAATGTCACACTGATCTTCTGTCCTCTCTTTCTCCCTCTCTGTATATAATATGCAAACTTATATTGGTCTTTGCATGAACACATGCATACATTTATTTGGAAACAGAATACTGCATTTTAAGTTAGTGCATTAGAATATAATCATTCTTTTGATAGTATTTTTAAATGGTTTCTTTTTATTCAGTCTAGAGCATATCATACTTGCAAATTCATCCATTGCAAATACACTAGCCTCCAGCAGAAGATATAGAGAAAGGTTAGAAAAATATTCCATCTGCTGTTTCAAAAAGCTGTATATCAGTGAGGAAGAAAGAAAGAATAATTCTTTCTTTTCTCTAAAGAAAAATGTATTAGGGTAATAGAAAGATCATAACACAGCTAATTATAGATGGATTATTCACCATTCTCCCATACAATAGGGCACTCAGAACATGAGATACTTTAGGATGACTAAAAGCTGAATTTTTCTCCCAAAGAGGTTTTAAAAATTATGATCCCCATCTTTCTTAGATTGTTCACACCTTATCACCTTTGCAAGAAGACTTCGACACATAGCAATGCTACAATGAGCACAAATGTAAACAGCTAGCCCAAAGGAATTAGATGATACAGGGCTTTAAAACCTTGGTTTTTTATGGTTCATACTAAATACAAATTTGAATTAATTAACAGCACTTTACTGATCAAATTTGAACCTCCAATGGATTTTTTTTCCACAAAATAAAAATTCCAATCTGCTTGGACCATTTTACAATATTTCCCCTAAGCCTTGCCACAAATACATTTTAGAACACATCATGTTAATTGTGTAGGAAGTAGACAATGAGCTTACTACTAACTTCTAACACAAGGATATTAATTTTAAAAAATATTTTTGGGAACATTAAGATAATGTTAGCCCGGGCACATACCAAAATAATCGACACTGATAGGCCTTGCACTGAATCTAACATGGCAGAATTGTGGAGTCTGTTGTAACACATCTCTGGGATTCAAAGTAAACTTCCAGAACATCAAAAGTAGTGCAATAATGTTTATTTCAAGTATCACAGTGACTGGTCATAAGAACTAGGATAAGCTGCCTGAGAGTCTTCCTCCTACCTGACTAACTGGAACCTTGCACTTTCTCCTAAGACATCGTTGTTCATTTTATCAGTAACACCCTGGCTGATACAAGTTCTCTCAGGTGGCCAGGTAATTTTATTGAAGAATTTTCTCAGTGGCAGCAGGGAATAAGTTTGCAGGATCCCTCACCCTGTTGAAACATGTTGGAAAGATGCCAGAAGACAGCATTTTCACATGGTGTTCAAATAACCACAGTATTATGGTGGCAAATGTGCAACTTTTCTGCCTGCTCAAGAGACAAATCTGAAGTAATGGAGGAAAAAGGCAAACAGACAAAATCATTCAGGAGTTTTGATTATAAAGGATAAGGAGATCTCACCTCACATGAATGTGATCTGTCTGGCTTCTCTGACAACGCAGTATAGGAAAAAGTATGCCTCTTTTCTACTGACAGGACTGTGGTCCTTCATTACTTATTGCAAAGATTGGATGGACTCACCTTGACTGTCATGTATAGCGCTGTCACAAAGAACCAACCTCACATCATTTCTCCAGCTTGTTCATAAGGAAACACATATGCTAAGGGAAGTGTCCAAAAGCTGAGAAAACAATATAAGAGACACCACTGCATGTATATACTGTTATAGTCAGATTCCATCAAACAAATATATAAAAGTTTATGGAATGAGTGACAAAATGGGCTGGGTAAGCATGCAGCGTATTTGTGGTTTAGGTACCTGGTAGTACAGTGCGAACACAACTGGATTGTTACAAAGATACTTCAAGATATTGCAGAGTGGTAAAAGTAACATGGAAGTATGGCTATAACCATTGGACACAGGCATCTGGGATTATGTGCAACATTAGTAGAATATCTTTAATTGGGTGACCAATTTCTTTAAATCTAGGTAGTTTGTTTTCTCTCTAATACTTCTCCTCGAAGACAGTTTCAGAACAGCCCTTCTTTGAGAGTTCAGCTTTCTTCCCATTTCTAGTCTCTTTTGGACTGTAACTAGTCTACTTTCACATGTTCTTGCAGCACCTTTGTCTTTTAACTTAGATATGTTTGCATTTCTTTCTTAGTGCTGGAATACTGTAACCCCTCCTTGCCCTACAGTGGTCACAGAGAAACATGAAAATAATTTAAGCATAAAGGAAAGGTTCTGCTGGTAAACTTATAACAACAGCGTCATACAGTCTTTCACAGTATTTTAATCCCATTTCTGGTTTTAAAAACAGAGTATCAGATTAGAATGTGCACTGGTTGCTGTACAAACTTAAAAAGAATCATTTTAATGTCTTATGTTCAACACTCCTATAAATTTTATATCCTTCTTTGTTCAAAATTAAGTTCTGTCTGGAAACATGCCCTGTGATTTCACAGAGTGGTCTGTACTTTTATTGGTGGAGCAGGAGTGCTGCCATTTTCAATAATCAAGATAAGTAATACATATCAGACAAAGCCAGTCCTGACAGATCCAGACAACTTTGTATATATATGTCTCTCTTCACAAAATTTTAAGTCTTCTGACAAGGGCTGTTTCTTCCATTTAGATGCTCTGTTCAGATTCTGTTTAGCCTGACCATTTGTGATCTCTTCTTTCTTCATTTTTCAGACATCTAAATAACAAAAGAAAAATAAAATGTTTCTATCACAGGAAACGATTTTTCTCATTTCCAACATCTTTCCAATATGTCACATTGCATTAACTCCTGATTATATTCCTTCTAAGAGAAGGTTAAATTAGGTTAAGGAGAGAAAAGAGGTCTCAATTTGAAAAAATGATTGATATTGATAGCTTTGAAAGTGACTGATATCAGCATTAAAGCTATCTTGCCTTGAGAGGCTTCTCAGTGAAAAGGCTGACTTCATCATCTTTTTATTCACTCATCAAGAGCTGTTAGTTCACCAAACTGCAATTCTCTTTCACTCATTTATAGGATCTGTAGGTGTGAGAGGAAGCAAATTAGTCCCTGGTGTTACTCCAATGATTTTGCACATCTTATACCAAAGAAAAGTGAAGCCAAACATCTACTATTTTTTTTCCTTAAAGGTGGACTAAAATTAAAACAGAAGAAATCTTACAACTTTTGGAATAATGTCTTAGATGCATAAAATGCAACACTTCATTTCAAGTCCAAATTTTGTCCGCTTCTGTTGTTAGTGTAGGAAAAGCACATAAACACGGCAGCTGATTATGTTGGTGCTTCATTTTGAGAGCTCTCGGATCCAGGGGTCTGAGACCCAAATCTTGGCTCCCCGAAACTCAGAACAGACAAGGTTTTATACTTTGTTGTTACATAAGTATACATGTTAATTATTAAATCCCATTGCTACACTGATTTTACCTGAGCATGAATTTGTAACAATCTATTCTCGTGATTCTGGTATAAGATAATAATCATATTTGATTATCAAACAATTGACAATCATGTCGTCTATCATATGATGATTAGGTACAGTTTCACCCGACCTAAGTAAAGAACATCTAATCTTATTTCCAAGGCCTCTGTAGAAACATACTTATCCCCTGCCCCCCACCTTGATTTGTTACCTAGGCAAAGTTGTACTTTATTTGGTTAAAACAATAGCATGAGCATAACGTCCTAGCTGCAGTCACACAGGTGTTTGTCTCCCTCCCAGCCTTGCTACCTTAGAAATCATTTTAACCCTATATGATCACTGTGAGTAGCACTCTTCAAATAATTTGAAGACAAAAAATAAATATTACTCTGTATATGAATTTCAACACAGAGCTAGGAATTTTTCCCATTGAACACTTAAAATTGTTATGGTTTTTTTTTAAAATTTTATTTGGCAGACATTTGATGCCTTTTGAGAAGTCATGATAGGGAAGTTCCCAGTGACTTGCAGAAAAGGGAGTATCACACCTTTTTTCAAAATAGATAGAAATTAGAACATGGGGAACTTCCAATCAGTCATCCTTATCTCTCTTTCTGTTAAGGTAATAGAAATGTCTCAAATGTAATTTTCTTGCATCTTGCAGAGTTAGGTCAAACTGGCAATGACCTAAGAAACACAGCTCGATGGAAAGAGACAAAAGAAACAAAACAAAAATCTCATAAGAAATTGAAAATTCAGGTCTGATTTTGAGGCTAACAAAGAATCGCCAGACAGACCATTCAATGAAGTGTTACCTGTTTTTTGTTAGTTTTAAACATGCAAAAATATTAGTCTTAGGTTTTTCAGTCTAAAGTCTGCCTGAGGGCAGAAAAAGGAATTGGCCATACAGAGACAAGATATGGTAATTTGTTTCTCTGAGCTCCCTCCTCACTCTTCATGCAGTGTGAGACTCTGAACTGATAACAATTTCATTGTACCTAACACATGCTCAGCTGCTTTGATTACTCCAGAATCCTTCTCTGGGACCAAGTTGTGAGCTTGTGCTCAGCATCCCCACAGCTGAGGCAAGGGTCGTGGCCCTTGGGCTTCATGGGGTGCAACCCTACTGGCTTCAACACAAGGGAATCACAAAAACAGTGTAAATTCATCTCAGTTTAGGTTGATGGGCAAGAAACTTTGCCTTATTGAAAAAGAGAAGGAGGAAATTTATTTCCATACCGTGACAATATAGTGAATGGATAAACTTGCCTGACAGGATAAATTCTGGTGTTCCAAATGTACAGTGCATAAATATTGTGTACACAGAGGTCAACATCCAGGTGAAACAAACAGATAATCATAGACTACATCAGATACTTACATTTTGCATAATTTCTGCCTTAAATAAGATTTTTACATCTCATATTGCAACACATAACAAAAAGAAAATCTGTATTCTGCTACTAAATTAGCAAATTAAGTGAACAGGTTTTAAGATTTCAGCATTCCCCATTTCTATGCATTATATTTCATTAATTAGGACTGAAACATGGAACAGAACTTTTAAGAACAAAAAACTCCCATGTTGCCCTTCACATGAGAAATTACTTAATTTTTTTAATTGTGGATAAATTGTGTGCTATGTTTTATAAATAATCCAGTTTCTGATCTCATTTTAAATTGGATTCCTTGTGAGAAAAAAAAAAAAAAAAAAGTGTTCTTTTCACACTTACTTGATGGTTCCTATTAATAAGGTAATTTTATTTTTAGGGTTTTAAGTTTTCCTTAGACTACCTTTTTGTAGGGGATCGTCTCATTATGTTTCATTTTCATTTCTGTTTTTTCCTAAGTGCTACAATTCAAGCTGTAACTAAAAGAAATCTTTGTTTTGTGTACTTAATGAGAGAAGAAAAGAAATTCAAAATCCTCACATCATTGTATGTTATTTTTTCTATAATAATTGTCATCACCCAGTAGAATGTGTAAAATGGATTATTTTAAAAAATTTCCAATTCTTTCACCTAGTGTTTACATGTTCATCTTTATTACTTGTGTGTACTATCTCTGCACATACTCACATCTCTGATAGCTCACATTATCAGACCTGCAACATTATTGGTCTACCTTCTATCTTCTTTCAAATATTTCTCCTTTTTTTTTTTCTTTCTGATGCCATATCACAGCAAGAAGTCTTTAAAATAACCAATAACTAATAAATCTTCTTCCAGTACAAAAAAGGAAGATCAAGCATTCTGCTGATTAAATGATTCTTTAGATGTACTTCACCTTGATTTCAGTGTCATAGCACATCATTAATTTTCAGATATTATGGGACACTGTAATGATGCAATCCAAACTACAGATTTAAAAAAAAAAAAAAAGGAAATAATGAGAAAAGAAATAATAAGAAATAAAACCTTTGGGGGCTTAACAGATCTATCCTTGTTTCACTGCTATTTAGTGTCTTCCAGGACTACTCATCTGGCTTATGTATTTCTAATTAAGGTCTTTATGGAGACTTTGCATGTTAGAGTTACAGAACATTCAAATATAACATTACTAAAAAAGGGAAACCAAGATGAACCATGATTTTCAGACTATTTGTGATGTAATTTTCTTCTTAATTTTTTTTGTCTTTTCAAAATCTATTTAATTCTTTGTCACATGATGATAAAATAGTACCTGAAAAAGACAACTTTAGGACAAATTGTGATGTGTAAGCCAAGAAAGTCATTCTAAAAATAAGATTCAATAATTATGGCTGGCATAAAAGTCAATTCTTCTATTCCCTTTTGGCAAGTATGTTGCTTGTAGTGGCTGGTTTCCCAAATCTTTGTTTCAGTAAATTTAGGTGTTTCAGTTCACACTGTCAAATGTCCTATTATTAGATAATATTGTTTCTTGCTTCTATTATTCAATATTATACCTTACTCCCACCTATCATACCTCTCTTCCAGAATTGATAGAATGAACGGAAAAAGCAAAATTTTTTGTTAAAAATCAGAGTCCTGCTTATAATCAGACAACCAGGATGTGGAAAAATTAAAGATAAGACTGTCAGTGCATCTGCACAAAGTGTCCAGTATTATCTATGATTTTCATCGCTGAATCATTGAAGTGTCTATCATTTATTGATGTGGCTACCAAGAACCAAAGAAACAGGTGGTACATTGTGAAAGTAACTCTAAATTAAAAAATCTTATTTCCTGCACAGTTGGCAAAGTCACAGTCACCTTTGAAAAATCCTGAGCTTCTTGTATAAAGAATGGAGAGCTAAAGGTGCTCTGAGAGCTGAAGCAACCACTGAATGCTACTTGATTCTGACACCAAAGTGTTACACAGGCGTTTACATCCTAGCTGCTTTCCCCATCAAGACCCCACAGAACTGAGCTCTTGAGAGCTACAATTCTCTGTGGTTTAAGGTCTGGTTGTAATACAATGCCTTGTGCCTGACAACAGTGCAGCAGTATACTAACAACAAAAGAGTTTCAGGTGATTTCTTTAATTAACACAGTGAGTTCAGTAGCCAGGTTTTTTCTTTGAAATTCTTCAATGTGGTCCTTTCTGACCCTTGTAAGGACTAAAGAATGCAATTTGTCTGTCTCAGAACATGGTCAAGGCCACAGAAGGAATTTGCTATAAGCCACAATGGAACTTGAGATAAGCAGAGACGGCACAGCTGGAGGGCCCAAGTTCAGTTAGCATCCAGACCCAAGATTCCCACCATGGCAAACTGTGAGAAAGAAAAATCTGCTGACACACATGCAATCACAAGTAATGGTAATAGCATATATGTGCCTGTGGACTGCAAGGAATGTGGGCTGTATAAAGGTGATACGCCAGAAGAATGACTGGGAAGACCAGGGTGAAGAGGTATCATGGGGATGTCACAGAACACACATAGTGATGGTGTCTCTATTATACCTGTCTCTCTCTCTTCCTCCCTCACCCCCACCCTCCCATTTCTTTCTATCTCTCTCCCCCATGTCTACTATTAAATAAAATCTATACTACTGACTTTGGCAGGTGGTCTGTTTTGCACCTTAATTCAAGCAGAGGCATCTCTTATAATTGGATTTTAACAGTAGCATCTTTTCTGAATTTGTGTGAAGGTGTATTCTGAGACTGGGGGATATTTTAGGTACTTTGGAAAGCCCCTGTGGATTTCAGGACTATAACATCATCTTGTATTTTTAACTTGTTTTTTATTTTACTTTGCAGTTAATTTTTTAAATCTATTCTGCAAGATACAGCACAGGAAGTCCAACTATAGATGAATGTAGAAGTGATGACAAAATAGTCACTTTCTCTTTACAATCTCCATTAGAATTGCTAGACTGAGTATCTTCACACTTGAATACCCTACAGCAAAAGTGACAAACTTTTCTGACCAAGATGCCCCTCCAAAATATTTCTGTGGAATGATGTGGTGGTTTCTCATTTGGTGAATTTTGCTTGCCAACTGGGAGATAGATTTTGGGAGAAAAAGGCAAAAGAGGCCCCAACTTAAGGTAAACAGATTTTATTAACACACACTAAGGGAAAAAAAAAAAAGAAAGAAAAATGAAACCTTCAAACACCTTGCCCCTATCACAAACTGTTCACTTTTCCATTCAACATAGCGAGAAAACTATGATATCCAGTCAGTCGCAACCATTTAAACATCATCTTGCATCACTTTGGGAGAGGAGTCTCTCTAGAGTTTTATGGAGACACATTCCACAAGGAAAGGTCTGGTGGCTCTCAATGTCAGAAATCTGCAACTGCCCGTAATTTTGCAGATTCTGTGCAGTCCCACCCATTTAACAATTTCCCAAGCTGCTTATGGGCCTCCACATATTTGGGGTACTGTTTTAAGAATGCTTCTTTTAGTATAAAACAAGGATTCTCTTCTTCTATCTCTAAAATCGTCTCTATCTCAAAAGAAATAGAGACCTCCCTTTGGCACAGCAGCCAGGGCGTCAAAATCACTTCCTCTCTAGAATCATCTTTGTCTCAAAGGCTGAGACCTCCTATTACCGCAGGAGCCAGGGGGCTTACTCTATTCAAAATTCTCAATTAAATCTCATTTATATCAGTACACACAACCCTTTGGCTAGAATTTGCATTCCCCCAAACAGCATTATAATATTACAAGAATTAGTCCATTTCTCCATAATTCATATCCAGAGAAGTCCAGTCAAGAATGTCCACTTCTCCATCCCTTCTTCCAATAATCTTTATCAGTTCTTTTGCTGACTTTATTTCATGCTATCTCTCTACGTTTTAAATCACAGTGTCTTCCATGGAGAAGGAGTAAAAGGTTTAATGTCTTTGCTTAGAGTCTGTCTTTCTCTCCAGCTGATTCCTGGAGCTTCAAGGCTGCAGGTGATGGTGAGGGAGGGAAGCACGCTCAGGAACCCTGACAGATGACCCTCTCCCACCCCTGGTCGGATCCAAAGCGACTCAAACTTGGATCAGCTCCCTGCAGCTCCGGAGAAGGATTCTCAGGATTCTCTCCTCCCTCGGACCAGCGGCTCCGGCGGCCAAGCCCGGGCGCAGGGCCAGCACTGCCGGTCTGCAATCCTCTGCAATCCTCCTCCTCTCCCCGTCGGCAGCCGGGGGAAAAAGGAGCCACCGCCGGCGCGGCCGCTCTCCCGCAGGCAGCGGCCGCACCCCGAGGCCTGGCCGGGCCGTCCCCGGGGGCCTAGACCCGAGCCTCGGACTTAGGGAGGGACATTAACTCCTTTCCGGCCGGGAGAGGAAAAGGCCGAGTCACCTGGGATCCCTGATTTAAGCCTGGGCTGTCCAGAGGCGTGGACAACACCCCTATTGGTCAGCAAGAGTCCATCCGTGCTAAACCACATAAACGACAATGAAGATTTCTTAATGAAAAATAGACATTAGAAGTATGGACGGTATTTCTAAGAATGTCACTGTAGGAAGACTTTGTTTTTGCAAAAATCTACCTATTACATTTTAGATTTTTTGTTATTATTTACAAGTTAGTCCTTAGTTCTGCCAAGATAGATTTATTTATCCCAGGACTGCCTGCTTGATTGCATGAAGTTTCTTGCCTAGTAATGACAATTATACCTTATCTAAACACAAAAAATTAAAGCAGTGAGAGGTATTCGATATACCTCTCATATAAAGTAAGGTTCTTGAGTGATATATGCAATGTAATTGGCTTACATTCCCTAAGCTAAACCATCATTCACTGATGCGGTGTAAGGTGCTCCAGTGAAAAAATCAGAAACTGTGAACTTAGGTTCCTGCTCTGAAGGAATCTTTTGTTCTTTAGTTAAAAAGGGAGACATGGCCTCTAACTACACTCTGAAACTAGATAGCCATTTAATGCCATTGCCAGAGTTGTGCTCACTTTAAAGTGAAGTATATAATTAAATGTATTCTTCAGAAGAAATAATTATCTCATGGTTTAATTATATGATTTTTCTTGTTTCTTTAGAAATATATTTCTATTTCTTGAAAAAAAGATTTGTCATGATTTAATCCTAACCTGAAACTAAGCCCATACAGCCACCCATTCATTTCACCCACCCAGTGGGATGGTGAGAGAATCAGAAGGGTAAAACTGAGAAAATTCATGGGTTGAGAAAAAAACAATTTAACAGGTAAAGTAAAAACCACACAATCAAAGCAAAACAAGAAACGAATTCACTACTTTCCATAGCTGAGTAGGTGTTCAGCCATCCCCAGCAGATCAGGGCCCCACCATGTATAATGGTGATTTGGGAGGACAGACCCCACCACTTCAAACATTCCCCCACTTCCTTCTCCTCACCACAATTTTATTTGCAGAGCATGAAGCTGTATGGTCTGGAATATCCCTGTGGTCAGTTGGGGTCTGTTGTCCTGGCTGTGTCCCCTCCCAGCCTGCTCACAGCTGGAGTAAGAACCAGAAAACGACTTGGTTCTATGTAAGCCCTGCCCAGCAAGCATTCCTGTGTTATCTATGCTCTTTCCAGCACAAATCCAAAACACAGGCCTGTACTAGCCACTGTGAATAAAATTAGTTCTGTGTCTTCCAAGACACGTAAAAGGATGAAAAGTAACTAGGACCTGTGTTCTATTTTAAGCTTATGTCCCTGCTATTGAAATTATAAAATTAAATTATTATTCTTAGATTTAGTAACTGTAGACATCCAAATTCATTTGAGTAAAGTGTTTCAATATAGCATTAGCCTAACGTGACTATTTGAAAAAAACCTCACAAGTATCTCATATCTGATTGCATCTAATACATTATATGACCCATTTAAATATTTAATATTACCGTTTAAATATGTTTTTTTTAAAAAAACCACACAGAACATGTATTTTTTTTTCATATTAATGTGGCCCCACACAAATATTTTTTAAGAAAAATACATGAAAATGATCCATTGTAATTACCAGAAACTCTAACTGCCATTTTACAATCTTCATTAACCTTTTTACCAGGTTCATAAAAGCACAGAAAATTGGTAAAATAAAGTTTTTGCCCGCTTGTTGCTTAATTATTGCCATATTTATTTTATCTAACTGAAGGCATTTGAAATCTGGAATGCAAACTCTGGAAATGTGGAGGACACAGCATCTATCCCTTTTACACATTGATATCACTTTACTAGCCAGTGAAAATATTAACTGTATTTTTAATTCTACTGTCATAGAGGAGAAAAAAATGTTGAAGTATTTTGGGACCTGAAGGCCAGTCTGGAGCTTGATTCCAGAAGTATTTAGATCATGTGTGTGTATAAAGCATGGACAGAAGGATCAACTTATGGACCAGACTTCAGTTCTTAAAGTTGAGCAAACATAAGAGATGTCGTCCACACATCCATTCCTCTCCAGGTTACTTTGCTAATGTAGCTTTTGCCATGAGTAGGTAGAGTTTAGAAACTCAGATATAAACAGCTTGCGTGCAAGAGATAGTAAGGAGGAACAAGCTACTGGGCTACTTTATGATTACCCCTGTTTCAGCAATCTTACCTCTCCCTGCAGTTTTGCTGTCCTTACCTTGCACAGATCTTCAAAATTTCTCACAGCTCATCCTTACAACTTAGCAACATCAGAGGCCTGAGAAAAGGCTATGTGTATATATCAGGGCAAGACTGTGGATGAAACTTTGTGGAGGAGTGAAGTGGGAGATTAAAACAAGCACATTTAAAGTCCATTAGGCAGTAGTATTAGTGAGTTGAGATACCATTTCTTGTAGAGGTACTGCATAGCTGGATTCCAGGACTGCCATAATTTAAACTTGTTGGCTCTTTCTGAAATGACAGGCAAAACTTACAAGGAAGGTTCAAAAATTGGATCTCCCTAGACACATGTTTGTTCAGTTTCAAAAACTCTACAAAAATTCTGACTTCCCAAACTGAATATTATATTCTTCACCAGATGACAGCCACAGGTTCTTCACTACCTCCTAAGTCTATTCCTGCTCCTTTTAGCTCGGTTGTACCTCCTTAAGACTTTGTGAAACTGAGAATGACTTTTTGGTCCAGGCCTGATGAGTACTATAGAAAAATAATATTCCTTCTGATTTCCACTTTGGCTATTGGTTAGAGCCATCCTGTCCCAGAAAGCCAGTAGAGGAAATATCACCAACAAGTGAAGGAAAAACTGAGCTTCTATTATGCAAGATTATCCTGTGATGTACTGCAACAGTATGAAGAACAATACAAAATCCACCAGTCATAGAGAAGTATTTCTTCCCTTTCTCTCCCCCACATCATAATTTACACCCTGAATGGCAGGGAGGGATAAAGATGCATGTATTTTTCTTTTATTTCCTCAATAGGCCTGCACGAAGCAAACTCCACTTATGGTCTGATCCATCTCTCTGTGCTGTAATCACTGAGTTATAGTGAAATGCCAATCACACTACTTTTGTTTATGTCTGTTGAACAATTTAAAATATAATGAAGGTATTTATGATGTTGCCAACTTTGGATGCAAATATTATTGACAAAAACTGGTGTTTATTTCCTGTTAAGATGCATTGTTGTTACAAGCCTCTTAGCTATAGGTTTGTAATTTATTAATCTTGAATGGATTTTGATTTATGTTTAGCCAAGAAAAATAATTTTAAACTGTGATCAGGGAACAATTGGTGGGAACATTCCAGCAGTGTGTGATTGCTTTTAGTTAAAAAGTGGAAAGTAGCTAAAGGCATGCCATCTCATGCAACTGGATTCAGTAACATTTTCATCAGCAAGCCATCAAATTCTATAAAATTATTTTATAAAGCAATGTAGAAAAGTGTCACTATTTTAAATAATGCAAAATATTCATCTAAAGTTTTTCCACTCGAGGACATTTGTGTGAAAGTTTTTTGGGTTTTTTTTTGTTTGTTTGGTGGGGTTTTTTGTTGTTTTTTTTGGGGGGGAGGGGGGGTTCTGAAGTGATCTCTCACTCTCTTTGTGATATTATAATGAAAATAATTATTTATTTTTTTCATTTCAAAGTCCAGTGAGATTAGATCTACTTTTTTAAGTTTGAGTTTACTTAAATAGATGAAAAACAAAACCTGCTGAAGAATGTATTTGAAATTTCCTTTGCGAACCTTGATTGAAAACTATATATATTTCATATTTACGTAGACATAAAAATTATATCTAAACTTTTGACAAAGAGTTACCTATTCTTAACCTACAAAGCATATAATTGTTCAGCCAAGTTTTCCCTACACAGGCAGATTTTAATTTACTCCAAAGAGGGCTTTTTATTTGGTTTTTGTTTGGAGGTTTTTTTGTTGGATTAGTTGATTGGTTGGGGTGGGGTTTTTTGTTTGTTTGTTTGTTTGTTTGTTTGTTTTTCTTTTTGTTTTTTTTTTTTTTTGTTTTTTGTTGTTGCTTTTTGGGGGGGAGTTTTTTGGGGGGTTTTTTGTTTGTTTTTTGGGGGTTTTTTGTTTGTTTTTGGTTTTTGGGGGGAGTTTTTTGTGTTTTTTTGTTTGTTTGTTTGTTGGTTGGTTCTGGGGGGCTTTTTTGGTTGGCTGGTTGGTTTTTTTGATTGTTTGTTTGTTTATAATCTGTCAGATAAAATCAAGACCCCTAGGAAATATAAAATATTTTAGAATACAAAAATCCCATTATTAGTAACGATATTATACTTAAATGAAGAATAAGGACAAATTTCCAGGGAATCAAAAGTGAATTTCAGTGTAAAAGTTAATATACAGCTATTTCAGTATTAAAGATTTCAATGACTCATAACACATAATCTTTAACTGTACTTTTTAGTACTTCAGTTTTATACTATTATAGGAGAAATTGAATTTTTATAAAATTATTTAAAAGGACTTTATAAGGAAGATTCATCAAGGAAATCGTAGTACTCCCTATGCAGAAAAAATGTTTTTGACTTTCTGAAAGACAGAATATGTCTCCCATTCTGAGTCATTCTCTTTTTAATGTGTAAATTTATTTGTCTAAAAGTGAGCTGAGGGAAAATACTTCAGTATTGCAGAAGAAATTTTTTCAAATTAGAAGTAGCTCAAAAATCCAAGCCTAATTTCTGCAATCGGTTTATGTCATCTCTGCACTTCATTCTTCCTAATAATTTCCAGCCTCATAATCCAAACACTGAGATTTTCTACTCATCTTTGGTTTTCTAAAGTAAATATTTTATGTGGTAAGCTTCTTTCTTGGAAAATTATGTTGCCAAAATATATGCTGTGGAAAATATGACCAGGTACTTAACTGAAGGAAATATGAAAAACATACCTAATGAGGTTTGTTGTACATCCTTATAGTAGAGCAGAACAAATAAACAATTTTTTTGAAATGCACTCTCTTCACAGGTTTGGTCACATTAAGCTTGCATTGATCCATAAAAAAAGTAATCTGAAAAATTTTTAGTTTTGTTTGTTTGGAGTTTTTTAGAAAATGCTGCCAATTTTGTATTTTTCTTCATTCCAATACTTGGTGATATCCTAATATTTGTTAGCTACTATTACAATTAGAACTTTTCAGTCTATGCTAGGTTTAAAGAATGGTCCCCAAAATACAGTGTTATTCTGCAGACTGAGAGCCCATAACCATTCCATAGGGTTGTGCTTTCTACAGAGATTGCCTAAAAATTCTGTAACCAAGTAGTGGATGCAGTGCAACTCCAGTGATAGAAAAACAATAGGCTGAGTAGTTAGTTGGGAAAGTTCTGGGGTTTGACCTCTGTAACACAAGTTTGAACTCAATTATATCTTCATTTTTAGTGATCATTAGGTCAAAAGCAAAACTAATCAAGCATCTGAGCACAATATAGCACACTAGAATGCAGAGGACTTATCATTATCATCTATCTTCCCAGTGATGGAAGAAGAGAAACGCAGGAAGGGAATTTAAGGTTGGAGATTATTAGCTCTTTTTGTGGAGAGGTAATCATTCCTGTGAATTAAAAAATAACTTTTAACCCTAGACTAGCAGTAAATTTCACCAATTATTGTATCAGGTTTGACTTCTTATGTCTGAGTTCAAATGTGAAGGATCTTTAACATTTTTTAATTCCAATATTTTCTAGCTACTAAAATTTTGGGACTTCTTCAATTATGTACAACATACGATAAAAATAATACTACTACTAGAGAAGAATATACATTGAAATTTAGTACTCTATCTTATAAATTAAACCCCTGAAATATCTCCAACACTTACCTTCCTTTTTTTCACTTCATTTTCCCTAAGTGCCTCTTTCCTGTTCCTTTTCCATTGTAGTGTACATGTGGTTTTAAATGTTGTTTCCTATTAAATAAAGATGTGGTTTTCTCTTTTGTATTTTTTTCCATGGAAAAATTTTTCTTAGCTCAGAGCATCATCCTTTCACAATTCAAAGCATCATCTAGAGTTAACCTTGGATGGTTTATGTGGGGTAGGGTCTTTCCTTATTCTAAAGGATAATACATTTGCTGTTACATGGTTTAGATGTGTATCAAAGTTGTGCATCAAAAACTCATATTTGGATCTCTCAACTCATATGATTTTTTCTAAATTGTTTTTTATGAAACAATAGTCTGCTATCTTAACAAAATGGCTTCAAGAAAGGTCAACAAATCGCAGAGATTAAATTTAAATATGTGTTTATTTATTAGACAAGTAAATAAATAAATAAATAAATAAATAAATAAATAAAATTTGTGCCCTGTGCAGCTAATTGAATGATACTATAAGTTTCTTTTCTATGGTACCAACTTCATCAGAGAAAACCCTGCTGCAGATCAGATTCCTCACATAGAATAACTTCAGTTTTTATTTTTCTCTAGTTATCATATTGAACTATCAAATTGAATGAAATAAACAAGCCAGACTACAACCAAATCAGATTTTTTAGCCTAACCCGCTTTTTAATGGTTGTCCTCAAGCAGATATATACATCTGTCACATGGCAAAGTAGTCATCAGCACTCAGTTTGTTTTCCATGTGAAGGAGCAAAACAATATTCTTGTTCTGCCATTCTCTCATCCTTTGTATTTTGGTCTTCTGCACTTCCATAATAAACTGCCTGGAATTCCTCTTGATTTTTTTAAAAAAGAACGATTCCATTTTGCCTTATAAAACTACATTTCTCCCCAATATTTAAATTAAGAAAAATGTAACTTTGTAAATAGAGATGTTAGAATGTCCATTAAATTATCAAAATATGGAAAAAAAGAAACACTTGTTTTCCAGATGGCTTTTAAAAAGCATTTCTGTGATATCTCAGAACAAGAGAAAACCTGGGCACTGCTAGCACAACAGTCATTCAGTTAATTTTCACTTTTAATTTGAAACATCTCTACTTATGTGTGTTTGTAGACATTTTTTTAAAAAGTTACATTAAACAGGTCAGATTAGCGCTATACTGAAGACTTAATTTCAAGTTAGTTTATTCTTCCCAAACAGATGCTATGCATACATCTGAAGAGAAATGATATCTGAAATGAAAACTGAAATGAAAAATAATATGGTTGTTGGCACAATATGTTGAAAAGAAACATGGAGTAGCTTTACAATAAGCTGAATCGTCAGTCAGTTATGAGATCTTATAAAAGCATAATTGTCTTGGTTTGAAGGACAGGTGTCTGCTAGGAAGGCAGGAGCCTCCCGTTGGAATCAAGAAATGTAAACCTTCTCCCAATTATTAAAATTTTGAAATTAAGGGGCTTTCAGGCAGAGATATGAGAATAGGAATAACAGCTCTTTACTACTGTGTATAACAAGGCAAATAAACAACAACAACAATGGCAATGACGACAACCAGAACCACAAACCCAGTGATGCCTTCTTGGCCACAGGCACTTTCCCCTCGGTGCAGTTCCGGTCACAGCCAGCGGGGGCACTGGTGGCTCCCGGCGGGCCAGGCGGGTGCAGTGATTCCCCTGGGGCTGCAGGGGGCGCTGTGGCGTGGGCTCCAAGAGCACGGCAATGGCAGACAGGCTGAGATGGGAAGGGATGGAGGAGAGGCTTTGCTCCACACACCCCTGGGGCAGCCGATCCCGGTGCCCCGGTAGGACCCTCAGAAACAGCAAGCTGGGACAGCATGAATGAGCAAATATCCCGGGGTGGTGGACGAGATGTATCAGGAGCTCTGGAGCTGTCGCTGGACCCGTGGGGTGTCTCAGCAGGCCGGGGGTGCAGGGCTACAGTGCAGTGAAACCTCGGAGCTGCGCTGAAGGAGCAGCAGGAGCGGAGCAGGGGTGATCCAGCTCCCAGCAGGGCAGAGAGGGTGAGCCCAAGATCCCAGGCACCCAAGCAGATGGGGATAGGTCCCTCTTTTAGTGAGGTGGGTGCTCTTATAAGCCAAAAAACAATCACCTCACAGCAGAAGAAATGTCGCCAGTAGGAACACGAAAGAACAACATTCACTCAGGTTCCAAGGTGAGCAGAGAAAGTTTATTGTCATTTGGGATTTAAACAGAATTTGGAGTTTGATCAAGGATTGTTAGATGAGAGGAACACCTTTCTGATCCCAGTGGTTAGTTCACCAGTCCATCACAGACTGGTATGAAAACAATCTACTTGTTATCTTCGTGAGAGACTCCACTAGAAATATGTAAACAGTCATCAGAAGGCTAAAGAATCAGGGCAACAAAGAAACAGCTCTGGGCTGGGCTCTGAGGGCAGCAACAAATTTCCTCCCCAAGCTGGAATTCCAACCATCCTCCTCCAAAAGCCCAAAGCAAGAGAGAGCCAGCAGCTTCCCCAGCCCTGCCCCCCACTTGCCCAACTCTCATGGCACCTCCGCCCTTCTGAGAGAACTCCGAAAAACCAGAGGGGTGCCACCAGATACTGTCCTCCCCTGAGGCTTGGCCATCTCCCCACTGTCTCAAGCACCCAGCCATCAGTGCTTCCCAGCAACTGAATAGAAAAAGAAATCCACAGGTAAAAGGAAAAAAAAGAAAGAAAGCCAACCCCCAACAATAATGCTAAGGTTTCCATAAAAAAACAACTCCAAATTGGACAAATATAATCAAACACAGAACCTTAGAGTCAATCAAGTTAGAAAAGACCTCTGAGATCCTGCAGTTCAACCTATGACTGAACCCTGCCATATCACCTAGATCATGGCTCTAAATCCACGTTCAGTCTTTCCTTGAATATCTTCAGGGATGGTGACTTCAACACCTCTCTGGGCAGCCCATTCCGATGTCTAGTATGCCATTCTGTGCAGAAATCCTTCTTAATGTCCAACCAAAATGTCCAAGCTTGGAGCAGCTTAAGACTGTGTCCCCTTGTCCTGTTGTTTGCTCCCTGGGAGAAAACATCAACCCCTACCTGGCTTACAATCTCTTTTTAGGCAGTTGGAGAAAGCAATATGGTCCCTGCTAGGCTTCCTTTCTCCAGGCTGAACACCCCCAGTTCCCTCAGCTGCTCCTCATCAGACTTGTGCTCCAGATTCTTCACCAGGTCCACTGCCCTTCTCTGGACATGGTCCAGCCCCTCAATGTCTTTCTTGTGACCAGGAGCCCAAAACTCAACACAGGATTCGAGGTGAGACCTCAGAAGTGTCCAGCATGGGAAGGCTTTTGCCCTGCTCCTGCTGCCACACTGTTGGTAAAATCCAGGTGCCGTGGGTCTTCTTAGCCACCTGGGGCCAGTAGGTTCATTTTCAGCTGCTGTTGAGCATCATCCCCAGGGTCCTTTTCTGCTAGACCACTTTCCAGACACAGTCTCCTGAGCCAACTACTTTTGGTTTCCAATGTGACCTGACTGAAATGTGGCCTAAATGGTTATTTTGGTAGTGGTTTTGGTATGCCATTTTTCATGTCTCAGTAGCTGCCTGTAGCATGGAAAAATACGGGCCTCAGGAGAATTTGTGAAGCCTTGCATTCACATAATAAATATTAGTTAGTGGTAAAGACTTTTGACTGCATGATAGGTTAGCAGTATACTGTGGGAAAAGATCCCAGAAGAAAGAAAAAAATAAATTTATAACTGTACCCATTGTTAAGAATAAAAAAGCGAGTTACACCCTCCTGAATTCCTTGTGAATCAGTAAGTTGATCACAAAAAAATGGGGAAAATAAGTTCAGGGGAAAATGTATTTGACAATGTTGACAAAACAGAGCCTTTCAGTTGTAAACTGAAAAAATAATATATATATATATATACATAAAAGAAAATGACTCCCCATTCTGGTGATTGCTGTAACAATTGAATTGAAACTTGCTAGGAAACTTCAGTTTGTATGCTGGAAAATTAAAGTCATATCAAATTGTATTTTGTAAAAAACTACTCATAATGAAGCCATAAAATAAGAATTTTGCTCATTTTCTCAGCTATTTTGAAAACTGCAACACAAACAGCAGGTGTTTGAGAGCCTTAATATGCTATCGCTATGATCAGCAGAAGGAAAGCCACACACCTCCAGCGTTCTCACTTATTTTAGAGATACCCTGAGACTTTTAAAGGGCCATCAAGTCTTGGTTGTTATCAAGTCTTTCAGTAAGTGTGAACACATAAACTGTAGCTCCTGATGTTTGTATGGGCAGATGTTTAACAAAACATCTAAAACTATTAATAGAGTTGGACCTCAAATGTTTTAGCTTCTGGCTGCTATAAATTATAAGATAGTACTCAAAAGTCAGAAAAACATGAAACTTCTATGACTGTTAAAGCTCCAGAGGAATCCATGATAGCTCAGATGCTGATTTTAAGTCATATACAGAACTTTCACTTACGCTTAGCTGCAGGCATCTCCCCATTCTAACAAATATTCGGTTTGGGACATCACAGCAAGTATACAAATGTGATATTCCCAAGGACACAATGAGTTAGTGCTCGCATGAAAGAATGGCAGTGGCATGTGACTGAGCTAAGAGGAAGTGAGAAGTGTAGAATATTCCCTAGAGGGAGATACTTTGAAGAAGGAGACAGTTTTCATTTTAGAATGGAAAAAAAGCCCAAACTATTTAGTCACTTTAGAAGAAAGTTTCCCACCCAACTTGGGCGACTGACTTGGAGGAGTGACCTCTAAGTGGAAATATTTTTTTGAGGTGCAAGGTGCTGGGGTGTGTCCAGAGAAGGAAAAAGTGCTGGGGAAGAAGCTGGAGCATAATTCCTGTGAGAAACAGCTGAGAGAGCTGGGCATGTTTAGCCTGCAGAAAAAGGAGTATAGGGTGGCCCTTATTGTTGTCTACAGTGAATTGTAAGGAGGTTGTAGCAAGGTGAGGGTCAGCCCCTTTTCCCAAGAAACAAGTGAATAGGATGAGACAAAATGGCCTCAAGTTGCACTAGGGAAGGTTTAAATTTGGTATTAGGGAAAAAAGTAATGGAATGGGCTGTAAAGTATCAGAACAGATTGCCCAGGGAAGTGGTGGAGACACCATCACTGGAAGTATTCAAAAAATATTTTGGTAAGGCACTTGACTATGTGGTGAACATGGTCATAGTGCTGAGTTGTACTTGATGATCTTAAAGGTCTTTTCTAGCTCTTATGATTCCATAATTCTTTGAATTGATGATTGTTGGCTTTTATTCAGTGTGATAGAAGGACTTCTTAATGTTAACATTTCTTGCTGTAGAGCAGGAGCACTGTCTAAGGCACATGACTTACAGAATTCAGTCTTTGACTCAGACAACCAGCAGCTTTCCAAACTCATAAAAATGTTTTCTGCATGGTCAAAGGAATATCAGCAGTAGCTGAGGCACAATTTGGGAAGAGATGAGTAACATAAGCCTTTCACCTAAAGGTCACTAGTTCAAATTCAGCTGTTGTTAATAACAGCTAAAAGTTCCCAGGATGACTATATGATATGTTATTGAATTCTACATCAGAAAAATGATCCACACAAACAATTTTTTTTAAGTTTCTACTTAGTCTTTAAATGAACCATACCTGTAGATTTGGTGTGTCAGAGATGAGACCTGTGGGCAGACATCGTAAAGAAACGTGTTTCAGCTGCTTATGTGGATCAAAGGAAATTCTGTCCTCCAGAAGTTTTAAGGGCACTATTCATAAGAACTAAATAGATAAAAATTGTATGTTGTTTGTCTTCGCATATGAAACACTTAATTTGTTTGTTTGTTTCTCCTCAAGTGGATAACTTTCAGGTTTCGGAGTTAATAGATTTTGATGCAGGTGTGGTGTTTTGTTGTGGTTGATGGTTTGGTTTTTTGTTTGTTTGTTTTTTTGGTTTTGTTTTGTTTTCTATGTTTTATTTTTTTGCCTCTTGCATACTTTGTCATAGATAAAACAATAGATTAAACAATCAGTTAAGTCCAAGCAAAAATATTGCATATTGAAAGAATGTTAAAAAATACTGTGGGGTTTTTTGTGTTTGGAGGTTTTGGTTGGTTTTTTTTTTTGGAGGGTGGGAGTGTTGATATATTTTTAAACTTCTGTGTAACAGGATCTGAAGCCATATTTTATCCTCAAAATATTTGCTGAACAAAAGTTAGATTATTTGGCAGAATATACTTACTCTAGCAGAGCAAATAAATATGAAACAAGAATCTTATTTCTGTGATTCCCTTGAAAATATCTAACTTCTTATTTATTTGATTTACATTCTTCTTCATATAGCATAAAAATATGGAAAAAATGCAGCCTCATCTATACAGCCTTGAAAACATGGTGGAGATAGGAAGAGAGAGGTTTAAAAGCAACTAACAGAATAGGTAACCTATGCTACATTTTACAGTATTTTACATCATATATTTTCAGTAGCAAAGTGATGAAGTACAGCCTAGACCAATGACAGCGACATGAGCTAATAACTGGCTGAACTGCCTGTCTCAGGCAGCTGTGATCAGCAGCACAAATTCTCTAGTACCCCAGTGATCATCAGAACCTGAGGGCAATACTGTTAACCTTTTCATTAATGACCTGAATGATAGCATAGAGTGCACCTTCAAGGATTTTGCAGATGATAGAGAACTGGGAGTAGCTTATGTACTCAAAGGTCATATTACCACCCAGACCCTGGAGAAATGGGCTGACAGGAACCTCATGCATCTTAGTGAGGTGAAAAGTCCTGCACCTGGGAAGGAGCAAGCTGACACCAGTTGAGCCTGGGTGCTACCCAGCTGGAAAGCAGCTTAGCGGAAAAATGACCTGAGGGTCCTAATGGGCAACAAGTTGACCATGAGGCAGCAACATACTCTTGTGGTTCCCTCGAAAGATCAGGAAGCCCTATTTTACTCTGTGGGTGACTGAACACTGGCACAGATTGCCCAGAGAAGCTGTGAAATCTTCCACCTTGGAGATGTTAAAAATGTGAATGCACAATCTTGGGAAGTCTGCTCTAGGCATCTCCCTGCTTTGAGCAGCAATTCAGACTAATTGTTCTTCAGAGTTGTGTACCAATATCATCTGTTCTGTGATATAAATATGTATTGATATAAATGTGGGTGAAACAGTTTGTGCTGTATGTTCACCAATCCCATATTTTCTCTGTTTGCTCTGATACTTCAGTATAACTGAAATATCCAGCATCTTTCCTTAGATTAATTTTTAAACATCAAAGAAATCTGTCTGGAGATATCCCTGCCAGGATTTAGATCTCTTCCTACCTGAGTTATATATTACAGAATAATATGAGTTTAGCTTCTATAAACCAAAGAAATAGATGGCAAGAAAAAAGTCCAGGAAAAGAAACAAATTAACAAGAAATACTGCTTGCAGAAGAAAAGCAATTATCTGAATGAAAATTTATTCTGTACCCGTAATAGTAAAAGTTACAGTAACTAATTTTTAAATCGTTATTGCCAAAATGTGCTCAGTGTTTGGACTTGTGTCTTTGAACAGTTATCGCAACTGTTCTATGGGGAGAGTATTCATGTCTTCTCCCATTTTCTCTTCTCTTTTTCTGATTTGCTGAAAGAACTTTTTCTGCTTGTGTCTGCATGTCTAACTACTCACCCACTAACTTATATTTTCGTTGACAGCATGAGAGTAGGGGAGAGAGTAATTTTTCTGAACCCCTGAAGAAAACATACAGAATTCTGTCTTTTGTATGCTGTGTTTTCTTTGCTGAATACATGCCTTATTTTTGAACTTTGTGATATGTGATTATTTTCTGACATGGTTGTAGTAGATGCTTCAAAATGCTTTGAAGAAGTGCAAGATAAATGGGTAAGTCTATGTGCAAGGCAAAAATGAGAGGGGTGGGTAAGACGGTTATCTCTTAGAGTGTTGAGCTTTCCAGGCAATATCAAAAGATTCTGTATGACATGTCTTGCTGATGGTTTATAATTAGGTTAGATATCACACATAGGAACAATCAGCTATATTTAACCTGACACAATCATGTAATGACTAAATACATCATGGCGTAGTTTCAGAAAAATGCTTATCCACCCTAGGATTTCCAGAGCTAAGCATAACAAATTCCAGCACTACCTCTGGCTTTTTAATGTCATGGTGTCTGGGTTTGTTTTTTATCGTTTGTTTTTTTTTTTTTTTTTTTTAATTAAAGTCACAATTCTAGATTCATTTTTCCATAAATCTTAAAATCAGACATCTCATAAATTCTAAAGATAATTGGAAAATAAATATATTCACTTGCACAATGGTTAACCCTCACAGAGTGCTTACCTCTGTAATGCTGCTCTTTCAGTTCTTCTCAGTTCACTGGTCCTTTCTTCTTTCTTCTCCAAAAAGCAGTAATAATCTCTTCCTACTTGAATGTTTACTATTTGACAAAAGTGCTGGAAGACAAAGTAGGCACCCAAATTTCCACAACTAAAGAAAAGGTAAGATAATCTTTAGAATGATTAGCAAAACGAATTGTTTGACTCAGAAGAAAAATGCAAAGAGAAGGGGAAAGGGAAAGAAAATAAAAAGAAAAAGGAAAAATGAAAAAGAAAAAGGGACAAAGGAAAAAAGAAAAAAGAAAAAAAAACACTATCATTACTGATATGTTAATTACAAATTTATTTTTGAATATAATTGGAATTTATTAAATCTGTCAGGCACAAGCTGTATTTTCACAAGGAGAGAGAAATGTCTCTGTATCCCGTCTGTAATGATGAATACACGACTTGTATCCTATGGGTTCATGTAGACTATAATTGTGGGCATTCCATCTCCTTACAGAAATACAGAAATTTGTAATAAATAGAGTGGAACACTGAATCTTTAATATCAGCCCAAATATTCATAATTGTCCTCATTCTTTATGATTTGGGGTATTGTACCATAGAAAAGGTCTAATCTCTCTTGACAGAACTATTCTACAGAGTTTCAGCTCAACACACAGTGCAGCTTTGTGCTTAAAGCATTCACAGGAGAGGGAACAGAGACAA
Source organism: Chamaea fasciata (assembly GCF_029207755.1). Taxonomy (NCBI): domain Eukaryota; kingdom Metazoa; phylum Chordata; class Aves; order Passeriformes; family Sylviidae; genus Chamaea; species Chamaea fasciata. The sequence goes on from NW_027094089.1 coordinate 67,027,183, forward strand.
CTTTTAAATCCCATGTCTGTAGGATTTATAAGCAGAAATTGGAAATATCATCTCTTACCTCTTGGGACACCCTAAGATGTATAAGGCCATGGAATTCCTCTCACATTCCTTGTGCTGAAATAAATTCACTTTATAGAAAACATTTTAATAGTCACAGATACCAAGAGCATAGACAGAGGGGGAGAGAGATTAAATTCCAACCTGGTGGTCAGACCATGAGGTATGGCACCTATATCAGGCCTTGCTGGTATGCATTATAAGGTATTATTTGAATTTAGAATTATTAGAACTAAGGACTTCATCTGAAATACAAATGTATGTAGGACAAAAATAAAGGTTTTACAGCAGTCTGATTAATATTGCCTTTGAAATTTCCTTCTCTAAGTAGACCAGAAAAAAAGAATTGTATAGAGTACTTTCTGCAAAAAGAAAAAGAGGCCAAGTGATATAATCCATATTACAAAAGGAGTAATTCATATTAGACTAGAAATATACAAGACATTCAAACTATTATGTTGGTTTTTTGGGGTGTTTAGGTTGGTGATTCTTTTTGGACTGGTTGACCTTTATGTTGATGAAGATTCCTGGAAAAAAATTAAAGTAACTCCTAATCCATCTCAGGAGACATAAATAAGAAAAAAAAAAATAAACAAACAAGCAAACAATGTCAATGTTTCATGTGTGAAAATTAATTGAGGGGGTGAATTACCATTCACATAATTTCTGATTAGGAAGTGAGTAAATATTGAATTACTTTGGTCATTGCACAATTTTTTTCCATAATAAGTTTTTTGGGGTTTTGGGGGGGTTTTGGGGGGGTTTTTGGGGGGTTTTTGGGGGGTTTGGTTTTTGGTGGTTTTTTTTTTTTGGGGGGGGGGCGGGTTTGGTTTGGTTTGGGTTGGGTTGGAGTTTTTTTTTGTTTTTTTTAGTCAAAAGAAATATGAGAAGAAACCAGTATTCCAGAATCTCCTTTGATTAACTATTTAGGTTGTAAAAAAATATATTTCCGCTTAACTTACTCTAAATCCATTCTTTATAAAAAAAAAAAACAACAACCAAGCATTACTGGAGAAAGGTTTTCTTTGGGTAGTTCTTAGATTCTTTGTTTTCACTCTGTCAAAAAAATGAAATATCTAAAATAATTTGGTCTTCACACAGAATATCTTGTGTGTTACAGTTGAAGTATATCATCATATATTGCTCGTATAGATACTGTTTGTGTGTGTTATTCAGATATATGCAAATACCGTGACTTTCTGTTTTGAATTTATGCTTTAAGAAAATGTTCATTTATTGTGGGCAATGTAGTTTTGTAAAGGGCCTTAATCTATCAGGACTCCTAAACACAGAAATGTTGCTGTGGGCTGTATTAATTTCAGGTGGCTACAACTTTCATTTGAAGTGCTGGAAGTTGAAATAAAATTCCTTTGGCTTGCAGGGATAAAATTCCATGTTGACATACAATTCACAAAACCAATGTCTGCTGAAAAGTATAGAAATAGCAAATATTATGCAAATCAAATAATTAGTCAAAAATTACTTAAAGATAGTAAAAATCTGACAGAAATATCCTTGATGTGATATATATCTCTCCAAAGTTTTCTTGTAAGTTGGATGGTTTCACAATTTTTTTTACTTATGAAATTCCAGGTTGCATGTTAATTGAATGCACCTATTTAGAAGCATAAACGACTATTTTGCATTCTCTTAATGTAATTTATATGGATTTAGTAGTATTTAAGTTTATTTTCTATATAATTTTTAACAGTGCAAGGACTTGTGGTCATAGTAATAAATGAATACACTGTGCCTTTTCTTTGCTGCTGTTGGTTTTTATTATTCCCAGTATTGAATGAGAGAGACTGCTTTTATTTAACATGAAGTGCTTGAACTTCATCTGCCGCACAGATCTTCTCAGTTAACTTGTCAGGTAATCCTGTGTAAACAAAACTTCCTAGTGCATACAGTCCCACATAAAACAGTGTAAACATACAGCATAATGCCTTTACCTAAAATATAGTTATGGGACATAAGACCAAATCAGTATTCCATTTGACGGTAAACAGCTAACAAATAGTAAAAAATCACTACAGATACAGAAGCAATGTCTTTTTTACCAACCTTAAATTACCTCTAGCATTAAACACCAGATTTTCCTTAAATAGAACTTAATGCTTTCAGATTTAGCACTTAGAATTTCTGAAAATCTAACTGACATGTTGAGTAATATGACATAGATTATCAGAAACACTGTTCTTCAAGACATCATCTATTACGATTATTACCATTTCACCTGACGGGGTCCTGCATCTAACTAGAATCTCCAGATAATTTCATGGTTGCAAACATTTAAAGTAATGGATCTTGAGACTAAAATGCATTTTAATATAGCAAAATATAATACAAGAACTCTAAATGCAATGTGTAATAACAGAAGCACAATATTTGTTCTTTTGAGATAGTTTTACCACCTGTGTAAGGACTTTCTAGACCTTTGGAACAAATGAACCTGAAGGTATAAAAAAAGGTATATTGTATATAAAATAGGAAGATTGGTTAGTTAGCTTAGTCATTTGAGGTACAACAAAGTTAAGCGTTCTTAATTCACACTGCTTTTTAATTTTTTCAAGAGAAATTTTCTCTTTTATCAACTTCATAGAAAAATTGTTACTGTTTTCCAAGAGAAGTTTCAATATCATACCTCCACAGATGTTTTCAGATAATTAGAGCTATTACTGAGAAGAAGCTCAGAGGTGAAATTACAGAAAGCCAAGAACCATTCATTTTAGGTGATTATGGCTCAAGACATCTTACAATAGGAAAACTGCAATAATCCATTTTCTTGAAGCTCTTATTTATATACAGATAAATCAAACATAACATTACTGGAATTTAAATTGTCACATTAAAACATATTTGATTTACATGAGACTAGGAGATTACTTGAGTGAAATATCCTGGTGTCTCCCCTTACACTGCCTTGGGCATTGATTCCTTAACTGCTTGCTTGAAATGAGACATTGATTTATATCTCTGAAGTTCATAAAGACAAGATAACCTTTGGTGTGACTCATTTGGACTGTTCATATGCTTTTTTGAGCCAAATATAATTGAATTAAGAATGCATCATGCTGAAAATTTTAGATTGGTTACATCTGAGCAGAATGAGAAAATGATGAAAATTTGAGAAAATTCATAAAATGAGAAAATTCATATAATTACTCCCTGTGTTGAAAAAAAAAAAGGAAAATTGAATCACAAATTCAAAAAGGAGCAAAGAATCGGGAAATGTAAAAGAAGCACTTGATTTTTACTGTTCTGTGATATTTTCCTAAGCAGTTGTTTGGTTGTTCTTGCAGTCCAGAACATCATCATTTCATTAAACAATTTCATTAGATAAGGTGATTTCAGTAGATGGAATTAAATATAAAAATTGAATGCTAACAACATGGTTAAGAGAGAATGTAAAAACTGTATGCTACCTAGATGAACAAAGTCACTTTCATGTGTCTTTTAATATGCTATGTTAAAAATACAAAATTCCATTTTCAGTGTAAAATCTGCAATATACACATTATAAGGTATAAAGAATATAAAATCTAAGCCTTGCTAATGAAGAGGAATGGCCCAGGGTATATATAGAAACAAAAATATAACAGAGCAGATCAGTGTAAAATCAAAAACAACAGGGCATTCTGATTTTTTTTTTTCCTGCAGTTTAAACTGCATAATTATCATTCATGGACAAGCGGATGTATGACTCTTACTAGCACAGGATTTTGATCTGGGTGGGAGATTAGGTGAAATATCAAGCTGATAAGTAGAATTCCAAGTTATCTTCTGACTGTGTGCTGCCTAAATTTGCCCTTCTTTCATGATGTCCTAAATGATGTACCTCAAAAAATATTTAAAGGAATATAAAAAACCCAAATGGAACCCTAATTGGTCAGTTTAGAGGAAATTGAACACTGAGACTGAACTGAATGTAGGTTTTCAAAGCTGTTGTTTCAGTCAACAGTAATAGCATTTAGCTCAGATAACTGGAGAGTTTGGCCAAAAAAATAAAATGCTGCAAAAAACCTTTATAAACCGTTTCACGGACAGTTGTAACATAGAGAACTACTAAGAAGAAATTTAAACTTAAGAGATTCAAACTATGCAACCAAAGCTCTATACATTCCTTAAAAAAGATACAACCAAAATATTTACCAAAAATAAAAAGTCATTCTTTTAAAACAAATAAACTGCCATTTTCTTATGTAACAAGCAGGATTTGTTGGCTTTTGCTTTTAACTCAAGAAAATATAAGGCTTTTACATATTTTGTTGGAAAATTATAAAAGAAGATATACAAAATCATGCTCTGCATAGTACATTGTTTTCTATGAGTTTTTCCATAAATTTTGGACAGAATAGAACTCAATAAAATACATAAAGCTGCTACGAATTCAACCCTTTTGTGCACAGTCTGCTGTTGTATCACAAATTCTGAAATGCAAGAAAAATTATCATGTCAATTAATAATCAAAATTTTTAAGGTTGTGGAAAAATTTACCTTGCAGAACTTTAAATTATTTTTTAGAACTATTAGATTATTAAACCAAACATGAATTTAGTTGTTATTTTGTAAAGAAATAATTGTATTTGCAGTTTCAGTACTTTGGAGATAATAGTATACCGTCCTTTGAATTCATGTATCACAGTTTACAGTGATTAAAAGTGATTAATCTTCTAAACATTAATTTTGAATATTTTGGATTTTCATTAAATATATATTGTGTTGTACTATTGAAATTTAATTTCAGAAAAGAATCATTTTTTAAACCAAGTTCCTTATTAAGAAACACTTATGCCATCATCGTATGACATAAAATAGCATTGTCTAAGCCCCATCAGTTTATACTGGTTGTTAGAAGGCCTCCACTCACAAGGAACACAGTTCTGATAAATGTAATGGGTCCAATTAACTAACACGTATGCAGTAAGGTGTTAGCTTCATCAGTTTGTGGACGTGGTTGCAGGAGGTTGTCGCCTCAAATAAGAGAAGCTAGACTTGATGACCTGGAATAGCCAAGTTCCACTAAAGTGCAAGAAATTAGTATGACTGAATGGTAACAGAGAAGTTTTTAGAAATTCTAGATGAAGATTTAATCCTGTTCTCATTTATATCCCATTGATGAAATTATTGCAAATTCCTCCAAGATTTTCCCCTTTATTACCCTATGTGAAACATGAAAACAAAATGTAAAAGTTTCAATTGCTCAAGCTTTCATATTACAGAAGAAACACAAACACTGCACTAAAGCAGTTCTAGAACAGCGTTCTGTTGTACTTTTTTCCCCTCTATTTTAGCCTTTAAAGTCCTGTTCTCAGTTTTCTTCTTATTAATTATTCAGCTAGAAAAAAAAGTGTCAGGAATTAAATAGCTTTTAAGCAGTGTGAATAATGAGAACAGGACATGTGGGTAGAGTACCCTGCAGTTTAGGTCCAAATATCTGGCTAGGTGCTGTTCTGTTAGGATCCAAAAGAGGTGAATCAGGAGTCACAACCACACTTTGTGATGATTGTTATTTGCTTTGAGTTTCTTCTGAAGAATGTGTGACACCAAAGAAAATTAAGAGTCCAACTTTACTGCCCAGAAAACAACTTAATGAATCTATGATTACTTCACTTTCTGTCTGAGTTGATAGCACAGAGTAAAAATTTTCTCTCACCCATTCACAACAATCAAAAATAGTATGATCCAGCATTTCAGATCTTGTACTCAATTTTATGAATAGAAAGGAAAGGGAGTTAATTCTTCCCTCCCCTCAGCATAGAATAATCTCTCTGGTTCATAACACCAACCTCTGAGAGGGAACCAGGCGGAGCTCTCTGATGCAACCACCTTCCACCATCTGCTCCTGCATCCATACATATGTTGTATACACACCCTTGCTGTGACCTGCTTCCTCTTCTGCTGCAGCACTCCCAACCCCTGCCTCTATGCCAGCTGTTTCCAAAATGCTGTCAGCTTTATCCTCTGGCCCCTGCCTGGCAAGAAATAGCTCGTGGAAGTCTGGGTTTGACTGTAGAGTAACCAGGTAGTACATGGAATCTCAACACAAGCTTGTTAAAACAGCAGCTGTCAGTGCACATCATAACCTTTCCTTTTCAGCAGCAACTGTTGCCAGCTAACACAAAAAATGCAGGTGTTTTAAAAGTCCTCCTATTCACTGCCAAATATGGCTGAAACAGTTAATTCGTCAAAAGTTACTGAAAAGTACTGACAGACAGAATGGTCATGTGAAACATATTTCTCAGGAAACCAAGCTAAAAATAAGATTACTGATTAATCTCACATTTCCAATCTCAAAATTATCCTGTAATTTTCTTAGAAGGGCAATTTTCTCTTTTTTCAAACTCTCTATTGCCACTGTATTTGAAGGGGCCTTTGTTTATTTCAGCATTATGGTAATTCAGCTTTCAGTATCCCATTCTTTTTCTGCAGTTATCAGTTTAACTTCTGCATATTTTTTTTAGATCCTGTTCTTTACTATGCCATGTGTATTTTTTTTTTAACATCCTTCCCTTCTTTTTTTTAACTGCTCTTTGTATCACCTTACTTAATCATACTGGCCTTTTGCAACCTTTATGCTGTTTAAATTTAAACAGGAATGGATTTCAATTGCAGTCTGTTGAAGTATTTCTTAAATATTCACCACTTCACCTCACTACATTTGCCATGCATTATAGAATTCTATCAAAATCACCCAGGGCGTTTTACATTCTTTCAACTCAGCTTTACCGAAGTGAAAAAAAAAATAGAAATAAATTCTAAAAACTCTTGTGTATTTTTAAAAAATGCTTTTTTTAAAAAAATCCAAGTCCTGGACCTATTGGGCAGTGTCTGACTCTTGCTTCACTTGCTCAAAATGTAGTGGCTTTGGATGTTTATGAAGTCCCAGATTCATTTTGCAGACTGCACAGAGTTAAATCAGTCTGTGTAGGTGCAGTGTCCAAAGGCCCTAGGTATTTTAGGTTTGTCTAATTTAGGTTCTTTCCTTGAAAGGCGCCATGGCTTCAGGGTAGCTATAATCAAATGTGAACACAATAAGAACATTATTAGAATTAATTTCACAATGCAAGGTAATTGTCACAACTTTCTATTTTCCCTCTTTCCAGAATTTTACAGGCAGTAACCTAGACGAAAAAAAAAAAAAAAAAAAAACAAACCCAAACAAACAAACAAACAAACAAAAAAAAAAAAACCAAACAAAAAAAACCCAAAAAAAACCCCAACCAAAACCAAAAACCAAACCAAAAAACCAACAAAAAACCCCAACCTAATTAATTCAGCTTGATAAAACATCAGTTTCAGCACAAATCTGGCCAAAACTAGTGTAATGACTCTGTAACCATAAAAAAACATAACTAATTCAGCAATGGTCTGGTGGGTATAATTTATCTGTCTCCAGGAGAGGTTGTCAAATATCATCAGTTTGTCATAGCTATCTAGGTAGTAATGGTAGTAATGTTTCAAATTGTTTGAATGGATGCTTTTGGAGAATAAACAGATACAGTGTAGCTATGAAGGAAAGAATCCAGCAACAAATTGTAGTATATTTCAGTACTCCAGAAGAAAAAAAGAAAAAAAAAAAAAAAAAGAAAAAAAAAAAAAAGTAAATTTTATTGTGTTGAATGTATTAAAGAAAAATGATCAAAAAACCCAAGCAACGTCATAAATGAACGTGTATTAGCTATCTTTTTACGTGGGTATTTCAAAATGGGAACCTCATCTTCAGCAACAAAAATGTGTGAGTCAGTAAAAATGAGCATGCATATTAATAGTCAGAAGTGAAAGCACAGTATCTCACAGACCTGTGTGGCATCTTGCATTCTCTAGTTTTCTGGTTTTAGCATAGAAAGTTTATGAAATTTCTGTTTGTAATTTTCCAGTGCTCATGAAGACTCTTGGAATTCTTCCTAAAGCAGATAAATTAGTTACGTAGTCACATTAATGCACTGAATGAGCTTTTAGCTGTTCCTAAGTCAAATCACATACACAGCAAGTCGATGGCTGAACCTCTTGATGGAGTGTGATTTTATGCCAGGCAAGCATGTGTCCTTGCAGCAAACAGGGTGCAACACTTGATGCCTGGACTCTGATATTCTCACAGCCAACTTCAAACTGTAACTACAGAGAACATTCCTGTTCCAATCAGCAGCTGACAGATGCCTATTTGCCTTCATGTCCCCAGCTAACCTTTACAGCTCTGAAGCTGTCTATTAGCAGCAATTCTTGTCTTTATATGGAACTGACATATCCTCCTCTCTCTATCTCCTCTCCTTCTCCCTATTCACTTATATTCACCCTTCTATCAACCCAAATAACAAAAGAAGGAGGTTTAAAATGCTATAGGGTTGTCGTGAATATATATGGAAGGGGCATAAATCACAATGCAACATGCTTGGCATTCTAAGCAAAGACCAAAACTCAGTTTTGAAAGTTATAGTCTTTGTATTTCCTGAAAGTTCATGCAGGAACATGCTGAAAGAACAGCAGTCCTTTCTCCTGATGCATGAAAATAGTCAAATAAACAGCTGTAAAATTTGATTCCCCATTTTTGTAGAAACATAGAATTGTAGAATCATCTAAGTTGGAAAAGAACTTTAAGATCTTTGAGTCCAACTTCAAACCTAACAGGATCATGGTCATGGTTTAACCCAGCTGGCAACTAAGCCCCAAACACAACTGCTCACTCTGGGAAACATTTGCCAGTGTTTTACCAATCTTATCCCAAAAAAATTCTTCTTTATATCTAGCTCGAATTTACCCCCTTTTAGTTTAAAATCTTTCACTGTTGTGCTTTTACAACTCTTTTACCATCTTTCTTGTAAGGCCCTCTTAAGTACTGAAAGTTTGCAGTATGATATTCTCAGAATCCTTTGTTCTCCATGCTAAACATCCCTCTCTCCAGCTCTGTTCATAAGACGGGTATTCCATCCTGCTGATCATTTTGTGGTTCATCTCTGGACTCTCTCCAACATGTCATTCCTGTGCCAAGGACTCCAGGGCTGGATGCAGTACTATCCAGTTTTTAGCTTTAATACCCAAAATATTTTATCAGTATTCAACCATCCACCTCACCTACTGTTCCTACTATTCTGAAAAGTAAAGTGTGTCTTCATGGACCTGGTCCTCATTTTCTCAGATCTGACATTGGAAAGGTAATATTTGATACTGGATCATTAGTGAAAGACCGATCATAAAAGAACAGTTATTTGTTAGAGGAAGCAAATATGCTGCACAGTCTGCTGCAAAGTGATGCTCTTTCATTCTTCTGCTCCTTTCTTCTCCTGACAATCCTTGCAATTAGCTTACTTTCACTTTTGCTTAGCCATACCCCAAGAAAGTAAAAATGTTACTGGACAGCTTACAAGATCATTTATTGGACAGTTAAAAAGATCATAACCAGCATCACTTTATTATGTTCTCATCTGTTTTGCCTGAAAGGGTATTTTTTTGCTCAGATCGCAAGTAGTGTATCGGCATACCGGTAGGAATATTTTCCTGTTGACATAAGGATTTCCAGGAATGAGGCCTCCAGCCAGTAGATAGTTGCTTCACTAACATGTCTGTATAGACATGGCTTATCCTTGAAATAATTCTCCTTATAATTCTCTAACATTCAGACATATTCTTCTTGAAGCATTCTCAGTAATACCTTCAGAGCATCAGACATTTAGCACTGGATATGCTTCAGGCAGAGTTTGCAGAATTCATCAAAACAGAGCAGGTGCATCACAAGGAGATTAAAAATAAGGGTAAGGTACACACTCTGAAATTTACCAATATTTGCAATAGCAGAAGGGGGCATTGAAGTGATAGATTAGAAAATGGAAACCATATGTATTTTTTCTCTTTTTTTGTGTATGCATAGTGCTTTTATGTTCTAGAAAGCAGGCTTTCTGAGATTTGCAGGATAGATGTGGATTCGGAACAGGCATTACTTTTTGGCTTTGTTTTCCTGTTATATGTTGCCTTATGTCCCCCTCCTATTTTGTCCCTCACCATTTTTCACAGACCTGTATCAAAAGAATGTGCATAATATTTAATGAAATTTCATCACATATTTCATCTTTGTTTTTTGCTGTATTTTTTGGGGAACAAAAATCTGAGAATTTGAGTTTATCTTTCTTTAGGAAAATAAGAGTCCATATGATTTTTTTGAAGCTGACAATATGTTTAACCTCTACCGTCTCTGTCAGGATAAAGTCTCTCTGTGGCAGATTATCTGCATTTGCCCTGCAGCAACAGAGAATGTCCACAAAGTTCACATCATTGTTTTTTGTAAATAGCTCTAATTCTTACATGGCTTAGCCATGGTCCAGGCCAGAAAGTAACTACCCTGCATCTGAGTACACAGATTCTTGGTTCTTGCAGTAATGGCTATACATTTAGGCTAGAAGTCCTGAAGCAACTTTAACAACCCCATACTAGAACCTTTGAAGAAAGAATCTCTGAAAAATTAAAATCTGTCAGATTTCATAAGCAAAACACAGATTAATGTGATATTACCTGTTGAAAATGCCAGTAGTTAACACTTAGGAATCAAAGCTGACTAAGAAAAAAGGAAACTAAGTGCAAATCCAAGAAGCTACAGAGATTAAAGGCTTCTAGTTTAACAATTCAACTTTTGAGTTACTTATAGTGTTCTGATAAACTTTGCGCTGCTTGATAATTGACAAATTATAAAATAATCTAATTTCTTCACCCTCATTTTATTTCTCGAAGTATTTCCTATATAGTAAACTATAGGTCTCAAAATGGCAGTTCAAGAAGATATCATCTGTGATAAGTGCTTAAACTAAACTATTAAAAATTTTAGAAGGCTGTGACCATTACAGCCATAAGAAACATCACAAATTTCTGAACTTTTTCTACCAGTAAGACTGGCAGATGGCAGTAAACTTTAGAACTTTCAACATAACCATGTCAATCCTTGTCTTTTATAGCTCCACCATTCTTATTCTATACTAGACTGTCTGGTGGCCATAAACTGCAGGTTTTCAAAATAGAAAGTTTTCCTCCAATTTTATTAACTTTTAAAACTTGGTGGTCGAAAACTTATTAAGAGGAAAGCCTGCAGGCAAGGTGAAATAAATTGTGAATCATCTCCCAAGATAACTATGTTTTTCCAAACAGACCTCTACAAACCTTATTGCAATATATATATAAAAAAGTCTTGCACAGTAAGAGAAAATATTCTCTTTAAAGGCCTGATTACACAACTCAGCACCAAGGAGTAAATGAAAGACATCTTGTGTGAATGGCATTGAAAATTTATCATTTCCATTGATGCTGATCAATACTAAAATTCCAAAACTCTGTATATTCAAGTAATTCTTCTGTGGCAAGGCAAGTGTGATACCTTATATAGTCAAAACTCAGTAGACAGCAAGTTATTGATGTTCTGCCTCTTATTGGAATTGTTGCACTTGTAGTTATCACCTAGGAAAGGATAAAAATTGCAGTCCATCCCATCGTATTGAACAACAGAAAATATTCTGTATTTCAATCACAGTCTTCAAGTGCTAACACAATTTACTTTTGGAAACAGCTTGAGACAGAGTCACTACAACTCAGAGCTATATATATGTTCGTCTAGGTGATAATAAAGGTAGAGCCATTTCCTAGGTTTTACTGCCACTCTGGCTTTACAAGTCACAAAACTATTTATGTCATCAGATACTAGTTTACTGGCATTCACTTCTGTCTTTCTGGCACAGCAGTATGTCAGCAAGAACATTAAGTGAAAGTGGAGCAGAGCTGGTTTTCATGCAAGGTAGTGTACAGCAAAAAGGATGCAGTGGAGATAAAAACAGCAGATCAACAGATCTTGAAATGATACCTGCTTCCAGAATGGAACTATTTTAATGCTTCTTACAGCAGCTGGTAAGAAGTAGAGGAGAAGGGAATCAGGTAGAGGAAGCAAAAAAAATCCTTACAGCCTTCTAATATGCTTTGATTCAGGTCACAAAATGCTTTGGACCCTTGTAGTAGGCTCATTTAGGATAAAAAATATGAAACTGCAAAAGCCCAGCTAGACATATATTTAATATCCACAGCTGCTAACCAGTTCTCAGTAATCTAGATGAAAAAAACCCATAGTGTGCACATTGTGTTGCCCCACTCATTATTTGGTCTTGTTGCATTGCATTATTTCAATAATAAAACCATTACTAAAATTCAAATGAGGAAACACTAATCTCTACCCTAGGAGTTCCTAATGCTTAAATCTTTCCAACTGAACTCACTTCAATCATTTGAAAATACCCTGGAATACACATTCAAATATTTTCTTTATATGTGAGGCACTGGGAGCATTTTGGACAATGTTACTGCAGAAGTGAACACATAAATGACATTGTGAAATTTTAAACATTTTAGAAGATAGCTATTTGAATGAAACGGCAAATATAGGAGATTTGGAGGGTATCAACTTGAAATTCAATTCAATTAATTCAAAGCCATGAGACTTCTGCAGACTTTTGCACATGACAGTTGATTAGAAACTACCTCTCCTGTACCAGATATGGTCCAAACTCATCTTGTGGCAATAAAGTTCTTAGAAGTGATGCAGTTTCCAGGTTTTCAAAATCTTTCAGCATAAAATAGAAGAATAATCTGTAGAGGAAAAGAGAGAGAGGGAATCATGTCATTCTGATCTGTCCACCATGCTGTCAAGCAGGTTACAGCAATTTTTCCTCCTGTGCTACAGTCACACACAAAGACAGATATTTTAAATTCCAGTCAGTGAATGATGAACATATTTCACATATATATATATATATATATATTCTCTCCATGTATAGCAACTATTCTTTAATGGAATTCTTTTTGGATTTTTTAAATGAAATATAATAAATAGAAGAATAAAGTCTTAATAATTCAGCTAATATAAAAGTGCTGAAAATTCTACTTAAGAAATCTTTATATTGATTTCTATGGAAACATTCCTGAAAGTGGTACTTTTTTTTTTTTTAGAGATGGTCCCATCCCATAGAAATTTTTATAGAAAACTATATTGGAATGAGAGTATCCATCACATAGTTTAATTAAATTGATGAGTTTATTTAATCAAAAGATTTTCCAACTAAGCAAATATTACTGCAATGCCATTACCCCTACATTTAGTTAAATATTTGGTTACTGTATAACATGGCTCATTATATGCTTTAGCAATATTGTATAATATGCATAATAATGCTAGACTATAGCCTTGGGGCACTGCATTAAGTACTAAAATTTCAATGCTCCTTAGACAAAGAGGAACATGAGATGATGTAGTGTTTCTGCATCTCAGCTTCAACTTGGAAGCTCAAGAATAATTAGTAAGGGACTTGGAGGAACATACGGGAAATAAACAAGTAGCCACTTAGTAAATAACAAAGCCCACATGATGTACTTTAGGTTACGGTTTACCTCCAGTCTTCCCAGAGTACAATTAAATAATCTTAGAGGAATGATACTGGAAGGCATTGCAAAAACATTTTTGTACAAATCAAAGAAATTTAAGACAAATGTACAAAAAATATCCTCACACCTTCAGATATTTTTTCTGCAAATCCATCTACTAGCAGATGTTACGTATGATACACAATAAAGGTACAATACTTCCAATACTTTAAATTTCTCCTAGGTTTTCAAAGTATTTTACTTTGAAGAGTAGAAAGCAAGGATTAAAACAAGAAAGCAAGCAAACAAGAAGGAAGGAGGGAAGGCAGGCAGGCAGGCAGGTGGGCGGGCAGGCAGGCAGGAGGGAAGGAGGGAAGGAGGGAAGGAAGGAAGGAAGGAAGGAAGGAAGGAAGGAAGGAAGGAAGGAAGGAAGGAAGGAAGGAAGGAAGGAAGGAAGGAAGGAAGGAAGGAAGGAAGGAAGGAAGGAAGGAAGGAAGGAAGGAAGGAAGGAAGGAAGGAAGGAAGGAAGGAAGGAAGGAAGGAAGGAAGGAAGGAAGGAAGGAAGGAAGGAAGGAAGGAAGGAAGGAAGGAAGGGAGGAAAAGCCAGATTCTCACCTGGGATGGGCAACTCTGAATGTATGAGCAGACTAGGGAAATGAGCTGCTGCAAAGAAATACTACAAAAAGGGAACTGGGAGCAAGTTGAATACAAGGCAGCAGTGCCCTGGCAGCCCGGAGGGGCAGCCGAGTTCTTGGGGGCCATCAAGCACAGCATGGCCAGCTGGGCAAGGGAGGGGATTGTCCTGCTCTGCTCTACAGTGGGGTGGCCTCACCTTGGATCTTGGGGGCAGTTTTTGGTGACACAATATAAAAAGGTTCTAAAGTTATTAGAAAGTAGCCAAATGAGAGTGATGAGGTTGAGGAAGGACCTGGAGTGGATGCCATATGAGGAGCAGCTGAGGTGATTTGATGTGTTCATCTGGGGGAGACTGAGGGGAGACTTCATCATGGTCTGCAACTTCCTTGTGAGGGGACGGGGAGGGGCAGACACTGACCTCTGTTCTGTAGTGACCAGTGACAGGGCATGAGGATTGGCCTGAAACGGAGCCAGGGGAGGTTTCAGCTGAATAGAAAAAAAAGATTTTTCATCCAGAGGGTTTCTGGGCACTGAAACAGGCTCCCCAGAGAAGTGTTCACGGTACCAGTCTGGTAGAAATCAAAAGTGTTTGAACAATGCTCTCAGGCCCATAGTGTGACTGTTGTAGGTATTCTTTGCAGGGCCATGGGTTGGACTTCATGATCTTGATGGGCCCCTTCCCGCACAGGATATTCCATTAAACCTACATCTGGCTAAATGATTATTACTCTCAGCAGACACTCTATGTGGGTCTCATGGAGCAGAGATCTTTGTGTAACTTTCAGTAAAAGATATTAAAGTGAAGGCAACACAGGTTGAGCTCCAATGAGTGGATAATGTAATTTTTGTTTGAAAGCTTTAACTGTGATTTTTCTGACTGGTGCACAGCTCTGAAAAATCAGAAACAAAATATAAGAATAAATTAATGTATGTTAATCTCAGTTCTCTAGCCATAGACACTAATAAAATTTTAAAGCTTTTCCAGATGGCCAATGCATTCAAAGCAGCTGTCGCAATGTCCTACAGTGTTTATACAGGGAGCTTTTGACCACCACAGGAAAAATCACTGAGGGTCAGCTTCTTATCACTGATGTATGGTTCTAGAAAGGTCTTCATAATTAGTAGGTTTGCTACAATTTAAACAAATATATCTTTTCATTCATGACATTTATATAAATACTGATTCCACATTTCTTCCAAGTAACACAATGAGCTGGCTATTCATGCCTATAAAGCATTCAAGATAATGCAGTTTAATTCAAAAGAGCTCTGCTTTAGTATAGTCCAAATACACTGCAGTCCTGCTGATGATTGCTTTTGTTATTGATCCATTTCTCAATTTACCAAATATCTAAATTTTTTCCCTCATGTGTACAACATTCATAAAGAAATACCAAATATAATATAAAAAATAAAAGCACTTAGAACATGCTAACAGTGATATGTCTTGGAATGAATCTGCACTTGTATGTTCAGAACTACAAAAGAGGAAACAAGAATGAGAGTCACAGGAAAAGCAAAATAAATAATATTTTTTTTCACTCAGTGGATTGTTTAAAACTCTTAAAAGTTCTGCGTTAATAAAGAAGTATTTGATGTTTAAGAAAGCTATATTTCCTAATGTTTTCCTCTATTTTTTAAATTTTCTTTTTTTTCTTCTTAGAGTTAAAAAGTGTCCAAAATACATAAAATCAAATAGATTAGATAAATTGAAATTAACTTCTTATTTTTCTTAAGTACTACTAGCTCAGAAAATAATATAAAACCTCAGTATAGTGAAAAGCAAAGTAAAATATAAAAGAAGTAGAAATGGCAGCATAAATGACAGTATAACATGGTTATTAAAATTGCTAACATACTTGTTCAGGAGCAAAAAATTATCTGGTCTAACATGAATAGGCAAAGCAGTCGAAATTAAGGTTAATAGAAAAGTGCATGAGTGTGGGTTCAGTCCTGGTTTTCTGAGACTGATAACTGCAAATCAGTAGTCTACAAACGTAGCAATTATTTTAAAAGCTCTGCAGTATGCGGAGTGCAATTGATTCTTATCATTCTGGATGGTGATCTTTTAATGTGTCAGAAATATAAAGACCCTGTTGTGTAGACAACCAGTTTTAGAACTTTGTTGTCAAGCTTCTTTTTACAGTTCATTGTTTTGGGAACCAAAGAGACTGCATAATAAATCTTTCATAACAGCTTGATCTGCATATTGCTTGCCATGTAAAGCAATCAAATTCTGATTTAATTTATATACCTTTAACCACATCCCAAAAGAGACAAAATTAAAAATTTCAGAGAAAATATTCTAGAGGATAATCATAATTTGCCTCTATGAAGATTTACTTAAAATAGAATATTGCAGGGTGAAGGGCACAGATAATTTGAAGTTCCACTCTTCCTCCTATGAGTGTAAATATATATATATATTTGCAACATGTGTTCTGACTGTGTTAGTAGTGTCTTCATAAAATGCAATTCATACGGTTGAAAAAGGCTTTCGAGATAAGATCACTGGCATGAATGAATATTCTTTGAATAAAGCAAGGCTATCTCCAAATGAATACGTTTATTTAATTTCTTTTATTCTCCATTATATAAATTTTCTCCCTGATGATTTTTTATGACAATTACTGGCCTCAGAAAGCCATATAATCTCTTTCCATTTAAAGGTCATAAAGCACACTCAGTGAAGACCCTGCTATTTAGTAGGTTATATCTGTTGTCAAGTGAGAATGGTGAAATCAATTTATTTGGCATCTTATCTGCATAGTGCTGTATCAGCTGTGTAGGAAGCATGAACAAATCCTAATGCTGAACCTCAGGGTATTTGTTTGAATTCTCATTCTATTGGGCAGCAGGAAATCATTACAACTACCTTCTGGAGATGCAGTTCCCTTAGAGAGGGAAGATGGCACAGCTTTTCTTTGCAAACCTTACAGTGCTAATTTCTGATTTGACCATTTTTTTTCTCAATCTTTGTGCTACCATTTGTTTTATTTCTAAAGGCAGACTTACAACCCAATATACTTATGAAAATACATTAGCTCTTCAATACAGGTTTTAGATTTATACTGAGAGACTAAATATTTTTCCTTCTAAGTGACAAATATGTACGCCATAAGACCCCACAACTATTGCACCATTGCATGCAATTTATTACACTGTTAAAAAAAAAGAAAAGCATTCTCAACTTAAGCTAAATTTGCCCTTTTTTAACACTTGTTAATTAAGAGTACAATCTCAGACTTGTAATGGAGAGACCAAATAGAATGAGATGAAGCCTGACAAACATAGTACAAAAAGGAAGAGGAAGTCAAGAACATGCCTTTGTTCAGAAACAAAGTAATTATCCATGAGACATTTTCTTTGGCTAAGCATTTTACAGGAGAAGTTGCCGAATTTACCCATCAGCTGATATTCTCCAAAGTTTCTCAAGTGTGGCATTTCAGAAGAGGTGTTTCAGGACCCAAATGTCCAGATAGATTACAGTTAGACAAGTAAAGTGTCATTTTGTACCTTCTCATGCATCACCAGTACAGAATGGGCTGTAAATCTTATTTAAGTTGCAGCTTGAGCAGCAGGTTGTAGACATGGGAAGGAACTTTTTATTTTTGCCTATTGTGAAACTGTTTTAGGAGAACACGTTAAATAAATTTTCAAGCAGTTGAACCACTCAATTTAAATTTATCTTACAGCTATTAGTAATTTTAAAACAAGGTAACTAAAGCTTAAATTTTATTAATTCTTTTCTCTTGTTTTAAACTGCAGCTGTCCAAATTTGGAGATATTTTTCATTTCCAGTTTTTGATCTGACAAAGAATCTCATTATCATAACTGAAATAATTTGCTTTTTCTCATTTAGAAATTTCACCAAAATGAAACAAACAACCAAAGGAAGAGAGAACACTCTAATAAACAGTCTTGTCTTGCTGAAAGATTTCTTGTGGATTAATTGTAAAAGTATGAAACACATCATGATGAAAGATGAAATGCTTATTTGAGAAATCTGCTGGCAAATTAGTACCTATGGCCTTCTAAAGATGTAACCACAGAGGACATTAAGAAATATTAATATAAAAGGGCTTATTATCCTAAATAGTATCATTGATAAAAAGGAGAATTCAGACTAGGTGGCATTTTTGTAGCAAAACTCATTTATGTAAGTATTACTTCCAGTTTACAACTTTTGAAAGGACTTAATGAAAGAAAGGTACTTACTTGAGCTGGTCTTCTGTTATAAACCAAAACCACTGCCTAGTCTATTTGCAGTACACTTGGCTGCTTTTACTAGTTCAATTTTTTTTTCTCTTGGGCTTTAGTCCTGAGAGATAAGTGTTACCAGTGGTTATCGATTTAATTAAGACAAAGAAATTAAAAATCTTCAAAATTCTAGACAATGTCTAAAAAATTTTTTTAAAGAATACTTTTAAGTCCTCCTAATTTGGAGCATAGATAACTATTATAAAGGTAGACATGTACCCCAATAGTACCGTGCAACTTCTTTGGTTTTGCCTAGCTTGGATAGAAGGCAATCTAGTCTAAGAATAACTCTGTTACTCTTCTGTTCCTTGTTCCCTGTCATCCACACTCCAGTTAATTCTCTCACGAACAACCAAACTTGACCTTCATGGATTGAAACCTGCACTTGAATGTCAAGTGATTTAATTCCAAGGCCTACTATAGAAGCTGGTCTGAATAGGATGGTGCAGAAGCAGTTTCTATGCACAACAGAGTAATTTCTTTTGGTAACTGAGAAACCATCTTGCTATTTGACCTTCAAGCTTGTAAAAAATTAATGACTGGGCAGAAAACAAAATCTCATATTTTTAATTGGAAAATAAAGGTAAATTAAATAAAAAGACAGATTGGTTAATGAGTTCTACCTGTCTACCTACTTCAGAACCCTCTCACAAGGCATGCAAGGTACATATTAATACCATATCCACAGAGAGGCAACATTGACCTACCTCTTCTGTTGCAGTGAATAAGTATATCAGCATTGCACAGACAATGCTGAATGTGTAAAAGAATGTTCACTGTTATTTCCATTCAAATATTTGAGTTACAAAAGAAAATACTGAAATCTAGCTGCAAACTTACCACAAAAAGATAATTCACTGTGTATACTATAAGACCAGGACTCTGGTCCTGAAAGCTGATGACCCCTCTTCAAGAATGCTGCTACAATGGTGTAAAAAATAATGCTATTGAAAAGCTGCTGTAAAGCTTTTTTACAAAATGTGGCCATTGCTTTCTAAAATCTGAGGGCAGGCCAGGGCCATAAGGGATCTATTGGTTTCTGTACACACAGCACGAATGTCTTTAATGTGAACAAGAGTTGAAGGGACCCTGATGACTGCTCAATCATTCAAGCCCATTACAGCAGCCAGTCCTTCAAGCCCTTCTTTGCACAGACCTTACCATACACAATAGTGCACATGTAAATAAGGGCTTGTGGCAGAAGGATAACGTTCACTGCACCTGTATAAATTACTTTTTTTTTTCACTTTCACCTCAGCAGCTATTTGAAAACAGAAAGCCATGCTCCTACTGGTACAATGTTTCTTCTATAATGATCCTTTAGACATATATATTACATTTAGGAGCTATCAGCAAAATGATTTTTCATTCAGAATAATTAGTTACCTAATTGGCTTTTTAAAAATGACAAGCAATTGGCTGTCATACAGTTTTGGCTTTCATGACTTACACTCCTAAAAATTATTTCTTTTTTTTTTGTTTGGTTTGGGTTTGCATTACAAATTGAAATTTTACATACTCAGAACATTAATTGCAATTACTATTATTTAAAATATTGGGGTTTGTTAAAACACCATTTAGAAGGGATTAGTAATTGAATTTTTACTCATTTCATGCTCACTAGTTTATTTTCTCCATTTTTGTTCAAAATCGCCTGTGAATACAAAGAGAACCTAAAGTTCTGTTAATATAAGTGAGAGAAAACATCAGGTTTTAATTCTTATCTTCTCCTCTAACATAAGTAAATCAATTGTAGTTAGGGTCTTAGAGGCAGTCACTTCTGTGGTAAAGTTTTTACAATCAGTTTGAATATGGAATCTATTTTCCATCTTAGTTGGCAGTTAACTTGATGGTTAAGCTTGAGATTCTGAAATTCAAGCCTCTTCTTCCACTCAGACTGGAACAATGCTTACCACTATTTAGCTCCTCTTATTGATAAAAAGTTAGACAATAAAGTTAGTAAAACTTGTCCAGTAAAAAACAAGTTTTTATCTTGTGTTCCTCCTGCCTTTCCCAGCTGTCATCACAATTTTGTCTGCTGTCATTTCTGTCATGTGCAGCATTAAAAAATGTTAAATACATAACTTTAAACTAAAAACATTTGTGAGAGTTCTATAAAAAGAGATGTTTGGCTTGATACTTCAATTTTTTAAGGAACATTTTATTCTGAATCTTCAAACTTTTCATTGATTCTGAGAAACAGAACTCAACTTATCGCCTGTGCTCTTTTCACTCTTTAATGTAAAAATGATGTAACTAAATTAATTTGAAAAACACAGGGAATTGGGAGAGTAAAGAAAACATAGGAAGAGGCAATTGACATAATATAAAGAGAGCATTCATTCCAGCAATTGCATAGTCAAATATGATTAAAAAAATATTTACTTTTAAAATATAAAGTTATAAAATTCTTTAAAAGTATAAAATTCTTCCTGAGAGAAAGTTCAAGAGAGAGAGATTTGAATTGAGTGACAGAAATTTTCATGTGACAAAATAACTTTGGTTTAACAGATTCGTATTTCTTCCAGTAAAATGCTTTTTTCTCCTTGTGATGGTTCAAAATTCTGTTGCAGCATGTTGAATGACAAGCCCACTTTTTCCCATTTTTCAAGCTAGTGTTACTGTTTTACTGGTTAGCTAGCATTCTGTTTTCAGGAAGATGGTCTGTTTTTTGTCTTCTTTAAGAAATGGCATCTTGATGAAGAAAGTGACAGGCTATTGAATAAAAATGCATGTGTTATTCCCAAGGGAAAAAGAACTAAACAGGGCAAAAACTGTCTGAAGGAAAAAACCCACACTTAAATTTATGAATCTCTCATAAATTTAAATGTCAGGAGCAATTCACAACATTAGTTCAAATATCCATGATTCTAAAAAAATATCAGCTCATATTGAAAAATTACCTACTTTTCTTGGGAAGGGTTCTCTATAGGTCTAATGTTATACCAAATATTTTTGTCACCAGAGGTTTCCAAAATGATTAGAATTTTTTAATTTCTGGTATTAATTTATAATTCTGATATTATTTCATCCCTAACAACAGAATTTACCAAAAGATGAATATCATGATGTGACACCATATGTTACAAGAATGAGTCTGCATTTGACACTGGCATTTTGTTTGTATCCAGAATCTACTGCAGCATTTAAACAGTGGTTTTCTAGTCTGAGGTTACATTTTCAGAAGTTTAACAAGGACATCTTTTAGGACGCAAAATATTTCCTGATGTAGCCCAGTGACCAGCACGGGATGTTTTTGCTCAGTCTGATGAATTCCATAGTGACAGGTCTTTTCTTCTTCTTACTTAACCTTTATGACATACCTCAAAACATCTCGGGCTTTTTGGGGCCTGCATTTTTTGTGTAGAAATGTTTAATCTCAAAGCATAGCATGTAATTTCTGAACAAAGCATCATCTTAAAAAGCCTTTATTTTGAATAAAGCAAAAAACTGTTGAATAGATATGTAATTGGACATATTTCATTCTGGAACAATTAAACACTTGACTTCAATCTTACTTAAGGAATAGTTCCGTTTATAAGTCTCAGATTTAAATTTTCCCAACTTGCTTCTCTTTTTGAAAATAAAGGTGGAAAAGGATTGGATCATATACCATATCTGGGGTCAACTAATCTCAGTACAAGTTACTCTAAATTCTTGTTTTGAATGTGACTGTATGTTGCCAACCTAAACTCCCTAATTTTCAGACAGAAAATATTTGAACAGAAACATTATATAATATACTTTCTCCATCTATTTTTTTTTCCTGCAACCCATTTGCTAGAACAGTCACAAAAACTGAAGACAAAAGACACATGATCACATACTAGGTAGATTTTATTTTCTATTCACATGAATATTCATAACAGAAATGTAAAGTCTTTGGCCAACCTTAATCGATTTTCTTTCTCGTAGTTCAATATCCTTTTTCTGGTACTAGAAGAAACCAGAAAACAAAAAAGAACAGGTCAAAAGAAAAAAAAAATTAAAAGGGGCAACCCAAAATCTCTTCAACCTTTAAATGCTGCTTTTCTTATACAGGCAATGCATGGGAAAATTAGGGTCTGTGCAGGATGGGAGGAAAGAGAAGACTAAAATAGAAAAAGCCATGATAAAAAGAGTTTGCTACAATGAAATTTTTTTGAAAAGGACATGTATAAACCAAATTATTATTTTCCTTTTACTACTCACTCTCTTTGTTTAGTATAAGAACTGCTAATAAATGAATACCAAGTACTACACACAAAGACATCTTAGTCAGATTCCAAAATTTTACTCAGAGCCACAAATTTAGCATTGCTTATGGCCCTCAGAAATAAAAACTTATGGTCGTACTTCTTAGAAAAAGAACACCGTGATAGATAAATTGCCTTGCCTTACGTACAGTATTGTCCTAGGGTGACTTTATGATGCTTTTATCCCCAGTCATCTGCTCTGCTTATGCTGGATAATAAGTTCTGCACCTTTAAGACTGGTTCCGAGAGTGAAGGGAGGAAAGAAGAAGTGGGGAGTTTGTTTTCAGAAACTGCGCTCACTCCCCCACATTGCTGCTCCTGGACAGTGTTGTCTGCAGCAGGGACAGCAGGACAGAGCTCTCCTTTGCTTTTGGTTAGTTTGTAGCTAGCTGAGGTAGAGAAGCTCCCCAGACTGTGGCTTTTCTTTTTCTTGGGATGGACCAGCCCTTCTCTGGACTGAAACCCCAGAAAACACCAGGAGCTCACATCTGTGGCCCACCAGGGCCCGGGATGTGGGATTTTCCAGCACAGGAGGGACTGATAAGAGACTGAGTGAGCCAAGCTAGAGCCTGTGAACAGGGCTTTCTGAATTTTCCATTTCTTCAGAACAGTGGAAGGTTTTATTGTTTAATATTATTTGGTTTTTATGCTTGTGAATACCTTGCTTGTTAAATAAATAATTTGTTCCACTTTTCTCCAAGGAAATCTTTTCCCAAACCAATGGGGGGAGGAGCCACTTGAATGTGCTTTCTAGGGGGACCCCTTTGGAATTTTCCTCCCAAATTTGATCTAAACAAGAACAGAGAAGAAAGAAGATAGATTGCTACTATGGGTGTTGAAATCAATTTTTTTAGGAACAGAATCCAAGAAAGAAAAGTTAACCGAATATTCTTTTCTTTTGAATAGAGACTCAGATTTCTGGAGCACAAATGTCTGAAAATTATTGTGATGCTAGTTCAGCTTTTATCCACAAAGCATGCTGTTAATCCTATGAAACACTTAATTATTAATGTGGGAAATTAAAAGAAAAATATTTCCAATTAAAAACAGGTTACTAGAGATACCTCGTTGAACAGCTTCTTGCTAACCAAACGTAGCAGGATTACCAAGTCCAACAATAAGCCTTTTTTTAAAATATCTCCGTACTTCAGATAGATTATAGGCTTTAATTCCTATTGGGCATAACATCCTAAAGTAAATTGCAGATTGCAAAAATCATGCAAATGATTTAGAATAAATCTGTGTTTTGTGGGTTTCCATCTTCTTGGCTATAAGTTGTAAATTTTGCATTGCTACAGCAAAATTAGATTATATCCCATTGGAACTCACTGGTGATTCTTCTCTTGGAGAAATTTACATTTTCTTTTCAATATAATATGGAAAGATGAAAATAACATTTTGAAAGATACTGTATATGAGCAACATACTACAATAATCACTGATTCACTGTGTATTAAAACAAAAACAGTGAGAAACCTCAAAATGCTGATATTTACTTGACTATCTCAACACCTATCACTATTCTCAATTCAATTTAGAAGTAGTTAATAATGCACTAGAAGGCCTCTGAACTCATTAAGTGTACGAGCAGAACTCTCCAAGAGGAAGTAACTTAAAATATTTACCTCAATTCAGAATTTACAGTTGAGGAATTACACCTCTGTACTAAAAAAGCAAGGAAAAAAAAAAAAAAGGTGGTTCCAATTTTAAAATAAGTTCTACAAGTTAATGGAAACTTTATAAGGTATACAATTACTTTATCTTTCCTCATAACTGGAAGAGAAAGTTTAATTTTCACCCCTCGATATACATTTATATTTAGATAATATTTCTTTAGATAGTAAATACTAAAGGAGCATAATTTAAGAATGTGCAAGATAGATGTAAAATAAGGCAGTCATTAAAAAGTGTTTATGATTAAAGTAGTTAAAATAAGTTTGAAGAAAGTCATCTTTATTAGTGCTGCATATTTGTATTTTAACCTGTTTTCATGATAGGTTCCAATACTTGCTTATACTATCACAAAAATATCCCATATCTCAAAACCAACCTCTCCCCAAAAAATCCAACTGAGACCACTTCATTTCCAGCCTTAATCTAGACATAGAAAGATTATATATTCCACCAATATAGGGTAAAAAAAAAAGTCATGTCAGGTTAACTATAATCCACTAATCAAATTATTTTATCTAATTATTTAAATAAAAAAAAACTATGAAAGACAATGTTTTCAACAAGAACATTCAAATAAGGAAAACCAAAGCTGGCAGAATATTTTGTCATCCCCCATGTATTAAAAATAAAATAACGAAACAAGCAAAAAAAATCATAAAGTCAAGTGGGAAAGATAGCCTAGAGAAAGCAGTGTTTCTTGAAAATGCATTCAATATTTCATTCATTAATTCTTTCATTTGTACAAAGGGAATTGAGTACATATGGAATAAGTGAGTATGAAACATGCAACTAGGTCTATTAAACTGAATGGAGAGGAAATTTTGTCCAACCACCTCTTTTGTATTCAGGACAGGGCTAATTTTGGGGTTTATGCATGCAGATAATAGGATTCTAGGTCACTTCTTCCATGTGTTTTTGGAATATGTTTTTAAAACCAAAAACCAGAACAATAAATACACATCAATTTATGTTAACCTTGTGTAAGTAGATTGTTAATCTCAGGGGAAAGAAAAGGGTAAGTTCAGAAATACTCATATAGAGATGGTTTCCTAAAGTGTCTTGGGTTTTGTAAAAAACATGCTATTTTATTCCATCTATTGAAACTGGGTGGAGCAGAATTGCTTATCTTTGCCCAAATGGGTCAGTGTCACTTATCAGATGGTGGAGTGCTACTTATCTCTCTTCATTGTTTCACTACACCCATGGGAATGTCTTCTGCTAATGGACCGTTAAAAGCTCACCAATGACATTACACATTACACTGCACTATTGTAAGCTGCTCCACACAGGGAGGAGGAGCCAAACCATCTTAACCTAGATAAAAAGGAGCCACAGTCCCACTAGGTATCCAGTTTTCCACTGCATCCCTGGAGGAAGACCAGACCCATCTCACCATTACTGGACCCTTTTTCTTCAATGGGACCATCTCTACTCCAACAGAACCACGTCTGCCACTCCAGGAGGGCTTACTTTGGACTGCTTCCAACACCCTGACCAACAGGGTGTCAGATTGTATTTCTGACTCTGTCAGGGTTTTTCTAGGATTTCTTGTTTGTTTGTTTGCTTGCTTATTCTTCTGTACTACAACATTTGTATTTTTATATCCCTAGTAAAGAACTGCTATACCTATTCCCAAAATCTTTGCCTGACAGCCTTTTAATTGCAAATTTATAATAATTTGGAAAAGGGGGGGAGTGGCTTACATTTTAAGGGAGACTCCAACCTTCCCTGGCAGATACCTGTCTATCTAAACCAAGACAGATTTAAGGCATGCTCAAAGCCAATGAATTAGAAATAAAAGTAATAAACCTGGCACTGGGTTTTAGAGTTCCTGCATCACAGCTCAGTGCAGTGCTGAAACAGTACTGTGCTTCTTACACCAGCTTTAAATTTTGACAGGCAGTAACCCATTCTGAGCCAAATTGGTTTGGGGTTTTTTTGTTGGTTTGGTTTTTTGGTTTGTTTTTGTTTTGTTTTGTTTGGTTTGGTTTTTTTTCTTGTTGTTGTTGTTAGTTTGGGTTTTCTGGTTTGGTTTGGTTTGGTTTTTTGTTAGTCTCTCTGTTAAGTCCCCATGTGAATAAAAAAATTGTTGTGTCTGGAAGCCACCTGTTCCAAAGTGCTTCTTCAGGAAGCAAACTGATATATCTATGAATAAAACATATATTCTGAACGACAGTGGCTTTCAGTAAGAGATTTTCCACAGTATTTTGCATCCCAGCTTCAAGAAAAAAAGGTAAATTGTATTTACCTAGAACAAAAAAATTAAAAGAAGAATCAGACGAATCATAGTGTGGTTCTGGAAAAATGTCCAGAATACATCTAGGTTAATCTGTAGTTTTATGGGTGAACAGCATGATGACAGTTTGGGTGCAATAGGGTTATAGGAAATGGAATTATATCTCGTTGGTGACCAGTCACCAGTGGGGTTTCACAGGGCTCCGCCCTCAGGACTGTGCTTTTCAACATCTTCAAAAATGACTTGGATGCAGGGCTCACTAATAAAAGTTGTATAGTAGATAGATAGCAGGTATATAACAACACTAAATTGGAAGGAGCTGTTGACACCATTGCAGGCAAAGGGGCCCTGCAGGGAGATCTCAAAAATTAAGAGGACTGGACTATCACCAACTTATAGGGTTTAACAAAGACGAGTGCAGGATTCTGCACCTGGGACAGGGCAGCCCTGAAAGTGTGCACAGAGTGGGGAATGAGAGCCTGGAGTGCAGTGCTGTGGAAAGAGACCTGGCTGTCCTGGTCCCTTGCAAGTTGAATCTGTGTCAGCAGTGCCCTGGCAGCCAGAAGGGCCAACCCTGTCCTGGGGACATCAGGCTTGTCCTGCTCTGCTCAAGGATGGGATGGCCTCACCTTGAGTCCTGGGGCCAGTTTTGGGGGACACAATATAAGACTGTAAAGCTAATAGAGAGCATCTAGAGGAAGGCAATGAAGACTGAGGGGTCTGGGGGAGAAGCCGTCAAAAAATAGGCTGAGGTCACTTAGTCTGTTCAGCCTGGAGGAGGCTGAGGGGAGACCTCATTGCAATCTGCAACTTCCTTGTGAGGGAAAGAGAAGGGGCAGGCACTGATCTCTTCTCTGTCATGACCAGCCACAGGACCTGAGGGAATGTCTTGAACTTTTTTCAGGGGAGGTTTTGGCTCATTATTAGAAAAGGTTCTCCATCTATAAGGTGGTTGGGCACTGGAACAGCTCCCCTGGGCAGTGGTCACAGCACCAGCCTGACAGAGTTCAAGAAGTGTTTGCACAATATACCCAGGCCCATGGTGTGATACTTAGGATGTTCTGTGCAGGATAAGGAATTGGACTTTGAGGATCCTTCTGCGTCCCTTCCAACTCAGGTTATTCTATGATTCTAACAACTCCAAAGCAAAGTTAATTTGATGTAGCTACATGACTACAGTTTATAAATTTCTTGCTTTTATGATGTCATTAAGTTAGCTTTGGCTCTTGTTCATGACAGTACTTTAAGAAAGCTAATGAAATAGTTAACTGAAAGAACAGGGAAGATCAGTCTTTTTCACTTAGTATACAATACCTTGTTATGTGGATCGTCAAGATTGCATGTTAAAACTTTTCAATATTAACTGCCAAGTGTTACTTTTCTGTCAGAATTTCGATCATGAGCCTCTGTTAAGTAAAAATCTGTCCCATAGAGACTACTTAACTATACTGGTCGTATACATGTTTTAATTAATTTATATTACTGTCTTTCACTGCAAGACTGCTCTTTGTGATAGCTTTTCCTTGCACTAACTTAGAAACTTTGTATTTTAATTGTATATAAAATTGCTTTGGTACAAAACACATGATTTTATTTTCCATTGTTTTGGTTTAATTTTAGGATTTTAACTTCCACAGATTGCACTTTAATGTCTTTCTCCGGAGTTCAGTAGAAATAACAGCAAGAAGAAATATTTAAATAGCACTTTCTGTAACAGAATTATTTTCAATCAATTAATTATATGTTGGGGTTTTTTTCTAGGCAAAGTTGTTTGTTTTTTTTTTTTTTTTTAATCTGATCCTTGACCCTTTCCAATGACCTTGATATTCTCTTCATGCTCACACAGCTGATTATAAAACCATATATAAGATAGTTCTAGTAATGCTTTTCAATATATTTATCTGTGAGAGAAGTAAGAAAAATGTTGTTAAATTTCACTGAAGTCTATGCAGTTGACATCTTTATGTTCTTTAGTTGCACAAATATTTGGAAAAAGGAATTGGATCACTTCTTTCTAAGCCTATCTTTCTTACTGTTTTTGGTTGAACCCATTGTGTTTGAGCACATATATGTTAAAAACATTCAAGTACTGGTTCCCTGATTTAAGATGCTACGGGTTTTTCTGGTCCTTGCAAATACACCAATTCTAATATCGTTTCTAGTGTCTGTGATTTTTTTCCTACAATGCTTAGACTTAAACTAGAATTAAAGAATGAACAAAGCAGCACAAACGAAAACTCCAGTCCTAGTGATCTTTCACTTGTTCACAGTAATTTTTAGTAGCTCAAGGATGAGCAGTTGAATGATAAATTAGCTGAGATCATGTACAAATCACTAATAAAATTAATACAGAGCCTCTTCCAAAACAAATAGCTCGAGACATCTGTACTACTAATCTTTCTTCAGAGTACAGACAAGACTTAACTATGTAATAATATCCTCTGAACTTTTCTGGTCTTTTAAAAATGGAATTGTGATTCAGATCCAACAGAATAACCTCCACTTGTCTACAAAAATTTTTCTTTAGAACTGATAATCCTCCCCTAGGATTATTTCACCTTCTGGGAATACCTAAAAACAGTGGTGTGTGCTTAAAACTTCCCCTGAGGTTCCCTGGCCAGAGTAGAGCAAGGCAAAGCGTTACCTACCCACTTCTTAAAGATGAAAAAGTAGTGGGAAAGAAAAAAAGTTTTCAAAATACACTGGTTTAGGTGCTCCCTGCTCCCTCTTATTTCCACAGGGACTAGGGAGATTACTGCCACTGTATTTTCTTATTCTGTAGTGCATCAGTAGAAAAATAGCTGGCAAAGCTTTTCCTTTGGTAGGGAGCATAGCGACCAGATCAAGATTAAAACTGCTGTCCTGGGGTGATTTTATGATGATCCTCTATTCCCTGACCGTCTGCTCTATGCCCAGAAATGGTTGCTGTAGCTTTAAGGTGGGCCCAGGGCAGGGGGGAGCTTGGGGCTCTTGTGTTGTTGCCTTTTTTTGAAGCCAGGTGTTGGTGATGCTGGGAGGACTGGGCTCTCTTCATTTGCTTGGATAGCTTGTTTTTTGTTAGCTAAGGCAAAAAGTCTTTTCTTCCCTTCCATGGCTTTGGAGACTGTAGCAGGCCTTTGGTTTTTCTTGAACTGCTCAGTTTGGTTTGGACCAAGATGAGAGAGGACAATCAATGGGGGAAGAATCAGCAGTGGACCAGCAGGGAGCCCAGGGGCTGCTCTGTCCCAGCCCCAGACCTTGGAGGAGCTGAAACCACAACAAAAAGGACACCAAATCCAACAGCCTCATCTGTTGTGAAGAAGAGGCCAACATCAGACATTCACCAGGTTCCCATGTGGTTTTCCCAAAGCTGCTGCATGAACCATTTAGTTTTTCCTTCCTTGGCGCAAAAGTTGGCACC
Organism: Chamaea fasciata; assembly: GCF_029207755.1. NCBI lineage: Eukaryota > Metazoa > Chordata > Aves > Passeriformes > Sylviidae > Chamaea > Chamaea fasciata. The sequence continues at coordinate 67,057,064 of NW_027094089.1, forward strand.
ATTTTTTTTTTTCTCCTCCCCACGATCTGGCAGCCATTGTGGTTCTTTTTTCCTTTTTCTTTTCTCTTTTTCTGGCATTTTGGGGTTTTTTGCTATGGTTTGGGGTGGGGGGGTGGGGGGTGAGGTGGGGGCAAGGTCTGACAGTTTAATATCTAGCATCTATTCACCACTTTTTTCCTGTGCAGTGTTGGTACTCTGTTTGTCAATAAATGGTTGAATTTTTTCACTTTCATCCACTAATGTTAACCTCTCATTGGCAGAAAGAGATTGCTGGAACGCTTTTGTAGAGGAAATACTCATTCCAGAGTGTTTTCTCCTAAGCTTGTCTCCAAACCGAGAAACATCTCGAGAGAAGAAATATGTTATAATTCAATTCAGTTTGCCTCAGGGTCAAGAGATGATTACAAATTGTGTTTTTTTTCACTGAAGAGTTGATACTCAATACTTGGCATTATTAACCAGTTTACATGCAGATTATGCTAACTAAATATTCTGCTGCTTTTTTGCCACACAGTTTCAGATATACTGATCTCACATAGTTAGCCACTGGTACTATGAAATGAAATCTTGAAATGGAAGTCTGGATAATGCATTACATGTGTGACATGGGAAATGACGTAACTGTGGGAAAACTGCAATTCATGATCTGGACATTTTGTTCACATAGGTGCCTCAGCTAGTCATTGAATAATTCTATTAATTTAGAATCTTATATTACACCAAGTTCAGTATAACCAGTTTCTCTAACTCCAAAATGACAGCATTTGTACTCTCAGAACATCATCTTTCTGTATTAAATTCATGAAAGAGTAAAAAGTCCCTAACATATTTCTAGACCAGAAAGATAAATCCACTCCTTTTGTCAACTTTCAGTTGTGTCTGCATTTGGGTTTTAACATTTTCTATCCAGAAGCATTATTATCTAACCTCTATCCTCCTCAGTTATTTCTGTATGATTTATGTTTTTTCACTCACCTTTACAGGGCCTGGATAAGACAGATAATTTAAGTCTTTAGTACTTATTTAGCTCTTTCAAGGATCGAACTCATTTTAGGGACAGATGTTGATATTTAGAACCCCATAACCACATCCTTTCTGATTGGGAAGTGCAGGACATAATGGTTCTGGCTCCCTGAGGTAGGCATGTTAGGGGAAATCCTCTTGAGAATATGACCATCTGGCATACATTTTGATGACATTTCAGCAGCCTGGCAGGGTTTCTGAGAAAGATATCAGATGTTTTAGTAGGAAGAGACAAAATAAATATCTGTGTTACTAAGTTACTGAGTTTTCCCTGCTTCCATAAACAAGAAAAAGGTCCAGATCTTGTTCTTTTTGGAGTCAAATTAGAGGTGACATCAGTAGAAAGAATCAGTCCTAAAACAGGACAGGAATTGTTACCAATAGCTACCAAAATGTGACAAACATATAAAGAGCAAGTATCCTGAAGGGATAAGGTATCTTTAGAAGAAAATGCTAAGAGAAAACAATTCCCTGAATAGTAGGAGTTAGATTCAAAAGCCAGTTTAGGAGAGAAATAGAGATAGGATCTAAATATTTCATACTTCGCCTGAATTGATTGTACTGGTGATGAGGGACAGGAATTTGTGCCTTCTATAATATTTATTGATGAAGTCCTACTAAATGTGATTCAGTGAAGCTCCTGCAGGTTGACTTACATAAGTTTATAGCTCTATGGTTATCCAGTTCCTTCCTCCCCTAAGTGTCTGGCTATATTCAGGCTATTTAGACCACTCTTATTTCAGCAGGTAGAATAATGCAGCATCTCCACGCTGCTATTAGGCCTGAAAAAAAGTAGAGTATCATTCCAATATCTTCTGTTGCACTATAAAAATCTCTTAAGTGCTCTGTCCTAATTCCCTAAGTAACTTTCAATTCTGTACCCTACCATCTTTTAAGTACTCAGCACTAGTTTACTATTCCAATTCAGACTTGCCTTTTGCAAAATATTTGAGAGATTAAGGTTCTGGACTCTCTCACATTTCGTTTTAAGAATAATTTTTTTGCTCTTACAGTTGTGAGGAGAAAGAAAACCGTAAAATTTTCCTCTATGACAAAAATCATTGTATCAATTACTGACAGAGATTTTTGTTTTTGAAATTAATCATTAACCTTAAGATACTTCCCTTTCATTCCTCCAATAGCCACTTCTGATTCTAGGCCCAGATGTAATTTAAAACTTCTCCTTGTCACCCCTCAAGAGCCACATATACATAGCACCTGTCTCCTGCTGGATGATTACTCTCAGAAATACTTCTTTATTTCAGTGGCTGTTCCTTGGAACAGGCTGCTGCAAACTCTTGTGGCTCTTTGGATTAGAATACGTTCTTTAAAAAGGCTAACAATTTATCTTGATCACAGGCACCCAACCCAGTTCATACATTCCAGAATCAATAATGCTTTTGACTGACTTGCAACTCACTGATATGTGTGCTAAACTCAGGCTAGGGAGTGATGGAGGAAGACTTAATATTTCTTGTAGGAGAGACTGAAGAGATTTGACATCTCACAGGATGACACAAAGGTCAGCACATTGACTTTGGTTTTTTAATATCTACCTGAAAAAGGACTCTACTATTGATCTCTGTGTTTTAGGGCATACTCTATACCAATAGCCTGGAAAGAAAGGAGGAGAGAGTGTAACTGTTTTCAGCAGTAACAGTTCCAGAGGAATACCACTCTTATTTCACTCTTTGGTCAAGTAAATGCATTACATAAATTGAAATAATATAAAAAAGCCAGCATACTTCAGGTCATTACACATTTATTCAAAATGTTTTACTTTCTACCAGTTCTGTAGCCCAGTATTTACTCTAAAGAGACAGTGAACTTCACCTGCACTGTTACGCTCCAAAAGGATGGACAGGTTCCAAGAACTCTATCAAAACAGGGAACACCTGCCAAAGGATGAGTAATTTTGGGCAGCCCAGAAAGGATGAGTAATTTCGAGCAGCCCAGAAACAGTCCTTTACATCATGGGGAATTTTATCAGAAAAAATATAAGCTCCTGTGATGCCTTTTCAGGGCTACCTACAAACAGAGGCCAGACAAAATTAAGGGAATAAAAAGCAGTTATATTTATTGAAGGGCCTTCAGGTACATTTTGAGCAGGTGAAGCACCCCAGGGGCTACACCCAAAAATGCGCAAAGCGTCACGGGTTTTTTCACCCTTTTATAAGTTTGGTTCATTTGCATATTGGGGGTTAATCATCCAATTAAAGCTTCAGGTAATGAAGTCATTTACCCCAAGTTTTCTCCCTGGCAACACATTTTTGTTTACATTTCTCAGGGCCTGAGACAGTGAGGTGTCCTTAATTCCCAGGCCTAGAGAGGAATTGTTTTCCATGATCAAAAAGGGAAAGCAGTAGCTAACACTCTATATGGAGTTTCAAGTCATACACTAAAGAATTGCAGTATTACAAATATATGAAAAATAAAAAGCTAAAATCCTAAGGCATCATCTGCATAGTTTGGATCTAAATTTTAGTTGCTGATACCTATGTATATAACTAAGAAGAAAAGTTACCTGTTTCCAAATAAATCTTCTCCTATGAATCTTAATTTCTTCTTGCACTGAGAGTCTCACTACTGAGGTTGTATTTGTGGTATATTAAAGCATTTTAGGATGCAGATGGATACTTGGGGAAACCTGTCTTGTTCAAAGCTCCTAGTTACCAAACTTCCAATATGATTACATTTCTCAAGCTTGCTTCTTTTCTTTAACTGAACTTTTGTTTGGCTTCATTTAAAATATATACCCTTTTTTTTGCTATGGTTGCAGTAAAAATCACTAAACTCCGAACAATACTTTTCCGATAACCATTCCAGATGATGGAAATAATATATGAAATATTTCCTACCCATCTGAACTTGTAAAATTCTTACTTTGGGAAGAGAAAACCAGCATTATTTTCTTCACAAATGGGCTCTTTTCATTTCTGCACTCTTAGAGAAAATGGCTTTACCAGTTTATGACTTCTCCTGAAAGTGAAGTAGGAAGAAGCATAATTTTTTTTTAATGGATAGTCCTGTCAATTGTATCACTATAACACCCACAGAATTTGACACAGCTATTTAAGGTTTTCCTGACACGGTTTTACTTCTTCAGTTGTTATTTGTGTAGGTAATTCCATTGTATATAAAATATATATCTATTATTATTCTGTGCTGTTTCGGAGCTAACAAACTAAAACCTGACAGCTAAAAAATAGCAGATAATATCAGAATTTTTATTAAAGATTAGATTGATTTGCAAATATATCTTCCTTTCAAGAAATGATGACTTGTTTCTTTTTTGTGTTTTATGTAAATCTGAAATAATCAATCACCTTTAAGCAGTATGTATTTAGAGACACTTGTTGTCAAGCTGCTTTTACATTAAATCTTCATATATTGTTTTACAAATCTGACTTTCGCCATATAAGAGTCATTGTAATAATATGACTGTTTTTTAAGTGGCACTGTGGATTCTAATACAAATGTAGAACATACCAGCACAGACTAGTAATCTACCAGAATTTGGTAAACATTCTTCACTGTGTAAACTGAAGAAAATTATTTTCCTAAAGAATTTTCTTTTCAGTCTTGACAAGCATCTCTTTGCATGTTTCACCACCAAAACTGAAAAGAATTTTGCTAATAATATCTTCTTGATATTACTTTTTATTGATGCATTAACTCTGCAATAGAAACAGAGGCATCATGAGAAGCGATACTCTCCAAGCATATTTACATCATGTTGCAGCTGGCAGTGTGGAGAGAGGATAACTTTATTCTTATCCTGACATGCTAAGGAATGTTATCTTATCCTGACTGTTCAAGGAAGGATTATTTTTTTTTTTAACTCTTCAGTTACCTTTATTATTATTATTATTATTATTATTATTATTATTATTATTATTATTATTATTATTATATCAATCTTCAAAGCTAATGGGATAGTTCTGGTGGACTGGTGGTCCACTCCTATTGTCTGAAATCATGGACAAGATGTTTTTCAAATTCTGAAGTCCCCATTGCTTTACTCAAGAGGTAAGTGAAAAAACACAAAAACGTAAAAACACTGACAAGGAAACTATATCTAAGAGCTGAATATTTCTTTCAGCATCTCTGTATGGACATAATCTCTTTTTAATAGCTATTATATCTAATTAGGCAGGCATTCTTGACAGTTCGTTACAAATCTGCATGCTAATTTACCTGTTCAAAATGTTCTTAATGCCTTTATCTCATTTCATTACATAGAGAACTTGTCTCCTGGCCCAAAATCTAGTATGTTTGTATTATGAACTATGTTTCTTGAATCTTTTCCAAAAAGAGTTCAAAATAAGCCTAAGCATGTCTTGCTTCCACCGAGAAACTGAAGAACCATACAGAACTATACTATATATAGAAGTGTTCATTTACTTTTTCAAAGTCTGCTCTTTTCTAATTACAAACAGATGCCAGTCTTCACAAATTTGGTCATTATTTACAATTTAATGTTTGCGGTTCTGACCACTCTAGTTCTCCATCATTTGTTGCAAAGTAATACTTTCTTTGGCAGTAATGGAACCAGGCCAGGTCCAAAGTACAAGTGATGTGTATGAAAGGTGGCTCATACTGCTTGCTGAAGTGTTGGGAGTTGGTTGTCCTCCAACACCCTCCCTCAGTCAGGTGATTGTTTCTGTGGATTGATGGAAAGGGAATAATTACATAGGAATTGTATACAGGATGGTGTAAATCAGCTTTATTATTTTTTAATTTTTTAAAATTAATTAATTTATTTCTCATCCAGAGTAGAAGGTTCTCATTTGAGGACCAGGTGTGTTACTCTTGAGGGAGGGCAACTGACATTCCTCTTAATAAACCCCTCAGGGTGTACTAGAGTAAAATGACACTGAATGAGTGGTATACTCAAGGTCCCCAGACCTTCTGCACTCTCCTAACATCAGCCCACTGTTTGGTTGGTGTTACTGGAAACTCTCAGTTGTCTCCCAGATATTACTAGGTCCTGGGCTACTTATAAATGAGTGAAGACAAATCCATTCTGGTTTTGGGGGCTAGGATCTGACTTTATTCATTTAGGTGAGTGTTTGGTGTGAATTTTCAGTGTGTTAGGCAAAAAAACCTCAGAAGCTGAAGATGATCATTTCTATAGGAGAGTTACCTTGACCCTCCCATAACTGTGTATGCATTAACTAAAAACATACCACCTTTTGCACACCCTTTAGTATATGACCAATTGTGAGGCTTTTAAGTATATGGCATTTTCTCCTCTCCATAGGATCCAAGATTCCTGACCACTATTCTGCCTTCTGGGTTAGGATCATGGCTCTTGGTTATCACCTGCAGTTGGGAATACTCCTGGTCCCCAACACCCCTTGCTTCTGCTTCACTCAACAAGATCTAATCTCCCTCAGTAGGAGATACCCTTTAAATCGATTCAATTTTTTTCTCATTTCTGTTGTACTTCACCTCTTTATGAACTAGGACTTCACCTCTGCAAGGGGCTATGTGTGTTGTAGTTTGCTGAACTCCGCCCTGAACATACTTAAAGTTTCTGTTTTAATGAAGGGGCAGTTTTACTTCATTATCATTTTCCAAGTAATATATTTTGTTTCTCTAATTTCTCAGGAGGGAACAGGGACTTGATATTCGAAATCTTCCAAGAGCTTCTGGTATCCTTAGTACATGATTCCCATTCTCTAGTTGCTTGTTCCTTCCTGAGGGTTTCCTGATTTCCAGTGACTCTTGTAGGGTCAGTTAAGGTAACTTACTCGTTTCCCTTTCTCTTCTGGTTGCCTCATGTTCTGCAGCCGCCTGGGAGAGTTCTTTCCCCAATTGTTTCTGCAAAGATTTTACTAAATCCTGCAAAGATTACATATTTTTATTCTTCTTTTTCCAATAAGCTAATCATTCTGCCTGCTTGGTTACTAGAGATGTACCCAGAATGGCACAGACAACTGCCTTTTCTTTTACACATTTTAGTTTTTCTTTGTCTCTTAGAACGGCATTTCAATTTGTCATAACTTTTGAGTCATGCCAATTATGTTCCCAAATCATACTCAGAAGGATAAGCTTTTTATTTTTTTTAATCTTATCAATAAGGGACTGTCCCCATTGGATTGCCCTGGGTGATCATATTTTTAAATTCAGCCATTTTAGCTCTCTGGGCGCTAGTGTTCTTCTTCCCCCTTTACTCTGAGAACAGGCAAATGTCCCTCCAGGAGGACATCCTGTGCAAGTTTGGGCAATATTAGTTAGTCCGTAACACAAATGGATCCACAATGTCAGTAAAATGTTATAATCTGCCTCTGAGGCAAGGATGAAGTTTAACTCCTGGGCTTAAGTAGTTTAGCATAAGGTGCAAGATGCATAATTAGGATCATAGATTTTAAAAACCATATGACTTTGCTTTGAACCAAAAGAAATCATCAAAATGCCACCTAATTGACAATCTCATAATATGGAAATAAAAATGGATTGGATGAAGATTTAATGAAGATTTTCTTCTGTTAAAATATATTATAATATAATTCTAATCTAATCTAACAAAATAAATATATTAGAGTGTTGTGATATGATATGATATATGATACAATAATAATGTAATATAAATACAATAAAACATAGTAGGGGTAAATTTTTTGAGTCTGAAATCATGAATAATCTATTTTCTAATTCGTATAATTACATGAGTGATAGGCTTACACAAAAAAGAGCCAGCAGTAATCACAGATTACTTAGTTTTAGAATATCTACTTGTAATTGTGATAGATATAAAAAGGTGAAAACCCAGAAGTATATTTTTTTATGTTCTGTTTTTCTGTCTCCTTTACCAAAAAAAAATTAATTGTGTTAAATATTTCATATACTATATTTGTATGCATTTTAAGGCTTTTTTAAAATTGAATATCACAACTTTTACTTAGGGGAACAAATGCATGTACAGGGAACTTTTGACTTATTATGATATATATTGTTCTAAATATTTTATTGAAGATGAGTACTCATGATGGAGAAATAAAATATTTCTCACAGAACAGGAGAGATTAAGTTGACCAAGAGATGTCAAAAGAAGATATCTTTCATGAAAAGTCAATGGGGTTGAAAGTAAATGTGAATTGTAAACTAACATCAATGAGATTTTCAGATGTCTTCTAGAAAGTTATCATGTTTAGAGTCCAAATATCAATATTAAGGATTTATTTTAAAAGATACTTTTCAGAGCTATTCAGCCCATAATCTGGACAGCTTTGACTAAGAATTTACCACTCATTTTAATGACAAACAGGTGTTCCCTAACATAGTAGGGAGGATTTGATCACTTGTTGATCAGAAAAATACATTTTAATACTTTACGAGCATTCTGTTGACCAGTTGCACATTTTAAAATGCCTCAGTTTTAATCATCCTATGTACTATCATTTTCCTTTTAAAGAAAGAAAATCAGCCCTTCCTACTGATCATAGAAATAAATATACAATAGAATCAAAAAATCATCTAGGTTGGGAACAATGTCTAAGGTAATTGAGTTATTCCTAACCTAACAGCGCCAAGTCCACCACTAAACCATGTTCCTACGCTCCACTTTTACACATCTTTTAAGTACTCAGTCTCCTCTTCTAATTGCAGTTCAGCAGAACAAGGGGGCCTCCTTACATGTAATTCCCTGCAAGTTCTTGTTTACACGGGATTTCTGCTGCAGAATAAGAGAAAACTGGTTTCATAAATAACTCAATACTGTTATTTACTGTTATTCACTGTTATTCAACAGTGTTGAACTACCTCAACACTGCCACTCACTCTCTGCACACAGTTACTTAAAGTTTCAACTTTCTTAAAGTTCTGACATCTTATGTCAGAGGCAAAAGCCACATTTACAGGGAAACATGCACTAGCAAAAATCACATTTGTTGAAAAGCAAGTTCTTTTCTCCTTTTACAAAAATTAATTTTCCCATTTCTTTGTAGCATCTGAGTAATAATTTGTCTTAATTAGCATTGAAACAGTACTTTTTGAAGTTTCAATGTGTAAAATTTCAATGCTCTTTTATACCTAAGCAATACAAATCTTCCTGATTGATATCACTTAGTGTAAAATATTTTTCTGACATTTTACAAATACTTTAAATTTGGTCTGCTTTTTAGAAGGAAATGCGTCTTACTAGATAGCATATGTTTTGCATATTTTTTCAGAATACAAAGAGACTCAGAACCTATTCTATACAGCCATTGACCTGATTGGGATAAGAAAATGACAGTAATGAAAGCTAGAACATTTCTTTGAAATGCATTCAAACTAACAAGAAGAAAGCATAAAAACTTCAAGAGAACTGAGTGAGTTCAGGTCACAAATATTATCCAGTTGAAAAGTAGCACTACAGTCTCAAAAAAGTGGGTGCAATTGGACGTGATTTCTTTTATGTGGATGAAATTCATGGAATACACATATGCTTATGCCTGGTCATACCTCTCCCAACCTCTTCCCAAAACCCCAAATGCCCCTCGAGGCACATTTTTAATTTTTAGCCAATGACATGATATTACACTAATATTTAACTGTGACATTTTAGCTCCCTGCTAATTAGGACAGCTAAAAATTTGCTTGGTTACAGGAAGAAGAAATAATAAAAAAAAAAAATCAGAACACACAACATCTAATCCATTAGAGAGATGATACACAATCTTTTTTTTTTTTTTTTTTCTTTCTTCTCCTCAGGCTCCATGCATGTAGAGAGCACTTCAGAGGGGGTTTTCTCTGTGTTGACAGTGCCATCTAACAAGTCACATTTCCTCTGTTGAGAATGCTCATTCTCTTTCCATGCAGAGCTGAAGGCAATGTCTCCCACAGGGGCTAGTGAAAATGCTGGCACACTTATGATGTGTGTTTTGTACACATCAGCTCACAGAACTGGAAAGATGCACCCCTGAGATTGTATTTTTCTGCAATCCACTTGAAGTTTCAAAAAATTGCTTGTCTCTCTCTCTCTCCATTTCTTCTCCATCTCTCCTCTTAGTAATGACTTTATGGACACCTGTGTATTTAGTCTCTATAATTATGAATTAATACCACTTCTGGATACAAATAATTGACATTATTCTTTGATCTTTACTAGTAACAGGTAAATGCCAAAGTCAAAATCTTGGAATACAGTTAGGCATCAAATGCATTACTTGTTTTCCTCTTTACCATGTCATTGAAATTGCTGAAGAACAACAAATTTGACAATATAGAAGAGTGCAAATATTAGACAACTGCTGTGGTTACGAGAGAAGTATCTTTACCAGTACTTTTTTTCACCATACCAAAAGGGACAAAAAAGGAGGAGTAAGTGAAAAGGAGCCATTGAGGCATTACTTCAAAAAATATCCCTAGAGTGAAAATCTGTCCCCAGGATCTCTGCTACCACAGGTAGAAATTGAAAGCACAGCAGTATCATGTGGTTGGTCTTATCAGTTACTTAGATGAGACTTAATAATCATCAGGGCAGCAGTTTGTGAGCTTTTTTGGTGGGGGTGTTTGGGTTGGGTTTTGGGGTTGTTTTTTTTGTGTGTTTGAAAGGTTTTTTTGTTTGGTTGATGTTTTTGTTTGTTTGTGTGCAGGGGTTTCTTTGTTGCATTTTTTTTTTTGTGTCTGGGGAAGGCTGAGCAGAGGTCAGAAAAACCATCCTCTGTGGCTTTTTTCCTTTCTTGTGATAAAATAGGTAAAAATTTTAAGGAAAAATACAGCATTTTTAGCAGATTGAAATGTAGACGAGAAGATTTGTGATTTTTTTCCTAAAGCTGCATAGTAACTTTCTAGAAGGAAGAGTAATATTCTAAATAGACAACTGTGAGCAGATAATTGTGGTTTTAATAACTGAAAAAGATTGCATGTTGTATGTGTGCGGAGACAGCCAAGATTACCTGTTAGGGTTTTGAGAAAGTTCTTCCAATGTGACACAAGAATTTTTAGCTGTAGAAACCTTCAGGTATGTTTTTTTCCTCAGAAGTAAAAGTTACAAAAGACAGAATATATTAAAAAGTAGTCCTGAGTTCAATCTGTAGGTCTTTAAATTTTTATAATGTACTATTTGCATAGCAGAGAACAATTGTTGACACTGTCAGGATTCAGTTATAAATAGCACATGGAATCCAAAATATAATTGCAAATTTTGTGTACTTCATGGTCTGAAAACTAGTTACTAGATGACTAAGAGAAGAGTCTAGATTGTAGAAAACAGAGCAATTACATCACATGGTTCCAAGAAATAATCCCCCCTCCCCCTATTTAACACTGCAGAAAAAAATAATTCAGCCAGTTTCAGGAGTTAAACATTGTCTTTATCTACATGATGAATTATGTGTTTATAAAACTAACTGTAAGGTGTAATAGGGATGATGAAGTCAATAAACAGAAAAATATAGCTTTCAAAAGAAATATACCATCTAGCCTCTTAAAATCAGGTTTTGAAGTAAAATAAGTTTTTCATACTGGTTTAAAAATTTTCTGCATGGATATTATGGCAAGTCATGCTACATCAATGGTTTTGAAGGTAAGTGCACTACTTTCTTCCTCATAATATATAATGTTATTTCCATACCAAGGAAAACTGAAGATCTGAAGAGTTAAATACGAGAAAACTTTGTATGTTTCGAGAGAAATTTGGATTCTTTAACGTCCTTTGCTCTTTGGCCCACAGATCCAACACCACAAAGGGATCAGCATCTGTGAGAGGTTTAATGCTAGTTTGCACACACCTTCTTCAATTAACTGCCCTGCCAGGGCTTCTTAATTCTCTGCTACAGCACAGAGTTGTGCAATGCAGATCGAGATGTTGGAACACATCTGTGCCCACACTCGTAACTCCTGCCTCTCTCTGAGATATGGGAGACCATGGCTTGCCTCTTCTCCAGTTTGATCTTGGGAGGCAATGACAGTGACCAAGCTTACTCAGGAGAAAGAAACTTTCTTCCTCCTATTTGCTCTGTGCTGCACATTTCCAGGAAGTTAATTTCTCAAGCTTCGGAACTAAATGAGCTGGAATCTCAGCACAGGCTGCACATGGTTAAGCAAAAGCAACTTCTGGGCAGTTTGTTTTATATATGTAATACTTGCTAGCAGAAGCCTCTGTCACAATCAGAAAGTTCTGTCTTCTGTACGAGTTAACAATATGATAAACCATATATCTGTGATAACATTACATTTCCTGCAGATTTTGAGAATGCAAGCATTTGATTAATGAATTATATCCTTTTCTGTCACTGGGAATTTAATAACTTTCCAAAGCCCTTTCACTTGTAGGACCAGAGAATTTCGAGGCATGTATAAACATGCACACATAATAATTCAAGTAGAATAAAAGTATCATTTTGAATTAAGTTTTTCCTTTACACCAAATGTAATCTGTTCCATTTACAGGGGTTTTAAAGCCCTGAAAGCAAAAAGCAGTAAAAAATCAAAGCAAAGCCTTTGCATCACTCTATTTATAGTTTGAGGGTTTTTTCTAACATGGTATCATTTACTTTAATGCAATATACTTGGTTTTCTAGTGAATAATATTTACTGTTTGTGAAACTTTTTTTGTTCTAATTATAGAAATAGGTTCCACTACTAAACATCACTAATGTAAATGTTTAAGATGGAAGCCATCCTTTGATATTTTACTGAAGATGTCACAGATTTACAGAATATTCTGAGTTGGAAGCAATTTACAAGGATCATCCAGTCCAACTCTTAAATATATGGCTCATGCAAGGATTGAACTCACAACTTTGGTGTTAGTAGTACCAAGCTCTGAGACACAGTTCCTTGTCAATTAACCTATATCTCTGTAAAGACAGAGATCTGAAACTTTACAATCTCTCAAGGAGGTGAGTGGAAAAAACTATTTATCCAAGGACATAAGAGTAAACGTGAATGCAAACTTGAATTCTGCAGAGGCTGATTAAAAAAAGTTCTGCTTATAGCAGGGGTTTAAGAGGTGAACAAAAGCCAAAAGTAGTAGCAATTCAGATTTTTAAAAAGATTAAAGAAATAAGAAAATTATTTTTAAATGGTCTGAAGTTAATAAAAGTCCAATTTGTAATAGTAATTAAGTAGGCAAATAGAAGAGAGTGTCTCATCATTTATCTGTACTTAGTAGATATATCAGCATGTAGCTGTTGACATATGATAGATGAAAAAGCTATATACTCCACAAGTATATAATACCAAAACATATTAACTTCCAATATATAGCTTCTTTCATATATTGACAGACTATTTCACTTTTTAAATAATCAAATTATCTCATTTTAAGCTTAATTATAAAAGCAAAACCAAACCAAACCAAATAGCCTTTAAGGATGAAACCTCCTTTTCCAACTTCATACACAAACTAAAATTTTACAGCTTAATCAAAAAAGTTGTGAAAATAAGAGGGTTATTATGAAACTCTTGACATAGCCTTAACTACTTCAATAATAGCAGGCATAGCCATGATATAAAATATCCTGGAGAAAACACACAAAACGCCCAAACAAAAAAAACAGTCCTCTACCTCAAAAAAAGCCCAACTAAACCTGAAACTCGAGGATTCATCAGTCCCAGAAAGAAATTATACTCTGGGATTTGTTCTTGATGAAAGGGAAAAATGGAAAACATTAGAAACAAAATCATAGGATTCTAATAAAAAATATTTCAGCCATTCTCTCCTTATTGCTTAATAGGATATATGACTAATTAAGAGCTTTGCTGTTACAAAACACCTGTGTAAAGATTTTCTCAAGGGTACAGTTTAGGAACCATATTGAAAGAGTGGAGGAAGATATTTGCTATAAAATAAAGCTTAACAAATTTCTCAATTGAATCTCTTGATGTTATTCTAAAGCTAATAGGAATTAGAATAAGGAAAAGCAAAAGGATGTTAGGTTTAATGATGCTGAACACCCAGGGAAAAAAAAGAAAAAATAAAATCCGCATTCTCCTTATTTCTTCCCCATTTTTATGCTATTAATTTAGTGGGGGTTTTGTCACAGACGAATATTGACTAAAGTTTGATGATTGTTTTGGTGTGCATATTTCCTAAAAATGAATACAGTGAGCACCAATTTCCCCAAGACAGCAGAACAGCTCCAGAAAATGAGGTATCTGAACATTAAATTTCCTTCCAAAATATTTTCCCCTCAATTTATTTTTCTGTGCTTTTGAGCTTTCAGAAAAACTGATACTATCTAATTATATAATTTTTTAAAAGTCGAATTTCACTGATCTTGAAATTCCACCAAACCTTTTTCCTTTGAGGATATCATCCTCTCTTACCGGTTCATGGAAATATGTCAGGTTACTAAAATTAATAATATTTTCCATGGGGAGTCTGGATTCCTGGATGAAAATTTAGTGTCTTGACACCATTTAACAATTTTTATATGAGAAGAAAGCATTATCTCATAATTTCCTGAGATACATACAAAAGTTAATTTTTCCCTTGATGTCAGACCTGAGCACACAGTTTTCAGGAGCTTGACAAATGAAATTACTAGAGTCTGACTGTAGAAAATTCCCTGATTATTCTATTGATAGACTCTCTTGCATTTTTCTATCATGCAAGAACAGAATGTGACATAAATAAAATGCCAACAGAAAATTTGTATCAGTAACAGAAAAGATAAATAGAAGAGACCCTTCTCAGCTTTAATACTAAAGTGGACCTTCAGAATGATCCAGGTGGAATTGCCAGAATCCATACAAAAAATGTAGACTTATCACCACAGTTATGCTGTGGGTCTTGTTTAGAGTTATTTTGGTTTTTAACTTTAAAAAAATATTGTTTCATATGGCGTCTAAGCTTGTCTAAAATAGGCAGAAAATGTTCCCATGAGTTCCTGGGATATAGCGATCCAAGAATTTAGCCACATAATGGTCTTACGTGTGCTAACACTCTCAGAGGAATGCTTCATAAAGAGAGAGTCCACTAGACTAACAAAGTGCTTGTGAGTGAAAATATTTCCTATTTAAAGACACCTGTGAAAGTCGTAGGGAAGATAAATTTGCCCTTTAAAGAACTACAGAGGAAATCAAATCTATCTGTCTACAGGGGTCTGGTCAGTGAATTTTGGAGAATTGTCTTGGAAAAAATGGAAGCAAAGAAAGAAAACATATTAAATGTAATGAGTGTTCACCTTTTAATGACACATTATATTTAAATTTTTAAGGAAGATATATTTGGATGTTAGGAATATGATAATGCTGCATTTAAAATAATAAAAGGAACCCCTGAATACTTGATGTTTATTTGACTTATTTTAACTGATTTTAAGTAAACAATATGTTTACACATACTATAATAGTTACACACACTATAATAGTTACAGTTGATGAGACAAGTCTTGAATGTTTTTTCCCAATCTGAACAGAATTTTCATGAAAAAACTCCAGGACTAAACTGAAGAATAGAGGAAGACAGTAATAAAAATTGACAAGGAAAGGTGACAGGTTGAAGAAACTTAATTTGACCTAAATAAAAAGCAGAAAGTAGACTAATCTGCCACACGAACTTCACAGGATGCTTACACCATAGCAATCTTTCTGAATTTCCTTTCAAAACAATAATAGTTAGAAGTCTTTAAGGGGAAGAGTAATTTTCATTCCATCTTCCTCTCTTTTTGTCATGGCTAAATTCAGCCATAGCAAAAACATGTTCCTAATTTTTTTTTTTTTTTTTTGAGGACTAACCAAAATCATCAAGATTGTATTTTGCCTAATAGACATGCAAAAATATTTATGAGGATGAGAGAATTAACCCTTGGAGAGAATTAACAAATAGTAGAGGGGATATATCTAGTTGAACAAAAGAAGTGTAGTGAGTCATAAACTCTGTAAGCTGATCAACTTTGTAGTAAAGAAGCTTGACCAAGTTAAACAAGTTGAAAATTTTTAGTTTGCTCTCTCTCGTAAAGACCTACCTTGAAGATTTTTATGTTAGGCATCAAGTCTGTTAAAGCAAGCAAGCAGTTACAATCTTAGGTATTTGTATGGTCAATTTAATAGTGTACTGCAAGTCTTCACATTTCTTTCCAAAAAAAAAACAGTTGAAATTTTGCCTATAGAAAGCAAAATCAAGTAATAAATACATCACTATTAATAATTTTGTTCACATGAAAACTCTTTTTTGGTGGGGGAGAGGGGGTTTAACAGCTACTTCATAGAAGAGATCACAGAAAAAATTTAAGTTGATAATATATACATAATTTTATATACATATTTTTTTCTTCCGAACATGTAATATATATCTCCTCTTTTCTACTGTGAAATTTCACTGCAATAGATCTTTCACTTCCAGAAGTCTGTTAGATGTACAACTAGCAACACATTTGTATAAACATATTTCCAACTTCTTTCAAGCTTCAGGTTTTATGTCAACTTTACATTATATTTTGTCTCTCAGATCCTTACTCAGGTACTTACTTTAGTAAAGTAAAGAAGAAATCCTCAACTTCATATTTTCCAAACCTTCTATGTTTCTTGAGCTTCCTTTTTTTTTTTACTTTTTTTTACCAAAATTTTTCTTCATCAGATTTACCATTTCCCTGTATTTACAACTACAATATTTTACCATTCAACAAAGCTATGTTCTAATTCAAATCTCTTTACTGACTTCAGTTAATTACATACTTAGTCCAAGGGTTTTTTTAATCAAATCTCCAAACCAATTTGATGGAATTATATTCCGTTCAGCTCACTGGACTGAAGTTGTTTTGATGTTGTCTATTTTTTCTGTTTGCATCTGATTAACTTGTTTGCTTTCGACTCTAAGATCTAATCCTCCTCAGCAACATATCCACAGCATAAAAAACCACCATGATTCTCTACATCTCAGTGATTATGTGCACAGAGACAGAAGGATCCCAGAAATGTCCAAGAGGTAGAATTTTTCTGCAGTCTACAACTGACATAGGCGGAGCTGGTGTCTTACCAACATAATGTAAAAAATATATTATATTAAATTTGAAATGCAGTATTTAGTGCGTCTTAATTTGTTTTTGAAAATGACAGTGTTGGAAGCATATAGATCCCATATTTGTCCTGATTATGGTTCTTAAGTATAAGTGAGCAACAATCCCATTTTTCTACTATTTCAGTTTTTGTTCTCAAAAACCGCACCGAACAATATTAAGACCACAGCAACATTACCTGCATTTATGCTCACTCTGTATGCCTTTACATATAATATTTCAAGAAATGCAATCTAAAAAACCTCTGGTAGACATCATTTTAAAGAGCTGCATTGAGTGGGAAATAAAAATCTTTCTGTGTCTAGGGGCCCTGCAGTATCCCAGGATTCCTTTGGTCAAATTTTATTTACATGTCTCATTAGCCATAGCTTTCGATTTCAAGCTGTATTACTCATTTGAATAGTTTCACAGTGTTGTCTCTTGTCTTCAATGCTCTTTTATGATCTAAATTATACTTTATAAGCAATATTTCCTTTTCATGATATATTTACTCTATTGCTTTCTCATTAGACTTTTTACAGCTTTCATAATACATGCTAGAATACTTTAAATGGTCACAAATCTGTGTAGTAGCTGGAAACAGAGAAATTATTTTTTCTACTTTTCAGTGATTGACATAAATGCAGTTATATATTACACGTGAATCAAAACCAAGGACTGGACTAGAATGTTGTAAGAGAGCACCTAATGCACTAAAATGAGGTTTCAGAAAGTCCATTCCACAGTCTACCATAAATTTCTCCTAAGTACCGTCTAAATGACAATGAATTTAGAAATGTCAGATACAATTCTAGCTAAATATTTATCCCAATCCTGAGAAAAAAGTTCCTATATTGTTACGCTGGGTATTTAATTTTTGCAGTAATTGATTCTTTCACATTCACTACATCAGACTACGAGAAGTTACTTCTGCTTATGCTAACTTAACAATTATGCCAAAGGAGAACTATTAACACAGGAAAATAAACTGAAAACAGGATTTGAACTTGGTTTTGTGCAAGTATTTGAGATAAAGGAAAGGTTGATTTACAGAATCAAATGTCTCTGCGGCATATGAATTACCTTGCAAGAATTGTGCATGCATGTGAAGATTTTAACTCTTTTATGCTGGATATTTTAGCATTCAAAAATTAATAGGAATCATGCTTAGTCGTTATAAAATAAAAATGATTCCGTGCCAATAAGGAGTATTCTAGTTCACTATTCATTCAAAATGCTGATAAAAACTGTTAGCCCAGGGGACTGAAAGAGCTCCAGAAATTGATGTTGGTAAAAAAAAATAAAATTGAAGATAAAGAAACACATTTTTGCTGTAGTTCTACAAGAAATTGTACTGCTTTCAAATAAACCTATGAGAACAAGGTGGTTTCACCTTTAAGAGATAAGCATGGATTTCAGAACTTCCTGAAATCATGTCCACCATGCAAACCACTTTCCCTATTGTATAGCAAAGAATTCAAGTTTGCTTTTACTATCTCCAGGCATAGCTGTTGAGACCTCTGTTTAGTCTAATACTTCCTCATTTATAAATACAGGTGTACTTTTTATGCACCTTTTTAAGAGCCTGGGTCGTTTAGTTTAGTATTTGATATAGGCACCTCTGCAAAAAAAGTTAATGCTGTTTCTAAACTGCTTATAGGACAAACCACAATAATTTATGTTACTGTGAAAGATGTGTGTAGTGGTTTGAAAGCACAACAAATGAGAGGCTCCAAGTCAGAGATACAATTTAATAGGAAAAAAAAAGGAAAGAAAGTAAAATAAAATAGATGCAATATTAAAAAAAGACCACTGACAGAGTCAGAATACAACCTGAGCGGAGTGATGGAAGCAGTCCAGATGAGGTGGTCTTCCTGAAGCAGTGATCCTGTAGAAAGGTCTGGTAGCTCAGATCCTCTGGGAATCCAGTGGGTAAGCGCCCCTCTGGTGTTCAGAGTCTCAGCTTATATCCAGGCTGGAATGCTTGGTTCCTCCCTTTGGGCGGAGCATCTCACAATGGGATGGTGAGTCATGTGATAAGGCCTGATGGGCCCTTTAACAGGAGATAGTCCAGGAGGGGGTTATCTGTGAGCTGTGTAGCAAAGGTGCTGATGGGCCCATTAACAGAAGATAAGCCAGAGTGGAGGAGGCAGGGAGCCCTGCCTCACCTGGTTTCAACAGTTCATGAAGATGGTGATAGAATATACTTCAACCCAGGACAATGTGTTAACAATTTGCCAAGTTATGCTTTTAGTACATTACTGTTAAAGTAATAACAAATGCATTAAATTCTCCATGAAATTTGACTGGGATTTAAGGGGACCACACAGTTTCTTCATTCTGAAAACAACCTCTTCAAGTTCAATTCAGGAATCTAACATTTCTATTACATTCCTAGTTTTCTACTAAATGAACATCTGGGCTCTTGCACATTTTGTGTGGACAGTTCTTGTCTATTCACAGCTCCAGCATCCAGTCATATGGCTTTTTTTGTATGTGTCATTTCTAAAACTGTGGTCTTCCAATGTACTAGTCTTTGTGCATGTTTTTGTAAACATAGAGCATTTAGAACATGTACAAAGAAAGCTGCAGTACCAATTAAATATGTGTTGTGTGTGAAATTTCTCACTGGAACTAACTAGAATACCTGAGACAAATCAGAGACAATTACACATGAATGGACATCTATTCTGTAATGGTAAATTTGTGTCTTACTTTACTTGCATAAGGAATTGTTGCATGTCCCTTTTTTTACATGCTTAACTTAATCCTTCTGGAGAGTTTTACTGACAACAGATTGACCAGTCTCAGCATATGCCTAGGCTGAAATATATGCTGCTGAAAACCAGCTTTCACGTTTTAGAATTACTCAATTACTTTGGGCAACAGCTAAACTGAAATATGTAGAAATATATATATTACAAATATAAGATAAGGAAATGAGTTCCAACTTCCTATTCACATATTCTATTCCCATTTTTTACTATTAAAAAGTAGCCATTACTTCAAAACACTATTTAAAATCTTTCTGGAAAAATATGGAAGTTGTATTACTGTATTTTAGGTAGAATTTTGTTTTCTGAACCAGTAACTTATTTCTTCACAATCAAAGAAAATACTTCTTTGTGAAGATACTTCACAAAGTACTGAATGGAAATAAAGACTGAAAATGTACACATTAAAATGAAGGAATAGAAGAAATGTGTTTTGGGTATGACAAGATTAGTAAATACTTAGGGAAATGTTTTTGTTATATTTAACAGAACTGAAAAGTCAAACATATTTCTACCTTTATAGCTGTTTGCAGATACCTATTACTTCTACTGGATAATAGTAAAGATTGCAATTTAGAAAAACAGAATAATGAATAATGAGTCCCTCAACCTCTTTTTCAGGTCTGCACTGAAAAGTTGGAATGAGCATGAACAAATTCATTTATTTGGATCCATGCTTTCTATTATTTGTCACATGCTTTCCCAATCACACACACCACACTTCTTTTGTTGAATCCACAGCTACCTTATTATTCTTAATCTTGATCTCTCCATTCTGCCCTTGCTTGTCACATGTATTTGTTCTGCTCCTTGCCAAGAGTCAGACTTTGTTTGAAACATCTCTTTCCCTCTCCCTGCATTGATCCCACACCACATGTTCCAACACATCCTATGTTGAATGGAAAACTTTTGTTTTTCAAGTTTCTTCTTCCATTTTTCATCTACAAAAATTTAATTCAGTGGATTTTTATAATTCTTCTGTAACACAGTAGCAGGGTCAATGTCAATATTCCACAAATCTACATCTGTATGCCAGCTACTAATGTGTTAATTTTTTATAACTTTGTACTGCTTTCTCTGTACTCTGGAGTGTCTTTGATATTTCTGTTTAATTATCTTTCTTCTACTTGCCCATCATGTTCTGATTAATAAATTGAGTGTGGGTGAACAGCTAAGCCACTATTTCACTGTCTGACATAAAATCATCTCAGACCTCAAATAACACAGTGCCTGCAGATTTTTAAGAGCTTCTGATTCGATCAACTGCTTTCATAATTTTTCAACTATAAAAATGAAATTACTTTAAGGCACTTTAGGCTGAAACATCTCTGATAAAAAGACTGTTTCAAAGAGCAAAAGCAATTGGACTAAATGTCTAACAGTAATCAATTTATTTGTTCAATTTTTTTTTGTTTTTTTTGTTAAATGAAGAGAAACTAGAATAATCAGAGGATCATTAGACGTAAGACATATGGTGTATGTATACTTTGGAATGTTTGTTAGATTTACTTGATATTGGATAAGAGCTTCATTTATTATATATATGGAGGCTTGACCTCCTGAACATGGTTGAATATTGTAAGGAAAAATTAGTAATAATTAAACATTAGAAGATGGGACTGGGTTTCATTATAAACTGTTTTAGGAGGACGCTTATGTGAAGATAACATCATAGTTAAAGAAGAAACTGAAATTATAAAAGCTGTATAAGCAGGAGGTGAGTTCTGCCCCAAAGGTGAAGCCAAAGGAACATAGAAATCAGATAGATCCATGCCAGGGTGTTTGCATTGCTCAGCAAGGGTACTGCTATTTCTGAGGCATTCATATTGGAGAAGATGAGGAAGAAAATTTCCAAAAGAAGGCAACAACAGAAGTAAAATAAGATGAATGTATAATAGAACTCATTCTTCATGGAAGTGCAACAAAAGTAATATCAGTGTTTAAAATTGTAATTACATAACATTAACAAAGGTCTTTATGGTGGGATATGTGTGCTAGCAAAATCATACTATGGATAGAAGGAAAAATGGATAGAACACAGACACATGCAAATTCGGCAACTACTAAAATGAAATGCACCATTCTTTCTTTGAAAAAATTTTAGCATACAGGTAAGGATTTGGTTCTTCTACTGCTACTCCTGGAACAATAATCAGGTCTTAATAAATGTATGTGTTTACTCCTGAAAATGTCAGTTTTTCCTTGTAATTAGAACTGAACAGCATGAACAAAGATGCTGTTTCTAATATGCAGGATAAAAGTCAATGAAGCTCTGGCATTTATTCTGCCTGAGGATTCTCCAGCCATTTATTTATCTTTTCTGCTTAAAATTAGTCTTCACTAGCCCACAAGTGATATTCTCAGATCGCTTCAAAGATCAGAGTTAGACAAATGGTTATGAGGAGCCGTCAACAGCTTCTAAAGGAGCTGTCCTCCACAATGGGAAGCACTTTTCTTAGCTATAACACAGTGGATGTGTCTTAAAAGCCATTATCAGGCCTTTTGTACTGAAAGGCCTATTTAAAAGGGATGTGGCCATATTGACACCGTTGTCTTTGAAAAACTAATGGAATTTTTACAGGAATTTTTATGATGTCTTGATGACATTAGCATTTTATCTCATGTGAAGACACTTGTCTATTTAATTATGTCAATCACAATAACACTACCTTGAAAAAGAGTGTAGGGGGATTTTGAAAATGAGATGTTTGCTTTGGAAGTTTGACTGGATTCAGTCAGTCACATTTACTAGCATGCTATTAGGTCAGGAAAACATTTGTACAGATTACACTGGAAACTTCAGAGCTACCTACTGTTTTATTCTTGTGAGCTGTAGACTTTTTGTAATTACACCAGAATGGAGAGTAGAAATGAGTAGCAACATTGCAAAACCTAATGTATTATGATATAAGTAAACATTTTACCTAGCATATTAACTGCGTCCTAAAGATGTGCATTTGAAAGATGCAGTGTTATGCTAATGAACAAATGAAACTTTTTTTTTTTTTTTGTAGAAAAACCTCTTGATCAGTAGAATTACTGATATTAATGAATAAGCTCACGTTCTTTGCTCTGCTGAACATTACTAATGCTTTGTTGTAGGCCATCGTTAATCTTACCTCAATAATTTCTCTGGTGCTCTGACTTAAATGGAACACAGAAGAAGAAATGGAAGAAATCTTTAAGGATTAGGTCTTCTAAAGAGGCAAAATATCTGTGTATCACAACCCTTGGTCATGTTAATATGGAATCAGTGACTGGAAGAAATTTAATGTGATTAAACTTATCCCTCTCAAGTCAAACCTGTGCACCAGGTGATTCATTGCATCTGAGGAGAGGAGGCTTAAAGAAGAGCAATAGCATAGAATGAATGACAGGCGAGGGAGAAAATGCTGGCAGTCTAGAGCTATGTTATCAGTCAGGTAAAGGAAAATAAAGTTATATCAGAAGGAGCAGTTAAGTTAAGTTTACACTATTGTCGCAATGCCTTGCTTCATCAACTACAAACTTTATGACAAGATAGAAGAGAATTTTTCTAAAATTTTTTTTTTTCCTTTTGGAGGCAGAGCAACAAAATATTCAGCATAAGTCTTATAATGGCATTTCTGCTTTGTTCTGCTGCTGTGGGTATGACTTAAACACTTGAATCCAACTAATACAGGAGGGAGGGAAGGAAAGGAAAGGAAGGAAAGGAAAGGAAGGAAAGGAAAGGAAGGAAAGGAAAGGAAGGAAAGGAAAGGAAGGAAGGAAGGAAGGAAGGAAGGAAGGAAGGAAGGAAGGAAGGAAGGAAGGAAGGAAGGAAGGAAGGAAGGAAGGAAGGAAGGAAGGAAGGAAGGAAGGAAGGAAGGAAGGAAGGAAGGAAGGAAGGAAGGAAGGAAGGAAGGAAGGAAGGAAGGAAGGAAGGAAGGAAGGAAGGAAGGAAGGAAGGAAGGAAGGAAGGAAGGAAGGAAGGAAGGAAGGAAGGAAGGAAGGAAGGAAGGAAGGAAGGAAGGAAGGAAGGAAGGAAGGAAGGAAGGAAGGAAGGAAGGAAGGAAGGAAGGAAGGAAGGAAGGAAGGAAGGAAGGAAGGAAGGAAGGAAGGAAGGAAGGAAGGAAGGAAGGAAGGAAGGAAGGAAAAGCAAAATGCCATTATGACACAGCCATGGCTTTTATAAGCCTGGCATTGCTCTGACACTTAATGTAACATTCATTTTTGCTCCTAAGATTGTTTATCAAAGAAAGTGAAATAAAGCCTGGCAAACCATATTAGACTCACCTCAATCAGTGCCAGAAGTAAACACAAGTTGCTCATATTTATAGACCAGAAAAGATAAGACAGTAAGAGTCTCACTGATAATTTCAAAACCCGTCAGCTTTGCCTTAACTTACTATATAATAAATGTATCTGAAATGTAACTTATCAATAAAGCTTAATTCTCTTTGTTTATTATGTATTTTATATTGTGTTCTAGAGTTTCTTAGAAACAGAACATTTAAGATTTTATTGGAATTTTCTGCTATATCTTATCAAAATACCTTAATACTACATTTTGGCTGAATTATAAATCACTTTAACCTATGGAAATATTGGCTTGCCAGGAGTCAGTTTAAACCCTTACATGTATATTTATATATGTTCATGCATATATATAACTACAAATTCAGAATCTGCAGCTGCACATTAATGTGCATGTGTAGACTATGACCTTAGGAGCAGGCAATATGCAGGTGATTTGAAACTTCAGTTTTCCTTTGCTAAGCAAGAAAGCCCTATGCACAGCATAGCATGTTTGAAGAAACAAACAGATAATAGCACATTTACGTATAGATTTGCCAGGTTGGCATGCTTACCAGCATTATTACACCATCTGCAAAAGCACATTATGTTATTTAAGAATGTGGCTTAGTATCAAGCTGAAGTCTCTGATGTGTCAATATGGGGGGGGGAAATAAATAGGAATCCCACTCCCACCCAATAAAAATTTCTAAATTTGAAAAGTTTAGTGTTCATGTTGAATCTGTACCTGAATACCCTGCAAGGCAGAATGAACTCAGAACCTTTAGGCCTTTCAGAATCTCCAAGTCAGTCTGAAAGGTCTTGATTTTATAAGACTAATAGAAACTAATGTCTAATACAGCATAAAGCAAATGTAACAAGATACATGTGGTATTTTGTCCGTTTTAAAGTAAATTATAGTAAACAGTCAGATTTCTCAGCACATCCATGAAGCATCATTCTGAAGGTTGAAAGCAGAAGGATCATAGAGGCAGACATTAATCTGTTTAAATAATAAGCAATTA
Source organism: Chamaea fasciata (assembly GCF_029207755.1). Lineage (NCBI taxonomy): Eukaryota > Metazoa > Chordata > Aves > Passeriformes > Sylviidae > Chamaea > Chamaea fasciata. The sequence continues at coordinate 67,082,075 of NW_027094089.1, forward strand.
CAAAAGCATTCATTTTAAGTGTATATTGAATAAAGCAAATAAAATTATTGTGGTGTGAACATTCATTAACTGCAGCTTTGCTTTGATATTTGTTATGTATATATTATAGATATGTGCATACAATAATCTGCAAAGATTTAATTACATGTTTGATAAATAGAAAATTTGCACTAAAATACCTTTTTTAGCTTTAGGATAAATTGAGATAAATAATAATTTTCTGTGTACATGACAATCATGTGTCCCATAATTAAACACTTGGTTTCATCTTGAAATTAAGTAAAATAACAAAAACAATTTTATACATAAAACAAACAAACCTGGCTATCTGGAAGACTTTCCCCTAAGCAGATACCCAATAAAGCAAAGGAGTACTGCAACAACAAATATCATGCAAAAATAGTTGTAAGAGAACTGGAAACGGCACAAGTACTTAGTGGGAGTACTGCACTACACTTAAAAGCCTTACTGAATTATAAAGACTGCTGCTGAACACAGCTGCATTCTAAGGATCAACCAAATAATATTTTTTCTAGTTTTGCATTTTTATTTGTGCATTTGGAGCTCACACTGCCACTTGTTCCCCTGGCTTTGAACTTCACCCTGTTGCACATATGCATACCACAGTTTGTCTCAGACCAGTAATCAAGTTTACTTGTGTTACAGAGGAAAAACTGATAATATCATTATGTTCATAAGGTACCTGATATATAAAGATTCAATGTATCAAACTACAAATTCAGGGCTGTGAAATTCATAAGTCTTAGTCAAACACAGCCCTTAGTCTGAAAGAGCTCCTGCTGATGATTAGAACAGAGTGGAATTTTGATCCTTAATTTCTGTTGATCTCTCACATACACAAAGAGAAAAGTATTTCTTTCTGCCACTGGGATGTGCTTCACAAGTTTTACCAGGACAATTCCCATAAGAATTTCGAATTTCTCCCTCCAAAATTTAGGGTCAACCTAACCTAGGGCTAATTTACAATTTCATTCACTGTGGAAAGAAATTACCTGATCTTTACTCTCTACTCATCTGTGCACTGTGCTACTTCCTCACCAAACTGGTCAATTATTTGCATGTCACATTAAAAGCATTCTCTAGCACATGCACATTGAATCAAAAATATCACAGAAATTGTTCTAAAGACAACCTTTACAAATGGCATTTTGCTTTGTAGAATGGTGGCCACACTAGACTGTCAACCTGACACTGGTCAAATAAAGACAAAATCCTTTTCTGATCTCTTTAGTAGGCCAAAGCCTTCAATTCAGCCCTGGAATTTTTGGGAGAGTATCATTTTTTAATTAATCTTTCGGTTTCTAATTGTTACACTGAAGAGAATCTGCACATAGGTGAAGAGAAATATCCATCTGTGCAAATCTCACCTGAAGAGATGGACATTCTTCTTTATGTAAAAATCCCAGGGGGAAGATTTCAGACAAGAGAAGGTTATTCAGTTGCAGGTAGTAAATGAACAGTTCAGAAAGATGGAAAAACTGAGCATGATGATGGCACAGTTCTTTTGTGAATTAACTGTTCCTCAAGCATAAACTCATGAATTTGGTTTACCTGTTTCAAGTTACAGAATGATTTATGATGGAAAAGAACATTTTTTCCATAGGTTTACAGTTGCATTTAAGATACAATGGAAAACAATTAAGACCCCAGACCCTATTAATATTATTGGATTGAACTGCCATGTGAGAGGGGCAGGAAATTTTGATGGTAAAGGTATAATAGTCTGGTGACTTCTTTGTTCAGATTTCCTCTCCAGAAGCACACAGTTCAAGCTGTATATTGCCCCTGGATTAAATAATTAAATTGAAATAGGTAAATTCTGGGATTTTGCTCATGGAAACCAATAGTGGAGAAGCTTAAGTAATGACCTTGACATGCTCCTGGACACCAATGTCTTTGTTTCAGTGAGGGACCCAAAAGTGAACACAGGATTGCAGGTGTGACCTCACTAGTGCCCAATACAGAGGAAGAATCATTTCCCTAGTCCTGCTGGCTACACTATTGCTGCTACAGGCAAGGATTCCACTGGTCCTCCTGGCCACCTGGGCACACACTGACTCATTTCAGTGGCTTTTCTGCCAGGCAGCTTTCCAGCCGCTCTACCCCAAGCCATGAAACTAATGCTCTTTTCCCAACAAGAAATTTACAATACCATTTTGGAATAATTTTTTCCAACTGTGACTGTATTCCAAGTATTCATTTCTTGAAAAAAAACGTTTAAGTTTGTTTCAACATTTGAAATAGTGCAAAACTTGCCTCGCTGGTATGAGAGTGAATAACGTGAGTCACACCCCTTCCATCACATGTGTTCTACACTGACTTCAGAGACAAAAGTAAGAGAACTTGGGGAAAAAAACTTTGAAACTCTTTATTTCCATGTACTGGTGTTGGATTAGCATTAAAGTTTATACTAACAAGAAAAATTTTGGGTCAGCAATCCAAAAAATAAAAACCATTTAGAGGAACTTGGTTCTAAATGTATGTGCACAGCATGCAATTTTAAAATGAACCAGGCTGACAACCACTCATTGCTTCTTCTCCCTTAGATTGAAAGACTAATTATATTAATCAGATTAATGTGCCTTAGGAGGTTCCTATAGTCTGTGATTGTGTCACTCTCAACATTTTCCTTGGTAAGCTAAGGAGAGTGAACTTCTTTCAAGTTCACCATTATGGGTATGACAAAATGGGAAAAGAAAAGCTGTTTGTAATGAACATGATATATTAGAGAGAAAGTTATAAATATGTGAAAGGAATACCACAAAGAAAGAGTGTAGGAAAACTACCAGTATTTCCAGCCTTGAATAACATCTTTGACTTTTCTTTGATCTTGAGATTTTTAATAATACTTGGGGAAAAGAAGTTAAGTGCAGACACTGTAACTGGACTCAGAACATGATCATATCCATGTAACCCATATAGATATACAGCTATATATAGATAAATATAAATATGTGTAACACAGAGGTAATAAAAATTCTGTTTCAATTAGAATATTTACCCATGGAGAAAACTTCATTCATTTATTCACTCATTCACTTACTCCTAGTCAAAGTTTTGGCCACAATGATACACAGATTTACTATATCTTTTAATTTAATATATATGTCTCTTTTTTTTTTTTTTTTTTTGGCAGAATCACAATAGTAGCACTGAGGAGAAAGTCTTGGGAGCGTCTGTTATTGAGAGGCAGATCAACAGTAAGCAGTGTGTGCTTGAAGTCATGAATGACAACCACGTCCTGGGTTCCATGGGCAGCAGGAGGGGATTCTGCCCTCTTGAGATTTCACCTGGGGTACTACATCTAGTTCTGGGGTCTTCAGCACAAGAAGAAAATAGACCTGCGTGAATGGGTGTAAAGAAGGGCCACAAACATGATCCAAGGGCTTGAGCACTTCTGATATGAAGACAGGCTGAAAGCATCATGATTGTTCATCCTGGAGAAAAGAAGGCTCCAGGGAGGCCTTACAGGAGCTTGCCAGAAACTAATGGAGCCTACAAGAGAGCTCCAGAGTGAGTTTTTACAAAAGTATGTAGTGACAGGACAAAGGCTAATGGCTTTAATCTGAAAGAGAGTAGGTTTACATTAAATATTAGGAAGAAATACTTTGCTATGAGTGTGGTTGGCACAGTGGACTAGGACACCCAGAGAAACTCTGGATGTGCCAACCCTAGAAGTGTTCAAGGAAATGTTTGATTTGGCTTTCAGGCACCTTCCAATGCAAACCATCCTGTGATCCTTCATATTGCTACCATGTGCTACATTTTTCTGCCTTAGTAATTTACTTTATGTGTATTATATTGTAACTCAGCTTATAAGTGACTCTATTTACATTAGTAATCATTACTATCTATTATTTAGGGAATTAATATTTGTTATGTAAAAAAATTCCAGTAGAAATTTTATTGCTGCTATTTTATTAGTGGTGGACCAAGAAGCAATTCTACCAAGTCCTTCAAGATACACAGCTAAACACATTTCATTTCATATAATATATCACCAAAAGGATTTTGTACTGCTGAACTCACTGCATCAAAATGGAATTATTTAAAGTCAGAGAATGAGTACATATGGCAAATTTGCAGTTGTATTCAAAGGAGATACTAAGTTGGAGTGATTAGGCTTGGGTTTTGTAAGTGCATTTTAATTGACATTAATTATATTAACTCCTCTTAATTCTTTTTTAATCAAATACTGTACCAGCTGCTCCATTATTGTCTTTGGGATCGATAGCAAGCTGACAGGACTATAATTAACTGTATCTATTCCCAGTTTAATTTACATTTTCTTAATATTGACATAGCATCAGCTTTATACTAGTATTAAAATTTTCTCAGTCTTACAAAACTTGCATTAAACTGATGGAAATAAGTGTGCCAAATTAAAAATAGTGCGTGCTAATAAATGTCACTTAGCATGCTTGAGCGTTAGCAGGAGAATAGTGTGTTTAACTACCGTGTATATACTGCATCTAGCTATCCTGAAATACAGACATACTAGCTGAAATCTTTTGCCTTCTCTGCTGCTAAGATGTTCTTCTATGACAGTTCAGTGTCGTGCATACACTAAAGAGCCTTCAGGACATGTCAACATGTCAATGAAGACCAGAGACTCTTTCACTTGAATGTGCAAGTTCATATGGGAAGAAGTGTGTAAATTTGCAATATTGAGTCCAGAAGCCATGTAATACTATTAAATTATCCTTTTGTTTTGCCTGGGTGTTAGTAGTAAAAAATAGCGAGTAATGAAGTTAAAACACAAGAACAAATTTGGATAGTATGGACTGAGCTGTGAAAGGAAATTGAACCATCTTCTGAACCTAGAAGTAGGCCTGTCTTTGCCCTTCACCACTGAAGGCAAGGCTTGTTAGCTTACAAATCATAGAATCATACACTGCCCTGAGCTGAAAGGGACTCACAAGGATCACTGAGTTCAAAACCTGCAGATCTGTAGTTTCTGCATTCAGGCTGACATATGACTAAGCATACTGATCACAGTGGAATTTATTCCTCTTAACGTCGTGAGCAGTTCTAGGGGGTGGGGGTTTGTGTGTGTGTATTCACTATTTATTCATTGCTTTACTTACGAATTCCTACAGTTCACATTTTATCATCACAATCAATTTCCCTTTCCTTTCCATCACTTGCTATGTTGTAGGTATTTGCTTTTGCTTTTTGATGGATGTTTCCACTTCAGTTTAAAGAACTTTTAAAAATATTATTTAATTACTTTTTCACTCATGGAATCCAGTAAATTTTTTAGTCACTTCAGGTATTTATTGTACTACCTACTTCTGTGCAAATTTGTTTATAAGTCGGGCCATACATTTTAGGTATCAGTTATGTTTCTTAGTAGCTAATATTTCAAACTTAGCAGATCTAATCAGATGGGTTTTATCCCTGTGATCTTTTACTGTCACAATATCTAATGTCACATTCCCAAATGTCAGAAACAATGGTCTACTAGAAAATTGAAGATAACTTCTATGAATAGAAGTATCATTTTATAGTTACCCAATCTGGTATTTGTCATGATCATAAAATGAAGGCATAGTTATCCAACATTGTTTACTCCAGACTTTTCAGTGCCTCAGAATTAATTAAGTACATTTTGGATAGAAAATCCATCCTTCTTCTCTTTTGCTCAGTTTAATCTATATTGGCTTTAACTGTGCAATAATGTGAATCCCACAAGTTTCAGTACTACTAATTAAGGCAAATTTATGCTCACAAACATGCAGTTCTAATTCTTCCTGTTTATCACCTACACTCTTGGTGCAGGTATATAGACAATTACAATTTTATTTTCTTCAAACATCTTGTTGGCCTAATTAATTTTATTCTTGACACCTTAATCTTATACTACGTTAACTCTCCTTTATTTACCTTTTGCTGTTAGCCTTATATCTTCCTGAGCAATTAATTTTTCTTCTAGCTGGGTATCATACTGCTCAAATATATGTCTGTGAAGATTTTCTCATGAGCAAAAAGGAATCAGCCCACCCTAAGATGAAGTGCTTCTATTTGATGGGACAGCAGGAGATAATGTACCAAAAATGTAAATTGAAAACTTTGATTGTGAAGAATTATGAAATGTGGAAAGATGCTTGAACATTTAAGGAAGCCCATAATTTTTTTGTTTTTATTTCTATGAACATTTAATTATTTCTGCCACTATTTTTGTAATGTCTGCAGGTCATAGATATTGCTATTGTAGTAAAGAAATAGAAGAGGTGTTGTTACGCAGAATGTACTGTTAATTCTAAGCTAATAGAGAATTCTGAAGCTGCATTTTCAAAGAAATCAATTCCATTAGCCTTAATCTTCTACAGGACACAGATTCACTCCAAGGTGCAATATACAGTGCTGTGAATTAGATGGTTCAGATCCTAACTTAAAGATGCTACTATTTCAATTAATAACAACTAATAAAAAATACATCAGTTTCCTCTGAAAAAAACTACTTGTCAAGGTCCAGTTTTAGTTGGACATGTAAGGAATGTGTTTATTTTTTGCTGACTGGTATATATTTATCCTCCTAATTATATATTCTATATAATAAATGTAAATTTTACAAATAATGCTGATCTGTTCCAATCTTTTGCATAACTGCTGTCAAATATTTTTTTCTTGATACATTTCTGTAGCCATAGTTGAACTCTATAAATCTGAAAACAAATGCATTAAATACTTCAACTAAAAATTCATGGAATGTATTTAAAATATTCACTCAGCTAAAACAATAACATTTAAAAAGCTTACAAATAAATTCTTTTACTGCCTCGTACCTTGTTGTCTTTCAATCTATCAGGCATCAACTAATATTTTTGTCTACTAGTAAGAATAAAATCCCAGGTTTCTTATTCTTCTTTCAGGTTTTTTCTGCTTTTCTTTCCCCCAGATGAGAACATCCCAGGAAAGCTGAGGTAGTGACTTGAGCTACCACTACAGGGCAGAGTTGCATGCCTGCTTGTACTACCCAGATTTTTTTTTTTTTTTTCACTTTTGGAAACACCTTACGACATACAAATTGTCCAGGTTTGGCAGCATTCCAGTAAAATCCATGTTCTTACAAAAGCTTTTTGTGTTAGCAGACAGGATTGATTTTCCAGCTATGACAAAAGCCCAAGTAGCATTCATAGCTGTATTTTGCTTTCTGATGAAATCCTGAGGCAGAACATCTCTGACTGCAGCACCAGAACTTCATTCGGTCAAGCCCACCAATTCTATTGCTTTGCTTTCAAAACAACACAACTTTGAGCAGAAAACACAGGTTTGTGAAGAATTAATATATTCATGGAGCTTTGTAGCACATGGAAAATTACTTGCATAAACTGCCCTTAGTGGCTACTGTAAAGCAGTCTAATTATTGCACTCTTAGATTACTATAACTAATACAATCTTCAAAGCACAAAGATATTAATATTTCAACTTGCAGATTGCCTGTAAGTTTTCTGCACAACCTGGTGGTTTCCATGTGCAGCCTGTACCATAATTCACAACTAATCTTTCAAAACTGTATCTTTAAAGTGCTGGTTCTTAATAAATTGCAGCTATAAAACTCTAGGTTTGAATTAAGCTCTTGTCAAAAACTGGCAATTTAAAGCCAGAAGTAATCTAATACAAAAAAGTTAAATTAAAACAAAACAAATAAATAAAAGTAGATACCGTCTCTAATGGTAGCAATTATAAACAAGAACAAGGCCTAGATATATAATTAACCAGGCCTAGATATTTAACAAAGCAGACTTATTATATCCACTGTTTCATCCAGACCTTCAAAATCAAAACTGTGTTTGAATGGAATTCACAGAAGCAGAGAACATAATGTTTCCTGCCTGAATATTATCAAAACTTTTAAGTGAGAATATCTAAGCAAATATTTCTGCTATAAGTTTGCATAGCCTTTCTTATATCTTTGCAAGGCATGTGGTGCAGGTCACTTTGTCAAAGAATGTGTGTTAACCTTGAATCACCTGCAGGCATAGTTGAATAAACTGCAAAAGTTTACAACTTTTGTACTAACGAAACTACAACATGCTTTAGTGTTGAAAGGGATCTGTGCTGCAAATGAATCTTCTTCCATGAGTTCCACCTAGTCTGCTTAAAGATTTTGAAGAATTCTAGGAAGAATTTTAATAGAAGTTTTTCCTGTAAATATATTATTTAAGATTTTAAGGCACGGATAGAATAGGACTTGGCAAGGGATATTAAAAATAATAAGGCATTCTGTAAGCATTCAGAAAAGAAAGGCTGAGGAGAATGTGCCTCCCTGAAAAATTAGAATGGGGAAAAGTAGTGGCAACAGATGTGGCAGCAGAAGAGGCTGTGGCAGGACAAGAAGCAGCTGGAAGCTCAGCTCTGGTCACAGAGCCAGGACACAGCCCTGACACAGCAGCATCCCAAGTCCCAGAGCTGGACAAGCAGATGAAGCATGTGTTTCATCTAATTGGGATTCATTCCAATAGGATCTGCAGGTACTGCCTCTGGAACATTAAACAAGCACGGTCACAGTGTAGACCCTCACCTCTGCTAGTGGGTGCTTTGGAGAAAGTCAATCCAGCCAAGGCTGGCAAAGCCTTTCTTGCCTTCGTCACTCAATATCTTTGGGTCAGGACTTTTCTGGAGGAGCAGGAGTCAATTCTGCAGAAGTGCTTAGAGGAGTGAGGGAAGCTGGCAGCTGAGTGAGCTGAATTCCATAGCCCAGAATGGCTGATGGATGAGGGTCTGGAGCACAAGATGGAGCAAGCACAGAAAATGAACTTCACCATGATGAGACTGGGCAAGGTATCACAGCAGAGCTCCTTCCTGTAGCCTCCAGCACCACATGGGAGGCTCCAAGGATGGGTTCTTCCCACAGGGGAGGCACTAAGTGTTGCCTCCAGGTATAAAGTCAGAGATATCACTCGGGGTGGGAGAACCAGGCTGTTCTAGGAAGAGCCTCTGCCATCATGTCTGGACATCAACAAAAGCATGAGTCACCTCTGTCTCTCTCCTGTGCCTGTGAGGAGTTTGGGCAGAGAGACCATAAGCAGCTGTCTCCATTTTAAGTCAGCTGAGAGGAAACCTCCCTATGCCATGGGGATGTGTCCACAGGCAATTCTGCTTCTGCCTGGGGCTGCCCTGAGGCAATATGTGGTACAGACAGTGCAGCAGAACTCTTTCTTAAAGTGCTATGGAGGTGAAAATTAACCATTCAGGCTGAGTTTTTCCACTGCTGACAAACTGCTGAGCCTTGAGCACACCTTATTCTGTCCGACATGGTGAGAGGCTCCATCCTTCCTGAGGAAAGAGTATGGGTGTGTCTGTACAATCGCAGCTCTGCCAGCCCTGACCCCCAAGGATGGATGAGTGAGGGCACTGCTCAACTTGGTGGTGCAGCTCTGCACCCCAAATTTTTCTGCAGGAGAAGTTCAGCAATGACAGATCTCCCTCATCTACTTAAGAAGACATGAGACAGTGCAACAGGGCAGGTAATGCTTTGGTTTCCCCTGTGCCCATCCTAGGAGCTGGCAGACCTGAAGTCTCATGGCTAGAAGCTAAGAGCCAAGGAGGAGCAGCTGGAGTGGGACAAGGAGCAGCTGGATGAGTCCTGCCAGGAGCTTCACCTGAAGAAAGAGAGTTGAAGAGGGCCAAACAGTGCATCCAGCAGAGGGAGAAGGAACTTAAAACCATGACTGAGGTAAGCATAGCATCTGTTCTGCAATTCCCAGCTGTACAGGTGCTGGGAGCAAGGCTGGGGCTTCATGCTCCTCACAAACTTATGAATCCTTATACTGAGCTGGGAATAAGGATAGATGAAAAGGGGTATTGTCCCTGAGCAGTGATGGTCTCTGTTCCCAGTCTCCCCAGGTGCTCTCTCTTGCAGTGTTCATGCCAGAAGAATGGGGAAGGAGTGCTAGCCTTGCAGGAGGCACATTGGGTAGAGTCTGAACACCAGGAGAGGCTCAGGGCCATCCAGAGAGAGATGGAGCAGCTGAGGGAGCATCAAGAGTTTCTGCACCATGCAAACACCCCCCACTCTCCCCCCCCCCCCCCCCACTCTTCCATTCTCTGCCTATGGCCAGTGTGTCAAGGGCCTTGACCTTTTCCAACAGCTCCTCTTTCTCCTGGGGATGGGGCAGGATCATCTAAGCATGGCTCAGCAGAGGAGGCAGCTTGAAGAGCTGTGCACAAGAACCAGAAGATGCTGCTGACTGAAGACCAGGACTTCCTTGCCCCTGTGGATGGCTTCTCTTGCACAGAGTGTAAGATTTCGTGCGCTGCTGATGGGAAGGGGTGCATGGGAGGCAGATGTGCTTGTATTCTGCGTCTCTGGACAGATGTTCCTGGGGGCTGTGTATAAAGCTCAGCTGTCAGTTTGCCTCCTCATCTTGTTCAGGAGCTCATCTAAACTCTCTGAGCCAGGGCAGTGCTCTGACAGAGTAGGAAGGGAGAGTTTGGTGGGTTAAAGCCCATGCACTGGAAGTATGGGGAGGGCTCTGCTTCCCATACACATGGACAGCAAAAAACCAGGTTACTTGGTAGTCTTCATCTGTGTTCCCTCCAAGAGCAATAGCATCACCCAGTCAGACATCTTTTGCAGGCAGGATTCACCCACAGCATAGTCTGTGGAGAACCAGGGACAACATAGCCAGGTTCATTTCATTCTATGCTATGCTACAGATGCTGAAACACAAAGTCCAGATAGTGAGGTGGTGGGGTGTGGAGGCTGGAATATACTTGGAAACAGCTGGTGATATCAGGGCTGGGTAAATTGTGACTTGAGACTAATATACATAGGGCGGGGTGTTTCCTAAAATCATTAGTGAGCTGCTGGGATAGGCAGGCTTGCAGAAGCTGTGGACAGTTAAAGGAGTGATGACAGAAGCAAGGACAGATGGGTCTTCAAAACTTGTCTTACATTCATGAATAACATCCTTAGCTGGCTGGGGTTGTCCCTCTCACATCCCACCCCTGACTGACTCTGAGTTTGTGATGTCCCCATCCTCTGCTGTGAGCCCCTGCTACCCCACTGTGCCCTTGTATAGGCAGAGATGCTCTTAGAGGCTTTGTCTGTAGGTGCACTCAGAGTATGAGGTTATGGGCTTCAGAAGGGCCCCATGCACCTCAAAGGGTACCACAGATGAGTGCCAGCCAACTGCTCCCTGCATGAGAGGTAGTTTGGGACACTTCCCTCAGTCATGAGCATCATCCTGGACAGTGCCCCTGTTTCTGTGTGACTCTCTCATACCCATCCCTTCCATCTCCTTCTTCTCAGGACCATGATTTCTTGGAAGGTGAGTACATCTTTCTGGATTCCCTGAAGAAAGTGCCCCACTGTCCATGACGTCATTCCCACGCACTGCTGGAACACATGCCACCCCACATGCTATCAAGGGATGATGTACCATCCAGTATAGGGAAGAAAGTAAAAATGAATACTCCAGTTGTCAGATTCTTTTCTTTCCAAACACTATCAGAGTGTTCCATAATTCACTGTAAATCATTTAATATTGTACAGATGGATCTGGACAAGCTTGAGCAGTGGCCCATGAGAATCTCATGAGGTTTAACAAGGCCAAGTGCTGGTGCTGCACCTGGCCTGGGGATGACTAGACCCAGAGCAGCCCACAAGGACTTGGGGGTCCTGGGAGTGAGAGCTGGATGTGAGCCAGCCATGGGCACGCCCAGCCCAGAAAGCCAAGTGTGTCCTGGGCTGCATCTAAAGCCCCGTGGGCAGCAGGGAAGGAAGGGGATTCTGCCTCTCTGCCCCACTCTGGTGAGAGCCCTCCTGCAGAGCTGCCTCCAGCCCTGGGGTCCCAGCACTGGAAGGACATGGAGCTGTTGGAGAGAGTCCAGAGGAGAGACACCAAGGTGAGCAGAGGGCTGGTGCTCCTCTCCTAGGAGGAAAGGCTGAGACAATTGGGATTGCTCAGCCTGAAGATGAAAAGGATTAGGGGTGACCCAATTGTGGCCTTCTTGGAGGGAGGTAAGAAGAAAGATAAAGGGAGACTTTATACAGGACCCTGTAGTGACAGGACAAAAGGCTTCAAATTAAGAAGACTAGGTTTAGATCAGCTATTAGGAAGAAAGTCTTTACCCCATCCCTGGAAGCGTTCAAGGCCAGGCTTAGATGAAGATCTGAGCAACTTGGTATAGTGCAAGGTTTCCCTCCCTGTGACAGGGGTTTGGAACTAGATGGTCTTCAAGCTTCTCCAATCTAAACCTTTCTATGACTTTATAATAAGTATAATGTCACCTCCTTTCAAAAAAACACTCCAGGCATTTAAAGTCTGAAAGCAAACTAGAATGCAGGCTTAAAGGGATGAGAGCAATTATACTTTGCATTTTTTATTTTATTTTACTTTTTTGGATGCTGAATTTTATATCCTGTAGACTAGCACTTTTATGCTGCTCTGTCTAGTCTAGTTATTACATAATGGAGACTCATGTATGTGGATTTTATGCATTTCAGTACCTTGTTTATAGACTGGTACAATCAAATACATTATTAATTAATGATTATTATCAATAAAGAAATTCTAACATTCACTTGCAGTTTTATTGACACTGTTTACTTAGGCATAAGGATCTGATCAAGCATAGCGTTTCATTTGGCTTACCTAAAGGAAACAAAATAAATTTTCAGATACTTATAAAAGTGTATTTCAGGTACACTGACCTCCAAAGAGGAGGCTCTCTGTTTCCCACAGGTCGATCACATTCAGAATTTTGTTCACCTGCTAATAAATTATTCACTGCTAGAACTTTCTCTGTCTTCTGGAGACATTAACCATATAAATGCATATTTGTCATTCATATAAATAAATGAATGACAAAATTTTCAAAACTTTCTTTGTCACTTTCTTTAATAAATTAGGTGGATTACCTGTTTTCAGATCTGTTCCTTTCTCAGTAAGTGTACATATGATTATCCATTTTTTAAAATATTTTAGTGTGCTTTCTGCTATTGTTCACATAGGTGTTTAGAAAACTGTAATTGTTATTTCATATACTTAGTTATAATAGTTGTTATTTCAAACACTTTAGATTTTGTGCTTTTTCCATCATGGATATGAATAGTATTTACTTGCAATGCAGCAATTCAGGAGGTTTTCCCTGTTAGGTGTGTCTGCTTTTCAGCACCTTTGCATGTACTCATGTTTTTCATAACAATTCCAAAGATTATGGATAATAACCCATAAATATTCCAAGAAATGGTCAGCCAACTAGAAGCACAGCTTTGGGCCATCAAAAGCAGGTGATGAATCAGAAAGTGTATAGAAGACATTGAAAAACAGCAAAATACTTATGAAGGAATAGAGAGTAAGAAATCAGAGCTGAGCTTAGCTTAGCTCAGCTTAGTTTAGGTTCACTTCTTTTACCTTCTCTTGGCTTTCTTTTTACTGCATTTAAAATAGGATTTATTGCTGAAGCTGGTGATATGTGACGTTAGCAGTGTGATGTCTTAAGCAATGCTGGGACAATTTTCATAAGCTTTGGAAGCTCTGACAAGGAATAGAAGAGATTGGTACAAAACTTTCTGATAGGAAAGATTGGTACAAAATGAATGTTACCTTGGTAGTAAAGGAGTAGATGGAGCTGATGAGTAAAGTAAGGCACACTTCCGTACATGCATTTATGCTAAATACACAGTAATAGATAATTTCTCTATCTAGAATATTTAGGGATCTGTATTTCAAATGCAAGTGATTCCTTGAACCGAATTTTCTAACATCTCTCTAAGGCTTTCCAATCACCCTTGAAAATAAGATTTCTTAGGTTAGCTTTTGCTCTATGACTGATATAATTTCAAATGTTTAAAGTGATGCATGAGCTAAATTATATTATTGGTGGTTAGGGTTAATTAGTAAAAACATTTATTCTGTATATATATTCTGACCAACTGACTTAGGGAAGTCTACTTACTTGCTGCTATGGAAAGTAGTAGCAATATCAATGGATCTGGTTTTACCTATGTTTCATCTTTCATGCTTAATGCATTTGTGAAATAGATAACATTACTAATTTATTACAAATTATTTTCATTACTTCCTTAGGAAGGATAGAGAAAAAGATATCAAAAAACCCTACACGGAAATATCACTATCTTCCCTCATTTTGTTTTGCAAAATTTTATACCTATTTTTTACTTCAGAATGGAAGTAATTTATGTATATATAATTATGTATAGATATACAGTGTTTGGAAGGGCATATACTGGAAAGAAATAGCTGGGCAATGAAGAGAGCTTCGATAAAGGAGCAGTGTGTGACAGTTTAAAAATGCAGCGAAAATGTTAAATTAATCCAAATTTATGGTGATTCTTTTTTCTGTATTTGATTTATTACAGTCTGTAGGAGATATAGGCTGTGATTGAATCACCCAGACTGAGCCACATTGCTGAGGCCTTTAGGCCTCAGCACTGAGGTCTGTAGGAGTTGTGGCGCAGAGAGAAAGTCAGTGCCAGGAGTGTGTCGCAGTTAGAATTATAACTTAAGGTGTTAGCAAGTGTCAGAAGGTTTTATAGTAGTTAGCAAGTATAGTAATTGGTGTGGACACAGTAGCTACCTTAAAGGGTTGGTAAACAATAAGTGTTTGCATTCTTTCTTGCTCTGTATTCCAATAAGAATACATCTGTAACTGTAAACTATACAGAGTGTATAAAGTCTCCCATCTTTCACACAATAAAGGAGAAACGTAGCTCTGATCATATTGGTTGTATCTGCGTTTGCTTTGCCAACTTCCCTTCATTATCGGGGTTCCCCTGTGACTTTGGCAGTCCATTGAAGAAAGTAGGAAAATGCAAAATCTAAATGTAAATTCCAACAGTTCATATCATATATTAGCAGCTTAAGTCCTGATTGTTTATACTTTTCATTTCAGTTTTTAATTGGTAGGAGTATCCAATTACTGTGTACTGTATGTGCATTTCTGTCTTAATTAATTCAAAAGTTATTTGAACAAATACAAATTACCAGCACTTTTCAAGAGAACTTTGGGGGTTATAAATGCATGATGTGTGAAAATAATTATCAAGGGAAGATGTAACTTTGTGACTGGATAACAACAAGTGGCCCAGAAAAATCCACTTGTTTGAAAATGCCACGGCTGAGAAAGGTATGTTTGAAAAAGTCTTGTCAGTGCTTCCCTCTGACTCCTGGAGTAGACTAGAAACCAAGTTATTGAAATTGGTACTTCAATACATTTTAGAGAAATGTAAAATAAAATTAAGTCCTTGCTTTACAGAATTTGAAGGGGAACTGTCAATAAAATTACTACCAGGAACAGAGATGATGAAGAACCAATCAAATTCATAAGTTTCCAAATTTATTGGCAAACTGGTAACCCATACACTGTTGCAATTTGTCAAAACATTTTGTAGACTTATAATTTTAAAAAGTTACTGTATTTATCAAGTTAGACTATGAACATTTAAATGTGGGTGAAATAACTGTTCACTTAACTAATTAACGAAAAAAAGGTCTTAGACCAAGGGGGAAAAAAAAAAGAAGAAGCCCTCTGTAACACAGTTGAAGCTTGGATATCTACAGGAACATGAAATGAACTATAAAGAGCCTGATATTGAAAGGTCATATGAAAGACAACTTCCTTGCAACTTTCTGGCACAATGACAATTAACAATACATTAAATGGAACATTTGAAATTTGTGAATCAACATCTTTAAACCAGGAAGTCTTCACTCAAAGAAATTTTTAAAAAAACCCAAGAAAGATATTACCCAGATACACTGCTGCATGGATCTTTTCAAGCACGACAATTGGTGTAAAAATAAAGTTTTAAAAAAGACAACTGCATTAAATATCTCTGTCACATTTCCTTGTCAAAAGGGTTGATGGACAAACTTCAAAACACTCGTTGTCTTCAAGTGATATCTGGAATTATATTTTGGGATGTAGAAATATACAAAAGTATGTCTAAACTGAAACCCATTTGTAGCTAAGAAACAAGACAATATGTCAGAACTGTGTGAGAGACCTTCCCTGACTTTTCTCAAATTAAATAAACAGTGCTGATGTTTCAATTATCGTCACTGTAACTAAGTATTAATTCTTTTAGCTGAAACAAATAGAAAATTTCATGCATTCCACAGACGTTTTTCATGGCTACTTTTCATGTCTTCTTACAAGTTTGAGCAGATGCCTTGTCAGGGGTGTGCTGAGGTTAAGTTCACAATCATAAATGTTAGACACATTTTTAAAATGGAAGGTCAGAATCTGAATTAAAGGACAGAATTGGATTTTTCTCTCTCTTAGCAGCCAGTGAATAGCTTTAAAAAGCCATAAACACATAGTTGCACCATTTGCATTTTTTTTTCTCAAAAAGCACCACAGCCAGATATTTAAAGCACCTGGGATATTACCTACTCTTTCTTGCTTGAAGTGATTGTATGATTTAAAGTTAAATTTTTGATCCAGTAAGAAAATGAGGTTTCCAAAAATTTGTTATTTGCCTTTCTACTGAAGTCACAGTTCTGCAAAATTAAAAGTGAAATTTAAAATTACATAAAAAATGAATACTTTATGTTATCATTTCAGTAACAACAGTGTGTAGTTTTTACAAATCAAAATTCACCTTCTCAAAATCCACAGGTTTATGTCCTAAAAGGAGTGATTTCCATGTGTTTCATTCTTACAAATTTCTGAGTAGGAGCAGTCCCCAGACTGAACTTATAGATACTGAATGTTGCAAAAGGGAAATACAGAGTTTATGGCCACTTTGGTGCATCTAGTGGATCCACCCTTCTTTGCTGTACTTAGGCAGACTGCCACTGCATGGTTCAGATGTAAAATGAGCTTGGATTTCTAAAAAATGTGTGGAAAGAAGATAGTTCCATGAAATCATTCTGGCAGCTCATCAGAACTGGTAGATTGTCAGCCTTTTTCGAAAAAATAAGCTCCTTGTTTCCATGTTTCTCTTCAGACCTTAAACCTGGCAGTGTTGTGTGTTCCACTGCTATTTCACTATTTCAATCACCACTTATGAGACTGCACTGGTGAAGAAGCAAATATTAGTTCCATTTGACCTAACACTCCCTCTAGCTGGATCAGTGAGTTTTACACAAACTACAGGTCATGTGCAGAGGAGAGCCTGTGTCTGATATCTGGTGTACCCATGAGAGACAACACTTATAACAGAGCTGAGTACTGCTGGCAGGAATCAGCTTCACATAGGATATGGATTTCTAAATAGATTGACCTGTCAGACACTTCAGTACTTTTTCATCAATGAAACTGTCTGTTACTGGGCAATAATAAAAGGCTCCTAAATTGGCTTCAGGAAAAAAAAAAAAATACTACCTGAAAACTGAAATATTTCAGCTGAAAATAATAGACCTAATACTTAAAGCAGCAGACTTTTTTACCAAACAACTCCAGATAGTCAGGCATTTGATGAGCAATTAATTATATTATTTTATCATAATGGACAGGTGTTATGATTTATAATGTTTAGATTTGGGATTTTATTTCAAAGGTTGATATAACAATGCCAGAAAAGGAAAGAAAATATTAAGGGCTATGAAAATAACCCATGTTTTCATATCTGTGTGTATCTGCAGTTCTAAAACCGGATTACTTGGAAAGGAACAGCTAAAAGAGACTACTAAAGCTAAAAGTGCTGACTAAAGCATAAAGAGGTTTGCGATATTCCTTTGCCCATCCCTCTTAGTAAGATAATATTACTGAAACAGAAGCATCCTTTTTCAGTGAGGAAGCAAATTTCTTGCTTCTCACTAAATAAAGCTCTTTCTGCTAGTAAAAATAAACACAAACATTGTAATGGGACTGCAATCACCGGGGAACTGCAGAGAATCTTTCAAGAATTGCACCATGTTTATAAGAATTGTAATGCTAATTCTCCATAGTATCTATACAGTGAATTGGAATAAGACATTTCATATTTAAAGTAAGTGGAGAAAATCCTCCAATTTTTGTTTATTTTTGGGGTTTGGTTGGTTGGTATGATTTCTCATTTTTATTCTTCATTTATCTATCTCCTCTGTTGTGTTATTGTTTTAGAATAAAATTTCCTTCCAAAATTATAGCCAATGTTAAAACTGTCAAGTCTGCTTTAAGAGAGAGAGGAAAATATGTTACTGCTAATTTCTCAGGTTTAGTGTATTGATACTTCTCAGTTTTGGATGACTGGTCAAGTTTATCATGTGTCATTGCTTCCTTTCATGCTTTCTGACCCTCTATCAAAACTACTTTTTCCCTACATCCTGACACTGCAATTCCTTAATAGGTGAAGTATATTTCTGTGGCATTGTGGAAGGATAAATGAGAAAATTGTAATTTATTTTCTGGCCTTATGAAAGGGGTATTCTAAGTTATTACAAGTCTACCAGTTACGGAAAAATTTGGGCAGGTGCAAGAAAAATGAGTTCTATGGTCAGTAAGCATTTATATATATGTATATATTCCTATTTATTTAGGAAACATATATCAGTATTTGGTGCACTAATTAGAATCATTTACCTACATTTCTGGAGTACTATTCCTTTTAATATTACTTATTACAGGTGTCGGTCCTGCTGAAGACAATGTGCAAACTTTTTAGGTTAATGTGATACCAAAGACTAAGTAAACATGCATGCAGATTCAGACTCATAGCTGGATGAATGGGACAGTAGGAGAGAGAGATATAACTTTTATCTTTTCTCTTCTCTGACCACTCGGCCAATATCCTAATCCCCGATCTATCAACCCATAACAATTCATCTAACTGTATAGTGTACTTTATAATTTGCACATGTGTTAATCATTACAGCTCAACACTTAGAGCTATGAAGCATAGCAACATGCTTAATTTTCAAACTCAAAAGTATATTTTTTCAACTAGCATATTCATCTTGCTATAACAGAAAGAAGTAAATGTTTGCATGTGTGACAAATCTGTAGCTATAATGCTACTGAAATTCCTCAAGGCTCATAAAGAAGTATTGGTGGCTAGATTTACAGTGCTGCTCAGGCACAAGAAAACTTCTTGTTTCTTGGGTTGCAAGCTTGGCAGCCCAGCAGAGGTGAGGCAGTTGAAGCTCTAGGTTGCTAAGTGCAGCTATGAGCATTGCTGAGCCTGTATGCCCAGTAGGCACACATGCACATATGCATAAGAGATATAAGCGTATATAGTGGCCAATCACACAGACAAACACAAAGAAAGAAACTATTTCACTCACACAAGTACAGGTGATATCAACAGCATCATGCTATTCTCCTCTCTGACTGATGAGGGTAAAAACCGAAATGTACTATAAATTTACATTAGTTTAGTACAGGTCTCTTCAGCAGCAGATCAAGACAGGCTATGCAGCAGACTTCAACTGTATCCCCATTCAGCAGCTAGTCCTTTCACACAGGAAGTACTCACAAATGGATGTGCACTTACACTATGGATCCCACTAGGGTTTGTACATTCAGTCTAACCAGTAGCCCTTGGATCTGATCTTCCAGTGGATCCATGAATTAAGACATAAATGCAAGAGTCTCTCTGCCAGCTGATTCAAGCTCAATGGTTGGTAGGCTACCTCAAGACTCTGTGGTTGCTCCGGCTGCTGGTTTGGATCCCTGGTAACTCCAACAGCCAAATGTCAGCCCTTCCCATATCTTCAGTGTCCAGCCCAAGCTTATGGCCACCTCGGTACTGGCTTCTCAGCCACTCATCCAAATTTCCATCTCCTGTTCACTGACAAAATCCCACTGACATGCATACCCATACAAAACACATACATCTTTGGCTGCTGCCACACCAGATACAGTGTCTGACACCACTCTGTGAGGTCTCTGTTTGCTGGCACTCATCCCTTCACTGACTCATGGCTCTGGAATCTCCTTGTACATAAAGATTAACCTCTTATTGCATAACCTAACACCTTCTTTGTGCATGAATTTCTGCCAGTGAAAATCTGAGCTGCGATAAACAATATACAGAAATGATGCAGTGTTCACAACAATATATTTTCATTATGGAATTGAATAAAAAAGTAAAAATGTCAAGTGAATTACTCCATGGCATGTGAATAATCCTCACTCTTTCAATTCAAATAAAATTTTAAATGTCCCTAAATGGATTTACTGACATTTATGAAATGGTAGAAAATGCTGCAAAAAATCTTGTTATGGCATTCCAGAAATGCTAAAGTCCTCACTGATTACTGTCACTAAGAGTACTGAAAACTTGGTCTGCTTCTTTAAACAGCAACTGAAAAACAAAATTTCTAGAATATGTATTTATTACATTTAAATTCAAACTGTTACCAAGAGCTTTTCTTTCAATGTCAAATATTAGCTGATATCCTTTGTCTACCTCTTTACAGCACCTGCAAATGTTATTTTTGGATTATTGTCTATAAAACTCTCCATCTGATCTTTTGGTTCTTTCTGGTATACAAGAGGATTTAAAGAAAAAAAATGTTTTTAAAATGTGGTTGCTTAAATACAGGTATTGTGTACACCATAATTTTCCTCTTAAAATTTGGACTTTCTAAAATATGGTTAAATAAGTTTCAGGGTTGTGCAATATTTTCCATTTTAGTTATTCTTAAATCCAAAGCATAGTTCCCTAGGCACAGGAGCAGGAGCATGCCTCAGTGGATTTAAGACTGCTTTGAATTATTTTGTTGTTCTGTCCTGTGATTGTGCCACTCTGCCTAGCCTACGTCCAGGTATTACTACTCAGAGTGGAAGCAGAGAGCTGTGCATTCCTATTACATGGACATAAACTGCCTTCCATATATATGTGATCAAATATGAAATGCATAAGCTGCAGCATAACATGCTATTTCTGAGTTTATTCTCCTAAAACATGAGTATTTTAGTAATTCCATTTTCAAGAAAGAAACAAGGAAACACAAAGTCGTAAATTGTCAGAATTTGTCCCATCAAAGATTTTCCATGGTTAGAAGGTAAAGTTGTAACGAAACATATTGATAATACTCAGAGCTACAAAGAAGCTGAAAAGCTTTTGCACTGAAGGAATACATCAGAAAAAAAAAATATTTCAAACCTGTATTTGCAAAGCAAAAGTGTTTTTTTATCCAAGAAATAATGGGATTATTTTCTAGAGTAACATTTTTCTTTCAAGCATTGCAGAGGTAATACAATTATTTTTGAACACCTTTAGTAATATTTCCAAACTATTTCTATTTATATGCATTTTGATACAAGTTGAAAACTACTGTGTTTCTATTACATTAATCCAGCACCTAAAATAGACTGAAGTAAATCCTGCCTCTATTTTGACATAACATTATAAATAGCTCTTAAAAGTTTAGAGGAACAAATCTAGTCTATTTTAGATCTCTTTTTGTGATTTTATAGACTTCAGAAAACACTTCTGTCTTTTCCTTCTGCATCATGTGTTAGTCTTTGGAAATCTACCTATCATCATGGAAGATAAATACCCTCATCCCTTGATCCTCAAAGATTTCTCAAATATCCACCCCCATACTGTACCTCCCAAAAAGCAACCTTAAGAACATACAACAGTGAGGTTGTTAAGGTCAAGGGAACAATGAAAACATTCTAAGGGCATCACTATGAGATTATAGACTAACAGAAACCTGGGTTCATATAGGTTGGAAAAGGTCCTTAAGATCAGTGAACTTAACTCTAAACCCAGCACTGCAAATCCACCACTAAACCATGTCCCTGAGTGCCACTTCTACATGTCCCTTAATTGTCTTCACAGAAGGCAATTAAGCCACTTAGCCACTTCACTGGGCAGCCTGCTCCAGCACCTGACCGGGCTTCCAGTGAAGAAAGACAGCCTCAGACCATCACATCACCTGCAAGTTCTTTTCTGTTCATAATCAGCAAGTCCAGTTAGGTGTCTTTCCTAGTTATCTGCCTAACCAGCTAGACCAGGAAGTCAGGAAGTTACCAGTCACTCACTCCAGGAGCCCCTTGGATTGTTTCCCCACCAGCAGACACCTGGTATATGGAAATCCCTGTAAGAACAAAGACTAGTGATCATAAGATTTCTTTTTGCTTATAAAATATTTCATCTGTCTCTTCATCCTGGTTGAGTGATCTGTAACAGACTCTCCCATTACATGTGATTTGTTGGCCTTTACCCTGACTCTTATCCATAAACACCCAATATTGTCATTGCCATTAGATTCTAGAGACTCAAAAATCTCCCTAGCATACAGGGTTACTCCCATCACTTTTTCTTTGCCAATCCCTCCTGAAGAGTTTGTAGTCATCCTTCTCAGCACTCCAGTTGTGTGCTATTCCTCCATGTTTTCGTGATTGTAAATACATCATTATTTTCCAGCTGTAGAATGGCTTCCAACTCTTCCAGTTTGTTGTCCATACTGTTGTGCATTGTTGTGAATGCACTTCAGCTTGGTTATTGATACTGAGACTGTTTTTGAGGGGGAGAAGTCCTAACTGTGACTGTTAGAAGCCCTTTGTGACTGTTCTCAGATACCTCTAGTTTCTAGTACACCAACAGCACTTAAGTCTTTGATGCCATGTGTGTCTCCATCCCCTTCTTTCATTGAGACTTCCAGGCTGCTGCGTGCATTAGTCATGGGGACATTTCA
Organism: Chamaea fasciata; assembly: GCF_029207755.1. Classification (NCBI taxonomy): domain Eukaryota; kingdom Metazoa; phylum Chordata; class Aves; order Passeriformes; family Sylviidae; genus Chamaea; species Chamaea fasciata. Next base: position 67,104,649 of record NW_027094089.1, read on the forward strand.
AAAGTGTACTCAGCACATTGTGGAGCAGACCAAAGCGGCATAGTAGCAGTCCTCAAACACTGATGTGCTGCTCCCAGGCTTATCTTTAATGAGACTAATTTATCCCTTTTCCCTTCAAATCTAGGTTAAAGCTCTTTCCAGGAGCCCTGATAGCTCCTACACAATAATCCTTGGTCCCTTTAAGACAAGTGTACCCTATCTGTCATCAGCAAGTCTGACCCATCAGGATTAAAACCTCCAAATTTTGACTGTGATGCCAGTCATGGTGCCAGGAACTGATCTGCTTGGTCTCTGTGTTTCTTCTAACATCATTCCCTGCAACTGACAGTTGAGAATACTAGCGTGCCCCTGATATTTTAAACAGTTCCAAAGACCTGAAGCCTCTCTTGATTGTCCTATGACTCCTTAATTCAACTTCAACTCTGCCTACATGACAAATCTAAAGTGGACAATAATCAAGAAATCAGACTAAGGCCCTATAAAATTAGGAAGATTTTTTTTGTCATATTTTTCAACTGGGCCACAGGGAAGTAGCAGAATTTTCCAAGAAGTGGGTCCAGTTGTTAAGTTTAGTTAATTCAAAGGATCTTTTTGTAGTTTCCAGGCTTCCTTGGTGAATGGAATAGGATTTCTCCACTTTTTTAATGCTTTCTGCCTCTTTAATGTCCCTTTACTTCTCATATTCATTGCTTTACCTTTTCTCTGTGCATTGGAATAAAATTTCCCTTTGATTTACTCCATCTGCTTCTTTCTTCTATCACATTATCTCCTGATAAAAAATGAACCTGTAGTCTGCTTCTTTTCATCAGAAAATGACTGCTTCAATTGATTTCATAATGTGCCCTATACAAACTGAAACAAATAGAGCAGATAAGTAAAAACATAGTCCTCTACATTAAGTATATGGTAGATATTTTAAGAGCTTTCAAACACTTGATTGCTGTGTAGTTCACTCTGAATTGTGACCAAAAGAAAAAAAAAATACGGGGAAAGAGCATTTACTTAGATAAAAGCTATTCCCATTCATTAAGAGAAGTCTATGGTAGTTTCTTCTTCAGCCCCAGGATTATCCTGACAGTGTTGTTAAAAAAACTGTACACTCTTCTTCACTCTTTTCCATGACCTTAATTGATCAATTTACAAAGAAGTGGTCTTTTATGATAACAGCAAAATAAAAGCCAGTAATTGACTGAAAGCATGGGTCCAGCTATCTAAAACCACTTTCAACTAATGGAAACCTGTGTAGATGGTATGAAAGTTTCAGCCAATGAAAAAAAATGTCACACCACTCCTTAAATTTTTTTAAAGGAGAAGTGACGAAAAAATGTCTTTATATCAATTATGGACACTACAGCTTAGAAAAGATGGATAAAAGAAATGGCAACACTAAAATATAATAATAGAATTGCAGAATCATTTAGATTGGAAAAGACATCAGAGGCCATCTTGAATGGACCATCACAGGAATTTGGTGGTATGTATTATATGCATTTAAAGTAATTATATATATGCATCTAAAGTAATTATATATATGATGGGGATAAATCAGGACTTTTATTTTTTGTGAAATCAAAGTGTGGAAGAAGATGCAGAAGCTGAAAAGAACATAACATTAATAACACATTTTCTTCAGGATTGTGACTAATGCTACTGTGTTTCACCCATTTGCCTTCATGTGTCTACTGCTTTTGGGAGTTACAACAGAGGGAGTAAAAACGCAGGCTGACAAATGCATTGTGAGACCTGTCTACACTAATCAGCTGATGTTCAAATAAGAATTTCTTCTTCCCTAAAATGCTTGAAATCACTTTTATCTCAGATTTAACATTATTTATGAAAACAATCCTTAAATGCAACCAAATACACTTTGGATTAAATTAATCCAGGGTATAATTTTGTCCATGTAATCATCTCTATAAAAGGAGAAAACAAAGAAGCCTTTAAGTATTCTAAATACAAATTGTTTTAGAATTCAGCTTGTATTTGGTAAGAGAAAATCTACTTTGTATGAATCTAATTCTTTATTATATTTATTAACCACACTGTGGTATTTTTACAGAAAATACCAATCTCATAGAAGATTTTTTTTTTCTCTGTGTATGGGCTTACAAAGATATATATATATATAGTCTGACTATTACAATAAAACACACAGGAAACACATTTTCCCTGTGTTTTGAAGACATAGATGGCACCTTTTTTCCAACATTTAGATTATGTGACCATATTTGGTCTTCAATACTTCAGCCAGCTTTTAAAACATGTAGTGAAGTTGTTTCTTTTCATGATGTAATGCATATTGTGTTCCTTGATAAACACAAATAAAGTGTTCTAAAACGTACTCTATAAAGACTGAGCTATTTGAAAATATTTTATCCTAATATTTCATTTCCACGTGGCTTATGGAATAGTAAATCTTGCACACACATATATGCACAGTGGCCAGTATTTCTTTGCAGTCTTTATTTTCCCCTCTTTGATTTAGTTTATAAATTAAAAATGTAAGTAAGATGAAGGAAGGGGTTTATTTTTGGTTAGTACTTTACCTGATGCCATGGAAATCAATATTTTATTCTCACTGACTCCACTCACATATATCTAACAATACACAAGTTCACTATTTGTAGGCCTATCCTGGGGTCAAAAACTACCCAAGGATGTCCAAATTTATGGGGCAAGTTTTCCATTACTGTACAAAAGTGCAGGTCTACAAATGAGCAAATTAAGCTGATATACCTAATTTTTTTTAATGGGAAAAAATTGTACCAGGTAATGACACTAAGATACAAAAGTTGCTGTTGCTAAGTAAAATTGGTGGGTCTTCACACTTAGTTTTATGCAATCTCAACTCAAAACAAATGTCTCAATGCTTAAGAGAAGTATTGTTCTGGGTGCAAATATGGATTGGCTTCACATGCTTTCATGCTCACATCAGACTCTCCAGACCAACTAAAAAACTTAAATGTCTTCTGACACTAACAGAGAAGTAGAAGACTGCTTGCTATTTTCTGTATTTTTAGTAGATATCACAGCTTCTTCTAATCTCTAACAGTTTAGATCTAATCATAAATATTTTTTGATAATTTGATTTCAAAATATGGTGGATATTTGAGTGTGTATCTGCCTTACTCAAGAAGCAAGGGACCATGCTCTGTTCTCTTAAGAGGTTTCTTCACAGCTTTATTGCATAAACCATGGATGGGGATGTCTTTATTCTCTCTAACTTGCACATGAACAATGCAACAGAGGTGAACAAGGAAATAGATATGTTGGTAATTAATATATATTTTTACCATTAATGATGTTACAAAAAAAAAAAAAAGTATATGCTGCTTTACACAATAAAGAAAACAACCTTAAACCTGGAAAGCCATTACATACAAACCCATCTGTACCGTTTTTCTTCTCCTTTTTTTTTTTTTTTTCTTTTTTCTTTTTTTTTTTTTTTTCCTGTACTGTCTTCCCACACATATCAGCAACACCTGCACAGGATTTCCAAAAAACCTACTTCTTGTTGTTATTGTCATGATCTCAGAAACTTTATCAATCTGTAAAAAGCAGTTACTGTCTATTCTGTGACAGTCTTAAAACAGTCAAACTAGGAGTAATAATCAGTCCTGGAAATAAATTATTACATTCAATTTTTCTATTCTCCTTCTTCTAAAGTTAGATAAAGTAACCTGGTTAGGACATATGGATGCAGGGGGGAAACAAACAAACAAACAAATAAATAAATAAAAGCAAAAAACCCCACACACACACAAAAAAAAAAAAAAAAACAAAAAAAAAAAAACAAAAAACCCAAAAGCATCACAATGTGTCAATTTCTTCTGGTGGTTTTAAGCAACTTTTGTATTTTCCAGTGTAAATATGGAGACATCCATGACAACATTATCAAAATGTTTTTAATTGCCAACACTACATGTAATCTTATGACTTTCTTAGGCAAATTTATCTGTCTTTCAGTTCAGAGAGGGAATTGTTATTTACTTAGTCCTTTTTTTCCAATTATGATAAGCAGAATGGAAACAAGCAATACAGTGTATAGTTTACACGTCTCATTTTCTATTGAGTTCATATCACATAAAAAGTCACCATAAAGCTTGTTAAATGAAATGACATTTCACTCGGATATACATCAGTGGATTTCTGTGTAAAGGTTGCAGTTGCACCTACTGTAGTTGGAACTGCACAGCCTGAAGTGTAAGGTAACGCTATTGTAAATAGTGTAGATTTGCATATAATATATATATAACGAAAGAGAAGACAAAAATGGTGAGATGTTTTGAGATTCAGATCAGTACATTAACTTGTTCATCAAATAAAATCTGTTGCACACACAAAGAAATTTCCAGCACTTTGTATAACATTGTAATTTCATGCTTTTATAATAATGCCTCGTTGGAAGGAATCTATTTAAACCTGAGTTATTAATAAAGAGCAATAGCAATCAACCGAGGTTTTGGCAGATATTTTGTAATACTTTTGCCTGAGAAATTTGTATTATGCTTAAATGTTCTATACTAATACAAACCATAAATAAAACTGGAAAATATTTCAGAGCTAGAAGAAATAAAATATTTGAAAAAAGAAAATTATGTTTGTCATTATTTGCTTCTCCATATATTGGGTGTAGTTTCATAAAACCTAAACATAAGGGAATATTCTCTCTCTTACTGTTACAGATAAGTTGTTTAAAATGATTTTACGTATTTTATTTTAAAAAATAGACTAGTTATGTAAAGCATGCTAAAACCAAATAAATCATTTGGTGTTATTTCCCTGATTTTGTGTAATATTCAGAGGTACTTGAAAAATAGGTATACATTACAGTGAAAATGGTAAGACAACTCTTTGGCTAGAAATGGGTGCAAAGCTTGCTTGTGTTTTTTAAAAAAAGAAAAGAGGTTCCTTCCAATTACTGACGTCAATTTTGCCTCTGTGCCTGGGAAGTTCACAGAACAGATGTTTCTAGAATCTGTGCTTTGGTACATGGAAGGCAGAGAGATGATTCAAGATACTAGCACAACCACCAAGGGCAATTCCTGCCTCACCAATCTGGTGGCCTTCCATGATGCACTGACTACATCAGTGGACAAGGAGAGGGATGTTTGTGTCATCCATCTGGCAATCTCTAAGGCCTTTCACATGGTTCCCCATGGTATCCTTATCTCCAAATTGGAGAGACTTGAATTTGATATTCAGTAGCTAAAAAATTGGTTGGATGGTCACGTCCAAGGGGTAGTGATCAACAGCTCAGTGTCCGGACGAAAACCATTAACGAGTGGAGTTTCTCATGGATCTGTATTGGGACTTCATTAATGCCATAGACGTACCATCAACTGCAACCTCAGCAAATTTGCAGAGGACATCAAGCTGAGCAGTGAGGTTCAGATCCCTGAAGGATGTAACAACATCTAAATGGACCTGTACAACATCAAGAACTGGATCCATGTTAACATGGTGAGGTTCAAGAAGAACAAGGGAAAGAGATTGGTGGCTTTGGTATAGGCTAGGTATTTGGTGAAGAGACAGAGAGCAAACCTGTGGAGAAGAACTTGTTGGTACAGGTGGGTGACAGGTTTAACAGGAGCTAGAAATATGCACTCCCACCCCAAAAAGCAAATTGTGTTCTGGGCTGGGCCAAAAGCAGCATGTTAAGGAAGGGTTCTTCTATTCTATTTTCATGAATGTCTATCTGAAGTACTGTGTTGAGCTCTAGAATCCTCATCACAGAAAAGATAGGGACCTGTTGGAGGCAAGTCTAGAGGAGGGCCACAAAAACGATCAGAGGTGTGAAACACTTATCCTGCCAAGAAAGACTGAGAGAGTTAGGGTTGCTCAGTCTGGAGAACAGAATTATTGAGGAGGCTTCATTGAAGCTTTTCAATATTGAAAGGGGAATTACAAGAAAGATCACAGAATCCCAGAATCACTTATTTTGGAAAAGACTTCTAAGATCATCAGGTCCAATACTAGACTGATCACCACCTTGTCAACTAGGCCATAGCACTAAGTGCCGCATCCAGTAATTTCTTGAACACCTCCAGGGATGGTGACTCCACCACCTCCGTGGGCAGACCATTACATTACTCAAAATCCTTCCCTGTGAAGAAATTCTTCATGCTCTCTAACCTGAACCTTCCCTGAAGCATCTCAGGGCTACCTATGTCCTCTTGCCCTGTTTGTTGTCTGGGAAAAGAGCCCAACCCCAGCTGGCTGAGAAAGCAATAAGGCTGCCCCTCAGTCTTTCTGGAAATAAAATGGAAAATTCAATATTAAGAGCATTGAATTAAAGACTTAATATCCAACAGTAAAAGACCATTAGGTTGAACGTTCCTTTATTCAGCTCTTGGCAAATGCTGGGGATGTATCGGGAATTTATTCACCATAACATATTCACCCAAACATGTCCAATGAAACAAAGACTTCCAGGAGTTTATATACATTGCAATATTCAGTATTTTCAAGGCCCTCTCCCCAGTCCAGCCCCATTTCATCACATAATAAATGCGTTCTCTAATTTAGCCTTGCTGCTTTTTCATGGAGTAAGACTGCTGTTTAAGATCCTATTATTGACATAATTTTGGGAGTGCTAGTCAGTGCTTCCCGTCATCTGGGTGAACTTTCACACTGACAACTTGTAGTGCATGGATGGTCCAATTCTGCTGAGACACAGTTTCTTATGGTTTTAATTACTATTATGACATTCCATCTATCTCTGATTAAAGGGTAACTCAAAGCTTATCTATCTAAACATCACTTTTTTGAATTTGCTGTTATAGCTAAACAATCACCATTGATTGAGTTTTCTGGGGTGTATAGGTCTATGGAGCAACTCCATACAGATATAGTGAGGATACTCCTTAATTTTCTCAGGGTACTTTATCTTGTTCTTCTGAAGCTAAACTAAACATGGATTTAAATCAAAAACAGCTAAAATAACAAAATATAAATTTCCTAGCTTACTACAGCACAGCTCCTTGCAAAATTCAGAGGGCCACCAAGAGTACATACAACTCCTTTTCAGCATACTAATAGCACATGTGTCTCTTTTGTGGAAACATGTCATAAAGCTGAAAGCAAAGAGCTCAGGGCAGCAGGGGAATTGTGGAAGGTGAATTTAAATTTTTTTAGCTATACTCATAGGAAAACTTGCAGTGAACCCAAATGTACCCTGTTTTATTCACGTGGAAATGTAGGAGTAGTGTCTGAGAAATTGTGGAGATTACTGAACCTTAAAACATTGCAATTGTAGGTGAAGAGAAGAGGTATGTATTCACAATCACAGTGAACACAAGTGGTAACAGGTTTTGAGGAGTTCATTGGATTGCCGGTGCCTCACGACTTTCAATTACATTATCCTTAACATATCCATTCACATTTTAAATTTAGCTGACCACAACATCCTTCATTCTGTTTCTAAACTAGTGTGTGTATTTGTGAAAGGTTCATGAAGAATAATTAGTGAAAATAGCATTTCACAGTACTGGCAATATGATAGATCAGGATTCTTTTGCGTCACATCACAGGAACGATCAAATTCACAGGAGGAAGAACCAATAGGCCTGTATTCTCATGTGACACAAGTTATACTGTGCACCTGAAATTCTGAGGTACAATATAGGTATTTCTTTTTTCTTTTTTCCCAAAGTATTAATTTTCACAGTACTTTGCAAAAATTGGAAAACATTGTCAGATGTATGCAAATTTAACTGCATAAATAAGTCTTAATTTTAACAAATTAAAATTGTTTAAGTTGTGAATTCATGGCTGGTAGATTTTTCCTTTGGAATTTCTAGAAAATTCTTATTTCGGTCCAAATTTAATTAAATTAAAAGCACATATATAAAAATAAATGAAAATATTTTAAAAATCAGTCTTTCTTGGTCAATAGGCAGAAAAAAATTTACTTCAACCTAGAATACCATTTTTAGGGTTATTCCTACTATTTATTATTAAGAATTCAACTTCTTAATTTGGGAAGTTAGGAAACTGAAACCCTGACAGCTTTTACATTATTATCCTTTCAAAAATTAAAATTACAGAACCTGAACAATTTTAATACTCCATCACCCAGAATTACAGCTTTTCTCCTTTCCTATGCGCAGTCATAATAAATGCAACCCAGATATGTGTTCCTTACCTTTACTAAGATTTCCCTTAGCTGAAGTACTTGCTATTATTTACTCTTCTCTAATTAACATGTAGGTTAGATTTCCAGGAGCCAAATCAAGCCTGAAGTACATTTGTGCAAATTTTCTTTTTCAAATTACCTCTTACCTCAGCCATTTCATTTTGCTGTTAACCAACATTTCACAAACAGAAGTAGGTAGATATCCTAGAGATGGTGGATGAAATATGCTAATACTGAACTTTTATTTGTTATATTTTGTTAATTAATAGATAGATGACAATTAAAAATGTAGCCAAATAACTTAGTGGCATTTTATCAGATTTTTGCATATAATTATTAGTAATGAAAATTTTGTAAAGTAAATTTAAACAGTCCCATAAAAAGATGACAATTTATCAAATACACAACATATATTTTACTTAAAGGATTAAGAATGATTAGTCAAATTAGGCAAATTTAGGCTTGACACACAGATAAGTTAGATTCTTAATATTTAGCCATCTGTCTGTTATAGACCCTTCCTCAAAGACTAACATCTCCTAAAAGCAAAACATTTTTCTATGTTCCCTAGATCCTAGTTATAAATATTTGCAAATGTTTGTACTTTGAAATAAAGCAAAAGGCAGCATGGTGGATGTTATTCGTTCTATGTATAAGCAGAGATGCTAGAGGAGATGAAAGTTAAACCAAATAATATCACCTGAGCATGTTTTCTTTTTTTTTTAAGAAATTGAATTCTCAATTTAATTTTTAATCAATTGATTTTTTGTTAGTTTTTAAATAAAATTTGAAAAATGCTGCAGTGGCTTTAAATTTTTCTTTGTAGTGCTCTAATTTTTTTAGCTCATAAGCAGTATTTTTAATTACAGAAGGAGGAAAACTAGCAGTTAATTGATTCGTCAATTTTTTTTTTTTTTTTTACTTCATTGTATCCTGTACTAACACTGATTGTGGAGTTCTAGAATGATATCTGTGTAGTTAGACACAGAAGCTAGACATCTGAAAATATTGCATGTCTCTGTTGTTATTTTGAGGAATTCTGTTTCTTCTCAGAAATCTGTTTTATCACTAACTGTTTTCTTCTGATCTTTCTGACTGACAGGCAGTACTCCTAACATTTTTGGATCTGAATACTTTTTGAAGTAGAAATAACTTTACCCGTTTTCTCCCACTTCACAGAATTATCAGTGAGAATTCTACAGCAGTAAGAAATCTGCTTATATTAGAAGAATCTAAAAATGTAGGTGCTCTTTCTTGCTTCTGAAGCTTACTTTGATGCTTCTGAATCAAATAGTAATGACTGTGATTACCAGTTAAAAGGATTATTTCTCCCCAGCCCCAAGTGAACTCTCTGTATTCTTTGTTTTTCAATTTAGCTGTTTCTTTTCTTCTTTCCCTACTATTATCATCAACACTTCATGATGCCAATTGCTTAATGCTTTCATGCACTTATGAAACATTTACCAGTTTTTTGATGACATAACTTAAACAACAATGCAAGAAAAAAAGCTATTTCCATTTTTGTAAGCTCAGAACATACAGGAAAAAATTAAAAATATCCAGGCACTGTTCCAGCCTGTTAACTACGTAACTCACTACAATATGGAAAGGAATGTAGCTCCTTCAATATACACACAGCTGATATCAAAAATACGAGTTGGAGGCCCTTTTAGAGATTCTGCCTCTACTGTTTTTCTTTGTTTTCCTTCTTCCCCCTGCCCCCCCCCCCAAAAAAAAATCTTATATCAGTACACCATCTTGAAAATCTTCTTAAAGCTTAGTACCTAAGTAAATTGTTTTCCTTAACTAAATGCAGAAAGGACATTGAATCAGTTGTACTTTTTGTAATGTGTAGTACTGTAATTTCTACCACTGTCCAAATTAATAATTGGATGCAATAATTTTTGCCATCCAAAGATATTCTGAAAAAACAAATTTACCTATCTGTCTTGGTTTGGGAAGACAGGTATCTGCCAGGTAATTAAAAAAAAAAAACAACTGGAGTTTCTTTTGGAATGGAGAGTGTAAACCCCCCCTCCACCCTTTTTTTTTTTTTTTTTTTTTTTATTATAAATTTACAATCAGAGGCTCCTAGGCAAAGATTTGGGAAATAGGAATAGCAGTTCTTTACTAGTATGTATTACAAAGCAAACAAACACACAAAAAAAACCCCTCACTAAACAACTACAGCATTAATAACAAAAGAAAACAGTTCCAAGAACCTTGAGGGCTTTGTTTCACAAAACCCAGGGCAGTTTGGTTTCGGTGTCCCTGCAGGATCCTCAGAGCACCAAGCGGAAACAGTGGAAAAGTCCCGGGCTGGTAGCTGGGATGGCAGGGTGTCCCAGAAGGCAGGGGTAGGATGTCCCGGCAGCGCAGGGGGTGCAGGGTCACGCTGTAGCAAGAGGAGCAGCTCCGAAGAAGCTGAAGGCGAGGCAGAACCAGTCCAGCTCCCGCGGGTGGCAGAGAAAACTCAGAATTCAGGCCGAACCGGTGATAGTAGATTTCCCAGGACTGGATCCCTTTGGCCAAAGTGAGACTCTTCCAGCCAGCAACAGCCGTTCTCCCTCTCTTCGAATGCCGGAAAAAGAAGAGCCCGCAGCTGCCTCAAGCTCTGTCTTTTACCTGTGTTATCTCCCCCTTCCAACTTTGTTCACCTCTTTGTTTCGGTTAAGTACTCTCAAGTATCCACCACTTGGTCTCCTTGGTAACTTATGGGGAAAAAATTGTTTAGAGAAAGAAGGAACAAACCTAACTTGAACACTATCTCAGACACAGATGAAGAACAGAGATTCACATTATGATGGTTGTTGGACTTTTTAGATATTTTAGCAATATAAAACGCTGTATCAATGATTCAGACAGTATGTAATATATAGGGTACAGAGTTCCGTGAATAGACAGGTATACACTATTTTACATTAAAAAAAATTAAATCTATATGCTCTAGTGACATTAAAGAGCAACATAGGTAGAATATGTAGTCAAATCTCAAGTGGCAGACTTACAGAAATTATCCAATAACTACCCTTTCAAAAATCAAGTAAGTCAGCTGCTGAACTGCCTTTAAATTGTTTAAGATAATACAATTTCCCTGATGCAGATAATTTTCAAGTGCTTCAGTACTGAAAGATTCTGGGTTTATTCTGTATTTTTTTGAGGTCACAACTCAGAGACAAGGAATAAGAAAATGCAACACTGATCTGATCCTCTGCAATACTTTTTTTTTACAAAGAAAGAACTTCTAAATACTTTGGAAAGAATCATTGGGCCCATCTTGGTGTAGTGTCAGAATAAAATAATTCTTTTTAAATTTTTTCCTAGAAGATTGTCTACTAAATACAAAATCCTGGACAGAAAGACAGTATATACATTCAAAATAGTTTAAAAATATATCCACTTAAAATTATCTTAGTGATACCTAAAATGTTCCTAGATGTGCTTCTCTGCCTTTTCCCAGAGCAGAAGCATCACCTCTTAAGACTTGAGCGTAGAATGGTTCAGTTTTGCTCTGTGATTCTCCCAAGCTTAAATGCCATACATGATCTGCAAGAAAAAAGAAGCACGTCTATTTGATAAATAGTATTTTCCTTCTGCAATAAATTCTTTGATTGAAAATATCAATGGCTTTGGATACAGGAGAATCAATATGGGGAGAAGAAAAAAGAGGTTTCTTCAAAACTCACAGTGAGAGAAAGGTGACATTTTATGCTTAATAAAAGGATCAAAAATTTATGCATGTAAACCTGTCCTAAGGTAAAATGACAATATAATAATGAGGTCCTTGTGAGGAACACATATGGAAAAATGTTTATTTAAAAAGATAATATTTATTTTTTAGAAGAAATTTTCAAGGGAGTAAAAATTGTCTAGATAAGGAATTTTTCTAATTTGACTTCATGAAACAAATTCATCACAAGAAAAAAGGACAAAAATCTCCTTCACACAGACAAAATCCCAGCTCCTTCTCTTTTTGTCAAACCACTAGAGCAGAAAATTTTGATTTCTGAAAGTTAGCTGTTTTCTGCCACTTCATTACTAAAATAATTAGTACTTTCTAAGACTTAATGGCCCTATCTTTGGCTATGGATCTCTGACTGAAGGATATTATTAGTGAGTAAGAGGAAACTAGACAATTTTTTATCACAACACATCACTTTTAGTTTACGGAATGCCTATCCTTATGATTTTTATTCTTTCTTGCCAGAACAACTACTGGATATGTTCTGGTGTGTCATGTAAATATATTGTAGAAGTACACAGGATTCTCAAACAAAACTAAGGCTTGTTGCTATTGCCTTAACAGAGATGCCATTAGCACATATTGGTATAGCTAAGATACCAGCATGAAGCTGAGAGAATTTACCCAAATCTTGTCATAAATCAGTAAGCCAAGAGAAGTACTCTAGGGAATCTCAAATGATTTTTACTTAGGCAGCTGAAGCTTGCCCAATGACAAGAGATACAGAAGGGAAGAGAAGAAAAAGTAATTTTCAAACAGCAAAGCAGGTCAGCAGCAGTCTTTAGCCAATGCAAATATAGGTCTCTTGATCCTTCAGACAGTGATCTATTTCCTAACAAACCCTTCCTATCCTTAAGTGCATCAGCAAAAAAGTTGGTGATTCAAAAGCATTAAGTATGAATTTATCTGTTACTTTGCAGCTATTTCCCTCATATCTGTCATCAACAAGTAAAAAAATCAAAATTTCATTGATGAAATTATATTACCTTTTTCTAAAGAGTTTGCTTGCTATACTAGTCATCTGTTTAACCATCACTTTAGAAAAATGAACAAATGTTTACATACACTTTAAAGATCATAATTATTTAACTTAATTAAGGACTTGAGTATATATTGGCTGCATAAATGTGCCATTATTAGAAAATTACTTGTGTGCCCAACTGGCTTATTACGAACAGAACATCAACCCATATTCAAGTGCTTGCTTGCACTTTCCACTCTCGTGTTTCATTTTATTGCCATGCCACTATAAAGTTTTTACATAAAAAACATAATATCTGTGATAGATAAACAATTTTACTGGAGTTCAAGAATACAGAAATCTATATTGTCTAATGCATCTGAGACAAGAGTTAGAGTGCTGCCTTTATCTCAGAATGATTTGGGTTGACAGAAAATCTTATAGAACAATGCAATTAAACAAGAAAAAGATTATGCCACTGATAAACAGAAAAGATACACCTATGGCATGACTTTCCAACTCTATAATGAAATAAAAGAATGCTACACAAGTTAGTTACCCAGTTGAAACAAGCACTGAGATATGACTGTCATTCTAGTACTAAGGTATATCCCTACTTGGTTGAAAATTCCATTGTTCTTTTAGGGTTTCAAAAATTGAGTAAATCACAGAATAGGTATATGCCTAGTAAGGTATAGATTAGCTTATGTGTGATACCTTAATGCAGTAGTTTAATTTATAGACTAAGTGCCATGGTTTCAGCCAATATACAGGAATTCTTTTGCTAAAGATGTATAAATAATGGTAGCTTAATTCTTTTTGTAAGACATCTCAATTTCTTTATTAATCTTTCTATATTTTATAAATATATGATATGTATTTATATCTACATACAAGTAGGTGATACAAGTTTAGGATCAACTTTTCAAAATTACTTCATTTACTTACAAAGTTGAAACCAGTTCAGGGGCATATTTTCAGAGATACTCTTTTAAAACTGTATTCCATGCTGTTGTAAACATTTTTTCTTCTTTTCTCACAAAATCCCCTACATCATTCCTAGTATTTTGGGGTTTGTTGTTGTTGTTTCCTTTTATCCTATCATTATAATACTCCACTTGTCTCTGTTCTTTGAGCTGTAGAACACTAGGAAAAATTTCTATTAAAAAAAATTACAGCAACAGAAATCTACATTTCCCATGACTTTTCCCTTTATGGGTCTTGTCCAGACAGGTGGAAATGCAAATTTCCATGATTTTCCACTTTCCCTTAATTTGTTCTATTACTTTCCAAGATTTATTTCTTTAGACTACACTCTCTTTCTAGCCTTTAGATCAAAAACAACTGTAAAGCCTTTTTGTGTAAAACCTGTCTTATAAAGTGAGCTATGATTGCTCCTGAATTATATAAATTCTCTTTCATCTGAGAGAGATTAAAATGACGCAAAAGAGACAAGTTAATGTCACTATGTCTAGAATAAATTTTGCCCCCTTGCATTTAAAAATGAAACAGGGGATAATTCCTTGACTAGAAAACACTGAATGGAAAAAATTCTTCATGCATTTGATATAAAGTAGTTTTAGAAATTATTATGCCACATCATTAATTCTTCCACTGTTCATATAACAGCGTGCCACACCAGTCTTTGTATTATTTATATAATCTTTACATATTTACCGCATAATCTTTTACATACTCTTATCTTCAGTTTCTGAAATTAGTATATATTTTCCATTTTCTGATATGACTTATATTATCTTTGGGGTGTTAAAATAGGCTGCCCTTGTGTCACAACACCACCATGCATTATTACAGGCTGGGGACAGAGTGGCTGGGAATCTGCCTGGTGGAAAAGGACCTGGAGGTGCTGGTCAAAGCCAGATGACCATGAGCCAGCTGTGCCCAGATGGCCAAGAAGAAGAGTATCCTGACTTGAATCAGCAATAGAGTGGCCAGGAGGACCATGGCAGTGACTGTCACCCTGTGCTGGCTCTGGTGAGGTCACTGCTCGACTGATGGATTCAGTTGTCAGCCTCTTATGACAAGAAAGGCATTGAGGTGCTGGAATGAGTCCAAATAAAGACAACAGAGCTGAGGAAGGGTCTAGAGCACAAGTCTGATGAGGAGCAGCTGAAGAAGCTGGGAGTGTTTAGCCTGAGGAAAAGAAGGCTCGGGGGTGATCTTACTGCTCTCTTCAACTGCCTGGTTGTGGCCAGGGAGGCGTTGGTCACTTCTTCCAGGAAACCTGTTACCTGGAAGGAAAAGAAGAAATGGCCCTAAATTGCACCAGGAGAGGTTTAGATTAGATATTAGGAAAAATATCTTCACTGAAAGGCTGGTCAGGGATTGGAACTGGCTGCTGAGTGAATAAGTGGAACAGAAACCCTTGACTGTTCAAAAAAAGCCTGTCAGTGTGGCAGTGGATATTGCTCAATGGTGGAAGTGGTGTTGCTGAGCTGAGTTTGTCAACCTGGATGCCAGGTGTCCACCTGGACTGAATGCCTGATGCCGACTGAAGCATTTGTCTCACTCCCCTTCTTCACCTGGACAGGATATATATCAGACACTTTACAAAAACATTGTTACAACCTAGAAAATTATACAGTGGTCTATATTGCTATATGTTTTGCATATAGAAGACTGTCTCTTTGCATATGGAAGAGTGTCTCTTCCCTGTTACAACAGCTGTGAATAGAGAGCCAGAGAGCCACAATCCTTTTTGCTAAGTAATTTAGGGCTGCAGATTCTGAATTTTAAAATAATGAAGGAGGAGCAGTACAGGGGACAGTAGTGGGATGATATATCCTCTGAGGTAATTCACATTAAAGTCTGATGTATTTCTTCTTTTAAGCTTGAAGGGCTATTATTTTGGACAAGCTGAATTTTGCCAGACTGTATCAAAGTAAAGCAGCCAAATACATAGACCTCTTGCCAGATAGCAGGATGGAACACATGTCTTGCTAAGAAGCAAATAGAAAACAAGCAAATAGAAAATAAGTTAAACATATATTTTTTTTTCTTAGAAGTTAATTATTTACAAGGCTCTGTGTTTATTCAAAACTTTTGATAGAGAAGTCTAGACCATCATAATTATTTCTCTATTTTTATTCAACAGATCTGAATTTTTCTGACTTTAGCTTTTGTTACATGGAACTTAGCATGGCAGTCATGGCTTATTTAACATCTGCAATGCAAGAGACAAGTACCAAGTTTTTCAAATACTTAAGTATCATACAACTGAGGAAGGTTTATTCTGAAAAGTTTTATTTTATATTTTATGTAGTTTTATTGTTAGCAGAATTGAGTTGTCACGTGTACATATGTATCTTCCATTCTAATACAGATCCTGCGACCTTACAACTGTCAGTACCTTTAGAAAATGTTTATTGTCCTCCTGATTTTTCTCCAATAAGTTCACAGCTTCCCCTTCAGTAGAGTACTCCTCATCCTCTAAACTCTCCTTCCTATATGCCTGTCCAAGATTGTAGTGTAGGATGTGCACAAAGTATTCTATCACCATCTTCAAGAACTGTTGAATCCAATCGCTAGAGCAGTGCCCTTCCCCAGCCCCCTCCCTCAGGGCTATCTTCTGCTAATGGCCCATCAAATGCCTTGCTGCATGACTCATAGACAAGTCCCTCCATGAGGTATCTCTGTTAAATGGGCCATCAAGGACCCCCTGCATGACTCATCATCCCATTGTGAGATGTTCCACCCAAGAAGAGGAACCAAGCATTCCCACCTGGATATAATCTGGGGTTTGGGACAGTACAAGCAGCCCTTGCCCACTACATTCCCAGAGGACCAGAGCTACCAGACCTTTCTACGGGATCACTGCTTCAGGAAGACCACCTCATCTAGACTGCAGAATACAGTCTAGAATACAAGTGCTCAGGTTGTATTCTGACTCTGTCAGTGGTCTTTTGTATTATTGCATCTATTTTTTTTAACTTTTTTTCCTTTCTTCCAATTAAATTGTATTTCTGACTTGGAGCCTCTAATTTTTTTTTCTTTCAAACCACTGCAATGCCTTTTTTTTTTTTTTTTTTTTTTTTTTTTTTTTTTTTTTTTTTGTCCTTTTTGCCTGGGAGAAAATTCATCAAAACCTTCTGAAGGCTCCTTTATGCTTTCAACGCAAAAGCAACATACTTTATGCCTACCTATACCCTCATTAAAAAAAAAATTGCTTCCCATGACATTCTGAGGCTAGACGTTTCATTAAACACTTTATTTCTTCCATGGCAATTAAGTCCCTTTTATAAACTAAATTTTCATACTAGACAGCCTCTACACTTTTCAACCTAGTTTTCTGTCTCTTCTAATACCAAATTTTCATACTAGACATTTTCTACCATTTTCAACCTAGTTTTCTTTCCCTTCTAATACGCAGATAGGTAATGTATATGTATATTGTCATGCTTTGTTAATCTTTTGCTACATTCACTACTTTTATCTTACTTACATTTGATTTTAAGCAACTTAGTATCAAAGTATTTTCCCCTAAGAGAATCTGAGGAGGGATATTTGGTCCCAGCTGGTGGTTTTAACCATTAAAGTTCAGAAAAAATTTAATTAAACCAAAAATGTCTTTCTTTTCATGAATCAGGATCATGTATTGTTTGCAACTGACTTCTACTCTCCAGAGTATGTGCTCTGCTGTAATATTCTGGTTAATAACTTTCCTAATGTTAATTTAAATCTCCTTGATCTTACTTATCTCACAGTAATAAACAAATACTTTTCAGGACAATCATCAAATGAATGTAGTTACATAAGCATTCATGTAATTATTAGAGAATAGTTCAGTTAGTTAGTTAATTATCAGCAGCCAGATCTCAAGCCTTGTAATGAAATTTTACATTGATTCAATAACTATACACTAAAATATTGACACAGAGTGAGCTTTCCCACTTTAGAAGGGCAGATGGGAACAAACGATACTGCAGAAATGGGGATGTATCAGCACACAAAGTTGGAAGGAAATCTTTAAACAGAATGTGTTCAAACTCAGCTAAGTTGTACCAAATGCTATTCCAGGCTGTGAACTGGTATTCAAAGTGTGCAAAAATTTCTCATCTTGCTAATTTAGTAGGTTTTTTTAAAACTGAAATTTCTAGACTGAATACATAAAACACTTTTTATATAGTATATTGGAAGTGTGATTTTTGTACTAATAACGATATATTTATACTTCACCCTATCACATTAGTATTCTTACAACTGCTTCTGTGTTTTGTGGTGTGTCACACAAAGACTATATTTGTTTATATTGTCTTCTTCCAATGAAATGGATGAAAACTCCCACAGAAGAGCTCTAAGTATTTTTTAGTTAGAAAGCATCCCATGCCTAAAGCTGAGTGTGGGCCTACAAATGCACATCTCAATTTTTTTAATATGCTAGTTTTCCTACGAAGGACTAATTCAGTTGGTGATTCAAATGACAAAACTTGTAAATATATTTAGCAAAACAACCCCTAACAAACCACACCGAAAAACCCACACCACAGCAGAAATCTAACTTGTGCTGTCATTACCATAATGAAAATTACAGGTTCCTTTTTACATATTTAGCAAAAGACACAGTCTATCTTTTCTGATATTTTTTATTATTTAAATATGGCTTTACTATCTTCCCCATGGACATTTCAGGTAACAGGTTAGTTTTGTATGCTAATAATCCTGTATCTACCATTTCTAATGTTAGAAGAAAGTGCAAACAAAATTACCTAACTTTAATGTCAGGTACCCTAATTTAGATTGACAGTGAAATAGTAGTGATTTGGTATGAGAGTGTGTCTGCATGCAAATGAAGTCACATATTATCACTTTCTTTCATCATAGAAGAAGAATTGCAATAGCTTTACTTTCTGAAAAGTAACTTTGCAGTATGATACCCCAAAACTGAAGAAAAAGGGCTGTCTGTGTTCAGTGCTTCTCTTTTTGAAGTTTAAATTAGTATTGCAAAAGTCTGTGGAATTACTGTGATATATTTCAATGTAAAAGAAATTCCAGCTGGAATTGAGGTAAAATTCCATGACAGAAATTTTCTTAGGGTGACACCACAGTGTGATCAGTGTCACTGTGGGAGGCGGAAAAGCAAATAAACCTAAGAAAAAGGAAGAGGACTGAAGCAGTGCACAAACTCTCCAGGAAATTAAATCATAACATCTACTGTGATGGAATACTTTAACATACATTAATGAAGTTTATGAAAACTTCATGAAGCCTTTAAGACATACCATGAAACAATTTTGGAACAATGTTGTCCTAGATACAGTCATATTTGTAAAGGTTTAGTACAACAGTTTTGGTGCCCATCAGCAACCTGGTTAAATCTTTATAATTGTTACATCTTCCCGTAAAAACCAGAAAAGCTTAAACAAAGTGCTTCCCATCTTACATTCCCAGAGTCGGGATCCAGAACTTCTGGATATGATTTCAATTATTCATGGTTTTGAAGTGAGGTCTTTTTTTTCTAAAATGAAGAGACCTTTTCATTTGATGTGTAAATACCAAATACAGTGTCTTTCTTCAAGTAACTGCACTTCTTTTAGCAGTGAATTTGTTCAATGTTAAGGTTAATTAGGATAATTAAATTCTTTCTTAATTATACTTCTTTCTCTGTTATGATTTTGGTTTTGTATTCATTTTCCACTAGTGTTTTTTGATACACTCTAGATCCTCCAAAGATCTCCATGTATTAGAGTATTTTCACTTGCACAGTTAGATCTAAAAAAGAGTAGCCCACCGCATAAAGGCATTGTACAAGTACTTTTACTCACATGAATCTTACTCCTTAAATATATTTCCACTCTGGATGTATGGACAGGGGAATGACAATCTGGAGAGCAACCCCTGTATAAAGAAACTGAGGGTCCTGGTCAAAGGCAAGCTGGGTCTGAGTCAGCAGCGCTCTGGCAGCCAGGAGGGCCAACCCTGCCCTGGAGACATCAGGCCCAGCATTGCCAGCCGGGCAAGGGAGGGGATTGTCCTGGTCTGCTCTGGGCTGGGGCAGCCTCGCCTCGAGTGCTGGGGGCAGTTTTGGGGACCCAAATATAAGAAAGATATAAAGCTATTAAAGATTTTCCAAAGGTGTGCCATGAGGATGGTGAAGGGTCAGACGGGAAGTCATATGAGGAGCAGCTGAGGTCACTTGGCCTGTTCAGCCTGGAGGAGACTGACGGGACACCTCATTGTCGTTTTCACCTTCCTCATGGAGGGAAGAGGACATGCACACAACAATCTCCTCTCTGTGGAGACCAGTAATAGGACCTGAGGGACTTCTCTGAAATTGTTTCAGGGGAGGTTTAGATCAGATATTAGAAAAACATCTTCACCCATAAGGTGGAACAGGCTGCCCCACGGCAGTGGTCACCACACTAGGCCTGGCAGAGTTCAAGAATGTTTGCAAAATTACTCAGGCAAATGGTGTGATTCCTTGGGGTGTCCTGGGTCAGGCCAAAATTTTGTTGAGTCCTTTAGGTTTCTGGAAACTCAGATTATTCTATGACTCTAGTATTGGAAGAGTTGGGGTGGTGTTGTTGCAGAGGAGCTCATTGCTCTCTTGATTTGCAGACAGCTCCATGTGTACTTTAGTCATGATTAGTAACTGATAAGGAATACATGTTTCCCACTATATTTTTAGAGCTTCTCAGACTTAAACTAGAGAAAAGAGTGCTAGCTGATAAAAGCAGAACTATTATCTCATTCTTATTATTTTACTCGTAAGCACTAGCTATTTTACTTGAAGGCTGATAAAGCTATGAATGGTGCAAAGTTCAAATGCTGCCAATCAACAGAATCATCTTCTTCACCAACCACAAGAGATTATTTAGTATGTTTCAGGGAATTATAGAATCATCTAGGTTGGAATATACTCTTGTGGTCACAAATCTAACATTGCCAAGTCCAAAACTACACCATGTGCCTAAGCACCATGTCTGCTACCTCATGTCTTCTAAATTCTTCCAGGGATGTTGATTCAATGACTTTCCCAGGTAGCTTGTTCCAAGTTTGACATTAGGTGCTTCTTTATTAAGAACATACAACAGTAAAAATAAATAATTTGCATTGTTTCAGACTTTCAGATTGGCATAAAAATGTATATTTCAATATAGGTTTTGAAAGTGAATTTTTTAAATACTTCTATAAAATTGTCAGTTTTCCTGTATCTAGTTTTGTACCACTTATAGCATGATCAGATATCCTGGATTACATCTTTTTTTTAATACATACGCCAGTTCTCAAAGTCTGCCCACAAAAATAACTGTCACCTCTGAAACCATTATAATTTCTTTCAACTTGATCAGTAGGAACACAGTTCACATTGAATCTGATAGAGCTTAGTAGCTTCACTTCCAGAATTGCATGCAAGAACAATAACCTCATAAACTCTAAATGTAATTTAAGTACCTTTTCTTGGAGAATCTGTTTAATCAATCATAACTGTAAAACAATTACCAGAAGTTTTCTCAAAAATATTCCTGTGATTATGAATTCTTAACTTACATTATCTAATTATGAATAATTTAACTTATGAATATACTTTGTCTCAGAATGACTGCTAAAGAGTCCTTAGATCATGTTCTGCTCTCAGACAAAGTGAATAATTTTTAAATTAATCAATAAATTTAGGGATTTTTACTATTACTATTATGTTTTCCCATATAATAAATTAGTAGCCCAAATTGTCGTCTGCTGTGTTAAATTCTGAAAACATGGATAAACTCTTTCCATAACCAGGATTACCACAAATGCATCTGTCATCTCAGCTAACCAAACAAAATTTCTCATCATCCCATGTGTGGGACAGATGTGTGGTGTACAGATATCCTTGGGATGTGAAGTCAGCTCTGCAGTTCAGTATAGCTGGATATAATCCTTATGGCCAGCTGGATGTCTGGTGTTCAGGAGGAGTTGCTGTTTTCCAATAATTCATAAGGAAGAGGAGTAGTCCAGTGGTATCACTGTTTATCTTCTATTTAAATCTAACTGGATTGTGATTGAACCAGTGTTGCTAATTCTGATAACAGACTTACAGGGACTAGAAATATTACTGAGATGTTGAGTTTTTCTGGGTTGCTCCATATTGCTATGCCCTGATGAGTGGATTTACTAATAGAATTTCTTGCTTTCCTGTTTATTTGGTAAGTACTGAAAATATGATCCAAGAAAAAAATCAGAAGTTCCTTCAAAAATATCAGTTTTCCTTACTGATTTCCTTACTTTCCTTATTTCCTTCACTTCTGTGAAAACAGAAGTGTAGTGATTTGCAAGCCTAGATGTTAGATCACATCCTTAGTCAAAGATGAATTTCAACTAAATGCTTGTAAATAAATAAAAGTCTATCATCTGTATGATATCTGTAAGATATTCTCAAAAAACAGCTATGGAAAACCAAGGTAAAATGTGTAAAGATTTGCTTTGTCTTTCAAGTAAAAAACGTAGACTTACTTGTAATGCAAAATTCCCTAGAAGTGCAGAAAACTTAAAATAGGTGTTGTTGTTGCATTCCTGTTTTAGATGACAGCAAAATCAGTTTGGTTAAGTGAATAAAATTATTTATTCACTTATGAAATCTAGTTTTCATGTTCCTAATCACCCTTGTGTTCAGTCATTTCAATTTTAACAAGCTGAAAATAACAACTTTGTATGTAGAGCTTTAAACTTCACTCAGGATTCAGCACTTTTTTTAGTAATATTGACATTACATTTGTAATTGAACAAAGGCATGTTACTCTCTAAAAAGTTGCCTCCTAGGCTGTGCTTTTAGGAATTATTGATGATTTCAACCTATTTGGTCAGAAAACTTGCATGATGGTGATTTTTTTTAGATAAATGCCATAACAATGATATTAAATTTTAATTTCTGTTTCACTTTAAAATCTATAACATAACCCCCCAAATGACACCCCATGTAAAAAAAAAAAAATAATAATTATAATAGAGTGCATGACTGTTCCTGGGCTCTAAAGTTGTATCACACCAGAAATATACCATTTTTAAAAAGTCTGTTCACCTAAAGGCAATCACAAGATCCAAAATATTTTTCTGCATTTTATAATACATGCTTTTGCCCATATCAAATAAAATATTTACAAACTGTCTTACTTTTTAATCAATGAACTGTGTCATTAATAAAAATCAATTTCAGAAGTTAGACATCAATATGGCATTTGTCAATATACAAGTTTTATGAAGACTAAATATTATAAACCATGTTATATTGGTAGATAAAAATGTAACATCACAAAATATTACAATAAGAAATCCCGCCTGTGGAGCTATTTAAAGTTTAGGTAGGTGAGATTTTGCCTTGCTTTGTCCTGTTTTGTGTTTTAAAATTAAAACTATTTTTTTTAAGTTTGCAGCATAGTCACTATATGAAATACTAATCTAACAGAAACAAAGGTGGCTGAAATGTAAATCTTCTTTTTTTGGTCTTTTCATATGACCCTATATATGACCATGATTTGGTCATAAAGACAGAATACTGGCTTTATGTACTTCACTGATGAAAGGGTCATTTTCTCTGCATATTGTATACCATAACTCTCTAAGATACAGATTCTAAGACTCAGATACTTTTCCCAAACCTGAGGAAAAAAACCCAAACAAACAAACAAAAAAACCCCCAAGATAGTAGGAAAAAAAAGACAAACAGCTAAATATTGAATTGTTCCCCATCGTATTCAAAGTAGAAAACAATACTGACAATACCAAAAATCTTTCAGGTTAGAACAAGATGATCTTGGGAAAGGATGGGCTGAAAAAATAGTGAAATCATTGTACATTCATTAACAGCAATTCTCTTGCAAGATCATTACCTTTAACAAGACCAGAAAGACAAGAATGAACAAGAGAAATAATAATAGGCAGCACACTTCAGAAGCATTCCCAAATGTTACATATGAGATTGGATGGGGTGTTAAGTTTTATCTTTATGTAAAAACAGATTTTTTTTTTTTCATTAAGTTTGGATAGACTTTTTCTTCTATAAAATAAGAAGGATTTTTTAGCCTGAAAAGACCATGAATTTTCTCAAATCATCTACGAAACAAACCCATCAAGACTTTCAGCTTAACTTTTATCTCACACTAATAAGACATATTTCTGTACAAAACATTAAAACACCCTTGAAGTTTCTAGAAACTATAAACCTTTTCTTTCTAGCAGAAAACACACAGCATAATTTTACATCAGATTTTGCAGAAAAATAAAGTTGGAGAACAATGAACTGAAACAGAAGGCTCACCTTGCACAGGAGAGTGTTCAATTAGTCATGTGCAAAACAAAAGAACCACTCCTGATCTGAATGTACCAAGAATTTTGGCCTAATTTTCCAGTTTCAAGATAAACATAAAAAATTATAAGGACTTAAATTTGAGTTGATAACAAAATAGTTTGTAGAATGATTTATTACATATTTTAATGAAAAATTCTTCAATGAAATTCATATAAATACTTAATTTTCTGTTAAGATAGGAAGGATATTTGACAAAAACAAAATAGATAACTAATGAATGTTAAAGAGATCACCAAATAAAAAAAAATTAAAGAAAAAAAAAGTACAATACTATCCTAACTGCAATAAAATAAAACAATTTTGGTATAAAATTTAAATTTTTAATTTATTCAACTGAAGCACCACAGATATTAAAGTACAAAAGTCTTGTAGCAAATGGTGTCTTAGTTTGCCAGAAAAAAATACATAACAAATCAAAGGAAGATTGGAGAAATAATTTTATTAGAAAGAAAGGAGTTTGGTTAGAAATAAGGAATGTACTTTTATTCTGTGTGAAACAGGCTGGACTTAAAAGTTCTGATAATGGCCATGACACCTTTTTTCACACTTCTAGAACTAAAAATATAAGCTATTGAGTTAGACTTTTTTTTCTTTTCCTAGAATATCATATTTCAGTATCCATAAAGATAAACAAACAAAAACGCTTTCTTGGAAGCTATTGAAAGATTTACAAAAAATGAAATTTTCTTTTCCTCGGAGAAAATGAAATAAAATAATAGTTTCTAACAGCATAAGAATATTTTTCAGAATTTCTTTTCTCGGAGTATTTAAAACTTTCTGTTTGTACCTTATATGACATGAAGCCAGATATGGAAAACTCAAAACCATTTGCGAAATAGAGATTGTTTACCTTGCATAACTTTCAGTAATTTAGTTACTACTATTGCCAATAGTGGAAAATATTCCTCATGAAATATGAATATGCAGTATAATCCATATCTGAGCAAGTCTGAAATGAGAACTCAAGTGCAGAATACTGTTGCCAAATAACAGAGGAACCAGGAAATCACTTACAAAATGCATGGATGCAGTTGGCCTCTGTGATAGTGTCAGTTTTTATGTAGTATTTTACACATTAATCCACAAAAAGAAAATACTAATATAAGAGAAAATACATGAGAAAGAAGAGTAATTTTAAGTTTGCAATGCACTGTTTCTTAAGATGAAGGCTGGAAAACATGGAAAGGAGAGGGAAACACACTGGCTGGAGAATATTACTTAGTAAAATTGCTCTTTCCTAGCTTGAGTAAAACAGAGAAAACAAAATATACAATAATTAAGTGTTTTCAGGCGAGCAAAAATTATTGGAACAGTTATCATACTAAAGTCAATACAGATTTCCATTTATTTCAAGATACTAGGATATTGGAATAACATATCAAACCAAAAAAACCCTGGTAATTTATTTAGTACTCAGTGATTACAAGTGAAGAATTATACTCTTTGGCTTAACTGAATCCATTTCAGACTACGTGTGGCTTTGTTTTTCCTAAACAGTGTAGTATTTCTGGAAAAATCTATTCTAATTCTATTCCAAATGCTAAGCCCGTAATATTTTCTATTTATCAAGTACGTGCAAAGTACATTTATGTTACAAATGTCTGTTTACTGTTGCTATGACTATAAGCTTCATTCAAAAATATGGCTTCTGTTTCATAAATATCATGCCTCCTTATTGGCAAAGGAGCACTCGATTTAAAAATCACCTTCATTTACCATAGATATGTGTTTTAAAAATTTGATCAAACCTTAGTAGTATTTTCACAGCTCATCTCTTGGAATACTGCATGCTCTAAGTGAGAATGTGGTTAAAAGAGACTGGAATAAAACCTGACTTTAAATTACTTAAAACAACCTAATCATCTAGTGTTTCATACATTAAAAGAAAAATTAATATTAAATCTGAGCATAATTTAGCAATTCATCTGAACATAATTTAACAATTCTTCTAAACATGTTGGATTTGGATAAAATGAAGAAAGTATGACCACAGTTGTTCAGAAGCCTAGTGCCTGACCTGAACTTGCACACTCCATATTGTGAGGTTTTAGGATGTAGGGTTGTGCAGGTTCCCTGCACTTTGAAGACAAGAAGGCAATTTAGTGTCCATGAGGGTATTGCTGAAATGATGATCATGGTTCTCTCTGAGCCTGACATGTGGTATATAAATGGATTCCACTCAGATTGTGTAATGGGAGGTGTCAAAAAAGGGAGTGTTTTAATTTAAAAAGGGAAGCTTTCTGAAGCTTTTTTTTTTTTGGGGGGGGGGGGGGGGGGAGGGGTGCTTAGAAACTAGACTAAGTCTTTTTTATCCAGAGAGAAATTATACTAGTTTCAAGGTACCTAACTATCAGTATAGTTCTCAATGTCAACAAACAGTAATGAGGAATTCCAGGAAAACTAGACCCCAGCCTACCAATGTAAGTACCATCATAACTTTGTCTGTTCTAGACATCAAATTACTATGATTTATTGTGAAAATTATAAGCTGTAAGCTCTCAGTGTATTATCTTTTTCTTGTAGAAATAAACATAATGAAATGGTATTGTGAAAATGAATAGATTTTTTAAAAATTTAGTTGATTCATATGATATGAAAATGTATCTATGTATTTTTTCATTTTTTATCAAAGGAAAATATCTATCAAAAGAAGAATTTATATCACTATCAAATATAACTTTTATCTCTACTACTGTAAGATTTCACAAAACAAAAAATTAGCTCCTTTGCAGTCTGTCCATATCACTTAATAGCAATTAGACTGTAACTAGTTTTAGTAGGATAATTTGTGCTAGTAACTATCCATGAACATATCCATGACTGTAAGTTGAAGATGATAGCACTGACACTTTAAAAGACAAATTTTTTACATAGGTTTTCTGTATTTATATTTATTCTAATATCGGAAGGAATGTTTCACAAACACACACATAGCTTAATGGATACATTTCAGGCTGAGTCCTGTCAATTAATCTGAATTCTGCTTTCAAAGTTATGATACATTAGTGATGTCTTTTTCTGAGATTAGAGAGTCTACTTGGCATGATTAAGAATGACTGATGTGACACAGTAGAGCTTGCCCACCAGCAAATTAAGGTTATTCAATCCCACTTTACCTTACAACAAACAATATTGCCCAATGTAAATGAATCTTCAGCTTCAATTGTGTGTGCATTACGGAAGGCAAATTGTTTGAGCTGCCTAAACTCAAACATCATTTCTGTTGTCTTCTGCCTTGAAATTTGCTTCATGACAATGAAAGAGATTCATCCTGAAACCGAGAGAATATTTTAAATCACATGTGTGATTTAAAGATGGTGAAGACAGATGGTTTACTAGATTTAGTCTAAAAGTAGGGTAGTTTAGTAACATGTGCTTTATTTCATTGTTCAGTACAAAATTCTGGTATTTCTGATTCAGTCCTTCAGTATTTGAAAGCAAAACCAAGAATTCATCTTTTATAATATGCCACATGATGATGTAAGCATGTCTTGAATGTGCTTCAGCTTCCTGAGATTGGAAGCTAGTAGCAGCTTGCTGCCATTAGAACAGCAGAATTATATTTCTTGTTATAATGAATACTCTTCTTTATACCACTGAACATGTAGAAAGCAGCCACTGTCTTCTGGTTTCTATCATCTCAGCTCATACAAGTTAGGAAATATCCATTCCATGAGATACAAAAGCAAAAAACCTAAACAAACGAACAAAACCCCAACAAACAAACAAACAAACAATGCAGAATATTTTATGCTTTCTCTCACTCTCTTACGTCCTATTTTCTCTACAGAAATAATGTGCTTAACTGTTATTCATTACATAAATCCAGTTGCATTCATTAATAGTAGAAATAATGGGTTAGCAATAGTTTTAAAATAAAGAAATAGTTATGGTGTTCTGAATGTCTCACCCTAGATATAGGAGACATACTATTCAGTGGCTGTAATGACAGAATAATTTTGGCAACTCTGTTCAGTGTAGCCTTTAGCATAGACATGCAAGCTAAACTCAATCATAGATTCATTACCCTTCAGTTTCTGTCTCTAAGATTAGGCTAACAGCACTACTATAGTTCACATTTCTCCAAAAAATAAATACTTTAGAAATTGTTAGATGCTTTGAGAACATAGCAAAGCATGATTTGAAAACAAAACACAAGTACGGATTTAATGGGGAGGAAGTGATATTAGAATATGTTTAGCTTGTTTTGTAAGTCATGTATGCAACGAGTATTAACAACTTTCATTGTCATCATCTGGATGGTGAATCTTAAATACCTTCACTCTCATGAAGAACATTACTAGACCAAATTTAAGAAAAGGTCTAATTCACTTAATTTCCCCTTATCTTCACAGGAGGTTAGGTTTAAAGCTAGAGATAAACAAGGTTTAGGGTTAGAGTTAACTGTATACTATGAGGAAATCTAAGCAGTGATTTGGGGGGCTTGTCCCACAGTATTCATGATTGGTGTGAATATTTTTCAGTTTTCACCCAGTTGCAAGAAAATGAAATAACTAGATAGTTATCAAGATTTCAATTTTTCCCTCCTGACAGAAACATTTTTTTTCTATATCACTCAGACATTCAGCTGGACAGTGAAAGTTCTCGACAAATAATCTGGCTTCAAAATCAAACTAAATACACATTTTTCTACTTCCTACTTTGCTAGAGGGCTTTGTTGATGTCTTCACAGAACTATACTCCTCCTCTGCTTCGACTTGCTTATAATAACACAATTTTTTCACTATAAAATTTATAAAAGTGAAAGAAAAAGCTGCCAAGTTATCATGGTTGTCCCATGACTTCAGAAAAAAAAGTCACAAAGAGTGAGAAAGAGGTGGGGACAAAAAACAAATACTATTTTAAAATGTATTGCCCAAGCTGAAGGAGAAGAGCTATTGCCTTCCAGTGTAATAGAATATGGATGCCATCTTAAAAAGTAGCAAGCACAGATGGCTATGACATGTGCTCTGCTTTCAAACCCAAATTATTAGAGAAAAGTTCTAAGAATATGCTAGAAGCATTATTCAGAAAATATTAAGAAGAGGTGAGCAATATACGAGGATGCAGATGACTGAGTAGTTAAATGAAGTTTCCAAGCATTTTTTCTGATGTTTATAGGATAGACTGTCATAAAATTTCTTCTCTGTAACTTAACAGTAAGCTCCAGTATTAACTGGAAAACTGCAAACTGGAAAACTGCATTTATTTTAGCAGGGTTTGACATGCTTATATAATTTATATGTATCATCTATGAAAAACGAGTTCAGTCCCTTCTTATCTATTGCAAAGTATCAGTGGCAAGAATTGCTTAGTATTAAGGTAGTGAAAATTATGAGTCAGACAAAAAAAATCAGAAAGGAGAAGTGTAAGATAAACTTTTGCAGACCAAAAGATTCAAAGAAATAACTGATATATTTAATTGACTAGCTGATGAAATCTTACTTCTCCTGGTCTGTAGTTTGTCAAATTTTTCTTTTTTTCAAAAGAGAATAAACCTTCTTCTTACCTGGGACAAGGACACATGCAACTGAATTAACAACAATACCAACAACAATGAGAAGGTATGACAGTCCAGCTCTGAAGACCAGTTTATCCCCAGATATTTTTCTAAGCCTACCCAATAAAGATAGCAGTACACCTTATTGTACCTTTGTCCTGAGTTGAAGTATATTCTATCACCATCTTCATGAACTGTTGAAACCAGGTGAGGCAGTGCTCCCTGCCTCCTCCACTCTGGCTTATCTTCTGTTAATGGGCCCATCAGCACCTTTGCCACACAGCTCACAGATAACCCCCTCCTGGACTACCTCCTGTTAATGGGCCCATCAGGCCTTATCACATGACTCACCATCCCATTGTGAGATGCTCCGCCCAGAGGGAGAAACCAAGCATTCCAGCCTGGATATAAGCTGAGACTCTGAACACCAGAGGGGCGCTTACCTACTGGATTACCAGAGGACCCGAGCTACCAGACCTTTCTACAAGATCACTGCTTCAGGAAGACCACCTCATCTGGACTGCTTCCATCACTTCGCTCAGGTTGTATTCTGACTCTGTCAGTGGTCTTTTGTATTATTGCATCTATTTTATTTTACTTTCTTTCCTTTTTTTTTTTTTTTTTCTATTAAATTGTATCTCTGACTTGGAACCTCTTATTTGTTTTGCGTTCAAACCACTACAACCTTCTAGTATTCCTGATTTTTTTTTCCACTGGAATACAGGGGAAAAAAAAAATGGTGGTAAAGAAATAGATACTGTCTTAGATATAACAGCAAATTTAAAACCTCAAAATGACAGCTAGTCATTCTGTTCTGCTTTTCTCCAAGACAGAAAAATATAAGAAATTTCTAATAGCTTCCCTTTATGACAGGTAAAACTGCTCATAAATCACTTTATTTCTTCAACTGTACCATTATGTCACATAGTGAATAATAATTCAAAGAGTTTCAGTTTTAACACAATGATAGGAAAAAAA
Source organism: Chamaea fasciata (assembly GCF_029207755.1). Lineage (NCBI taxonomy): Eukaryota > Metazoa > Chordata > Aves > Passeriformes > Sylviidae > Chamaea > Chamaea fasciata. The sequence goes on from NW_027094089.1 coordinate 67,135,272, forward strand.
TCAATGAAGGTTGACAGAGACTTGATTGTACATTAATGAATCAGGGTCCTTCTCTCAGCTATGAACTACAGCTAGTTTCTTGCTTTGGATCCTGTATGCATTTTTCTAAATATTAGTAATAAAGTGAAAAAGTGGTGGAACATTTTTGGCAGATGTCACAATAATACTCTGTATACTATTTCATATGATTATTCATAGCCTATGCCTTTAACTTGATAGGATACAGAGGGTGAAACTTGTTATAATCTAATGATTTTAATTTAATTAGATGTGTCTTTAACTAGAATGAAATAGGCTAACGACTAAATTCAAGTAAAAATATTGATCTTTAAAGATCAATAAACAAATAAGTAAATAAGATCTTTAAAATGTGACTTTGCAGAACAGAGCTGCCAAGTGTACATTTATTTCTTGCAGTTATATTTTTTCCTTTGATCAGAAATAATTCCTGTTCACCCTGACAGTAAGTCCACTGCAAGAGCAAAAGGTCTTAATACAGAGCACTTCAGGTGTCATATGATTTCTGTTTATACACGTATAGAACCACTTCAGTCTAACTAGCATGAATAGTTCAACACCAAGCTCTTGACGCTTGCTCTTTTTTTCCGTTTATGCCAGGTACTCCAACAGACATTTTACAGCAGAACTTGGTCATAATGTTGGAATTAGCACCCTGCAAACAGTGTTAACTTGTGGATTGGTATTGTGACTTTTCAAAAAAAAACAAAAACCCAGCCAACCTTGCTAATTAAAACAAGAAGGTAAGAAGTGGATACAATCCTAATTGGCAGTAGAGAAATCAAATATCCAAAAGATCAGATGCTGAACACCAACTATGAAACTTTTGGGAGAAAACAGAGTCTGGAAAGGGAAAAGGTATTAAGTTCTCTAGCCTAATTAATATACTAGAGAAGAATATGGTGTTGAAAATTCCTATATATAGCCTGTAATATGATAATTTAAAAACCTCAAGCGCAATGTATTATTTTTAATTTTCCCACTCAGTTGCATATATGCATATACTTAAGGGTATTTCAAGGGAAATTTCTAATTGTATCCAACTGGCACATGTCAGACCTTACTCTCTTCCTACTCACTTGTCCCTCAGTTCAAAGGCACAATATTTAATGGTGACTGATGGGTTGGAGTAATTTGAAATGTCTCTTCAGCTAAAAAAAATTAAGAAAAATCTTAAATTCTAAGTTGGTTGAACATCAACATTCTAAATTGGTTCAAAATCATAGTTGTGTATGAAGTTTGAAAGGAACTCAAATCTCAACGGATCTCACACTTAAATACAAAGTGCAGGACTTGTTTGCTTAAAAAATTTTTGGTAAGTTTTTTCAGTTTGTTTGGGAATTTTTTGTTGTTGTTTTGGCTTGTTTCAGGATTTTTTGACACTTACCTGTCTAAATAAATAATTGACCTTTTCTCATGCTTAGGAGTTTTATTTATTAATGAAGGGGTGTGAGCGTCTATGTTTCATATGAAAAGATTACTAAAACAATCTTACATAAGTAGAGTAATTGAAACAATCAAAACCTTTTATGTGGTCATTCCTGAGTGTTATCCAAATATGTCAGGTAATAAGGGAATAAAAAGAACTAAATTTCTAATTGTCCTCATGTATGACTATTTGATTAAATTTCTATCTGGCCTTACTGAATAAAGTGAAATTTATATGCAGCTTTTTTATATAAAGGGGAAAAAACCTAGAGTAGAACAGAAGGCAGTTCTGTTGTTCAGAGATGATGGCTCAGGATTGAAAAAGAAATTATTTTCACTTTGTAGTCTTGCATGAAATAAATAGTTCTGGATACCACAATGACAATGGAAGTGCATGTTATTCTCTGTTACTCTTCTTAGACCACAGTTTTACCCCAAAATTTGAAGTAAGTTTTTTCTTTAGTTTGAACAGAAATATTAACAATTCATTTTTCTCTCATGAGGAATTCTATAAATTAGGACATTGAAATTTTTAAATAATTTGACAAAATATTACAGAAAATTCCAATACATATTCTGTTTTTACAGCATTTTCAGTAGTTCTGGTTTATTGCAGTTTGTCTGCCCTGAACTTTATTTTCTAGATAGCATTCACAATTTCCAAACATATGAAGCACCCACACGGGGATGGATTATTTTGTATCACTGAGAAAGAACATCCCTTTAAAAAAAAACCCCTAACTTCAAAATTCATCTTCTTGAGGTCATCACACAAAAAGCAAAAAAACTGTTGTTTTGGTAATCACAGGAAAAGAAAGCACCACAGAACCCAGCTGGTCTTGAGGCAGCTGATTGCAATTCCCAGATTGTAGAGTCATATAACACCTCTTTCCACAACTTCAGGAGCCATATTTTCCATTCTTTAGTAGGTAGAGATTTCATAAGACGCCTTGAAGTATCTTAGAAAAAGCTAATTACACCTATTTAAAACCTCTGAGAAGAAATAGACTTAACATACATTCACATTGTCACACTGTTCCAAACAATTGCAATTAGTAAGGGAGGAAAAAGGCATTTAAAGATATATCAGCGACTCATCAGCAGGTCTTATTGTTTCATTTAAACAGAGAAAGCAATAGCCTTGTGATTGTGTCATATATTGTTAATACATGAGTTGGAATGAAAGTTGAATGAGTTGCATAAAATGCAAGCCTATTGTCATTAGGAAAATAACCCCTCACGCTATAAATTTTAAGAGTTTGAGATTGACTTAAGAATAATCCCATCAAGCATTAAATTTACCTACTCTAGAGAGTTCATTCGGTATATAATCTATTTCATAGATTAGCTATGAAATATACTGAGTGCATCTGAAAGTGAACAATTACTTTGGGAGTCTAATTACCTTATTTATTAGATTTAAGTTCATTAGAGTTTTATTTAGCCTTAGATTTTTGATAAGATCCTTAAGATGGAATCTGACTTCCCTCTTTCTTTGGTCAGAGGTAATATTATTAAATAAGCACTATGATAGAAAGAAAATCAACAAAAATATAATGTCTAGGGATCAGTAAAAGCAGTAAAGGTCTAATGGAACTCATCAGATATGTAATGCTAATGGTGAAGTTGTATGCTTTTTATTGTCCAAGGGTCAACTTGAGATGTAAAATTGAATAGATTAAGGAGACAGTAGGTAATGGTGTTAAGAAGAAGAAAATAAAGGCCCAGGACCATTCTTAGAACCAGTCCTTATCCAATGCATGTTTCATCATCTGATATGGTAATGGAGTTTTCCTGAACTTGTTTCCCTGTCTCAATGCAGGTCAACACTGACAGTGCCTAAATAAATATAATGACCCTAACCCAGGATCATGGGTATCCTTAATATGCATATAATGCAAAGAAAAAAAACCTAATAGATTTAGCTAGTCTTTGTTCCCAACAATTTTTACTAATAGTTATGAAAAAGTAACAGCAGTATTCTACAGAAACTTATTTGCTCTATATTAAAGTGAAAATTGGGAAGGTTCGTATTACATTCTTACTGAGAAATAATATAAGAAAATGCATCATATCTGAGAATCTAAATCAAGTGATCAGTATAATGAGATGCAGATTTAAAGTTCAAAATATGTTTCTGTAAATATATTCTCATCCATTGGGCGTGTTTTATGTAGTACATAATAATGTTTTTGTATTTATGGAGCCAATCAATTCCTAATTATGGAAGACTTATATTTGAGACTTGAGACAGACAGCTTAATGCTACTTAGTCAGACCTTCATTGAATCATCTGTCAAGAGTAGTTGTCTCTAGGTTTTTTTTTTCTTCTTGGGCACATTTGTATAAAAACAGTTGGTTGAAACAGAAATTGAGGGAAAAGAAAAAGGATGCAGGTGCAGCACCAGTCTTTGGTTTTGTTAAACCTCATGAGATTTCCATGGACCCCAGTTCTCAGTTGCACAGATCCCTCTGGATGGGATCCTGTCCTTCAATAGTGAGTTTTAATTTTATCTGTCAATGAAATATTAAGAACAAAAAGAGCCCGATTATCTAGATAACCATAAGGAAAAGAAGGCAAATTTATCAAAAAAGAAGAGCAGAAATGAGAAAATGTGAGTTAATTTTATTTTCATTACTGAAACTTCTAACAGGAGGTTGGGTAGGTAGTTCTTGTATGAGGAAGGTGTTCCATGAGAGTAACTGAACATCTTGTTGCCCAAAATTATTTCTAGCACCACTAAGAATGAAAACCAGAAGTACTGGCTTTGTCTAGCATGTCAGAAGGTTTTTATTGTGCAGAGTTCAACTATTTTTGCTGACCATCAACATCACCAGGAGTATCTAATGATCCAGCAAACAATTAATGCAGATGAAAATGAAACAGAAGTGGAACAAAGCTAGAAAAAATTAATTTTTCACCTGCATAGCAATAAAATAATATGAAGAATTAATGATGTGAATTGGATGTTCAATTCCAACTCATTTAGTAACAAAAAGAGCAAAGTCTTTAAGGTGTATTGGTCTACACAGATATTTTAAGTCTCCACTGACAATTATTCATACAGGTCAGTCTCTCAGTTGCATTGCTTTAGAGAGAAAGTTGACTGGCAAAAAAATATTGGTAATTTGTCATTTTTTGTGGATTTAACTTGAATAAATAATGTGAATCCCATTTCTGGTTCAGCATCAGAGCTGGGAAGTAAAATAGCAAATTAAAGATTCTTCTGGTGTTCCTAGTGGTTATCATCTGCTAGTTTTGCCATTGTGGAAAATATAACTTCCTAATATTTATAAAAGCTGGTGAATTTGGTTCTAGGACAAAGGATTCCACACAGAAAATTAACAGCTTAATGGGGGGGGGGGGGGGGGAACAGCTTTTTGGAAGCAAATTCCTAGAAATAACTTCCTAAATCTTCATAGAAGTTTCAGTTTATATAACAAGGAAATCCACACTTTCTTGTTTCAGTGCTTTCATATTTTGATGAATTTGTCTTCTTTGTTCTTATGGTTTTCTAGATAACTGTGGAATTTTGTCTTAATATTTAGTTAACAGTCAAAACTAAAATTGCGGCAATTATGACATCAACACTATCAATTTATATTACAATTATTATATTTTATCTATTTATAACAATAAATCCAATGGATTTTATTGTTCTTGCTGCCTCAGTTTTCAAGGGCAGTGCTTTTATATGCATTCTACTCTTTCATAAATGAACTCTGTTGGTTAAAAGAGTTGAAAACACTAACGGTAATGAAAAAACTAGATCAACTAATGGACAGGTTAGAAACTTATTACTTGAAAACTGAAATTGATAAGAAAACCAGAATTATTTAAAATAATGAGTTATTTTTCTTATGACCATTCCACCACTTCTTTTCTCTTTTGCAGTCATGTGTTTAGTTAGGGAGAGAAGCAAAATGCACCAAAAATTTTAATGGAGTGTTTCTTTTACATTAACTAGACTCAGAGAGGATACGTTGAAAGTTTGGGCCAAATTTTATATCTAAAAGATTCAATTTCAAGAACTGCCTATAACACTTGACCATAATTGTCTGGTATTTCTGAAGTTATGATCTTGAACTTTAAATTTATCTTATAAAATCTGAACCTGAAATGAATATTATAACTTCCTCAGCTTTGAGAATATTTAGCTATTCTCATTATAGGTTGATAAATTGACTAGTTTCAAAATCTTAATTACAATGACAACTTATTTACTCCATATAAGCAACAAGTAAATATAGATTGCTAACTTTACCTGACTTCATGCTTTGATGCATAAAACAAGATTTTAGTTCAACTTAGATCATCAATTTACTAAGCTGTGTTACCTGCCAGACTGATTGTACTTTAGTGGCTAATGACTGTAGGGGTTCACGGTACACACTGAAGAACTCATTAATTTCTAAATTTGTTTTCTCATCTGTCTTGGTAAAAATCAGCAAATTTTGGAAAAAAAATTAGTTGGTCATAGCATCTCATAACTTCCATATGTTATATATATATATATATTTACAAAATGGAGATGTTATGTCATCTTTACAGAATTACTCAATTAAAATATTATTATAAAAAGATGATCTAAAATTACCCTAAAATTATAACAGAGTCAACAATATTTTTATACTAAGTTGATTAAAAAAAACCAAGAAAATGTGTTGATTTAAACTGAATTTTTTATTAATTCCCTTTGGAGTTACAAAAAATCTTTTGTTAAACTCCTTTTCTTTAATAGCAGAACTCTGTCTTAGGTTGCAATGCAAGATGTAACCAAAGGTGTATTCTATTACCAGCTTTTAAAACCAGGTGGGGCAGTGTTCTTTCTCTCTTCCACAGCCCATCCTCCGTCCAGGGGGATATCTTCTATTAATGGGCCATTGAGTCTCACTGCATGACTGATAAAATTACATCATCCCATTGTGAGATGTTCCACCCAGTGGGAGGGGCCAAGCATTCCTACATGGATAAAAATCTGAGATTCAGAACATCAGGGCAGCCTGTTTTCCATTGGATTCCCAGAGCAAAACTGGGCCCATCTCACCACCACTGGACCTCCAGAGGAAAACTACACCCTTCCACAGGATCACTAGTTCAACAGAACCACATCTGTCACTCCAGGAGGACTGCAGCCACCATTTAATTGGACTGCTATTGCACCAACAGGGTGTCAGGTTGTATTCTGATTCTTTCAGTGGTGGTTTTTGCTTTTTTGTTTTTGTTTTTTGTTTTTGTTTTGTGTATTACTGCATTTTTTAGCTTAATTTTCCTAGTAAAGAACTGTTATTCCTATTCCCATACCTTTGCCTGAGATCTCATTAATTTCAAAATCATAATTTGGAGGGAGGGGATTTATATTTTCTATTTTCAGGGAGGTTCCTGCCTTCCTTAGCAAACACCTGTCTTTCAAAACCAAGTCAAACTCATTATAAATATATATTTGATCAGAGAGTGAGAGAAAATATGTGCTCTGATTCTTTTGGTTGAATATATATCTTCTGCACAGAATTAGCAGCATGAATATAAAAGCAGGTGACTGCCAGTCCACTTCAGAGTTGCAGAATACATGACTTCT